>NC_080833.1:155371350-156000110 GCF_030435755.1 Ochotona princeps
GGTGCTGGACGCCAGCAGCAGAAGAGGGTTCTCTGGTGCTAGACCCCAGCAGAGAAGGGTGTCATCTGGTTTCAGACAACAGCAGCAGTGGTGGATGCTCTGCTGCTGTACCCTGCAGAGAGGGTGGTTCTCTGCCACCAGACCCCACCTGGGAGGAGGGCCCTCTTGCCTCCTGAACCCAGCAGGGAGGAGGGTCTTCTGGTGCCGGACCTGAGCAGCAGAAGTGGGTCCTCTGCTGATGGACCCCAGCAGGGAGGAGGGTCCTCTGCTGCAGGAACCCAGCAGAAACAGGATCCTCATCTGTCGGATCCCAGCCGAAGATTAGGGTCCTGTGCTTTGTCCTCTCTTTGGGATCCAGCAGGAGATGAGTGTCCTCTGCAACTTCCTCTCTGTTGGGGTCCCGTAGCAGAGGAGACTCCTCTAGCCTGGGGTTCAGCAGCTGAGAACCCTCCTCTCTGCTGTGTCAGGCAGGAGATGACGCTGCTCTACTGCTGAGATCTGACAGCAGGAGAGGAGGGTCCTCTGCTGCTGGAACAGGAAAGAAGAGGAGGGTCCTCTGCTTCAGGACTCCAGCTGAGAGGAACGTCCTCTGCTGCTTCCTTTCTGCTGCACCCCTTCAGAGAGAAGGGTCCTCTCATGCTAGACACCAGCAGAGAGGATGGTCCTCTGCTGCTTCCTCTAAGCTGGGGTCCAGCAGAAGAGTAGGGTCCTCTGCTGTCGGACGCAGCAGCAGTGGAGGGTCTTCTAATGCCAGGCCCCAGCAGAGAGAAGGGTATTCTGCTGCTTCACCCCAGCAGAGAGGGGAGTCCTCTGGTGCCTGACCCCAACAGCTGAGGGGGGTCCTCTGGTGCCGGACCACAGCAGTGAGGAGGGAGGACCTCCACTCCCGGACACCAGCAGAAGAGCGGGGTCCTCTGCTGCCAGACCCAACAGAAGGAGGGTCCTTTGCTGCCAGACCAAGTAGCATAGAAGCGTCCTTTGGTGTTGGACCACAAGAGCAGAGGGGGTTCTCTGCTGCTGGACCCCAGCAGCAGAAGGCGGTCCTCTGGTGCTGGACCTCAGCAGAGTGGAGGGTCCTCTGCTGCCGGAACCCAGCAGAGCAGGGTCATGTGGTGCCGGACACCAGCAAGAGAGGGGGTCCTCTTGTGCCGGACCCCACCAACAGAGGAGGATCTTCTGCAGCCGGACCACAGCAGGGAGGAGGGCTCTCTCATTCCAGACTTCAGCAGGGACAATGGTCCTCTGCTGCCGGACCCCAGCAGCAGGGGAGGGTCATCTGGTACCTCACCCGAGCAGCAGATGAGGGTCCTCTGCTGCCATATCCCTGCATGGAGGAGGGTCCTCTGCTACCAGAACACAGCAGAAGGAAGGTCCTCTGCTGCCAGACCCCAAAAACAGAGGGGAGTCCTCTGGTGGCAGAACGCAACAGCTGAGGGGTGTCCTCTGGTGCCCGACCACAGCAACAGAGGGAGGACCTTCACTCCCGGACACCAGCAGAAGACGGGGGTCCTCTGCTGCCAGACACAGCAGAAGGAGGGTCCTTTGGTGTTCGACCCCAAGAGCAGAGGGGGTTCTCTGCTGCCGCACCCCAGCAGCAGAAGGCGGTCCTCTGGTGCTGGACCCCAGCAGAGTGGAGGATCCTCTGCTGCACGACCCCAGCAGGAGAAGAGAGTCCTCGGGTACCCGACCACAGCAGCACAAGTGATTCCTCTGGTGCCGGTCCCCAGCAGGGGGGGGGGGTCCTCTGGTGCCAGAACCCAGAAGCAGTGAGGGGTCCTCTAGTGCCAGAAACAGCAGCAGAGGGAGGACCTCTGCTTCCGGACTCCAGCAGCAGAGGGACGTCCTCTGCTGCAGGAATCCAGCAGAAGGAGGGTTCTCTGCTGTAGGACACCAGGAGCATAGGGGAGTTCTCTGGTGCTGGACCCCATCAACAGAGGGGGTTCTTATGTTGCCGGACGCTAGCAGCAGAGGAGGGTCTTCCTCTGCCGAACACCATTAGAAGAGGGTCACCTGCTGTTTCCTCTCTTTGGGGCCCAGTCGGGGACGAGGGTCCTCTTCAACTTCCTCTGTGCTGTGGTCCAGCAGCAGAGGAGGGTCCTCTGGTGCTGGACCCCAGTAGAAGAGTAGGGTCCTCTGCAGTGTCCTCTGTTTGGCGTCCAGTAGGCAACGAGGGTCCTCTGCAACTTCCCCTCTGCTGTCGTCCAGCAGCAGAGTACAGAGTCCAGCAGAGGAGGGTCCTCTGCTGCTGGACCCCAGAAGCAGAAGGCAGTCCTCTGGTACTGGACCCCACCAGCAGGGGACGTTCCTCTGCTGCCGGACCACAGCAGAAAGGAGGGTCCTAGGCTTCCGGACCCCAGCAAACAGGATCGTCCTCTGATGCCAGAACTTTGCAGAAGAAGGTCGTCCTCTGCTGCCGGACACAAGTAGAAGAGGAGGGTCCTCTGCTGCTTCCTCTCTGCTGGGATCCAATGAATACTCGGGTACTCATGTACTGGACCCCAGGAGAGAGGAGGGTCCTCTGCTGTCTGACCACAAGAGAGGGGAGGATCTCTGCTGCCAAACAACAGCACAGAGGATATTCCTCTGGTACCGGACCACTGCAGAGAGGAGAATTCTCTGCTTCTGGAGCCAGCAGAGAGAGGTGAGTACTCTGCTTCTGGACACCAGTAGAAGAGGAATGTCCTCTGCTGCGTCCTCTCTTTGGGGTCCAGCAGGGAGGAGGGTCCTCTGCTACAGGGGTGCAGGGTCCTCTGCTGCCAAACCCCAGTAGCAGAGGGGGGTCCTCTGGTGCCGGACCCAACAGAGAGGAGTGTCCTCTACTGCTTCCTCCCTGCTGGGATTCAACAGAGGAGGACCTCTGCTACCGGACCCCAGCTGCTTAGGAGGGTCTTCTGGTGCCGGACCCCAGCAGAAGGGGGGTGTTCTCTGCTGCCACACCCCTTAGCAGAGGAAGGTCCTATGCTGCCAGACCACAGCAGAGGAGTTTCCTCTACTGCCGGAACCCAGCAGAGAGAAGGGTCCTCCTCTTTGTCCTCTCTTAGGGGTCCAGCAGGAGATGAGTGTCCTCTGTAACTTACCCTCTGCTGTGGTCCAGCAGCAGAGGATGATCCTCGGAAGCTGGGGTCCCGCAGTAGAGGAGGATCCTCTGCTGCTGGAACACAGCAGAAGAGGAAGGTCCTCTGCTGCGGGACCCCAGCTGAGTAAAGGTTCCTCTTCTGCTTTCTCTCTGCTGTGCCACAGCAGAGAGGAGGGTCCTTTGCTGCTGGACCAAAGCAGAGAGGAGGGTCCTTTGCTGCTTCCTTTCTGCAGGGGTTCCTAAGCAGAGGAGGGTGCTGTGCTACCGGACACAACAGCAGTGGAGGGTCCTCTGCTGCAGGACCACAGCTGGGTTGAGGGACTTTCGTACTAGTCCGCAGCAGAGAGGATGGTCCTCTGCTGCCTGAACCCAGCCCGGAGGAGGGGCCTCCTCTGCCGGACCCCAGCAGAGAGGAGTCTTCTGATGCCGGACCCGAGCAGCAGAGGAGGTTCCTCTGATGCCGGAATAGAAGCAAACGAGGGTCATCGGCTGTTGGACCCCAGATGGCAGGAGGGTCCTCTGCTGTATGAACCCAGCAGCAGAGCAGCGTCCTCTGCTGCTGGACCCCAGGAGTAAGGAGGGTCCCTGCTGCTCGACCCCAGCAGAGACTAGGGTACTCTGGTTTCGGACCTCAACAGAGAGAGGTGTCCTCTGGTGTCGGACCCCAGCAGCAGAGGATGGTCCTGTTCTGCGGTACCCGAGCAGGGAGGAGGGTCCTCTGCTGCCGTACCATAGCAAGGAGGAAGGACCTTTGTGGCCGGACCCCAGCAGCAGAGTTGGGTCAACTGGTGCCCAACCCGAGCAACCTAGTAGGGTCTTCTGGTGCAGGACCTCAGAAGGGAGAAAGGTCCTCTGCTGCCAGACCACAGCAGCAGAAGCTAGTCTTCTGCTGACAGACCTCAGCAGCAGGGGGAAGTCCTATGCTGCCGGACCCCAGCAGCAGAGGGGGTTCCTACAGTACCGGATGCCAGCAGATGAGGGGGGTCCTCGGATACTGGATCCCAGCAGAGAGGAAGGTCCTCTGGTGCCAGACCCCAGCAGTAGAGGAGTGTCCTCTGGGCCCGGACCCCAGCAGTAGGGAGGTGGGTCCTCTCGTGTGGAACCCCAGGAGCGGAAGAGGATCCTCTGGTGCAGGACCATAGAAGAGAGGAGGGTCCAGCACTACCGGACCCCAGCAGAGAGGAGGGTACTTTGCTCCCAGACCTCAGCAAAGAAGAGGGTGCTCTGGTGCCAAACATCAGCAGAGAGTAGGGTCCTCTGCTGCTGTATCCCAGCAAAGAATAGGGTCATTTGCTGCCAGACTCCAGCAGACAGGAGGGACCCTGCTGCTAGACCCAAGTCCATCAGGGAAGAGTGTTCTCTGGTGCTGGACCCCATTAGGAGATGAGGCTCCTATGCTCCCTGGCGCTAACACTGAGGAGGGACCTCTGCTGCCAGACCCCAGCAGAACAGGAGTGTCCTCTACTGCTTCCTCTGTTTGATACCCACCTGGAGAGGAGTGTCCTCTGCAGCTTTCTCTCTGCTGGGGTACAGCAGAGAGGAGAGTCCACTGGTGCCGGACCCCAGCAGAAGAGGAGTGTATTCTCCTGCGTCCTCTCCCTGGGGTGCAGCATGAGGGGAGGGTCCTCTGCAACTTCTTCTCTGCTGTGGTCCAGTAGCAGGGAAGCACCTCATTGCAGGGGTCCCGCAGAAGAGGAGGATGGTGTGCTGTTGGACCCCGCAAGGCAGGAGGTTTCCCTGCTGTTATACCCCAGCAGGGAGGAAAATCCTCTGCTGCCCCCCTCAGCAGCAGAGGGGGATCCTCTGGTGCCAGATCCCAAGAGTAGAGGAGTGTCCTCTGCTTCCAGACCCCAGCATGGAGGAGGGTCCTCTGTTGCCGTAACCCAGTTGAGAGGAGGGTCCTCTGCTGTCGGATCCCAGCAGGGAAGAGGGTCCTCTGCTGCCTGACCCCAGCAGGGAGGATTGCTCTGCTGCCGGACCCCAGCAGAGCAGGGTTCTCTGCTTCATCCTCTCTTTGGGGTTCAGCAGGAGACAAGGATACTTTGCATCTTACTCTCTGCTGAGGTCCAGCTGCAGAGGAGGGTCCTCTGCGGCTGGACCACAGCATGGAGGAGGTATCTATGCTACTTCCTCTCTGCTCCACTCCAGCGTTGTGGAATTTCCTCTGCTGCCAAACAACAACAGGTTGGAGAGTCCTCTGCTTCCGGACCCCAGCAGAGAGGAGGGTCCTCTGCTGCCAGACCCCAGCAGAACAGGAGGTTCCTCTGCTGCTTTCTCCCTTTGCTGTCCAGCAAGAGAAGAGGGTCCTCTGCTTCCTCTCTGCTCGGGTCCATCAGCAGACGAAAGTCCTCTGCTGCTGAAATCCAGAAGGAGAGGAGGGTCCTCTGCTGCCAGACTCCTGCAGAGGGGTGGGTCCACTATTGCTTCCTCTCTGCTGGAAACTACCAGAGACGAGTGTCCTGTCGTGCTAGACCCCAGCAGAAAAAAGGGTCCTCTGCTGATGGACCAAAGCACCTGAGGAGGCTCCATTGTTGCCAGACTCCAACAGTAGAGGAGGGTCCTTCTGTTCCGCACCGAGGCAGCATAGGATGGTCCTCTGCTAAAGGACCCCACCAGCAGAGGAGGGTCCTCTGGTGCCAGAACCCAGCAGAAAAAGGGTCTTCTTCTACCGGACTCCAGAAGTAGAGTAGGTCCTGTGGTTCCGGACACCAGCTGCAGAGGAGGGTCCTCTGTGGCTGCTGGACCCAAGCAGCAGAGAGGAGGGTCCTCTGTGGCTTCCTCTCTGCTGCGGTCCAGCAGAGAGGATGGTCCTTTGGTGCTGGACCGCAGCAGAGAGGAAGGACCTCTGATGCTTCCTCTCTGCTCGTGTCCAGCAGCAGGGATGAGAGTCCTCTGTTGCTGGACCCTGCAGGGATTAAGGTCCTCTGCTGCCGCACCCAAGCAGGGTGGAGGGTCCTCTGCTGCTGAACCCCAGCAGGGAGGATGGTCCTCTGCTGCTGAACCCCAGCAGGGAGGAGGTTCCTCTGCTTCCGGATTCCAGAAAGTTTTCTGGGTACCTCATCTGCGAACCATCAGTGCTAGTCACTTCCTAGCACAGAGGCCTGGCCTGATGCAAGGCCACAAGCGTCCTCCACCCCCTCCTGATCCTTCATATGCAGGCTGTTCGGCCCAATCTTCAAGGGACACATATAAAGGAATTCTGTCCAGGATTCCCACCTGATACTAGGATGGCTGGGGCTGGACCTTCAGTGCTCAAAATGCCTCAGGCAACCAGGGGTAGAAAGGGCAGCTTATGCGTCCTCTCATGACCACCAGGACTCACTGCAGGACGCTCCTCCAGGCTCTCCTGCACAAACAAGGGAAACAATCCCAGCCTAAGAGAAATTCACTCTCAAGGACACTCTTTGGAGCAGTTGCACAGAAGTCCCAGGACAGAAGCCCTACGCATACCCTTGGGGTCTGCATTGGCAGACAAAAGCAGTCTAGAGCCACAGCACACTCCCTACCCCCCAGGACAGCAGCTTTCTTTTGCTTCCTTCCCTCCTGCATGCCTGTCTGAATCTGTCCTGTTTTGTTTGAAGCACAAAGGAACAGAGAAGGAGAGAGAGCAATCTTTCTTGCATCTGTTGGCTCACTTCCCAAGGACCACCACCAGAGCCAGATGTGGCTGGGCCAGGACAAGCCTGGGAACCAGGAGCTTCCTCCACATGTCACACAGGGGCACAGGGCACAAGCCCCTGCGCCATCCTCCACTACTCCCACAGGGGCATCGGCAGGGAGCTAGACTGCAGGGGAAGCAGTCAGGACTTAAAGCAGCACCCATACAGGCCATCTGCCTGGCAGGCTGAGGCTTGAGGCCCTCGGACACCACGTAGCACCACCCCAACCCGCTCCACCGATTCCACCCCTAGCAGCATTCTTCAGCAGCTCCTTCACCAGGCCCGTGAATGTACTTGTCCTCCAGTCTTGCATAACTTTTGCTGTGTGTGCTGAGAGAGCAGAGGGCACCAACAGGGCATCCAGGCATGCTGCTACTCTACCTGTCTAATGAGATGGACCTCTGTGGAGAGTACACGTCAGCTGTTGAGGTGTCTTGTGGCAGGTGGCACATAAGTGGCAGCTGATGGTCCCCAGGTGGCCTGAAAGAGAAAGAGTCTTGAATCCAGGGTGCCCCTGGAGGATGGTGAAGCATTCCCTGGTGAACGAAAGTCCAATGGCATTTGGTAGGGGGTTGTGGGGCCAAATTCCTGCCTCCAATGCACATGATGGATATGCCTGACCCTCCTCCCCGAAGTGTTTCCTAGGATGCCCTGAAGAAGGCAAAATGGTCCTCGTGAACCTATGCCTGCCCATGGCATGGGAGGGCCTATTTTGTGCAGGCCTTGGTTGCTCCCAGGCCATCGTCCTACCTGCTGGAAAGCGGGAATGCATGTTCCAGGGGGCTCTCGCAGAAGCTAAGGCCTGGGACTTCCTATTCCAGATGACTGGTGTCCTTTGGTGCTTACTCGTCCTTCCACTATTCCATCCTTAGAATCCCACATGCCCAGACACCACCCAGCTAAGCAGAGGAAGGCCGAGTGCTGTATCACCCTAACTGCCACCCCACACATGCAATAATACACGAAGGCCTCTCTGCAGCCCATCGGGGAGCAGTTGCACTTGCTAAAGAAAGCCCAGGCCCTGTCCCCAAGGGTGTTTGTGATGAAAGGGGGTAGTGGCAAGGTTTCCGGTGAGCTCATCTGCGAAAGATCAATGCTAGCCAGTCAGTGAGTAACTCCAGGTACCAGAGTGTCCTTCTGCACACTGACGTGGGACTCCAACTCCCAGAGTGCCTGTGGGCACACTGACGTTTGTATCAAGCTCCTACAAGACCCATGGGCACAGTGACATGAGACCCCAATTCCCAACAGGACACATGGGCACGCTGAAATAGGACTCAGTATCCCAGAGGGCCCATGTGCACACTGACATGGGTCTACTGTTCTCAGAGGCCCATGAGCACGCTAATGTGAGTCTCCAGCTCCCATAGGGACTGTGGGCACGCTGACATGGGACTCCATCTACCACAGGGCCTCTGGGTGCCCTAATGTGGAACTCCAGCTCCCAGAGCTCTCCCCATGTCCTATGTGGTATCTTAATGGTGAAGGCACACAGCCACTTCCTAGCACAGAGGTCCAGGATGATGCAAGACCACAATCATCCTCAACCCCCTCCTGGACCTTCGTTTGCAGGCTTTTCAGCCTTACCCCAATCTTCAAGGGACAAGTATCCAGGAACACTCTCCAGGACCCCCACCTGACACTAGGATGGCTGGGGCTTGGCTGTCTAGTGTTCAAAAGGAATGAGCCCAACCAGGGGGAGAAAGGGCAGGTTAAGCGCCCTCTCGTGGACAGCAGGACTCACTGCAGGACGCTCCTCCAGACTCTCCTGCATAAGAGAAACAAACCCGGTCTGAGAGACATTCACTCTCAAGAACACACTTTGGAGAGGTTTCACGGGAGTCTCAGGACAGAAGCCCTACGCACACCCTTGGGGTATGCATTGGCAGACAAAAGCAGTCTTCAGTCACAGCACAGCACACAGCACACAGCACACAACACATTCTCTGCCAGGAGGCCAATAGCAATCTCTCTCTTCCTGCCTTCTTGCCTGCCTGCCTGAATCTGTCCTGTTTGCTTGGAGCACACAGGAACAGAGAGGGAGAGAGAGAGCAATCTTTCTTACATCTGCTGCCTCTCTTCCCCAGGGACCACCACCAGAGCTAGATGTGGCTGGGCCAGGACAAGCCCGAGAACCAGGAGCTCCCTCCACATGTCCCACAGGGGCACAGGGCCACAGGGGCACAAGCCCCTGCGCCATCCTCCGTTGCTCTCCCAGCACCATCGGCAGGGAGCTGGACTGCAGAGGATGCTGTCAGGTCTTGAAGCAGCACCCATACAGCTGAACTGCACACAAGCCTCGCAGGCTGAGGCTTGAGGCTTGACATTTTAGGACCCCTCCCCAACCACCACAACCCGCACCACCCGACTCCATCCCTTACCAGTTTCTTCAGCACCTCCTTCAACAGGCCACTGAAAGTCCCTGTCCCCCTTGCTGGCACAACTTTGGCTGTTCCGTGCTGAGAGAGCAGCGGGCACCAACAAGGCATCCAGGCATGCTGCTACTCTACCTGTCCTGGTGAGAAAGCCTCTGTGGAGAAGACACGTCAGCTGTTGGGGTTTCTTGGTTCAGGTGGCACATCAGTGGCAGCTGATGGATCACAGGTGGCCTGCAGGAGAAAGGGTCTTGAATCCAGGATGGTCCTGAAATAGGGTGAAGCATTCCCTGGTGAACGAGAGGGCAATTGCATTTGACAGGGCACTCTGGAACCAAATCCATGCCTCCAATGCACACGACACATGTTTAATATGATGCCTTGTAGAATGGAATATGGTCCCTGTGATCCCATTCCTGAAGATGGCATGGGAGGCCCTCCCTTTTGCAGGTTTGATGGCTCCCCATCCACCATCCCTGCTAGACAGTGAGAATGCATGTCCAGGGTGCTCTTGCAGCAGCTAAGGCCTGGGACTTCCTATTCCAGATGACTGGTGACCTCTGGTGTTTACTTACCCATCCACCTGCTCCTGGCTTAGGAGCCCACATGCTCAGATTCCACCCAGCTAAGCAGAAGAAGTCCGAGTGGTGTATCACACTAAGTGCCACTCCACAAATGCAAAAATGCACAAAGGCCTCTATGCAGCCCACCAGGGAGCTTCACCACTTGCTAAAGAACACCTAGTTCCTGCCCCTAATGGTGCTCTGTGAGGAAAGAGAGTGGTGTAAATGTTTCCAAGGATCTCATCTGAAAGACCAGTGCTAGTCAGCTGTTGAGTAACTCCAGGTCCCAGAGGGTCCATGGGCACACTGACGTGGGACACTAGCACACAGAGGGTGCGTGGGCACAATGACCTAGGATTTCAACTCTCAGAGGGACCATGGACAAACTGATGTGAGTCTCCATGTTTCAGAGGGCCCTTGGAGGCTCAAAAGGCCTGAGCCCACAAGGGGTAGAAAGGCAGCTTTGCACGCTCTCTCGTGTACAGTTGAACTCACGGCAGGACGCTCCTCCAGTCTCTCCTGCCCAGACATGGGAATCAAACCTGGCCTGAGAGAAATTCACTATCAAGGACACTTTTTGAAGAGGTTTCACAGGAATGCCAGGACGGAAGACCTACGTATGCCCTTGGGGTCTGCATTGGCAGACAAAAGCAGTCTAGAACCACAGGACGCAGCACACAGCACACACCAACCGAGCTAGGCAGAGGAATACCACGTGTTGTATCACCATAACTGCCACTCCACACATGCAAAACCACATGAAGGCCTCTCCGCAGCCCATCAGGGAGCTGCTCCACTTGGTAAAGAAAGCCAAGGGTCTGCCTAGGGTTGCTCAGCTAGGAAAGGAGGTGGTGTAAATGTTTCTGAGGACCACATCTGTGAAAAATCAGGGCTTGTCAGCCTGTGTGCAACTCCAGGTCCCAGAGTGTCTGTTGGCACGCTGATGTGGGACTCCAGCTCTCAGAGGGCCTGTGGGCACGCTGATGTGGGACTCCAGCTCCCAGGTTTCTACCCGTGCCCTATTTGTACCTTGCTGGTGAAGGCACACAGCCACTTCCTAGCACAGAGCCTCAGCCTGATGCAAAGCTACAAGTGTCCTCCAACCCCTCCTGGACCTTGGTATGAGGGCTGTTCTGCCTTGGACCCCAATCTTCCAGCGACACATATCCAGGTACACTGTAATGGACCCCCACCTGACACTAGGATGGCTCTGGCTGGGCTTTCCTGTGCTCAAAAGGCCTGAGGACAACCAGGAGTAGAAAGGGCAGCTTTGCGCACCCTCTCGTGGTCAGCAGAACTCATTGCAGGACGCTCCTCCAGGCTCTACTGCACAAACAAGGGAAACAAACCTGGCTTGAGAGACATTCACTCTCAAGGACATTCTTCGGAGAGGTTGCACAGGAGTCCCAGGACTGAAACACTACACATGTCCTTGGAGTCCGCGTTGGCAGACAAAAGCAGTCTAGAGCCACAGCACAGTACACAGCACACAGCACACTCCCTCCCAGGAAGCCAGCAGCTTTCTTTCTCTTCCTTCCTGCCTGCCTGTATCTCTCTGTCCTGTTTGCTTTGAAGCACAGAGGAACAGAGAGTGAGACAGAGCAAACTTTCTTGCATCTGCTGGCTCACTTCCTCAAGAACCATCACCAGAGCCAGCTGTGGCAGGGCCAGGACAAGCCCGGGAACCAGGAGCTTCATTCCCATGTCATAAAGGTTCACGGGGCACAGGGGCACAACCCCTGCACCATCCTCCACTGCTCTCCCAGGATCATCAGCAGGGAGCCTGATTGCAGGGGAAACAACCAGGACTTGAAGCAGCAGCTATACAGGCCATCTGCCTGGCAGGCTGAGGCTTGACACCCTTGGACACCACACTGAGGCAACAGAAGACGGGGTTCCTGAGGTGGACCCTCTCGCTGAGGCCCCAACAGAGAGAGAGGGTCAGGCTATGAGGATCTCTCTCGATGAGGCCCGAGCAGTGGGGTTCCGAGGGGGACCCTCTCGATGAGGCCCCAGTAGAGCGGATACCGAGTAAGATCCTCTCACTGAGGCCACAGTAGAGAGAGAGGAGGTGTCCGAAAGGGACACTCTCGCTGAGGCTCCAGCAGAGGGGGTCCTGAGGGGTACCCTCACATTGAGGCATCCACACAGAGGGAAGGGGGCTCAGGGGGCACTCTCGCTGAGGCCACAGCAGCAGAGGGTGTCCCTAGTGGTACCTTCTCACCTAGGCCCCAGCAGAAAGGTTAGATGGCTCCGGGTGTCCCTCTAGCTGAGGCCCCAGCAGAGGGTGTCCCGAGGGGTTCCTCTCGCTGTGCCCCAGCAGAGGGCGTCCCATGGGAGACCCTCTCGCTGAGGCCCTGGCAGCGTGGGAGGGGTCGCCGGGGGTCCTTCTAGCTGAAGCCCCAGCAGATGGGGTACCGAAGGGGACCCTCTCGCTGAGGCCCCAGCAGAGAGAGAGGGAGGGATCCGAGGGGGACAATCTCACTGAGGCCCCAGCAGAGGAGGTCCCAAGGTGGACGATCTCGCTGAGGCCCCAGCAGAGGGGGTCCCAGGGGAACCCTCTTGCTGAGGCCTCAGCAGAGAGAGAAGGGGTGGCCCGAGCGGGATCCTCTCGCTGAGACCCCAGCAGAGGGGGTCCCAAGGGAAATCCACTTGCTCTGGCCCTTGCAGAAGGGGTTCCAAGGGGACCCTTTAGCTGAGGCAGCAGCAGCGAGGGAGGGAGTCGCCGGGGGTCCCTCTCAATGAGGCTGCAGCAGAGATGCAGGGGTTATCCGAGGGGGACCCTCTTCCTGAGGCCACAGCAGAGATGGAGGGGTGCTCTGGTGTCCATATTGCTGAGGCCCTAGCAGTGAGGGAGGGTGGCTCTGGGGGTCCTTTTCGCTTAGGCCCCAGCACACGGGGACCCAAGGTGGACCCTACCTCAGATGCCCCAGCAGAGATTGAGGCTCTGGCTCAGAGGGTTCCTCTTGCTTTGGCCCCAGCAGTGAGGGAGGGGGCACTGGGGGACCCTCTCGCTGAAACCCCAGCGGAGGGGGTCTCAAGGGATTCCTTCTCGATGAGGCCCTAGCAGATGGAATCCCGAGGGGACCCTCTCGCTGAGGCCCCATCAGAGAGAGACAGAGAAAGGGTGTGGTTGTGAGTCCCTCTCGCTGAGGCCCCAGCAGAGAGAAGTGGGGTACAAGTGGCACCCTCTCGCTGAGTTCCCACCAGAGAAAAACAGAGAGAGAGGGCAGCAGACGGTCCCTCTCCCTGAAGTCCCCAAAGAGGGGGTCCCGAGGGGAACCTCTTGCTGAGGCCCAAGCAGAGAAAGAGAGAGAGAGAAAAGGGGGCCGAGGGTCCCTCTTACTTAGACCGTAGCAGAGAGAGAGGGGGGCTCGGGGTCCCTCACTCTAAGATCCCAGCATCGAGGGAGTGGGGCTGCGGCTGTTCCTCTTCGCTGAGGCCCCAGCAGAGGGGGTCCCAAGCGTGACCCTCTCGTTGAGGCCCCAGCAGTGAAGGATGCGGTTCTGAGGGTGACCCTCTCACTGAGGCCCCAGCAGAGTGGATCCCGTGGGGAAAGGCTGTTGCAGCTCACTTGGAGAGTGAATCATCGGACGGAAGATCTTCCTCACTGTCTCTCCTCCTTTCTGCATATCGGACTTTGGAATAAAAAAAAATAAAAGTCCATGAAGCCGTCTTGGTAGCTCATCAGGGAGCTGCTCCACTTGCCAAAGAAGGCACACAGCCTGCATCTCAGGGTGCTGTGCAAGGAATGGGGGTGGCGGTAAGGTTTCCCGGGACCTCATCTGGCACAGTACAACCCCAGTGGGCTGGTGTGTAACACCAGCTCACAGAGGTCCTGTGGTACGCAGGTGCGGGACTCCAGCTCTCAGGGCCTCCAGGATGCTATTGTTGGACTCCGCTCCCAGAGGGCCTGTGGGCATGCTGACATAGGACACCACCTCCCAGGGTTCTTTAAGTGCCTTGCTCTTAAAGGCACCCTGACACTTCCTATCACAGAGGCCCGAACTGATGCTAGGCCCCAAGCGTCCTCTGCCCCTCCCTTCCGGGCTTTGGTATGTGGGCTGTTCGGCTTTGGAGCCTTGATCTTTCAACAACACGAGTACCAGAATACTGTCTGTGACCCACACCTCACCCTAGGATGGCTCGGGTTGGACTGTCTAGAGCTCAGAAGGCCTGAGCCCACCAGGGGTAGAAAGGATAGATTGGGGCCTGGCGCCGTAGCCTAGCAGGTAAAGTCCTCGCCTTGAACGAGCTGGGATCCCATATGGGCACCAGTTCTAATCCCGGCTGCTCCACTTCCCATCCAGATCCCTGCAGCCTGGGAAAGCTGTCGAGACGGCCCAAAGCTTTGGAAACTTACACCCACATGGGAAAACCAGAAGAGGCTCCAGGAACTTGGGTTCGGATTGGCGTGCACCAGCTATTGTGTCTCACTTGGGGAGTGAATCATCGGACGGAAGATCTTCCTCTCTGTCTCTCCTCCTCTCTGTATATCTGACTTTGGAATAAAATAAATAAACTTGTAAAAAAAAAAAAAAGGGAAAAGAAAAGAAATGAAAAAAAGAAAAGAAAGAATGGCGGCTTTGGGCCCCCTCTCGTGGCTATCAGCACTCAGTGCGGGACGCTCATCCAAGGCTCTCCAGCATGGATGAAGGTCCTCTGCTGCTTGACCCCAGCAGGGAGGAGGGACCTCTGCTGGCAGACCCAAAAAGAGAGGAGGGTCCTCTACTGCCAGACGCCAGCATAGAGAAGGGTCCTTGGATGTTGGACCCCAACAGAGAGGAGGTCATCTGGTGCTGGAATCCTAGCAGAGAAGAAGGTCCTCTGGTGCTGGAACTCAGCAGAGAGGAGGGTCCTCCGCTTCTTGACCCCAACAGCGAGGAGTTTCCTCTGCTGCTGGACCACAGCAGAAGACGAGGCTCCTCTGGTGCTGCACTACAGCAGAGAGGAGGGTCCTCTGCTGACAGATCTCAGAAGAGAGGAGGGTCCTCAGCTGCCAGACCCCAGCAGAGAGGAGGGTACTATGGTGCCGGACCCCAGCAGAGAGGAGGGTACTCTACTGCTGTACCCCATGAGAGAGGAGGGTTCTCTTCTGCTTCCTTTTTGCTGGACCCCAGCAGAGAAATGGGTCCTCTCATGCTAGACACCAGCAGAGAGGGTGGTTCTTTGCTGCTTCCTCTCTGCTGGGGTCCAGCAGAAGAAGAGGGTCCTCTGCTGTGGGACACAGCAGCAGTGTAGGGTCCTCTACTGCCGGACCCAGACAGAGAGGAGGGTATTCTGCTGATTCACCCCAGCAGAGAGGAGGCACCTCTGGTGGTGTACCCCAGCAGAGGGGGGTGTCCTCTGGTGCTGGACCCAAGATCATAGAGGGTTCTGTTTTGCTGGACCCCAGCAGCAGAGGGGGGTCCGTTCGTGCCTGACCCCAAAAGCAGAGGAAGGTCCTCTGCTTCCGGACCACAGCAGGGAAGAGTGTCCTCTGCTGTGTATCCCAGCATGGAGTAGGGTCCTCTGCTGCCAGAACCCAGCAGAAGGAGGGTCCTCTGCTGCCAGACCCCAGCAGCAGAGGGGGGTCTTCTAGTGCCATACCCCAGCAGCAGAGGGTAATCCTCTGGTACCAGCAAACAGCAGCAGAGGGTGATCCTCTGGTACCAGCAAACAGCAGCAGAGGATGGTCCTCTGGTACCGGACTCCAAGAGCATAGGAGGTTCCTCTGCTGCCAGACCACAACAGGGAGGAGGGTCCTTTTCTTCTGGATCCTGGCAGGGAAGAGGATTGTCTGCTGCTGAACCCCAACAGCAAAGGAGGATCCACTGGTGCCGGACCCGAGCAGTAGTTGAGAGACCTCTTCTGCCGAAACACAGCAGGGAGGAGAGTCCTCTGCTGCAGGACGCCAGTAGAAGAGTAGGGTCCTCTGCTGTGTCCTCTCTTTGGGGTCCAGTAGGGAACGAGGGTCCTCTGTAACTTCCCCTCTGCTGTGGTCCAGCAGCAGAGTATGATCTTTTGCAGTTCCTAACAGCTGGGGTCCAGCAGCAGAAGGCGGTACTCTTGTGCTGGACCCCAGCAGAGTGGAGGGTCCTCTGCTGGTGGACCCCAGCAGGAGAGGAGAGTCCTCGGGTACCGGACCACAGCAGCAGAAGTGGTTCCTCTGCTGCAGGACCCCAGAAGCATAGGGGAATCCTCCTGTGCTGTACCCCAGCAGCAAAGGGGGGTTTTCTGTTGCTGGACACCAGCAGGGAGGAGGGTCCTCTGCTGGTAAGGCCAGTAAAAGAAGAGGGTCACCTGCTGCCTCCTCACCAGGGTCCAGTTGGGGATTAGGGTCCCCTTCAACTTCCTCTCTGCTGTTGTTCAGCAGCAGAGTTGGGTCCCCTGATGCAGGAGTCCAGTAGGAAAGGAAGGTCCTCTGCTGCTTCCTCTCTGCAGGGGTCCAACAGAGATGAGGGTCCTCTGGTGCTGGACCCCAGTACAGAGGAGGGTCCTCTGCTGCCGGAACCCAGCAGAGGCGGGTCCTTTGCTCCTACCTCTCTGCTGGGGTCCAACAGAGTGGAGGGTCCTCTGCTTCCAGACCCTATCAGAGAAGTGTGTCCTCTGGTCCCTGACCCAAGCAGAAGAGGATGGTCCTTGGTTCCGGACCACAGCAGAAAGGAGGGTCCTCTGCTATTGTACCCCAGCAGAGAGGAGGATCAGTTACTGCCAGACCCCATCGGACAGGGTGCTCTGCTGTCAGACATCTGCAGAGAGGAGGGTAATCTGCTGCTGGACCCAAGATGACAGGATGGTCCTCTGCTGTTGGGCCACAGTCCATTAGAGAGGAGGGTCCTCTTGCTACTGGGTTCCATTAGGAGAGAAGGGTCCTGTGCTAGCTGACGCCAGCAGGAGAGAAAGCTCCTCTTCTGTTTAAACCCAGCAGAGATGAGAGTCCTCTTCTACTTCCTCTCTGCTGGAATCCAGAAGACAGGAGGTTCCTCTGCTGCAGGACCCCAGCAGAGAGTAGGGTCCACTACTGCTGGACCCCAGCAGCAGAGGAGGGTCCTCTGCTCATGGAACCCAACAGAGTACAGGGCTTCTGCTGCCGGACTACAGCAGAGGGGTGTCCTCTGCTGCCGGACTCCTGCAGCGGAGGTCGGTCCTCGGGTGCAGTATTCCAGCAATAAGGAGTGTTCTTGGCTGCCGGATTCCAGCACTTAGGTTCCTCTGCTGCAGGATCCCAGCAGGAAGCAGTGTCCTCTGATGCTGGACTTCAGCAGAGAGGAGGGTCTTCTGGTGCCGGACCCCAGCAGAGAGGAGGGTCCTCTGCTGCTTCCTCTGAGCTGGGGTAGAGCACAGAGGAGGATCCTCTGGTGCTGGACCCCAGCAGAGAGGAGGGTCCTCCATTATTCAACCCAAGCAAATAGGAGGGTCCTCTGCTGCTTTCTTTCTGCTGGGGTCCAGCAGAGGAGGGTCCACTTCTTCTGGACTCCAGCAGCAGAGGATGGATCTCTGCTCGCGGACGCCAGCAGCAGAGGATGGTCCTCTGATGCTGGACTCCAGCAGCAGAGTAGTCTTCTTTGGCCAGACACTAGCAACAGAGAACGGTCCTCTGGTGCCGGTCACCAGCAGCAGAATAGTGTCCTCTGCTGCCGGACCCCAGAAGCAGAGGAGGGTCCACTGCTGCTGGATATTAGCAGAGAGGAGGGTCCTCTGTGGCTTCCTTTCTGCTGATGTGCAGCAGAGAGGAGGGTCCTCTGCTGCTGGACCCCAGTCCATCAGAGAGGAGGGTCCTCTGCTACTGGGTTCCAGCAGGAGAGTAGGGTCCTCTGCTGCCTGATGCCAGCAGGAGAGGAGGGTCTTTTGCCTCCGCCTAAGCAGAGATGAGGGTCATCTGCTGCTGGTCCCCAATCCATCAGAGAGGAGGCTCCTCTGCTGCTGTGTTGCAGCAGGAGAGAAGGCGCCTCTGCTGCCTGACGCCAGCAGGAGGAGGGTCATCTGCTCCTTCCTCTTGTGCTAGACCCCTGCAGAGAGGAGGGTCCAGTGCTCCCGGAACACAGCAGAGATGAGGGTCCTCTGGTACTGGACCTCAGCAGAGGAGGGTCCTCTGGTGCCGGACCCCAGCAGGAAAAAGAGTCCACCACTGCTGCCTCTCTGCTGGGGTAGAGCAGAGAGGAGGGTACTCAGCTGCTTGACCCCCACAGAGAGGAGATTTCTCTGGTGCTGAACCCCAGCAGAGAGGAGGGTCCTCCTATGCCAGACCCCAACAGAGAAGAGGTTCATCTGATGCTCCAGCTTTCTGCTGTAGGACCCCAGCAGAAATGAGAGTCCTCTGCTGCCGTTACACAGGAGGGATGAGGGTTATCTGCCACCGGACTCCAGCAGCAGAGGAGGATCCTCTACTGCTGGAGCCCAGCAGGGAGGTGGGTTCCCTGCTGCAGGACTACATCAGAGACGAGGGTACTCTGATGCCAGACCCAAGCAGAGAAGAGCGTCCTCTGCTGCCAGACACCAGCAGAGATGAGGGTGCTTTGCTCCCAGACCTCAGCAAAGAATAGAGTGCTCTGGTGCCGAACATCAGCAGCGAGTAGGGTCCTCTGCTACCGTACCCCAGCATATAGGAAGGTCATTTGCTGCTGGACTCCAGCAGACAGGAGGGACCCTGCTGCTGGACCCAAGTCCATCAGGGAAGAGTGTCCTCTGGTCCTGGACCCCAGTAGGAGAGGAGGCTCATATGCTCCCTGACACTAACACTGAGGAAGGTCCTCTGCTTCCGGAACCCAGCAGCACAGGAGGGACCTCTGCTGCCAGAACCCAGCAGACCAGGAGTGTCCTGTCTTTGATGCCAAGCGGGAGAGGAGGGTCCTCTGCAGCTTCCCCTCTGCTGGGGTACAGCAGAGAGTCCACTGGTGCCGGACCGCAGGGGAAGAGGAGTGTATTCTCCTGCGTCCTCTCCCTGGGGTGCAGCATGAGGGGAGGGACCTCTGCAACTTCTTCTCTGCTGTGGTCTAGTAGCAGGGAAGCATATCTTTACAGGGGTCCCGCAAAAGAGGAGGGTCGTCTGTTGTTGGACCCGGAAGGCAGGAGGTTCCCCGGCTGCTATACCCCAGCAGGGAGGAGAATCCTCTGCTGCTGGACCTCAGCAGTAGAGGACGATCCTCTGGTGCCAGATTCCAGCAGCAGAGGCGTGTCCTCTGCTTCCAGACCCCAGCATGGAGGAGGGTCCTCTGCTGCAGGAACCCAATTGAGAGGAGGGTCCTCTGATGTCGGATCCCAGCAGGGAGGAGTGTGCTCTGCTGCCGGACCCCAGGAGAGAGCAGGGTTCTCTGCTTCATCCTCTCTTTTGGGTCCAGCAGGAGACAAGGATACTCTGCATCTTCCTTTCTGCTGAGGTCCAGCCGCAGAGGAGGGTCCTCTGCGGCTGGACCACAGCATGGAGGAGGTATCTATGTTACTTCCTCTCTGCTCCACCCCAGCACTGTGGAAGTTCCTTTCTGCCAAACAACAACAGGTTGGAGAGTCCTCTGCTTCTGGACCCCAGCAGAGAGGAGGGTCCTCTGCTGCCAGACCCCAGCAGAACAGGAGGTTCCTCTGCTGCTTCCTCTCTTTGGTGTCCAGCAGGAGAGGAGGGTCCTCTGCTGCTTCCTCTCTGCTGGGGTCCATTAGCAGACAAAAGTCCTCTGCTGCTGAAATCCAGAAGGAGAGGAGGGTCCTCTGCTGCCAGACACCTGCAGAGGGGAGGGTCGTCTATTGCTTCCTCTCTGCTGGAAACTAGCAGAGACAAGTGTCCTGTCGTGCTAGACCCCAGCAGAAAAAAGGGTCCTCTGCTGATGGACCAAAGCAGCTGAGGAGGCTCCATTGTTGCCAGACTACAACAGCAGAGGAGGGTCCTTCTGTTTCGTAACGAAGCAGCATAGGATGATCCTCTGCTGAAGGACCCCACCAGCAGAGGAGGGTCCTCTGGTGCCAGAACCCAGCAGCAAGGAGGGTCTTCTTCTACCGGACTCCAGAGGTAGAGTAGGTCCTGTGGTTCCGGACACCATCTGCAGGGGAGAGTCCTCTGTGGCTGCTGGACCCCAGCAGCAGAGAGGAGGGTCCTCTGCGGCTTCCTCTCTGCTGCGGTCCAGCAGAGAGGGTGGTCCTTTGGTGCTGGACCGCAGCAGAGAGGAAGGACCTCTGATGCTTCCTCTCTGCTCGTGTCCAGCAGCAGGGATGAGGGTCCTCTGTTGCTGGACCCTGCAGGGATTAGGGTCCTCTGCTGTCGCACCCAAGCAGGGTGGATGGTCCTCTGTTGCCGGTCCCCAGCAGGGAGAATGGTCCTCTGCTGCTGAACCCCAGCAGGGAGGAGGTTCCTCTGCTTCCGGATTCCGGAAAGTTTTCTGGGTACCTCATCTGCGAACCATCAGTGCTAGTCAGCTGGTGTGTAATTCCAGTCTCAGAGGGTCCATGGGCACGCTGACGTGGGACCCCAGATTCCACTGGGATTGGGGAATGCTGAATTAGGATCGAGGTACAAGAGGGCTCGTGGGTACACAGACATGGGACTCCAGGTCTCACAGGGCCCATGGCCACACTGATGTGGGGCTCCAGCTCCCAGAGGGTCCGTGTGCACACTCACATGGGATTCCAGCTCCCATAGGGCTCGTGGGCTTACTGACTGGGACACCACATCCCTCAGGGCCCCTGGGGACCGTGACGTGGAACTCCAGCTTCTAGTTCTCCTTGTGCCCTAGGTTGTACCTTGCTGGTGAAGACAGACAGCCACTTCCTAGCACAGAGGCCTGGCCTGATGCAAGGCCACAAGCGTCCTTCACCCCCTCCTGATCCTTCATATGCGGGTTGTTTGGCCTTGGAGCCCAATCTTCAAGGGACACATATAAAGGAATTCTGTCCAGGATTCCCACCTGATACTAGGATGGCTGGGGCTGGACCTTCTAGTGCTCAAAATGCCTCAGCCAACCAGGGGTAGAAAGGGCAGCTTATGCGCCCTCTCATGGCCAGCAGGACTCACTGCAGGACGCTCCTCCAGGCTCTCCTAAAAACAAGGGAAACAATCCCAGGCTAAGAGAAATTCACTCTCAAGGACATTCTTTGGAGCAGTTGCACAGAAGTCCCAGGACAGAAGCCTTACTCACAGCCTTGGTGTCTGCATTGGCAGACAAAAGCAGTCTAGAGCCACAGCACACTCCCTATCCCCCAGGACAGCAGCTTTCTTTCGCTTCCTTCCCTCCTGCATGCCTCTCTGGATCTGTCCTGTTTTGTTTGAAGCACAAAGGAACAGAGAGGGAGAGAGAGCAATCTTTCTTGCATCTGCTGGCTCACTTCCCCAGGACCACCACCAGAGCCAGATGTGGCTGGGCCAGGACAAGCCTGGGAACCAGGAGCTTCCTCCACATGTCACACAGGGGCACAGCAAACAGGGGCACAAGCCCCTGCGCCATCCTCCACTACTCTCCCAGGAGCATCGGCAGGGAGCGGGACTGCAGGGGAAGCAGTCAGGACTTAAAGCAGCACCCATACAGGCCATCTGCCTGGCAGGCTGAGGCTTGAGGCCCTCGGACACCACACAGCACCACCCCAACCCGCTCCATCGATTCCAACCCTAGCAGCATTCTTCAGCAGCTCCTTCACCAGGCCCGTGAATGTACTTGTCTCCAGTCTTGCATAACTTTTGCTGTTGTGTGATGAGAGAGCAGAGGGCACCAACAGGGCATCCAGGCATGCTGCTACTCTACCTGTCTAATGAGATGGACCTCTGTGGAGAGTACACGTCAGCTGTTGAGGTGTCTTCTGGCAGGTGGCACATTAGTGGCAGCTGATGGTCCCCAGGTGGCCTGCAAGAGAAAGAGTCTTGAATCCAGGATGCCCCTGGAGAATGGTGAAGCATTCCCTGGTGAACAAAAGTCCAATGGCATTTGGTAGGGGGTTGTGGGGCCAAATTCCTGCCTCCAATGCACATGATGGATATGCCTGACCCTCCTCCCCGAAGTGTTTCCTAGACAGCACCGAAGAAAGCAAAATGGTCCTCGTGAGCCTATGCCTGCCCATGGCATGGGAGGGCCTATTTTGTGCAGGCCTTGGTTGCTCCCAGGCCATCGTCCTACCTGCTGGAAAGTGGGACTGCATGTTCCAGGGTGCTCTCGCAGAAGCTAAGGCCTGGGACTTCCTATTCCAGATGACTGGTGTCCTTTGGTGCTTACTTGTCCTTCCACTGTTCCATCCTTAGAATCCCACAAGCCCAGACACCACCCAGCTAGGCAGAGGAAGGCCGAGTGCTGTATCACCCTAACTGCCACCCCACACATGCAATAATACATGAAGGCCTCTCTGCAGCCCATCGGGGAGCAGTTGCACTTGCTAACGAAAGCCCAGGCCCTGTCCCCAAGGGTGTTTGTGATGAAAGGGGGTAGTGGCAAGGTTTCCGGTGAGCTCATCTGCGAAAGATCAATGCTAGCCAGTCAGTGAGTAACTCCAGGTACCAGAGGGTCTTCTGCACACTGACGTGGGACTCCAACTCCCAGAGTGCCTGTGGGCACACTGACGTTTGTATCAAGCTCCTACAAGACCCATGGGCACAGTGACATGAGACCCCAATTCCCAACAGGACACATGGGCACGCTGAAATAGGACTCAGTATCCCAGAGGGCCCATGTGCACACTGACATGGGTCTCCTGCTTTCAGAGGCCAATGAGCACGCTAATGTGAGTCTCCAGCTCCCATAGGGACTGTGGGCACGCTGACATGGGACTCCATCTACCACAGGGCCTCTGGGTGCCCTAATGTGGAAGTCCAGCTCCCAGCGCTCTCCCCATGTCCTATGTGGTATCTTAATGGTGAAGGCACACAGCCACTTCCTAGCACAGAGGTCCGGGATGATGCAAGACCACAATCATCCTCAACCCCCTCCTGGACCTTCGTTTGCAGGCTTTTCAGCCTTACCCCAATCTTCAAGGGACAAGTATCCAGGAACACTCTCCAGGACCCCCACCTGACACTAGGATGGCTGGGGCTTGTCTGTCTAGTGTTCAAAAGGAATGAGCCCAACCAGCGGGAGAAAGGGCAGCTTATACACCCTCTCATGGACAGCAGGACTCACTGCAGGACGCTCCTCCAGACTCTCCTGCACAAGAGAAACAAACCCGGTCTGAGAGACATTCACTCTCAAGAACAAACTTTGGAGATCTTGCACAGGAGTCTCAGGACAGAAGCCCTACGCACACTCTTGGGGTATGCATTGGCAAACAAAAGCAGTCTTCAGTCACAGCACACAGCACACAGCACACAGCACACTCCCTGCCAGGAGGCCAATAGCAATCTCTCTCATCCTGCCTTCTTGCCTGCCTGCCTGAATCTGTCCTGTTTGCTTGGAGCACACAGGAACAGAGAGGGAGAGAGAGAGCAATCTTTCTTGCATCTGCTGCCTCTCTTCCCCAGGGACCACCACCAGAGCTAGATGTGGCTGGGCCAGGACAAGCCCGGGAACCAGGAGCTCCCTCCACATGTCCCACAGGGGCACAGGGCCACAGGGGCACAAGCCCCTGCGCCATCCTCTGTTGCTCTCCCAGCACCATCGGCAGGGAGCTTGTCTGCAGAGGATGCTGTCAGGTCTTGAAGCAGCACCCATACAGCTGAACTGCACACAAGCCTCGCAGGCTTGAGGCTTGACACCTTAGGACCCCTCCCCAACCACCAAAACCCACACCACCCGACTCCATCCCTTACCAGTTTCTTCAGCACCTCCTTCAACAGGCCACTGAAAGTCCCTGTCCCCCTTGCTGGCACAACTTTGGCTGTTCCGTGCTGAGAGAGCAGCGGGCACCAACAAGGCATCCAGGCATGCTGCTACTCTACCTGTCCTGGTGAGAAAGCCTCTGTGGAAAAGACACGTCAGCTGTTGGGGTTTCTTGGTTCAGGTGGAACATCAGTGGCAGCTGATGGTTCACAAGTGGTCCGCAGCAGAGTCTTGATTCCAGGATGCCCCTGGAGGAGGGTGAAGCATTCCTTGATGAACAAGAGGGCAGTGGCTGGTGGTAGGAGGCTGTGGTGCCAAATTCCTGCCTCCAATACACACGACCGAGATGCCTCATCTCACAAATGTTTCCTATGATGCCCTGAAGAAGGGAAAATGTGTTTCCTCTAGCAGAACCAGTTCGTGGACATGGCGAAGGTCTGTGCATGTGTCTCCGACATGGAGAACAGAGATGCTGGAAGTCTCTGAAGTCTCCCCATTTTGCTCTTTCCCCCACACCCTCATCTACAGAACATTGCATGCAGCTGAGCCCAATTAGACCAGGTACTTTTAGCCCCAAACCCGTTCCTCTAGTGCTCAGCTTAGCGAGTGCTAATCATCTCCTTAGCCCACAACAGGACCGCATTTTTTGTTTTAAAGCTGACTTGAATGTGCCTGTCTTAGGTTGTAGACTCTCAGGTTATCAGCTTTACCCTTCATCGGGAATCTCTGTAACATGACAGAGCCCCTGTCTTAGGTTTTTCAGTGCCTGGTCCATCTTACCTGTCACTGGCTGCCATTCAAGCATTGCCTGCTGCAGATGCACAAACCATACTCAGGGAGGCAGGTAACCCTGTTCCATGGGTAGGAGTGTTTTTAGCTTGGTAGCAATGAGCAGACAGCAGTTCCCGGGCTTGGGAAAACATAGCACTACACAGGTGAAACATACATAAAGCATATGATGGGGAACAAGAGGCCCTGACCATAGGAGTATCTTTAGCTCGGTAGCAACGAGCAGACAGCAGTTCCCGGGCTTGGGAAAACATAGCACTACACAGGTGAAACATACATAAAGCATATGATGGGGAACAAGAGGCCCTGACCATAGGAGTATCTTTAGCTTGGTAGCAACGAGCAGACAGCAGTTCACAGGCTTGGAAGCATTTTGCACTTGCATAGGTGTTGCACACAAAAAGGCATATGATGGGGTACAAGAGGCCTAGACCCAATCTCACAGCCTCTGCTGTTCCTCTGCCAACAGATCAACCAGCAGTTACAACACAAGGGTGCCCACCCGTTCATGTGCATCAGTAAAGTCCTATTGTTCCATAACTCTGGCAGTCTGTACCTCAACCTTGTTCATTGTCACCAAGGTAACTGGTGGTGGGGGCTGCTGATGTACTGACTATGGTGGTCGCCATTATGCCAGTCTCTTTTATTCTTTATCAGGCGAACAGAGGCCTCTCCGTCAGTCCCAACAGACACAGGCAGGATTCAGGGCAGGGGCTGAAGAACAGCAGAATTGCAATTGCCATTCCAGCACGCTGTCAGGGTGCACTGGAATGTGGTGTCATTTACTTCAGAGGTGTTTTCTGTATGTGAGAGAGAAACATGGGGATAACACAGGCAGACACAAGCTTCAAATTCAAGGAGCTGAGGTTCACCCACGTGAGCGAGTCCTCAAGTTCAGAGGAATGATGGAACTAATAGATTCCACAGGAATCATTGCATTCCGAAAGAAGGGAAAACGGGGTGCTTGCCAGTCATGTCCAAACCCCACAAAGCTGCCACGTAGAGAAGGTGGGTATTTTCCCTGTGGTAATAACAGGGGAATGATAAGCAAAAGCACGGGCAGAGATTATGCTATTTATAAAGGGAGGACCAGACCCCCAACAGCTGGGGTCACACACCAGACAGTCTGATAGTCTGGTTAAAATAAACTGGCAGGAAATGTCGGAACCTGGTGCTCATAGCAGAAAGAAAAGATAAAGAGAGGGGTGCTTCACAAATACTAAAATACTTACATAACATATAAAGGCCTAATATACCTGCCTGAGGGGGAACCTCTCACAGAGGCCCCAGTAGAGATGGAGAGGGATTCTGAGGGGGACCCTCGGGCTGAGGACCCAGCAGACGGGTTCCTGAGTGGGACCCTCTCACTGAGGACACAGCACAGAGAGGGGAGGTCTGAGGGGGACTCTCGCTGAGGCAAGAGCAGAGGGGGTCCCAAGAAGGACCCTCTAGCTGAGGCCCCAGCAGAGAGGGAGGGTGGTCCGAGGGGGAACCTCTTGCTGATGCCCCAGCAGAGGGGCCCTAGGTGGTTCTTTTCTCGCTGAGGACCCCAGGAGAGGTGGTGCCCAGGGGGACCCTCTCTCAGAGGACCCAGCAGAGAGGTAGTGGGACTCATGGGTTCCTCTCACTGAGGCCCCAGAAGACGGGGTCCTGAGTTGACCCTCTGGCTGAGTCCCCAACAGAGAGAGGGTCGGGCTCTGATGATCTCTCTCGATGAGGCCCAGGCAGAGAGAGAGATGGGGGTCTGGGGGGACCCTCTCGCTGAGGGAGAAGCAGAGAGGGTACTGAGTGGAATCCTCTCACTGAGGCCACAGCATTGAGATAGGAAGGGTCCGAGGGGGACACTCTCGCTGAGGCTCCAGCAGAGGGGGTCCCGAGTGGGACCCTCTTGCTGAGGCATCAACAGAGAGGGAAGGGGGCTCCGGGGGTCCATCTCGCTGAGGCCCCAGCAAAGGGGGTCCCGCGAAGTACCTTCTCGCCTAGGCCCCAGCAGAGAGGTTAGGTGGCTCCGGGTGTCCCTCTAGCTGGGGCTCAAGCAAAGGGGGTCGCCGGGGTTCCCCCTCGCTGAGGCCCCAGCAGAGGGGGTCCCAAGGGGGACCCTCTCGCTGAGGCCCCAGCAGAGAGGGAAGGTTCGCCAGGGTTCCCCCTCACTGAGTCCCCATCAGAGGGGGTCCCGAGGGGGTCTCTCTTGCTGAGGCCCCAGGAGAGGTGTTCTCCAGGGGGACCCTCTCACGGAGGACCCAGCAGAGAGAGTGTGGGACTCAGGGGTCTCTCTAACTGAGGCCCCAGAAGACGGGGTCTTGAGGGGGACCCTCTGGCTGAGTCCCCAAGTCAGAGAGGCTTGGGCTCTGAGGATCTCTCTCGCTGAGGCCCCAGCAGAGGGGTTCCGAGGGGGTCTCTCTCGCTGACACTCCAGCAGCGAGGAAGGGGTTGCCAGAGGTCCCATTAGTTGAAGCCCAGGTAGAGAGACAGAGGGGGGTCTGAGGAGGACCATCTCGCTGAGACCCAGGAGGAAGGGCTCACGAGATGGGCCATGATGCAGATGCCCCAGCAGAAAGGGAGGGGATTGGGGGGCCAAGGGTCACTCTCACTGAGGCCCCAGCAGAGTGGGTCCCAAGCGGGACCTTCTAGCTGAGGCCACAGCAGGTAGAGAGAGAGAGAGAGCGAGAGAGAAAGAGAGGGAGGGGCGGCTGATGGTACTTCTCCCTGAAGCCCCAGCAGACTGGGTCCCGAGGGGGAACCTCTCGCTGAGGCCCCAGCAGCGAGGAAGGGAGGGTCCAAGGGGGACCTTCTCCCTGAAGCCCCACCAGAGTGGGTCTCAACGGGGACCCTCTTGCTGAGGCCCCAGCAGAGGAGGTCCCAAGGTGGACGATCTTACTGTGGCACCAGCAGAGGTGGCCCCGAGGGAAAACCTCTCGCTCTGGACACAGCAGAGGTGGTTGCGAGGGTGAGCCTCTCTCTGCAGCCCCAGCAGCGAGGGAGGGGAGCGCCGGGGTCCCTTTCGCTGAGGCCCAGCAGAGGGGCTCCAGAGTGTGACCCTCTTGTTGAGGATCCAACAGAGACAGAGGGGTTATATGAGAGGGGTACCCTCTTCGTGAGGCCCGAGAACATGTGGTACCGAGGGTTACCTTCCTGCTGAAGCCCCAGGAGAGAGGGAGGGCGTGTCCGAGGCTGACTCTCTCACTGAGGTTCCAGCAGAGATGGAGGGGTGCTCAGGGGTTCGTCTCACTGAGGCCCCAGCAGCTAGGGAGGGGGGCTGTGGGAGTCCCACTCGCTTAGGCCGCAGCAGACGGGGTCCCCAGGGGGACCCTCTCTCAGAGGCCCCAGCAGAGATAGAGGCTCTGGCTGGGAGGGTCCCTCTCACTGAGGCCCCAGCAAAGAAAGGGTCCCTCTCGCTGAGGCCCCAGCAGAGGGGGTCCCGAGTGGGACAATCTTGCTTTGGCCCCAGTAGAGTTTGTCCCGAGTGGGACCCTGTTGCTGAGGCCCCCGCAGAAAGGGTGGGAGGGTTCGAAGGTGACCCTCACCCTGAGGCCCCAGCAGATAAGGAGGGGGCTCCGGGGGTGCATCTCGCTGAGGCCCCAGCACAGGGGGTCCTGAGGGGTATCCTCTCACTGAGGACCCAGCAGAGAGGGTAGGTGGCACCAGGGGTCCCTCTCGCTGAGGCCCCAGCAGAGGGATTCCAGAGGAGGACCCTCTTGCTGAGGCCCCAGCAGCAAGAGAGGGGTTGCCGGGGGTCCCTCTAGCTGAAGCCCAGGCAGAGGGGCTCCAGAGGGTAACCCTCTCATTGAGGCTGCAGCAGAGACGGAGGCGGTGTCTGAGGTGGACCCTCTTCCTGAGGCCCCAGCAGAGGGGGTCCCAAGGGGGATCCTCTCGCTGAGGCCCCAGCAGAGAGAAAGGGGTCGCCAGGGTTTCCTCATGCTGATTCCCCAACAGAGGGGGTCCCGACGGTGTCCCTCTCGCTGAGGCCCCAGCAGAGGGGGTTCCCAGGGGGACCCTCTCGTGGAGGACCCATCAAAGAGAGTGTGGGATTCAGACATCCCTCTCACTGAGGCCCCAGAAGACGGGGTCTTGAGGGGGACCCTCTGGCTGAGTCCCCAACACAGAGAGAGGGTCGTGCTCTGAGGATCTCTCTCACTGAGGCCTCAGCAGAGAGTGTAGGTTGCACCGGGGGTCCCTCTCTCTGAGGCCCCAGCAGAGGGATTCCAGAGGGGACCCTCTCACTGGGGCCCCAGCAGCGAGGAAGGGGTCGCAGGGGGTCCCACTAGCTGAAGCCCAGGTAGAGAGAGAGGGGGGTCAGAGGAGGACCATCTCGCTGAGACCCAGGCAGAGGGGCTCACGAGATGGACCATCTTGCAGATGCCCCAGCAGATAGGGAGGGGATGGAGGGTGGGGCCAAGGGTCCCTCTTACTGAGGCCCCAGCAGAGTGGGTCCCCAGGGGACCAGCTCTTGCGGCTCATTTGGAGAGTGAATCATCGGACGGAAGATCTTTCTCTCTGTCTCTTCTCCTCTCTGTATATCTGACTTTGGAATAAAATACATAAATCTGTTTAAAAAAAAAAAAAAGGTAGGGCAGCATCGGGCACCCTCGTGGCCACCAAGACTCGCTGCAGGATGCTCATCCAAGGCTCTCCTGACAAATTATTGGAAGCACCCCAGCTCAGAGAGGCATTTGCTCTCAAGGACACTCTTTTTAGAGCTTGCACACAAGTCCCATGACGGAAGCCATATGCACGCCCTGGGGGTCTGCATTGACAGCTAAAAGCAGTCTAGAGTCACAGCACAGCACACAGCATGCTCCCTCGCAGGAGGCCGGCACCTTTCTGTCTTTTCCTTCCTCCCTCCTGCCTCCCTCTGTCCTCTTTTCTTGGAAGCACAGAGGAACAGAGAGGGAGAGACAGAATCTTTCTTGCATCTGCTGGCTCACATCCCCAAGGACCACCACCAGAGCCAGCTGTGGCTGGGTCAGGACTAGCCCAGGAACCAGGAGCTCCCTCCAGATCTCCCAAAGGGGCACAGGGGCACACGGGCACAGGGGCACAAGCCCCTGCAGCATCCTCCGCTGCTCTCCCAGGAGGATCAGCAGGGAGCTGGACTGCAGGGGAAGCAGCCAGGATTTGAAGCAGCACCCGTACAGGCCATCCACCTGGCAGGCTGAGGCTTGACCCACTGGGACAATTCCCTGCACCACACCACACCACACCAAACCACACAAAACACACAACACACCACACCAATCCTTGCTGGACCCTTCAGCAGCTCCTTCACCAGGCTGCTGAAGGCGCCTGTCCCCCTGGCTTGCACAACTTATGCCGTTTCGTGCTGTGAGAGCAGCCAGTACAGACTAAGGATCCAGGCATGTTGCTACTCTACCTGTCCTTTTGAGAAGGACCTCTATGAAAAACAGATGTCAGCTGTTGGGATGTCTTGTGCAAGATGGCACATCAGCGGCAGCCGACGGTCCACAGCTGACCAGCAGGAGGAAGAGTCTTGAATCCAGAAGGATCCATGGAGGAGGGTGAAGCACTCCCTGGTGAACAAGAGGGCAGCAGCATCTGGCTGGAGGCTGTGAGGCCAAATTCCTGCCTCCAAAGCACATGACAGGGATGGCTGACCCCTCAAGTGCTAGCTAGAGATAGGAAAGGCAGCTTTGTGCACCCTGTTGTGTGCAGGAAGCACAGGCCCTGAAAGCCCTACCTTGTGCGGGCCTTGGTGGCTCCCTGGCCATCATCATATGTGCTGGGCAGCAGGGTTGCATGTTGCAGGGTGCTTTCTTTAGCAGCTAGGGCCTGGGACTTCCTATTGCAGATGGCTGGTGACCTCTGGTGCCTACTTGCCCATCCACCTGACTCCTGGCTTAGGAGCCCACATGCCCAGACACCACTCAGCTAGGCCAAGGCAGGCCGAGTAGTGTATCACCCTAACCACCACAAAACACATGCAAAAATACATGAAGCCGGGGCCCATCAGCGTGTCCTAGTGGCCAAAGTCCTTGCCTTGAACGCACGGGGATCCTATATGGGCACCGGTTCTAATCCCGGCTGCTCCACTTCCCATCCAGCTCCCTGCTTGTGGCATGGCAAAGCAGTCGAGGACGGCCCAAAGCTTTGGGAGCCTGCACCCACATGGAAGAGGTTCCAAGTTCCCAGCTTCGGATTGGCGTGCACCAGCCATTGCGGCTCACTTGGAGAGTGAATCATTGGACGGAAGATCTTCCTCTCTGTCTCTCCTCCTCTCTGTATCTCGGACTTTGTAATAAAAAAAAAAACGGTCCATGAAGCCCTCTTGGCAGATCATCAGGGAGCTGCTCCACTTGCCAAAGAATTCCCGGAGCCTGCATCTCAGGGTGCTCTGCGAGGAATGGGGGTGGCGGTAAGGTTTCCCGGGACCTCATCTGGCCAAGTACAACCCCAGTGGTCTGGTGTTTAACACCAGCTCTCAGAGGGCTCTGAGGACGCAGGCATGGGACTCCAGCTCCCTGAGGGCCTGTGGGCATGCTGATGTGAGAGTCCATCTCCCAGGGTTCTTTAAGTGCCCTGCTGTTAAAGGCACCCTAACACTTCCTATCACAGAGGCCTGGGCTGATGCTAGGCCCCAAACCTCCTGCACCCCTCCATTCCGGGCTTTGGTATGTGAGCTGTTCGGCCTTGGAGCCCTGATCTTTCAACAGCACGTGTACCAGAATACTGTCCGGGACCCCCACCTCACCCTAGGATGGCTCGGGTTGGACTGTCTAGAGCTCAGAATGCCTGAGCCCACCATGGGTAGAAAGGTCAGCTTGGGGACCGGCGCCATAGCCTAGCAACTAAAGTCCTCGCCTTGGACGAGCCGGGATCCCATATGGGCACCGGTTCTAATCCCGGCTGCTCCACTTCCCATCCAGATCCCTGCTTGTTGCCTGGGAAAGCAGTCGAGATGGCCCTAGGCTTTGGAAACTTGCACCCACATGGGAGATCTAGAAGAGGTTCCAGGTTCCCGGCTTTGGATAGGCATGTACCAGCCATTGTGGCTCACTTGCGGAGTGACTCATCGGATGGAAGATCTTCCTCTCTGTCTCTCCTCCTCTCTGTATATCTGACCTTGGAATAAAATAAATAAACCTGTAAAAAAGAAAAGAAAAAAAGAAAAGAAAGAACGAACGGCGGCTTTGGGCGCCCTCCTGTGGCCACCAGCACTCAGTGCAGGACGCTCCTCCAAGGCTCTCCAGCATGGATGAAGTTCCTCTGCTGCCTGGACACCAGCAGGAAGGAGAGTCCTCTGCTGGCAGACCCAAAAAGAGAGGAGGGTCCTGTGTTGCAGGACCCCAGCAGAAAAGAGGGTCCTCTACTACCGGACGCCAGCATAGAGGAGGATTCTCGGATGTCAGACCCAACAGAAAGGAGGGTCTTCTGGTGCTGGATCCTAGCAGAGAAGAAGGTCCTCTGGTGCTGGAACTCAGCAGAAAGAAGGGTGCTCCGCTTCTGGACCCCAGCAGAGAGGAGTTTCCTCCGCTGCTGGGCCACAGCAGAAGATGAGGCTTCTCTGGTGTTGCACTACAGCAGACAGGAGGGTCCTCTGTTGCCAGACCCCAGCAGAGAGGAAGGTCCTCTGCTGCTGGACCCAATTAGAGAGGGGTGTCCTCTGCTGTTGGACCCAATCAGAGAGGGGGGTTCTCTGGTGCCGGGCCCCAGCAGCAGTTAAGGGTCATGTGCTGCAGGACCCATGCAGGGGGGGGGGGTCTTCTGGTGCCGGAACCCAGCAGCAGAGGAGGGTAATCTGGTACCAGACTCCAGCAGGGAGGTGGTTCCTGTGGTGCCGGACACCAGCAGAGGGAGGGTCCTCTGCTGCTTGACCCCAGCAATGAGGAAGGTCCTCTGATGCTGGTCCAATTAGAGAGGGGGTCCTCTGGTTTGGGCCCCAGCAGCAGTTGAGGGTCCTGTGCTGCAGGACCCATGCAGAGAAGGGAGTCTTTTGATGCCGGACCCAAGCAGCAGAGGAGGGTACTCTGATGCAGGACCCTAGCAGCAGAGGATGGTCCTCTGGTGCCGGACAACAGCAGGGAGGATGGTCCTGTTGTACCGGACCCCAGCAGCAGAGGAGGATCCTCTGGTGCCGGAACCCAGCAGAGAGAGATTCCACTACTGTCGGACCACAGCAGAGAGGAGGGTCATTTGCTGCAGGAACACAGCAGAGAACAGGGTCCTCTGCAGCCGCACCCCAGCAGAGGGGAGGGTACTCTGATGTCGAACACCTGAAGTGGAGAGGGGTCTTCTTCTGCTGTACCCCAGCAGAGACCAGGGTCCTCAGCTGCCTGTCCGCAGCAGGAAGGAGTGTCTTCTGGAGCCTGACCCCAGCAGAGAGGTCCTCTCCTGCTTCCTCTCTTTGGTGTTCAGCAGGATAGGAGGGTCCTTGGCTGCTGGACTCCAGCAGAGAGAAGGGTCCTCTGCAGCATTTTACTCGCTGGACCCTAGCACAGACGAGGGTCCTCACGTGCTAGACCCAGCACAGAGAAATGTCATATGATGCCAAACCCAGGCAGAGAGGTGGGTCCTCTGCTGCTTTCTCTTTGTTTTGGCAGAGCAGAGAGGAGTGTCCTCTGGTGCTGGATCACAGAAGAGAGGAGGGTCCTCTGCTGCTTCCTCCCTGCTGGGGTCCAGCAGAGGAGGTCCACTGCTTCCGGACCCCAGCAGTGAGTGGGTCCTCTGCTCCTGGACCCCAGCAGAGCGAAGGGTCCTCTGTTGCCGGACTCCAGCAGAAGAAGAGGGTCCTCTGCTCCCCGCCCACAACAGAAGAGGAGGGTCCTCTGCTGCGGCCTCTCTTTGAAGTCCATGAGGAAATGAGGGTCCTTTAGAACTTCTTCTCTGCTGAGGTCGTGCAGCAGAGGAGGGTCATCTTCTGCAGGGGTTCAGCAGGAGAGGAGGGTCCTCAGCTGCTGGAAGCAAGGCAAAGTGGAGTATCCACTGCTGAGAGACCCCAGCAGCGAAGTGGGTCCTCTGCAGCGGTACCCCAGCAATACAGGAGTGTAATCTGCTGCCGGACCCCAGTAAAGAAGAGGGTCTTCTTCTGCTGGAACCTAGCAGAGAGGGGGGTCCTCTGTTGCTTCGTCTATGCTGGACAGCCGCAGTGAGGAGAGTCCTCTGGTGCTGGACCCCAGCAGAGAGGAGAGTACTCTACTGCTGGACTCCAGCAGAGTGGACGGTCCTCTGCTGATTCCTCTGCACTGGGGCCCAACGGGGAGGAGGGTCCTATTTTTCCGGACACCAGCAGTAGAGTAGGACCCTCTGCTGCCCGACCCCAGCAGAGGGGTGTTCTCTGGTGCCGGATCCCTGCAGAACAGGGAAGTTTTCTGCTGCTGGACCCAGCAGAGAGGATGGTCCTCTGCTGCCGGACGCCAGCAGAGAGGATGGTCCTCTGCTGCCGGACCCAGCAGGGACGAGTGTCATCTGCTGCCGGACCACAGAAGGAAGGAGGGTCCCCTGTTGCCAGACCCAGCAGAACAGTTGAGGGTCCCCTGCTGCTTCCTTCTTTATTGTCCAACAGAAGAGGATTGTCCTCTGCTCCTTTCTCTCTGCAGGAAAACAGCAGTGAGGGGGAACCTATGGTGCCAGGCAGCAGCAGAGAGGAGGATCTTGTGCTGCCGGACCCCAGCAGAAGAGGATGGTCCTCTGCTGCCGGACGCCAACAGAGATGAGGGTCCTCCTCTGGGCTCCAGCATAGAGGAGAGTCCTCTGCTGCTTCTTCTCTGCTGGACCCCAGCAGAGAGGCGGATCCTCTGGTGATGGACCTCAACAGAGAGGAGGGTCCTCTACTGCTGTACCCCAGTAGAGAGGATGATCCTCTGCTGATTCCTCTCTAATAGGGTCCAACGGAGAGGAGTGTCTTATGCTGCCGGACACCAAAAGCAGAGGATGGGCATCTGCTGCTGAACATCAACAGCAGATGAGGGTCTAATGTTGCCAGACCCAAGCAGAAAGGAGGGTACTCTATTGTTGTACCTCAGCAGAGAGGATTGTCCTCTGCGGCTTACTCTGTGCTGGGGTCCAGCAGAAAGGAGGGTCTCTGATGCTGTACCCCAGAAGAGAAGAGGGTCATCTGATGCTTTATCTCTGCTATGTTCATTCAGCAGAGGAGGTTCCTCTGCTGTCCGAATCCAGCAGGAAGGAGAATCCTCTGCTGCCGGTACACAGCAGGAACGAGGTTCCTCTGCTGCCGGACCCCAGCAGCAGAGAAGGGTCCTCCACTGCTGAATCCCAGCAGGGAGGTGGGTCCTCGGCTGCCAGGCCCCAGCAGGGAGTAGGGTCCTCTGTTGCCAGACCCCAGCAGAGAGGAGTGTTCTCTGCTGCGAGACCCAGTAGAGAGCATGGTCCTCTGCTGCCGGACCCCAGCAGAAGAGGAGGTTCCTCTGCCGCATCCTCTCTTTGGGGTCGAACAGGAGTTGAGTGTCCTCTGTACTTCCTCTCTGCTGGGGCCCAGCAGCAGAGGAGGGTCCTATGCTGCAGGTGTCCCGCAGGAGAGTATGAACTCTGGTGCTTAAACCCAGCAGAAGTGGTGTGTCATCTGCTGCAGGACCCCAGCAGAGTGGAGGTTCCTGTGCTGCTTCCTCTGGTGCTGGACCCCAGCGGAGAAGAGGGTCCTCTTGTGCTAGAACCCTGCAGAGAGGGGGTCCTCTGATGCTGGACCAGAACAGTAGAGGGTGGTCCTCTGCTGCCGGACCACAGCAGGGAGGAGGGTCCTCGGCTGCCAGAAACCATCAGAGAGGCGGCTCCTTTGCTGCTACCTCTCTGCTGGGGTCCAAAAGAGTGGAGGGTCTTCTGTTTCGAGACCCCAGCAGCAGAGTACGGTGCTCTGGTGCTGAAAAACAGCAGGCAGTAGGGTCCTCTGCTGCCGGCACCATCAGCAGAGGTGGGTCCTCTGGTGCCGGAACCAAGCTACAGAGGGGGGTACTCTGATGCTAGACCCCAGCAGCAGTGGAGGGTCCTCTGGTGCTGTCAGACCCCAGCAGAGAGGAAGCAGCAGAGGACTCGCCTCTCTGCTGGGGCCCTACAGAGTGAAGGGTCCTCTGCTACCAGACCCCAGCAGCAGTAGAGCACACTCTTCTGCCGTAAAACAGCAGGGAGAATGGTTCTCTGTTGCCAGATCCCAGCAACAGAGGAGGGTCTTCTGGTGCCGGTCCCAGCAGCAGAGGAGGGGGTCTCTGGTGTGGGACCACGGCAGAGAGTAGGGTACTCTGCTGCCGGACCCCAGCAGAGAGTAGGGTCCTGCGCTGCAGGACCCCAGAAGAGAAGGAGGGTCCTCTCGTGCTAGACCCCAGGAGAGGAGGGTGCTATGCTGGGGGACTCCAGCACATAGGAGGGTCGTCCTGTGCTGGACCCCAGCAGAGAGGGGTGTCATCTGGTGCCAGACCCTAAAAGCAGAGGAGGGTCCTCTGTTGCCAGACCACAGCAGGGAGGAGTGTCCTCTGCTGTCTGACCTGAGCAGTAGAGGATTGTCCTCTGGTGCCGGGCCCCAGCAGAGATGAAGGTCCTCTGCTGCTCGAGCAAGCTGAGAGGAGGGTCCTGTGGTGCTGGACCCCAGCAGAGAATGGTGTCCTCTGTTGATGGACCCCAGCAACAGAGGAGGGTTCTCTGTTGCTGGACCCCAGCAGAGTGTAGGGTGTTGTTGTGCCAGACCCCAGCAGAGAGGAGGGACTCTGCTGCCGTATCAAAACAGTGAGGAGGGTCCTCAGCTGCAGGAACCCAGCAGAAGGAGGGTCCTCTGCTGCCAGACCCCAGCAGCAGAGGGGGTCCTCTGGTGCCGGACCCTAGCATCAGAGGGGAGTCCTGTGCTTCCAGACACCAACAGCAGAGGGAGGAACTCTGCTGCTGGACCCCAGCAGAACATGGGTGTTGTCTGCTGCCAGAACCCAGCATAAGGAGTGTCATTTGCTACCAAACCTCAGCAGGACAAAGAGGTCCTCTGGTACTGAAACCCAGCAGCAGAGGGGGGTTCTTTGCTGCCAGACCCAAACAGCATAAGGGGCTCTCTGCTGCCGGAATCCAGCAGAGAGGACTTCCTCTGCTGCCGGACATCAGGAGAGGAGGATCCTCTGCTGCAGGACCACAGCAGAGAGGAGGATCCTCTGTTGCTGGAACCCAGCAGAAGAGGAGGGTCCTCTGCTGCAGGACGCCAGTAGAAGAGTAGGATCCTCTGCGTATCCTCTCTTTGGGGTCCAGTAGGAAACAAGGTTCCTCTGCAACTTCCCCTATGCTGTGGTCCAGCAGCAGAGGCGGGTCCTCTGCTGCAGGGGTCCAGCAGGAGAGGAGGGTCCTTTGCTGCTACCTCTCCACTGGGGTCCAGCAGCAGAGGTGGGTCCTCTGCTGCCACCCCCCAGCAGCAGAAGGCGGTAATCTGGTGCTGGACCCCAGCAGAGTGGAGGGTCCTCTGCCGCTGGACCCCAGTAGGAGAGGAGAGTACTTGGGTACTGCACCACAGCAGAACAAGGTGTTCCTCTGGTGCCGGACCCTAGCAGCACAGGGGAGTTCTCTGCTGCAGGAACCCAGCAGAAGGAGTGTTCTCTGCTGCCAGAACGCAGGAGCATACGGAGGTCCTCTGGTGCTGGACCCCATCAGCAGAGGGGGATCTTCTGGTGCTGGACGCCAGCAGTGGTGGATGCTCTGCTGCTGTACCCAGCACAGAAGGTGGTTCTCTGCCACCAGACCCTACCTGGGAGGAGGGCCCTCTTGCCTTCAGAACCCAGCAGGGAGGAGGGTCTTCTGGTGCCGGACCTGAGCAACAGAAGAGGGTCCTCTGCTGATGGACAACAGTAGGGAGGATGGTCCTCTGCTGCAGGAACCCAGCAGAAACAGGGTCCTCATCTGTCAGATCACAGCCGAAGATTAGGGTCCTGTGCTTTGTCCTCTCTTTGGGATCCAGCAGGAGATGAGTGTCCTCTGCAACTTCCTCTCTGTTCAGGTCCCGTAGCAGAGGAGACTCCTCTAGCCTGGGGTTCAGCAGCCGAGAACCCTCCTCTCTGCTGTGTCAGGCAGGAGATGACGCTGCTCTACTGCTGAGATCTGACAGAAGGAGAGGAGGGTCCTCTGCTGCTGGAACAGGAAAGAAGAGGAGGGTCCTCTGCTTCAGGACTCCAGCTGAGAGGAACGTCCTCTGCTGCTTCCTTTCTGCTGCACCCCTTCAGAGAGAAGGGTACTCTCATGCTAGACACCAGCAGAGAGGATGGTCCTCTGCTGCTTCTTCTCAGCTGGGGTCCAGCAGAAGAGTAGGGTCCTCTGCTGTCGGACGCAGCAGCAGTGGAGGGTCTTCTAATGCCAGGCCCCAGCAGAGAGGAGGGTATTCTGCTGCTCCACCCCAGCAGAGAGGAGGGTCCTCTGGTGCTGGACCCAAGTAGAGAGGGGTGTCCTCTGGTGCCCGACCCAAGCAGCAGAGGGGGTTCTCTTTGGCTGGACCTCAGCAGAGAGGGGGGTCCTCTGGTGCCTGACCCCAACAGCTGAGGGTGGTCCTCTGGTGCCGGACCACAGCAGTGAGGAGGGAGGACCTCCACTCCCGGAAACCAGCAGAAGAGTGGGGTCCTCTGCTGCCAGACCCAACAGAAGGAGGGTCCTTTGCTGCCAGACCCAGTAGCATAGAAGCGTCCTTTGGTGTTGGACCCCTAAAGCAGAGGGGGTTCTCTGCTGCCAGACCCCAGCAACAGAAGGCGGTGCTCTGGTGCTGGACCTCAGCAGAGTGGAGGGTCCTCTGCTGTCGGAACCCAGCAGAAGGAGGGTCCTCTGCTGCCAGACCGCAGCAGCAGAGCAGGGTCATGTGGTGCCGGACACCAGCAAGAGAGGGGGTCCTCTGGTGCCGGACCCCACCAACAGAGGAGGGTCTTCTGCAGCCGGACCACAGCAGGGAGGATGGTTCTCTCATTCCAGAATTCAGCAGGGACAATGGTCCTCTGCTGCCAGACCACAGCAGCAGGGGAGGGTCATCTGGTACCACACCGAGCAGCAGATGAGGGTCCTCTGCTGCCATATCCCTGCAGGGAGGAGGGTCCTCTGCTACCAGAACACAGCAGAGGAAGGTCCTCTGCTGCCAGACCCCAAAAACAGAGGGGGGTTCTCTGGTGGCAGACCCCAACAGCTGAGGGGTGTCCTCTGGTGCCCGACCACAGCAGCAGAGGGAGGACCTTCACTCTCGGACACCAGTAGAAGAAGGGGGTCCTCTGCTGTCAGACACAGCAGAAGGAGGGTCCTTTGGTGTTCGACCCCAAGAGCAGAGGGGGTTCTCTGCTGCCGCACCCCAGCAGCAGAAGGCGGTCCTCTGGTGCTGGACCCCAGCAGAGTGGAGGATCCTCTGCTGCTGGATTTCCTACCCCCCAGGACAGTAGCTTTCTTTCACTTCCTTCCCTCCTGCATGCCTATCTGAATCTGTCCTGTTTTGTTTGAAGCACAAAGGAACAAATAAGGAGAGAGAGCAATCTTTCTTGCATCTGCTGGCTCACTTCCCAAGGACCACCACCAGAGCCAGATGTGGCTGGGCCAGGACAAGAACGGACACCAGCAGCTTTTTCCACATGTCCCACAGGGGCACAGGAGCAAAAGACCCTGCGCCATTCTCCACTACTCTCCCAGCACCATCGGCAGGGAGCTAGACTGCAGGGGAAGCAGTCAGGACTTAAAGCAGCACCCATACAGGCCATCTGCCTGGCAGGCTGAGGCTTGAGGCCCTCGGAAACCACGCAGCACCACCCCAACCCGCTCCATCGATTCCACCCCTAGCAGCATTCTTCAGCAGCTCCTTCACCAGGCCCGTGAATGTACTTGTCCTCCAGTCTTGCATAACTTTTGCTGTGTGTGCTGAGAGAGCAGAGGGCACCAACAGGGCATCCAGGCATGCTGCTACTCTACCTGTCTAATGAGATGGACCTCTGTGGAGAGTACACGTCAGCTGTTGAGGTGTCTTGTGGCAGGTGGCACATTAGTGGCAGCTGATGGTCCCCAGGTGGCCTGCAAGAGAAAGAGTCTTGAATCCAGGATGCCCCTGGAGAATGGTGAAGCATTCCCTGGTGAACGAAAGTCCAATGGCATTTGGTAGGGGGTTGTGGGGCCAAATTCCTGCCTCCAATGCACATGATGGCGATGCCTGACACCCCCTCCCCCCAGTGTTTCCTAGGATGCCCTGAAGAAGGCAAAATGGTTCTCGTGAACCCATGCCAGCACATGGCATGGGAGGGCCTATTTTGTGCAGGCCTTGGTTGCTCCCAGGACACCGTCCTACCTGCTGGAAAGCGGGACTGCATGTTCCAGGGTGCTCTCGCAGAAGCTAAGGCCTGGGACTTCCTATTCCAGATGACTGGTGTCCTTTGGTGCTTATTCGTCCTTCCACTGTTCCATCCTTAGAATCCCACAAGCCCAGACACCACCCAGCTAGGCAGAGGAAGGCCGAGTGCTGTATCACCCTAACTGCCACCCCACACATGCAATAATACACGAAGGCCTCTCTGCAGCCCATCGGGGAGCAGTTGCACTTGCTAAAGAAAGCCCAGGCCCTGTCCCCAAGGGTGCTTTGTGATGAAAGGGGGTCGTGGCAAGGTTTCCGGTGAGCTCATCTGCGAAAGATCAATGCTAGCCAGTCAGTGAGTAACTCCAGGTATCAGAGGGTCCTTCTGCACACTGACGTGGGACTCCAACTCCCAGAGTGCCTGTGGGCACACTGACGTTTGTATCAAGCTCCTACAAGACCCATGGGCACAGTGACATGAGACCCCAATTCCCAACAGGACACATGGGCACGCTGAAATAGGACTCAGTATCCCAGAGGGCCCATGTGCACACTGACATGGGTCTCCTGCTCTCAGAGGCCCATGAGCACGCTAATGTGAGTCTCCAGCTCCCATAGGGACTGTGGGCACGCTGACATGGGACTCCATCTACCACAGGGCCTCTGGGTGCCCTAATGTGGAACTCCAGCTCCCAGCGCTCTCCCCATGTCCTATGTGCTATCTTAATGGTGAAGGCACACAGCCACTTCCTAGCACAGAGGTCCAAATTCAACATACCGTATGATCCAGCAATAGCACTCCTAGGAATATATCCAGAACACTTGTTCTATGAGAAACCAACATGCACTCCTATGTTCATAGCAGCACAATCAGTAATTGCAAAAACATGGAAACAACCAAAATGCCCATCAACAGAGGATTGGATAAGAAAGCTATGGTTCATCTACTCCATGGAATACTACTCAGCTATTAAAAAAAACAAAATGCAGTTCTTTGTGGCCAAATGGGCCAAACTGGAAACCATAATGCTAAGGGAAATGAGCCAATCCCAAAAGGTTAAATACCACATGTTTGCCTTGATTTAAGATGATATGATGTTATGTATAACATGTTATGTTTTGAATGTTATATGTTGTGTATAAACTAAAATTGAAGTATAGGTGAGGTGGTCACAGAAGGTGGCTGGGAACTCGCATTTACTTTTAACATATTGGTTACTCATTACTATGTCAATTAATTCCATAATGATGTAAATTTTTGCTGATGGTATGTTGGAGCTTTCAATTGACTGGGATGATACTCTGCTGGCTCTGTCTTCAGACCAGAGAGGGTATACCTAAGAAGCCGTTGAACTTGACGGGACAATAAGATACTGGACTCTATGTTTGGTACACGCTTGCAATGGGGAAATCTCAACTGAACTTGAGCTGTGGGTATGCAACAAGGTGGAGGAATCCACCATGGTGGGAGGGTTTGGGGAGGGGTGGGAGAACCCAAGTATCTATGTAACTGTGTCACATAATACAATGTAATTACTGAAGTTAAATAATAAATAATTAAAAAAAATAAAAACAAAAATGAATTGAAATGAAAAAACAAAAACAAAAACAAAAACAAAAACAAAACAAAACAAAACAAAAAAACCCACAATCATCCTCAACCCCCTCCTGGACCTTCGTTTGCAGGCTGACGGACCCCAACAGAGAGGAGTGTCCTCTGCTGCTTCCTCTCTGCTGGGATTCAACAGAGGAGGACCTCTGCTACCGGACCCCAGCTGCTTAGGAGGGTCTTCTGGTGCCGGACCCCATCAGAAGGGGGTGTTCGCTGCTGCCGCACCCCTTAGCAGAAGAAGGTCCTATGCTGCCAGACCACAGCAGAGGAGTTTCCTCTACTGCCGGTACCCAGCAGAGAGGAGGGTCCTCCTCTTTGTCCTCTCTTAGGGGTCCAGCAGGAGACGAGTGTCCTCTATAACTTACTCTCTGCTGTGGTCCAGAGCAGAGGATGATCCTCAGAAGCAGGGGTACAGTAGTAGAGGAGGATCCTCTGCTGCTGGAACACAGCAGAAGAGGAAGGTCCTCTGCTGCGGGACCCCAGCTGAGTAAAGGCTCCTCTTCTTCTTTCTCTCTGCTGTGCCACAGCAGAGAGGAGGGTCCTTTGCTGCTGGACCAAAGCAGAGAGTAGTGTCCTTTGCTGCTTCCTTTCTGCTGGGGTTCCTAATCAGAGGAGGGTGCTCTGCTACCAGACACAACAGCAGTGGAGTGTCCTCTGCTGCAGGACCATAGCCGGGAGGAGTGACTTTCGTACTAGTCCCCAGCAGAAGGATGGTCCTCTGCTGCCTGACCCCAGCCGGGAGGAGGGGCCTCTGCTGTCAGACCCCAGCAGAGAGGAGTCTTCTGATGCCGGACCCGAGCAGCAGAGGAGGTTCCTCTGATGCCGGAATAGAAGCAAACGAGGGTCATCGGCTGTCGGACCCCAGATGCAGGAGGGTCCTCTGCTGTATGAACCCAGCAGCAGAGCAGCGTCCTCTGCTGCTGGACCCCAGGAGTAAGGAGGGTTCCTGCTGCTCGACCCCAGCAGAGACTAGGGTACTCTGGTTTCGGACCTCAGCAGAGAGAGGTGTCCTCTGGTGCTGGACCCCAGCAGCAGAGGATGGTCCTGTTCTGCGGTACCCGAGCAGGGAGGAGGGTCCTCTGCTGCCGTACCATAGCAAGGAGGAAGGACCTTTGTGGCCGGACCCCAGCAGCAGAGTTGGGTCCTCTGGTGCCCGACCCGAGCAACCTAGTAGGGTCTTCTGGTGCAGGACCTCAGAAGGGAGAAAGGTCCTCTGCTGCCAGACCACAGCAGCAGAGAAGGGTACTCTGGTTCCGGATCCTAGCAGCAGAGTGGGTGTCCTCTGCTGCCAGACAATAGCAGCAGAGGGGGATCCTCTGGTGCTGGAACCCAGCAATAGAGGGGGGTACTCTGCTGCCAGACAACAGAAGCATAGGGGGATCCTATGGTTCCGGAACCCAGCAAAGAAGGGGAGTCCTCTCCTGCTGGATCCCAACAGCTGAGGAGTGTCCTCTGGTACCAGACCCCAGCAGAGAGAAGGGTCCTCTGCTGCCAGACGCCATCACAAGATTAGGTCCTCTGCTGCATCCTTTCTTCGGGGTCCAGTATGGGACGAGGGCTCTCTGCAACTTCCTCTCTGCTGTGGTCCAGCAGCAAAGGAAGGCCTCTGCTGCAAGGGTGCAGCAGCAGAAAAGAGTCCTCTGCTGTGGGACCCCAGCAGCAGAGCAGCATCCTCTGCTGCCAGACCACAGCAGCAGAAGGGGATCCGCTGCTGTTGGATACCAGCAGCAGAAGCTAGTCTTCTGCTGACGGACGCCAGCAGCAGAGGGAGGTCCTAAGCTGCCGAACGCCAGCAACAGAGGGGGTTGCTACAGTACCGGATGCCAGCAGATGAGGGGGGTCCTCTGGTACCGGATCCCAGCAGAGAGGAAGGTCCTCTGGTGCCAGACCCCAGCAGTAGAGGAGTGTCCTATGGGCCCGGACCCCAGCAGCAGGGAGGTGGGTCCTCTGGTGTGGAACTTCAGGAGTGGAAAAGGATCCTCTGGTGCAGAACCACAGCAGAGAGGAGGGTCCTCCATTGCCGGACCCCAGGAGAGAGTAGGGTCCTTTGCTGCTGTATCCCAGCAGAGAGGAGGGTCATTTGCTGCTGGACTCCAGCAGACAGGAGGGACCCTGCTGCTGGACCCAAGTCCATCAGGGAAGAGTGTCCTCTGGTGCTGGACCCTAGTAGGAGAGGGGGCTCCTATGCTCCCTGACCCTAACACTGAGGAGGGACCTCTGCTACCAGACCCCAGCAGAACAGGAGTGTCCTCTACTGCTTCCTCTGTTTGATGCGCACCCGGAGAGGAGTGTCCTCTGCAGCTTCCTCTCTGCTGGGGTACAGCAGAGAGGAGAGTCCACTGGTGCCGGGCCCCAGCAGAAGAGGAGTGTATTCTCCTGCGTCCTCTCCCTGGGGTGCAGCATGAGGGGAGGGTCCTCTGCAACTTCTTCTCTGCTGTGGTCTAGTAGCAGGGGAGAACCTCTTTGCAGGGGTCCCGCAGAAGAGGAGGGTTGTCTGCTGTTGAACCCCGGAAAGCAGGAGGTTCCCCGGCTGCCATACTCGAGCAGGGAGGAAAATCCTCTGCTCCCGGACCTCAGCAGAAGAGGAGGATCCTCTGGTGCCAGATCCCAGGAGCAGAGGAGTGTCCTCTGCTTCCGGACCCCAGCATGGAGGAGGGTCCTCTGCTGCCGGAACCCAGCAGAGAGGAGGATTCTTTTCTACCAGAACTCAGCATCTGAGGGGGGTCCACTTGTGCCTGACCCCAGCAGCAGAGGAGTGTGCTCTCCTTCCAGACCCCAGCATGGAGGAGGGTCCTCTGTTGCCGGAACCCAGTTGAGAGGAGGGTCCTCGGCTGTCGGATCCCAGCAGGGAAGAGGTTCCTCTGCTGCCTGACCCCAGCAGGGAGGAGTCCTGTGCTGCCGGACCCCAGCAGAGAGCAGGGTTCTCTGCTTCATCCTCTCTTTGGGGTCCAGCAGGAGACGAGGATCCTCTGCATCTTCCTCTCTGCTGAGGTCCAGCTGCAGAGGAGGGTCCTCTGCGGCTGGACCACAGCATGGAGGAGGTATCTATGCTACTTCCTCTGTGCTCCACCCCAACATTGTGGAAATTCTTTTGCTGCCAAACAACAACAGGTTGGAGGGTCCTCTGCTTCCGGACCCCAGCAGAGAGGAGGGTCCTCTGCTGCCAGACCCCAGCAGAACAGGAGGTTCCTCTGCTGCTTTCTCTCTTTGTTGTCCAGTAGGAGAGGAGGGTCCTCTTCTGCTTCCTCTCTGCTGGGGTCCATCAGCAGACGAAAGTCCTCTGCTGCTGAAATCCAGAAGGAGAGGAGGGTCCTCTGCTGCCAGACTCCTGCAGAGGGGAGGGTCCTCTATTGCTTCCTCTCTGCTGGAAACTAGCAGAGACAAGTGTCCTGTCGTGCTAGACCCCAACAGAAAAAAGGGTCCTCTGCTGATGGACCAAAGCAGCTGAGGAGGCTCCATTGTTGCCGGACTCCAACAGCAGAGGAGGGTCCTTCTGTTTCGTAACGAAGCAGCATAGGATGGTCCTCTGCTAAAGGACCCCACCAGCAGAGGAGGGTCCTCTGGTGCCAGAACCCAGCAGCAAGGAGTATCTTCTTCTACCGGACCCCAGAAGCAGAATAGGTCCTGTTGTTCTGGACACCTGCTGCAGAGGAGGGTCCTCTGTGGCTTCCTCTCTGCTGCGGTCCGGCAGAGAGGATGGTCCTTTGGTGCTGGACCACAGCAGAGAGGAAGGACCTCTGATGCTTCCTCTCTACTCGTGTCCAGCAGCAGGGATGAGGGTCCTCTGTTGCTGGACCCTGCAGGGATTAGGGTCCTCTGCTGCCGCACACAAGCAGGGTGGAGGGTCCTCTGCTGCTGGTCCCCAGCAGGGAGGATGGTCCTCTCTGCTGAAACCCAGCAGGGAGGAGATTCCTCTGCTTCTGGATTCCGGAAAGTTTTCTGGGTACCTCATCTGCGAACCATCAGTGCTAGTCAGCTGGTGTGTAATTCCAGAGGATCCATGGGCACACTGACGTGGGACCCCAGATTCCATTGGGATTGGGGAATCTTGAATTAGGATCGAGGTCCAAGAGGGCTCGTGGGTACACAGACATGGACCCCAGGTCTCACGGGGCCCATGGGCACACTGATGTGGGATTTCAGCTCCCAGAGGGTCCGTGTGTGCGGTCACATGGGATTCCAGCTCCCATAGGGCTCGTGGGCTTACTGACTGGGACTCCAGGTCCGTCAGGGCCTCTGGAGACCGTGACGTGGAACTCCAGCTTCTAGTTCTCCTTGTGCCCTAGGTTGTACCTTGCTTGTGAAGACAGACAGCCACTTCCTAGCACAGAGGCCTGGCCTGATGCAAGGCCACAAGCGTCCTCCACCCCCTCCTGATCCTTCATAGGCGGGCTGTTCGGCCTTGGAGCCCAATCTTCAAGGGACGCATATAAAGGAATTCTGTCCAGGATTCCCACCTGACACTAGGATGGCTGGGGCTGGACCTTCTAGTGCTCAAAATGCCTCAGCCAACCAGGGGTAGAAAGGGCAGCTTATGCGCCCTCTCATGGCCAGCAGGACTCACTGCAAGATGCTCCTCCAGGCTCTCCTGCACAAACAAGGGAAACAAACCTGGCTTGAGAGAAATTCACTCTCAAGGACACTCTTTGGAGCGGTTGCATAGAAGTCCCAAGACAGAAGCCTTACTCAAACCCTTGGGCTCTGCATTGGCGACAAAAGCAGTCTTCAGTCACAGCACACTCCCTACCTTTCTTTCACTTCCTTCCCTCCTGCATGCCTCTCTGGATCTGTCTTGTTTTGTTTGAAGCACAAAGGAACAGAGAGGGAGAGAGAGCAATCTTTCTTGCATCTGCTGGCTCACTTCCCAAGGACCTCCACCAGAGCCAGATGTGGCTGGGCCAGGACAAGCCCGGACACCAGGAGCTTCCTCCACATGTTCCACAGGGGCACAGGGGCACAGGGGCACAAGCCCCTGCGCCATCCTCCACTGCTCTGCCAGCACCATCGGCAGGGAGCTAGACTGCAAGGGAAGCAGTCAGGACTTGAAGCAGCACACATACAGGCCATCTGCCTGGCAGGCTGAGGCTTGAGGCCCTCGGACACCATGTAGCACCACCCCAACCCGCTCCACCGATTCCACCCCTAGCAGCATTCTTCAGCAGCTCCTTCACCAGGCCCATGAATGTACTTGTCCTCCAGCCTTGAATGACTTTTGCTGTGTGTGCTGAGAGAGCAGAGGGCACCAACAGGGCATCCAGGCATGCTGCTACTCTGCCTGTCTAATGAGATGGACCTCTGTGGAGAGTACACGTCAACTTTTGAGGTGTCTTGTGGCAGGTGGCACATCAGTGGCAGCTGATGGTCCCCAGGTGGCCTGCAAGAGAAAGAGTCTTGAATCCAGGATGCCCCTGGAGGATGGTGAAGCATTCCCTGGTGAACGAAATTCCAATGGCATTTGGTAGGGGGTTGTGGGGCCAAATTTCTGTCTCCAATGCACACGATGGCGATGCCTGATCCCCCCCCCCAGTGTTTCCTAGGATGCCCTGAAGAAGGCAAAATGGTCCTCGTGAGCCCATGCCAGCACATGGCATGGGAGGGCCTATTTTGTGCAGGCCTTGGTTGCTCCCAGGACACCGTCCTACCTGCTGGAAAGCGGGACTGCATGTTCCAGGGTGCTCTCGCAGAAGCTAAGGCCTGGGACTTCCTATTCCAGATGACTGGTGTCCTTTGGTGCTTACTCGTCCTTCCACTGTTCCATCCTTAGAATCCCACAAGCCCAGACACAACCCAGCTAGGCAGAGGAAGGCCGAGTGCTGTATCACCCTAACTGCCACCCCACACATGCAATAATACACGAAGGCCTCTCTGCAGCCCATCGGGGAGCAGTTGCACTTGCTAAAGAAAGCCCAGGCCCTGTCCCCAAGGGTGCTTTGTGATGAAAGGGGGTCGTGGCAAGTTTTCTGGTGAGCTCATCTGCGAAAGATCAATGCTAGCCAGTCAGTGAGTAACTCCAGGTATCAGAGGGTCCTTCTGCACACTGACGTGGGACTCCAACTCCCAGAGTGCCTGTGGGCACACTGACGTTTGTATCAAGCTCCTACAAGACCCATGGGCACAGTGGGCTGAGGCTTGACACCTTAGGACCCCTCCCCAACCACCAAAACCCGCACCACCCGACAACATCCCTTACCAGTTTCTTCAGCAGCTCCTTCAACAGGCCGGTGAAAGTACCTGTCCCCCTTGCTGGCACAACTTTGGCTGTTCCGTGCTGAGAGAGCAGCGGGCACCAACAAGGCATCCAGGCATGCTGCTACTCTACCTCTCCTGGTGAGAAAGCCTCTGTGGAGAAGACACGTCAGCTGTTGGGGTTTCTTGGTTCAGGTGGCACATCAGTGGCAGCTGATGGTCCACAGGTGGTCCGCAGCAGGAGAAAGGGTCTTGAATCCAGGATGCCCCTGGAGGAGGGTGAAGCATTCCCTGGTGAACAAGAGGGCAATTACATTTGACAGGGCGCTCTAGGACCAAATTCATGCCTCCAATGCACACGACACATGTTTAATATGATGCCTTGTAGAATGGAATATGGTCCCTGTGATCCCATTCTTGAAGATGGCATGGGAGGCCCTCCCTTTTGCAGGTTTGGTGGCTCCCCATCCACCATCCCTGCTAGACAGTGAGAATGCATGTCCAGGGTGATCTTGCAGCAGCTAAGGCCTGGGACTTCCTATTCCAGATGACTGGTGACCTCTGGTGCTTACTTACCCATCCACCTGCTCCTGGCTTAGGAGCCCACATGCCCAGATTCCACCCAGCTAAGCAGAAGAAGGCCGAGTGGTGTATCACACTAAGTGCCACTCCACAAATGCAAAAATGCACAAAGGCCTCTGTGCAGCCCATCGGGGAGCTTCACCACTTGCTAAAGAACACCTAGTTCCTGCCCCTAATGGTGCTCTGTGAGGAAAGAGAGTGGTGTAAATGTTTCCAAGGATCTCATCTGCGAAAGACCAGTGCTAGTCAGCTGTTGAGTAACTCCAGCTCCCAGAGGGTCCATGGGCACACTGACGTGGGACACTAGCACACAGAGCGTGCGTGGGCACTATGACCTAGGATTTCAACTCTCAGAGGGACCATGGACAAACTGATGTGAGTCTCCATGTTTCAGAGGGCCCTTGGAGAGACTGATGTGGGACTCCAGCTCTCACAGGGCCTCTGGGTGCCCTGACGTGGAACTCCAGCTCGCAGGTTTCCCCAGTGCCCTCTGATGTTCCTTGCTGGTGAAGGCACACAGCCACCTCCTAGAACAGAGGCCTGGGCTCATGCAAGGACACAGGCATCCTATACACACACCTGGACCTTGGTATGCGGGCTGTTCTGCCTTGGACCCCAATATTCCAGCATCCTGTGTCCAGGAACACTGTCCGGGAGCACCACCTGATGCTAGGATGCCTTGGGCCAGGCCGTCTTGTGCTCAAAAGGCCTGAGCCCACAAGGGGTAGAAAGGCAGCTTTGCACGCTCTCTTGTGTACAGTTGAACTCACGGCAGGACGCTCTTCCAGTCTCTCCTGCCCAGACATGGGAATCAAACCTGGCCTGAGAGAAATTCACTATCAAGGACACTTTTTGAAGAGGTTTCACAGGAGTGCCAGGATGAAGACCTACGTATGCCTTTGGGGTCTGCATTGGCAGACAAAAGCAGTCTAGAACCACAGGACACAGCACACAGCACACACCCACTGAGCTAGGCAGAGGAATGCCGCATGTTGTATCACCATAACTGCCACTCCACACATGCAAAAACACATGAAGGCCTCTCCGCAGCCCATCAGGGAGCTGCTCCACTTGGTAAAGAAAGCCAAGGGCCTGCCTAGGGTTGCTCAGCTAAGGAAAGGAGGTGGTGTAAATGTTTCTGGGGTCCACATCTGTGAAAAATCAGGGCTTGTCAGCCTGTGTAACTCCAGGTCCCAGAGGGTCTGTTGGCACGCTGATGTGGGACTCCAGCTCTCAGAGGGCCTGTGGGCACGCTGATGTGAGACTCCAGCTCCCAGGTTTCTCCCCGTGCCCTAGGTTGTACCTTGCTGGTGAAGGCACACAGCCACTTCCTAGCACAGAGCCTCAGCCTGATGCAAAGCTACAAGTGTCCTCCAAACCTTTCTGGACCTTGGTATGAGGGCTGTTCTGCCTTGGACCCCAATCTTCCAGCGACACATATCCAGGAACACTGTAATGGACCCCCACCTAACACTAGGATGGCTTTGGCTGGGCCTTCTTGTGCTCAAAAGGCCTAAGGACAACCAGGGGTAGAAAGGGCAGCTTTGCGCACCCTCTCGTGGTCAGCAGGACTCATTGCAGGACGCTCCTCCAGGCTCTACTGTACAAACAAGGGAAACAAACCTGGCTTGAGAGACATTCACTCTCAAGGACATTCTTCGGAGAGGTTGCACAGGAGTCCCAGGACTGAAACACTACACATGTCCTTGGGGTCCGCCTTGGCAGACAAAAGCAGTCTAGAGCCACAGCACAGTACACAGCACACAGCACACTCCCTCCCAGGAAGCCAGCAGCTTTCTTTCTCTTCCTTCCTGCCTGCCTGTATCCCTCTGTCCTGTTTGCTTTGAAGCACAGAGGAACAGAGAGTGAGACAGAGCAAACTTTCTTGCATCTGCTGGCTCACTTCCACCAGAGTCAGCTGTGGCAGGGCCAGGACAAGCCCGGGAACCAGGAGCTTCATTCCCATGTCATAAAGGTTCACGGGGAACAGGGGCACAACCCCTGCACCATCCTCCACTGCTCTCCCAGGATCATCAGCAGGGAGCCTGATTGCAGGGGAAACAACCAGGACTTGAAGCAGCAGCTATACAGGCCATCTGCCTGGCAGGCTGGGGCTTGACACCCTTGGACACCACACTGAGGCCCCAGAAGACGGGGTTCCTGAGGTGGACCCTCTCGCTGAGGCCCCAACAGAGAGAGAGGGTCAGGTAATGAGGATCTCTCTCGATGAGGCCCGAGCAGTGGGGTTCCGAGGGGGACCCTCTCGCTGAGGCCACAGTAGAGAGAGAGGAGGGGTCCGAGAGGGACAACCTCGCTGAGGCTCCAGCAGAGGGGGTCCCGAGAGGGACCCTTCCGCTGAGGCATCCACAGAGAGGGAAGGGGGCTCGGGGGGCACTCTCACTGAGGCTGCAGCAGAGGGTGTTCCGAGTGGTACCTTCTCACCTAGGCCGCAGCAGAAAGGTTAGATGGCTCCAGGTGTCCCTCTAGCTGGGGCCCCAGCAGAAGGGGTCCCGAGGGGTACCTCCTGCTGTGGCCCCAGCAGCCAGGGAGGGGTCGCCAGGGTTCCACCTCGCTGAGGCCCCAGCAGAGGGTGTCCCGAGGGGGACCCTCTCACTGATTCCCCAGCAGCGAGGGAGGGGTTCGCCGGGGGTTCCTCTCTCTGAGGCCCCAGCATAGGGGCTCCTGAGATGGACCTTCTCGCAGATGCCCCAGGAGATAGGGAGGGAAGGGGGGAGCAAAGGGTCCCTCTCACTGAGGCCCAAGCAGAGGGGGTCCCGAGGGGGACCCTCTCGCTGAGGCCCCTGCAGAGGAGTTCCCAAGGTGGATGATTTCGCTGAGACCCCAGCAGAGGGAGTCCTGAGGGAAAACCTCTCGCTCTGCGCCCCAGCAGAGGGGGTCTCGAGGGATTCCCTCTCGCTGAGGCCCCAGGAGATTGGCTCCAGAGGGTGAACCTCTCGCTGTGGCTCCAGCAGAGATGGAGGGGGTACCCGAGGGGTACCCTCTTCCTGAGGCCCGAGGAGAGGGGGTCCCGAGGGGTACCTTCTCGCTGAGGCTCCAGCAGAGAGGGAGGGTGTGTCCGAGGGGGACCCACCTACTGAGGTCCCAGCAGAGATGGAGAGGGGCTCTGGGGGTCCGTCTAGCTGAGGCCCCAGCAGGGAGGGAGGGGGGTACTGGGGGTCCCTCTCGCTTAGGGCCAAGCTGAGGGGCTCCCGAGGGGGACAGTTTCACTGAGGCCCGAGCAGGGAGAGACAGAGAGAGGGCGGCCGAGGGTCCCTCTTTCTGAGGCCCCAGCAGAGAAGAGAGAGCGAGAGAGAGGGGTGCCAATGGTCCCTTTCGCTGAAGGCCCAAGAGAGAGTGGGGGTCGCGAGGAGGACCCACTCGCTGAGGCCCTAGCAGAAACAGACAGAGAGATAGAGGGGGACGAGGTTCCCTCTCGCTAAGGCCCCAGCCTTAGGTTCAGAGTGGGACCCTCTCGCTGAGGCACCAGCAGCTTGAGGCCCCAGCAGACAGAGATGGTTGGTCCGAGGGGGACCCTCCCACTGAGGCCCCAGCAGGGGAGCTCCCAAGGTGGACAATCTCGCTGAGGCCCTAGTAGAGGGGGTCCCGAGTGGTCTCTTTTGCTAAGGCCCAGCAGAGAGGGAGGAGTCACCAGGGGTCCCTCTCACTTTGGCCCCAGCAGAGGGGGTCCCTAGGGGATCCTTCGCTGATGGCCCAACAGAGAGAGGAGGCCGAGTGTCCCACTTCCTGAGGTCCCAGCAGAGAGAAGGGGGGGTCCAAGTGCTAACTTCTTTCAGAGGCCCAACAGAAGAGAGAAGAGAGTGCCAAGGGTCCCTCTAGCTGAGGCCCCAGCAGAGGGGGTCTTGAGGGAGTTCCTCTCGCTGCGGTCCCAGCAGAGGGGCTCCAGAGGATGACGCTCTGGCTGAGGCTCCAGCAGAGACGGAGGGGGTCCCGAGGGGGAGCCTCTTCCTGAGGCCAGAGGAGAGGGTGTCCCGAGGGGTACCTTCTAGCTGAGGCTCCAGCAGAGAGAGGGGGTGTCCTGGGGGACCCTGTCACTGAGGCCCCAGCAGAGATGGAGGGGTGCTTGGTGGTCCGTGTCACTGAGGCCCCAGCAGCTAGGCAGGGGGGTTCCGGTGGTCCCTCTCACATAGGCCGCAGCAGACGGAGTCCCGAGGGGGACCCTCTCTCAGATGCCCAAGCTGAGATAGAGGCTCTGGCTCAGAGAGTGCCTCTCGCTGGGGCCACATCAGAGAGAGAGAGAGAAAGGGGGTGGTTGTGAGTTCCTCTCACTGAGGTCCCAGCAGAGAGAGGTGGGGTACAAGTGGCACCCTCACGCTGAGTTCCCACCAGAGATGAACACAGAGAGAGAGGGCAGCAGACGGTCCCTCTCCCTGAGGCCCCCACAGAGGGGGTCCCGAGGGGAACCTCTTGCTGAGGCCCCAGCAGAGAGAGAAAGAGAGAGAGAGAAAGGAGAGCCAAGGGTCCCTCTCACTGAGACCGCAGCACAGAGAGAGGGGGGTTCGCGGTTACCTCACTCTAAGATCCCAGCATCGAGGGAGTGGGGCTGTGGCTGTCCCTCTCGCTGAGGTCCCAGCAGAGGGGGTCCCGAGGGTGACCCTCTCGTTGAGGCCCCAGCAGCGAAGGATGCGGCTCCGAGGGGGACCCTCTCACTGAGGACCCAGCAGAGTGGGTCCCGAGGGGACCGGCTGTTGCAGCTCACTTGGAGAGTGAATCATCGGACGGAACATCTTCCTCTCTGTCTCTCCTCCTCTCTGTATTGCGGACTTTGGAATGAAAAAAAATAAAAGTCCATGAAGCCCTCTTGGTAGCTCATCAGGGAGATGCTCCACTTGCCAAAGAACGCCCAGAGCCTGCATCTCAGGGTGCTCTGCAAGGAATGGGGATGGCGGTAAGTTTTCCTGGGACCTCATCTGGCACAGTACAACCCCAGTGGTCTGGTGTAACACCAGCTCACAGAGGGCCTGTGGGACGCAGGTGCGGGACTCTAGCTCTCAGGGCCTCCAAGATGCTGGTGTTGGATTCCAGCTCCCAGAGGGCCTGTGGGCATGCTGACATAGGACACCACCTCCCAGGGTTCTTTAAGTGCCTTGCTCTTAAAGGCACCCTGACACTTCCTATCACAGAGGCCCGAACTGATGCTAGGCCCCAAGTGTCCTCCACCACTCCCTTCCGGGCTTTGGTATGTGGGCTGTTCGGCCTTGGAGCCCTGATCTTTCAACAACACGTGTACCAGAATACTGTCTGTGACCCCCACCTCACCCTAGGATGGCTCAGGTTGGACTGTCTAGAGGTCAGAAGGCCTGAGCCCACCAGGGGTAGAAAGGGCAGCTTGGGGCCAGGCGCCATAGCCTAGCAACTAAAGTCCTCGCCTTGAATGAGCCGGGATCCCATATGGGCACCAGTTCTAATCCCGGCTGCTCCACTTCCCATCCAGATCCCTGCTTGTGGCCTGGGAAAGCAGTCGAGGACGGCCCAAAGCTTTGGAAACTTGCACCCACATGGGAGACCCAGAAGAGGCTCCAGGTTCCTGGCTTTGGATCGGTGTGCACCAGCCATTGTGGCTCACTTGGGGAGTGAATTATCGGACGGAAGATCTTCTTCTCTGTCTCTTCTCCTCTCTGTATATCTGACTTTGGAATAAAATAAATAAACCTGTTAAAAAAAAAAAAAGGCAAAGAAAAGAAAAGAAAGAATGGCGGCTTTGGGCGCCCTCTGGGGGCATCAGCACTCAGTGCGGGACGCTCATCCAAGGCTCTCCAGCATGGATGAAGGTCCTCTGCTGCCCGACCCCAGCAGGAAGGAGAGACCTCTGCTGGCAGACCCAAAAAGAGAGGAGGGTCCTCTACTGCCGGACGCCAGCATAGAGAAGGGTTCTCGGATGTTGGACCCCAACAGAGAGGAGGTCATCTGGTGCTGGATCCTAGCAGAGAAAAAGGTCCTCTGGTGCTGAAACTCAGCAGAGAGGAGGGTGCTCCGCTTCTGGACCCCAGCAGAGAGGAGTTTCCTCTGCTGCTGAACCACAGCAGAAGATGAGGCTTCTCTGGTGCTGCACTACAGCAGAGAGGAGGGTCCTCTGCTGCTGAACCCAAAAGAAGAGGAAGGTCCTCTGCTACAGGACTCCAGCCGAGAGGAGGGTCCTCTTCTGCTTCCTTTTTGCTGGACCCCAGCAGAGAGATGGGTCCTCTCATGCTAGACACCAGCAGAGAGGATGGTTCTCTGCTGCTTCCTCTCTGCTGGGGTCCAGCAGAAGAAGAGGGTCCTCTGCTGTCAGACGCTGCAGCAGTGTAGGGTCCTCTACTGCCGGACCCAGACAGAGAGGAGGATTTTCTGCTGATCCACCCCAGCAGAGACGAGGCACCTCTGGTGGTGTCCTCCAACAGAGAGGGGTGTCCTCTGGTGCCGGGCCTAAGATCATAGAGGGTTCCGTTTTGCTGGACCCAAGCAGCAGAGGGGGGTCCTTTTGTGCCTGACACGAAAAGCAGAGGAAGGTCCTCAGCTGCCGGACTGCAGCAGGGAAGAGTGTCCTCTGCTGCCGGATCCCAGCAGGGAGTAGGGTCCTCTGCTGCCAGAATCCAGCAGAAGGAGGGTCCTCTGCTGCCAGACCCCAGCAGCAGAGGGGAGTCTTCTAGTGCCATACCCCAGCAGCAGAGGGTGGTCCTCTGGTACCAGAAAACAGCAGCAGACGAGGGTCCTCTGGTACCGGACTCCAAGAGCATAGGAGGTTCCTCTGCTGCCAGACCACAGCAGGGAGGAGGGTCCTTTTCTTCCGGATACAGGCAGGAAAGAGGATTGTCTGCTGCCAAACCCCAACAGCAGAGGAGGATCCTCTGGTGCCGGACCCGAGCAGTAGTTGAGAGTCCTCTTCTGCCAGAACACAGCAGGGAGCAGGGTCCTCTGCTGCAGGACGCCAGTAGAAGAGTAGGGTCCATTGCTGGGTCCTCTCTTTGGGGTCCAGTAGAGAATGAGGGTCCTCTGCAACTTCCCCTATGCTGTGGTCCAGCAGCAGATGATGGTCCTCTGCTGCAGGGGTCCAGCAGGAGGGGAGGGTCCTTTGCAGCTTCCTAACAGCTGGGGTCCAGCAGCAGAGGCAGGTCCTCTGCTGCCTAACCCCAGCAGCAGAAGGCGGTCCTCTTGTGCTGTACCCCAGCAGAGTAGAGGGTCCTCTGGTGCTGAACCCCAGCAGGAGTGGAGAGTCCTCGGGTACTGGACCCTAGCAGCACAAGTGGTTCCTCTGGTGCTGGACCCCAGAAGCAGAAGGTGGTCCTCTGTTGCTGGACCTCAGCACTATGGAGGGTCTTCTTGTGCTGGACCTCAGCAGAGAGCAGTGTCCTCTGGTGCCAGACTCCAGCAGCAGAAGGGGGTCCTCTGGTGCCAGACCCCAGCAGTGGAGGACCCTCCTCTTTATTGGACACAGTAGAGAGGGGAGTCCTGTGGTACGGTCAGACCCCAGCAGGGAGGATCCTCCGGTTCCGGACCCCAGCAACTGAGGAGGGTCCTCTCATGACGGACCCCAAGACAGAGGAGGGTACTCTTCTCCCCGACAGCTTCAGAGAGAGGAGTTCTCTGCTAACAGGCCACAGCAGAGAGGAGGGTCCTCTGCTGCCGGACCCCAGCAGAAGATGAGGGTCCTCTGCATCTTGCTCTCTTCTGTGGTCCAGCAGCATAGAAGGGTCCACTGCTGCAGTGCTGCAGCGTGAGAATAGGGTCCTCTGCTGCTGAAACCCAGTAGGCAGGAGGGTCCTCTGCTGCTGGACACCAGAAGGGAGAGGCGTCCTCTGCTTCCAGACCCCAGCAGCGCAGGGAGGTTCTCTGCTATCAGACCCCAGCAGCAGAGGGGTGTCCTCTGCTGAGAGTAAGCAGAGAGTGCCCAGCAGAGAGTAAGGTCTTCTACTGCTGGACTACCGCAAATAGGAGGGGATTCTGCTGCCACACCCCAGCAAAGAGTAGGGTCCTCTGCGGACGGAACCTAGCAGAGAGGAGGGTACTCTGCTGCTGGACCCCAGCAGAAGAGAAGGGTCCTCTGCTGCTGGACCCCAGTAGAGAGAGGACTCTTCTGGTGCCAGACCCCAGCACGGAGGAGGGTCCTTTGTTGCCGGACCCCAGCTGGGAGTGTCCTCTGGTGTCAGAGCCCAGCAGCAGAAGAGGGTCCTCTGTTGCTGGACCCCAATAGCAAAGGGAGGTCCTCTGGTGCAGGACCCCAGCAACAGATCTTCCTCTTCTGCCAGACACCAGTAGCAGAGGGGGGGTCCTCTGTTGCTGGACCCCAATAGCACAGGACTGTTCTCTGGTGCAAGATACCTGCAGCGGAAGGGGTCATCTGCTGCCAGACCCCAGTGGGGTCGAGGGTCCAATGCTGCTGGACCCCAGCAGGGAGGAGTGTCCTCTGCTGCCAGACCACAGCAGAGAGGATGGTCCTCTGTTTCCGGACACCAGCAGAACAGGATGGTCCTCTGCTACTTCCTCTCTTTGGTGTTAGGCAGGAGAGGAGGCTCCTCTGCAGCTTCCTCTGTGCTGGGGTCCAGCAGCAGAAGAGTTTCCTCTTCTGCAGGGATCCAGCAGAAGAGGAGGGTCCTCTCCTGCTTGACCCAAGCAGAGAGGAAGGTCCTGTACTGCTCCCTCTCTGCTGGACCCTAGCAGAGACAAGCGCCCGCTCCTGCTAGACCCCAACAGAGAGGAAGGTCCTATGGTGCTGCACCACAGCAGAGAACAGGGTCCTCTGGTACTGGACCCCAGCAGAGAGGGGAGTCCTTTGCAACTTCCTCTCTGCAGGGGTAGACAGGATAGGGGGGTCCTATGGTTTCGGACCCCAGCAGCAGAGGATGGTCCTCTGGTTTCGGACCCCAGCAGCAGAGGATGGTCCTCTGGTGCCGGATGCCAGCAGTGAGTATGGTCCTCTGGTCCCTGACCACAGCAGAAGAGAAGGGTCCTCTGGTGCTGGACCACAGCAGAAAGGAGGGTCCTCTGCTATTGTACCCCAGCAGAGAGGAGGATCACTTACTGCCAGATCCCATCAGACAGGGTGTTCTGCTGTCAGACATCTGCAGAAAGGAGGGTAATCTGCTGCCGGACCCAGCAGATAAGAGGGTACTCTGCTGCTGGACCCCAACAGACAGGATGGTCCTCTGCTGTTGGACCCCAGTCCATTAGAGAGGAGGGTCCTCTTGCTACTGGGTTCCATTAGGAGAGAAGGGTCCTGTGCTGTTTGACGCCAGCAGGAGAAGACGGTCTTCTGCTGCCGGACACCAGCTGAGAGGAGAGTCCTCTTCTACTTCCTCTCTGCTGGAATCCAGAAGACAGGTGGTTCCTCTGCTGCAGGACCCCAGCAGAGAGTAGGGTCCACTACTGCTGGACCCCAGCAGCAGAGGAGGGTCCTCTGCTCACGGAAACCAACAGAGTACAGGGGCTTCTGATGCCAGACTACAGCAGAGGGGTGTCCTCTGCTGCCGGACTCCTGCAGCGGAGGTCGGTCCTCGGGTGCCGGACTCCAGCAAAGAGGAGGGTCCTTGGCTGCCGAATTCCAGCACTGAGGTTCCTCTGCTGCAGGATCCCAGCAGGAAGCAGTGTCCTCTGATGCCGGACTTCAACAGAGAGGAGGGTATTATGGTGCCGGACCCCAGCAGAGAGGAGGGTCCTCTGCTGCTTCCTCTGAGCTGGACTCCAGCACAGAGGAGGATCCTTTGGTGCTGGACCCCAGCAGAAAGGAGGGTCCTCCGTTGCTCAACCCAAGCAAATAGGAGGGTCCTCTGCTGCTTTCTCTCAGCTGGGGTCCAGCAGAGGAGGGTCCACTGCAGCGGGACCCCAGCAGCAGAGCAGGGCCCACTTCTTCTGGACTACAGCAGCAGAGGATGGAACTCTGCTCGCGGACCACAGCAGCAGAGGAGGGTCCTCTGCTGCCGGACCCCAGAAGCAGAGGAGGGTCCACTCCTGCTGGACATTAGCAGAGAGGAGGGTCCTCTGCGGCTTCCTTTCTGAGATGTGCAGCAGAGAGGAGGGTCCTCTGCTGCTGGACCCCAGTCCATCAGAGAGGAGGGTCCTCTGCTACTGGGTTCCAGTAGGAGAGTAGGGCCCTCTGCTGCCGTAACACAGGAGGGATGAGGGTTACTTGCCGATGGACCCCAGCAGCAGAGGAGGGTCCTCCACTGCTGAACCCCAGCAGGGAGGTGGGTTCTCTGCTGCCGGACCGCATCAGAGACGAGGTTCCACTGCTGCCAGACCCCAGCAGAGAAGAGGGTCCTCCTGTGCCAGACCCCAGCAGAGAGGAGGGTCCTCCTGTGCTGGACCCCAGCAGAGAATATGGTTCTTTGCTGGCATACCTGAGCAGAGACAAAGGTTCTATGCTGTCGACCCCACCAGAAGCGGAGTGTCCTCTGCTGCCAGACCCCAGCAGCAGGAGTGTGTCCTCTGCTGCTGGACACCAGTAGCAGAGGAGGGTTCACTGCATCCGGATCCCAGCAGAGATGACTGTCTTCTGCTGCTGGACCCCAGCAGAGTGCAGGGTCCCCAGGTGCTGGACCCCAGCAGAGAGGTGGGTCCTCTTGTGCCGTCCCCAGCAGCAGTAGAGATCCTTCACTGTGGGACTCCTGCTGGGAGAAGGATCCGCTGCTGCCAGACCCCAGCAACAGAGGAAGGTCCTCTGGTGCCAGACCCCAGCAGTAGAGGAGTGTCCTCTGGGCCCGGACCCCAGCAACAGGGAAGTGGGTCTTCTGGTGTGGAACACCAGGAGCGGAAGAGGATCCTCTGGTGCAGGACCACAGAAGAGAGGAGGGTCCTCCACTGCCAGACCCCAGCAGAGAGGAGGGTCCTTTGCTCCCAGACCTTAGCAATGAAGAGGGTGCTCTGGTGCCGAACATCAGCAGAGATTAGGGTCCTCTGCTGCCGGACCCAAACAGGAAGGATGTTCCTCAGGTGCTGGAGCCCAGCAGAGAGGAGGGTCATCTGCTTCTTCCTCTCGGCTGGGGAAAGGCAGCAGAGGAGCGTCCTCTGCTGCTGGTTCCCAGCATCAGACTAGGGTCCTCTGCTGCAGGACCCCAGCAGGGTGGAGGCTCCTCTTGTGCCGGAACCCCGCAGAAGAGAAGGGTCCTCTGGTGTCAGACCACAGAAGGAGAGGAGGGTCCTCTTGTGTTGCACCCCAGCAGGAGGAGGGTCCTCCGCTGCCAGATCCCAGGAGAGAGGAGGGTCCTCTGATGCTTCCTCTCTGCTGGGGTCCAACAGTAGTGGTGGGTGCTCTACTGCTGGACCCCAGCAGAAGAGGATGGTCCTCTAGTGCCAGACACCAGGAGAGAGAAGAATCCTCTGCTGCCAAACCCCTGCAGAGGGGTGTCCTCTTGTGCCGGACACCTGCACCGGAGGGGGCTCCACTCTTGTCGGACCCCAGCACTGAGTAGGGTCCTCTGCTGCCGGACAACAGCCGGGTGGAGGGTCCTCTGCTGCTGAACCCCAGCAGGGAGAAGGGTTAACTGCTGCCAGACCCCAGCTGGGAGGAGTGTCCTCTGCTGCCGGAGACCAGCAGCAGAGGAAGGCCCTCTGCTGCTGGACCCCAGCAGGGTGGAGGATCCTCTGCTGCTGGATCCCGGAAAGGTTTCCGGGAACCTCATCTGCAAAAGATCACTGGTAGTCAGCTGGTGTGTAACTCCAGGTTCAGAGGATCCATGGCCACGCTGAGGTGGGACTCCAGATTCCCCAGAGATTGTGGGATGTTGAATTAGGATCGAGGTCAAAGAGATCCCGTGGGCATGCAGACATGGGACTCCAGGTCCCACAGGGCCGTAGGGCACACTGACGTGGGACTCCAGCTCCAAAAACGTCTGTGGGCACACTCACATGGGACTCCAGCTCCCATAGGGCTCGTGTGCTTGCTGACGTTAGGACTCCACTTCCCACAGGGCCTCTGGAGACCGTGACGTGGAACTCCAGCTTTTAGTTTTCTCCCTGTGCCCTAGGTTCTACCTTGCTGGTGAAGACAGACAGCCACTTCCTAGCACAGTGACCCGGCCTGATGCAAGGCCACAAGCATCCTCCACCCCCTCTTGGTCCTTCGTATGTGGGCTGTTTGGCCTTGGAGCCCAATCTTCAAGGGACACATATAAAGGAATTCTGTCCGGGATTCCCACCTGACACTAGGATGGCTGGGGCTGGACCTTCTAGTGCTCAAAATGCCTCAGCCAACCAGTAGTAGAAAGGGCAGCTTATGCACCCTGTCGTAGACAGCAGGACTCACTGCAGGACACTCCTCCAGGCTCTCCTGCACAAACAAGGGAAACAAACCCAGACTAAGAGAAATTCACTCTCAAGGACACGCTTTGGAGAGGTTGCACAGAAGTCCCAGGACAGAAGCCCTACGCACACCCTTGGGGTCTGCATTGGAGACAAAAGCAGTCTAGAGCCACAGCACAGCACACAGCACACTCCCTACCACCCAGGACAGCAGCTTTCTTTTGCTTCCTTCCTTCTTGCCTGAGTGCCTCTCTGAATCTGTCCTGTTTTATTTGAAACACAAAGGAACAGAGAGGGAGAGAGAGCAATCTTTCTTGCATCTGCTGCCTCACTTCCCCAGGACAAGCCCGGACACCAGAAGTTTCCTCCACATGTCCCACAGGGCACAGGGCCACAGGGGCACAGGGGCACAAGCTCCTGCGCCATCCTCCTTTGCTCTCCCAGCACCATCATCAGGGAGCTGGACTGCAGAGGATGCTATCAGGTCTTGAAGCAGCACCCATACAGCTGAACTGCCTCATAGGCTGAGGCTTGACACCTTAGGACCCCTCCCCAACCACCAAAACCCACACCACCTGACAACATCCCTTACCAGTTTCTTCAGCAGCTCCTTCAACAGGCCGGTGAAAGTAGCTGTCCCCCTTGCTGGCACAACTTTGGCTGTTCCGTGCTGAGAGAGCAGCGGGCACCAACAAGGCATCCAGGCATGCTGCTACTCTACCTCTCCTGGTGAGAAAGCCTCTGTGGAGAAGACACGTCAGCTGTTGGGGTTTCTTGGTTCAGGTGGCACATCAGTGGCAGCTGATGGTCCACAGGTGGTCCACAGCAGAAAGAGTCTTGAATCCAGGATGCCCCTGGAGGAGGGTGAAGCATTCCTTAGTGGGGCTTAGCGGGGCTTCCCTGCTCAGAAGGGCCTCTGCTGCTCTGCTGCTCTGCTGCTCTGCTCTTGGATCCTGGCCACTTCCTCGGTGGGTGCCGCCCGGCTCAGAAGGGGCTCTGCTGCTATTCTGCTCTTCTGTTCTCCTGCTCCGCTCCACTGAGCTCCTCAACCCTGGCCACCTCCTCGCCATGCTGCCCTGCTCCAATGTGGCTCTGCTGCTCTGTTGCTCTGTGGCTCAGCTGTGCGACACCGGCCCCCTCCTTACGGGATCCCCCCTGACTCTGCTCTGCTCCACAACCACCCCCTCCGCTCAGTTCCGGGCTCCACTCCCCTCCACTCACGGGAATCCCTGTCTGCTCGGCTCTGGGACTCCCCTCCAGGGCTCTTCTCCCACACGGGCGCCCCCCAGTCTGCTCAGATCCGCTCCACGTCTCACCTTCCCTCCAGCCAAGGGGCCCCACTCTGCTCTGCTCCCTGGCTCCCATCCCCTCCCTTGCAGTTGCTCTGCTCTGGGACCCTGGCCACCTCCTCGGGGGGGTGCCTCACTCTGAAGTGGCTCTGCTGCTGCTCTGCTGCTCTGGTCTGCTGCGAGACCCCAGCCCCCTCCTTGCGGGATGCCCCCCACTCAGCTCAGCTCCGTGACCTCCCCTCCAAACTGCAGCTCCCCTCCTGCGGGCCCCCCCAGTCTGCTCCGATCTGCTCCCAGGCTCCCCTCCCCTCGCCTCCCGCCGAGGGGCCCCACTCTGTTCTGCTCCCTGGCTCCCCTCCTCTCCAGCCGAGGCCCCCCCCACTTTGCTCCCCTGCCCTCCACCCACGGCAGCTCCCCACTCTGCTCCTCCCCTCCAGCCGCAGGGGCCCCCCATTCTGCTCCTCCCCTCCACCCCTGCCCCCTCCTAACTCCTCCTGAGTGAAGCACATCCTCACACATGTTGTGGTTCTTCAGGTCGCCTTCTTCTCTTGGGACTCACCTTTAGTGCTGTAACCTCCTGTCGAGCTGTAGTGTACCCTGCATAAGTGACCCTTGGCACCCCACAGCTCTGCACGAAGGTGGTCACACACACTCCCACCCATTCCCAGCTTATCTCCAGTTGAATCCCCTGACAGCTTGAAGTTAAGGTAGGTGATAGGGAAAAAGACAATGCTGCGCCTAACCTCTCATCTCCTGCTTTGAGAGATGGCCTTGGATGCATGGCTCTGGGGTGAACTTGTGTGAGGACTGGCGGTTTCTGTCCAATGTGACACTTGGGCGTTACCCAAAACTCTGCACAGGATCTCCTTGGCCGGACAACCCGACTGGGTATCCAAGGGCCACTCTCCTCTACTGTCCTTAAACATGGGCAGTAATGGTGAGGAACCTGATCATCCTGCGCTTAAGGCGCTAAATTACATGCTGAAGTTTCGAGGGTTAGAAATCCTAGGTGCTCAGGCACTCAAGGTCTGAGGGACCCTGGAGAGATTGGCACCCGTCGGTAACATTGGTTAATTTATTTTCCCACAATGCTTGGCAAGGGAAGAGCAAAACTGATGCTCAGGACATTGGCCCTGGCCCACCTCAGCCGCCCCAACCAGAGCTTCTGGGCAGCTCAGAGGGCAGGAAACCACCCCCAGCTCAAGGGGAGTCAGAGCACAGCGCCAGTTGCAAGCATTCTGTTCGGGCAGCATGAGGTACTCCAGGCCTTTCCCATTAGGATTATCCCTGAAGGGAACTGCCCAGTGGAGTGTGATTCCTGGAATGCAGGACTTAAAGCCATGCCAGGAGCGAGCCTAACTCTCCCTGGGCCAAGGCTACTTGCTCATTATTGCCCTAAGAAATTGTTTCAAGTGTGAACATTTTCAAATTCTTTCATGCTTATGGCTGCCCTTGTCCAGGAGGGCAGTTCCCTCCAGTAGGTGCATTTGTCTGTTGGAGGGGTGCCCAGAGCTTATACTTACCTTCTGAATTAGATCTGCCAATTGATCAGGGTTAGAGAGCTAGCCTTTAGGTGTGAAGACTGAACCAGCAAAGCTTGTTGTCCCTTCTTGAAGGAGTGATTTGTTTTTTTATCATTATTATTGGAAAGCCGGATATACATAGAGGAGAGACAGAGAGGAAGATCTTCCATCCAATGATTCACTCCCCAAGTGAGCCACAACGGGCTGGTGCGTGCCAATCTGATGCCGGGAACCAGGAACCTCTTCCAGGTCTCCCACGCGGGTGCAGGGTCCCAAAGCTTTGGGCCATCCTCGACTGCTTTCCCAGGCCACAAGTAGAGAGCTGGATGGGAAGTGGAGCTGCCGGGATTAGAACCGGCGTCCATATGGGATTCCGGCACGTTAAAGGCGAGGACTTTAGCCGCTAGGCCACGCCGCATGGCTCGAATGAATGATTTTGAATGGGTTCAAAGAAACAGCAACACGCTGGCAGCCTCCCTTCAAGGGTACCTCAGCACCATTGACTGCCATTATGGGCCATAGAAGTGGGTCACCTCTTTCAATCGCTTGGATTGGGAAAATCCTGCCCTTTTACCAACAAACCATGAGGAAGGAAGAGGGGCTGCAGCAGACGTTTTTCTGTCCAATCTTGTCTATGTAACCTATTCTGAGCCATGTCAACGATCAGCACAGTAGAAAGAACTATTTGCTGTAGTTTTAGCGAAACTTTAGATAAAAGGATTCTTTTGCGAGATCTCCGACAGCCTTTATGGTGTACATTTGCTCCTAGAATTGGCTCAGGCATATGTAAGGCTGGATGATAATCCCATCACCCCATGATCCTGGTCTTGCTTCGAGGGCGGGCCCATCCCCCTGTCTGAAGGTCTCCATTTGCTCTCCTCACACAGATTTCCTCTCCATTGTAGCCCTTTCACCTTTGCCCTTATCTGCTTTTCCACTTTCTCTTGACCTCACCCAGGCCACCCTCAGGGCCTGAATTTCTCTAGCTCTACCTCATAGCCCTAACCACTAGCTGGGAGGGACAGGGTAAGACATAAGCGATGTAACATTCATAAGAAAAAAATGGAAACTTGTTCTGTAACTTCATCTAGCAGTTATACATAAAAGTAACCAGTGGACCAAATCCACTGTTAAATTAACGCTAAGCACGAGATGAACCTATGTGCTTGCTTTACGAAACATTTCCAGGTTGAAGTATGTGAAAGAAGAGGTTGGAAGTCACAAAAGGTTGAATTTTATGTCTGTTCTGACGTGTGTAGTGATTGTGCATGTTTGTTTAGTCAGTTAGAGTCCTATTACTTCTGTCCAGACAAGACTTCTATCTGTGTCGTGAATTTAGTTGTTCTTGTTCAGAATTGGGTCTGTGTATGACTGACAGACAAGATGGGACGGACCACGACTGGCCCCCTTTCTCCTGGTACGTAATTTGAGAGAGGTCTAACTCATCTTACAGGACTTGGTCAGACCTGACACCCCATCTCTATTGGGCTAAGGCTCCTATACCATTTTCTTGCTGCTTAGTCTTCAGCTTACAGTGTTGTCCTGGCACTGATCAGGTCTAAAATTCAGTATCCATCCACATATTCAGTTACATGTTAAGTGTACTTTAATTTACACCTCAATTCTTCAGAGTTTGAAACCAAGTCTCCTGACTTTGAAAGTTCTAGTAGGATCCCTAGAACCTTCAAAGATTGAGACAGAACTAGGATAATATAATTGTCATTTAAAATAATTTGATTGTAATCTCACAATATTATAAAATAGCATATGAGGCATCAAATTTAGCATAAAGTAAATGAGTATTTATGTCCACTGGTCAAAATGTTTCCCAATCATGAAATTGGTCCAGATTTTAAATTATTTGTTCATATTTAGAAAGAAGTGAGATTTTGCCTTATAGGAAAAACAGTTTGAAATTAGATAGTGAAATTGGTTATGATGTGTATAATTTCTGAATTTTCCTGTAAGACAATGGAATTGAAGTCTGATTACATGTGAAGAACAACAGTGTTTTAACATCTCCTTTTAAGTGATTTTCATCTTATTGATAAGAGACTATCTAGGAATGTATTAGTTAAGACAACAGCCAAATTGAAATTTTTTGGTTCTCTTGAATTCAATAAACAGAAGCGGACCCGGCGGCGTGGCCTAGCGGCTAAAGTCCTCACCTTGAATGCCCCGGGATCCCATATGGACGCCGGTTCTAATCCCGGCAGCTCCACTTCCCATCCAGATCCCTGCTTGTGGCCAGAGAAAGCAGTTGAGGATGGCCCAAAGCTTTGGGACCCTGCACCCGCGTGGGAGACCCAGAGGAGGTTCCTGGTTCCCGGCTTCAGATTGGCACGCACCAGCCATTGTGGCTCAGTTGGGGAGTGAATCATTGGATGGAAGATCTTCCTCCGTGTCTCTCCTCCTCTCTGTATATCTGACTTTGCAATAAAAATAAATAAATCTTTAAAAAAGTAATAAAATAAAACAGAAGCCAAGAAGCAGCTCCAGACTTACCAGCCATGCAAAAGGGAGGCGCATGCTTGCAGTCTGCCCTTTGGAACCAATTCAGGACCTTGGGCTCCTTCAGGTCCTCATTGTGATTCTCATCTGCCATTTGAGAAAGGGAAATTCCCTCATCAGCAAGAAGGTTATTGGAAAAACTTCTCATTCCCGGTTTTGAGGCAGGTTTGTGTTAAAACGTGTTTCTACAAATTGGGAGAAATGGGTAAGACTTGCTGAAAGCAATAGTATTTAAAATGTGGTATGTTTTTATTTATAGAATGTCTTAATTTGGAGTCTTACATGATTGTTTCAAAATGTAAATCAAGCAAATAAGCAGGTTATTAAGGAAGAGAATTGCTTGTAGAATATTGTCCTACAGAAGTATGGTTATCGTAGAATGGAAAAGCTGGGACAAAATACTAAAGGCTTAAGCAAGTTGAGAAATGAACCTTGCCAGTTTTACATATAGAATTGTCTATACTATAAGATACTACTACCACATTGTTGAAGTGTTTAACATTAATACCTAGTGTACACCGACATTAGAATTAAGGGTGCATACATAGGAATGCTAGTAAATTTGAGAATTTACACGGGAGAGGTCTGGCGCAATAGCTTGGCAGTTAAGGTGTCTGGTGCAGTAGCCTAGTAGCTAAAGTCCTCACTTCAACTTTGCCGGGGTCCCATTTGGACACTGGTTCTAATACCGGATGCTTTGCTTCCCGTCCAGCTCCCTGCTTGTGGCCTGGGAAATCAGTAGAGGACAGCCTAAAGCCTTGGGACTGTGCACCCATGAGGAAGATCTGGAAGAAGCCCCTAGCTTTGGATTGGCTCAGCTCTGGCCATTCTGGACACTGGGTGAATAAACCAGTGGATGGAAGATATTTCTGTGTCTCTGCTTCTCTCTGTAAACCTGCATTTCCAATAAAATAAAGAATCCAAAAAGAATGATGTGGAACACTCAAAAAGACATAAGACACTTCAACAGAAAATGAATTTTGAAAATCAATGCATGATATGAGAAATTTGGCAAGGACTGACCTTGAGGAATTGAACAGATATTACAAAATCTACTGTGGACTGGCTCTTGTGAGCAGCAGGCTGAGCTACTGCCTGTGTACTGATCTCTTATGAGCTCCGATTCAAGTCTTGGTCATTCTACCTTGGATCCAGATGTCTGCTAATATGTCTGCAGAGGCAGCAGAAGAGGGCAGAGGTACTTGGGTCCCTGTCATCTACAAGAGGGACAGAGCTCCAGGCTCCTGGCTATCCAGTGGCTCAGGCCTTGATGTCAGCCATTGAGATGGAGGATCTGTCTCCCCCTCTTTATCTACCTTGCAAATCAAGTATTTCTTAAAGAAAAATTAAAAATGAAAATAGTTGAAAGTCAAGATAAATGAGGATCAACAGAATTAAAAAATATTTGAACTTGAAGACAGGTTCAATATTTTCTAGCCAGCTTTTAAAAAAGTGTGAGAAAGGGAATGAAAGCAGCCCGAGAGCTTTGAGACCTTACTGAAATGAACACTTTCTTGGAATTCCTGAGAGGAAGAGAGTATGCTGCATATTCAATGAAACAGCTCATAACTTCCCTGATCTTAATAAGTACACCTCCAAGTACAGAAGGCCCATAGGATGTCAATTGACAGGATCAGAAAAGATCCACGTTCCCTTGACCTATTGTGGTCCAGCTCTTTTAAGTACAAACAATTGTTCATTCTCAAAAGGAAAGCACTGTCATTTTCAAGGGGACCTCCACTAAACAAACAACATTGTCAAACAGAAATTTTATAGGCCAAGAGGGAATTGAATGGTTTATTTCAAGTTGTGAAGAAAAAGTAAGCCTATCAGCCAAAAATATTTGGCTGAGTAGAATTATCCTTTATAAATTGAAAAATATTCTCCAAAATGAGTGAACGTCAGGAAATTCATCAGAATCAACTGGCCTCCTAAAACTTGTTTGAGGGAAATGTACAGACAGAAGCAAATAAAAGGTAGCAGGCTAGCATCATAACATGCAAAACTTCTATTTATTCTCATTACAAAGTCAGATATACAGAGAGGAGAGACAGAGAGGAAGATCTTCCATCTGATAGCTCACTCCAAGTGGCCGCAATGGCTGGAGCTCAGTCAGTCCGAAGCCAGGAGCGCGGGCTCCCCATGTGGGTGCAGGGTCCCAAGGCTGTGGGTCATCCTTGACTGCTTTCCCAGGCCACAAGCAGGGAGCTGGATGGGAAGCAGAGTAGCTGGGATTAGAAACAGTGCCCATATGGGATCCTGGCATGTGAAATGTGAGGACTTTAACCACTACGCTATTGTGCTGGGCCAAAATGGAAAACTTTGAAGCTCACCCATAACTGGATGAAGAATACTCAGAAGAAACCAACTAATTTTTAAGTGGATAGATTACTTACTAATAACAGCTACTTACTGTTACTACTTATTAGCAACAGCTTTGAAAGTCAATGGACCACACTCCCAGGTAAGATATAGTTTGGCTAAATGGATTAAAAAATAACCAAGGATATGTACCTTAAGAAACTCATTAGTAAAGACACACACTGGTGCAAAGATGGAAAAAAATGTTCTACCTAAGTGGAAACCTAAAGCAAGCAGGAGTAGTGCATTAGACAAAATACACTTCAGCCAAAAGCTATAAAAAGATACAAAGATCTTCAGAGAGTGATCAAGGAATTAATTCAACAATAAGATAGGACAGATTGGGAACTATATATCCAATGCCACAGCATGTCATTTTCTTAAAAAGCCTTATTATATCTAAAGGGATGGCCCGGCAGTGTGGCCTAGTGTTAAAGTCCTCGCCTTGAATGCCCCGGGATCCCATATGGATGCCAGCTCTAATCCCAGCAGCTCCACTTTCCATCCAGCTCCCTGCTTGTGCTCTGGGAAAACAGTCGAGGACAGCCCAATGCCTTGGGACCCTGCACCTGCGTGGGGGACCTGGAGGAGGTTCCTGGTTGGATCGGCGCAGCACCGGCCGTTGTGCTCACTTGGGGAGTAAACATCAGATGGAAGATCTTCCTCCGTCTCTCCTCCTCTCTGTATATCTGATTTTGTAACAAAATAAATCTTTTAAAAAAACACATACATATCTGAAGGGAGAGTCAAGCTCCAGATCAAGAAAAGTGGAGTTAAGGAATCAACTAACATGTCAATCAAGCCAAAAAAAAAAAAAAAAAAGAAAAGAAAAGAAAAAGAAAAACCACAGTTCTAGGGTATACAGACACTGACACAGCATTCATTGCAATAGCTTTAGAATATGTACTTGAACACACTAAACTTCCTCTAAGACCACATATTAAACCACAACAAAAAGTACATCATATCTTTTCTAATCACAAAAATCTAAATCCAGACAAATTTGGTAATTATAAAGCCATAGATTGAGGGGCGGGCCCTGTAACTCAAGAGGCTAATCTTCCAATTGCACACCGGCATCCATGTGGGCACTGGTTCATGTTCCAGGGGCCTCACTTCCCATCTAGCCCTCAGCTTATGGCCTGCAAAAGCAGTGGAGGATAGTTCTCGTGCTTGGACCCTGCACCTGTGTGGAAGACCTCAAAGAAGCTCCTGGCTCTTGGCTTGGGATTGGCTCAGCTCCGGCTATTGCAGCCATGTGGAAAGTGAACCAGTGGACACAAAATCTTCTCTTTGTAACATCTGCCTTTCAAATAAATCTTGAAAACAAAACCATCTGCAGATTAAATATTATGATCCTGAAATCCAAAGAAGAAATGTGGAAGAAATCCAAAAGAAAACTTAAAAATTCAATGAAATGAAAATACAGCATTTCAAACCTTACATAAGACATCTAAAGAAATACTAAGTAAAGGTTGAAGCATTAAATGCCTACATAAAAAAATGGAAAGGTTTCAAACAGGTTAGGTGCATTTTGGGTATCTAGAGAAGGCAGAATAAACTAAATCCCAAAGTTAGTAAAGAAATAAAGACCAAACCAGTAAATGAAGAGAAAAACATGAAAGATCAGTGAAAAAAAGTTCATTTCCAAAAGGAATAAAACCAGCAAACTTATAGACTAACCAAGAAACAAAACATTGAAATGAAATTAGAGAGCTGGGCCCGGCGGCGTGGCCTAGCAGCTAAGGTCTTTGCCTAGAACACTCCAGGATCCTGTATGGGTGCTGGTTCTAATCCCAGCAGTTCCACTTTCGATCCAGCTCCCCGCTTGTGGCTTGGGAAAGCAGTCAAAGACAGCCCAAAGCCTTGGGACCCTGCACCCACATGGGACACCTGGAAGCAGCTCCAGGCACCTGGCTTCGGATCGGTGCAGCACGGGCCATTGCACTCACTTGGGAATGAATCATCGGATGGGACATCTTCCTCTGTCTCTCCTCCTCTCTGTATATCTGACTTTGTAATGAAAATAAAATAAATGCCAAAAACAGCGAAAAGAAATTAGAGGAGAGCTGAGAAACGAAATCTAACCAACACTAGAGAAAGATGAAAGGTCACTAGGGACTATTGTGAAGAACTGTATATGCATTCATGGTGTTCATTTTATGAAAAATGCAAATTTTAAGACCTTTTTCATCAAGATAAACAGATCTTTAATTCTGTCTTCTACAAACTTTTTGAAACATTGTTTGGAATTTAAAGTTGATCTCATGTGAATTTAGAATAATATCACAGATTGGGGGGAAGAAGGGAGAGGGATAGAAAAATGGGAGAAGTCTGACGGACAAGTTGAAAGTAATGGCTGGGTAGAAGAACTAAGTTCTGGTCTTCTATAGTATGACAAGGTGATGACAGTTACCAATAACATGCTGTGTGTACATACATATGTGGACGTGTCTACACATTATATATAACATACAGTTAATACATATAAAGCTAGATGGAGGGAATTTGAGTGTTTCACCACATAGAAATTATCCAAGGAACTACGTAACTAGATCTATTCACTCCCATTTCATCACTACCCAATGTTTGCTTTACATGCAGCAAAAACTTACAGAGTCCCTGTGGATGCATATTTGTGTCAATTGATCTTAAAAATGTAAAAAGTTGCCCTTAAAATTATGACCACCTTATATATTCAAGTAACCAGAAACTTAAAACATGAGGATTTTAATTGTTGTGGAACATTCAGAATGATTTAATGAGAAAATTATGGAGACATGTGTCTGCTAACTATTACATGCAAACAATTGGAACTATCAGGTTTTGACTGGTGCATTATTTTACCAGCAAGATTCTTTGCAATGGTGAAAAATATTCAAAAATTCACCTTTTGTTCTTACAGTCTGCCACAAAGAACAAACCCTCACTTTCACTCCCTCGCTTAACTACACCTCGTGTCTTTTTCCTCCATGGCGATGTGTTATGTTTCTTTAGAAGAGCCAAGAGACTCAATACAGAGACAGCTAGAACTTATACGAGAGTTTGGTAGAGTGGCAGGGTACAAAATGATGTAATGAAAAACAGCTATAGTGTATGCAAACAGTCCCAAGATGGAAAGGGATCTAATCAGCAAGATATCATTCAAAATAACAGAAAACTATGAAGTATTTGGGAATAAACCTAACCAAAAATATAGGAGACCCAGTTGAAGAAAACTACAAACTACTTAAAAAAGAAATTGAACAAGACCTCAGAAGATGGAGTAACATCCCATGCTCCTGGATAGCTAAAATCAGTATCATTAAAATGTCTATACTACCAAAAGCAATATATACATTCAATGCAATTCCAATCACATTACCCAAAACATTCTTCATGGAACTGGAAACAATGATTCAAAGGTTCATTTGGAAACACAAAAACCCAAGAATAGCTAGAACCATCCTGAAGCACAGGAAGTTAGCAGGGCCAATACAGTTCCGAACCCCTGGACATACTATGGGGCAGTGGTTATCAAAACAGCCTGGTACTGGCACAAAGATAGAGAGGAAGATCAATGGAGCAGAATAGAAACACCAGAAGGGAACCCACACAGATACAGCCAAATAATCTTTGACAAAAAGACAAACGACAATCCAGGCAAATGGAAAGGTCTGTTCAATAAATGCTGTTGGGACAACTGGTTGATAGCCTGCAGAAACAAAAAGATAGACCCACATCTCTCACCATACACTAACATCAAATCTACATGGATAAAAGACCTAAACCTATATCCAGAAACCTTCAAACATTTGGAAGAAAATGTTGGAAATACTCTGCAAGATCTAGGGGTAGGTCCCAACTTCCGGAAAAGGACACCAAAAACTGCAATCAAGACACGAACAAATGAATGTATCTACATCAAACTAAGAAGCTTCTGCACAGCAAGGGAAACAATCAACAAAGTAAAAAAGCAGCCCACAGAATGGGAGAATATCTTTGCACTCTACATAGGTTATATGGGGCTAATCTCCAGAATATACAAAGATCTCCAGAACAACCAAAACAAACCACTCAAGAAATGGGCAGACATTTCACAAAGGAACAAACCCAAATGGCAAACAAACATGAAAAAATGCTCAACTTTCCCTGGCAATAAGGGAAGTACAAATTAAGACAACAATCAGATACCACCTAACGCCAGTGAGGATGGCTCACATACAAAAACCACCAACAACACTTGCTGGTGAGGATGTGGGGAAAAGGGAACCCTACTCCACTGCTGGTGGGACTGCAGACTTGTACAGCCTCTATGGGAATCAGTATGGAGAACACTCGAACAACGGAAAGTCTGCATACCATATGATCCAGCAATAGCACTCCTAGGAATATATCCAAAACAACTGTTACATGAGAAACCAATATGCACTCCTATGTTCATAGCAGCACAATCAATTGTACAACCATGGAAGTAACTGAAATGCTTATCAGCAGAAGACTGGATAAGAAAGCTATGGTTCATTTACTCCATGGAATACTACTCAGCTTTAAACAAAATGAAAGGCAGTCTTGTAGCCAAATGGGCCCAACTGGAAACCATAATGCTAAGGGAAATGAGCCAATCCCAGAAGGTTAGATACCACATATTTGCATTAATTTAAGATGAAATGATGCCAGTTCGAAAAACAGTACCTGTAAATTGTAGTATTATTCCAAGCCCAAACAGTCTGTAGCTCATGCAATAAGATATTGTGATGTAACCAATGAACCAACAATCAATGTGAGTCAAACTGCTTATGATCTACATCAAAGAATTGTAAAACCTGATATACTTTTAAGACCCTATGCTACTTGGAAATGGGGTGGGAGAGCAGAGAAATCTTCCATCTGCTTAGAATGTGAGGAAGACGTGAAGTATAACCTGTCAGGAATGGAACAAGTAACTCAAACTACAAAGACATATAGGGGGAATCAAGAGCGATCCTGACAATCTCTTAACAGGTCGTACACACAGAGCAGGGGGGCACCCCAGAGTGGAGCAGGTGGACAGGAGGAGGCTTGTATCACAACCCTGTAGACTCCCGGATCCTCACCAAGGACTACATCCCAACCGCCAAGAAGAACATAGGGAATTGGAGTGCCTTTGGAGCCTGAGAATTCTGAGGTCATCCACCCCCGTCTGGATCTCCCACGTGGGATGGAAGAAGCCCAAATCCTTCCTGGCAGGATCCAAGGTCATCGGAACAACAGCCAGGACCCCTGAGCAGTCTGCAGAAACAGAAGAACAGTAAACTTCCTTTGGGACTAGGGAGAGGAGCTTTCTCTGATCCTTACTTAGTTCCAACTTTGGATCCCCACCCTCTCCTGCAAGGACCATCAGGGTCGCTGCAGAGACCATAGACCCCCCCCCAAAAAAAAAAAAAAAACATTAGGATAGAGAACAACGAGGAAAGCTTAGAACCAGGAGGAAATGGTCGGCATGGACTCACAGATACCTTACTAGGGAGGACACAAAGATTGGTTACTCCTCACTAACTCATTGAAGATTTCTCTGCACACCCCTCCTAAAACTGGTCTGCACCTCAACTGTTGACAAATGCCTTGTCAGAGTTATAAGCCAGTTTAGACTATCCTAAAATCTGCCGAGTTCAGCAACATTATGTTTTAACACTATAAACTGCTAAATACTCCAATGAAAATAGACACGAGACAGCTGAATAGTACCCTATAGCCATTTTAAGGTGTATAGAAGCCGGTTCCGTGTATAAACGAAAATTGAAATGCCAATGAAGTACTCACAGGATGTGGTTAAGAACTTGCATTTTAATGTACTGATTACTCAATACCATGTCAATTAACGCCATAATGTTGTAAATTGTTGCCTATGTTTTGTTGTGGCTTTTAATTGATTGGCATGATATTCTGCCAGCTCTATTTTCAGACCAGAGATGGTCTCCCCAAGAAACCTGGAGTTTATCTGGACAATAACATGCTGGACACTATGCAAACTATATGGTTGCTATGAAAGAATCTTGACTTAATTTGAACTGTAATACTGCAACAAGGTGGAACAATCCACCATGGGGGGATGGCATGGGGAGGGGTTGGGGGAATCCCAGAGCCTATGAAACTGTCACGTAATGCAACGTACTTCATAAAAAAAAGTGAGGGAATTGTAACTCAAATAATCCACAAGTCTAATTTTCATTGTAGTTAGACTTCCTCTAGAGCTAATAAGTAGGTCCATTGTCTAATTTGATCATCATTAATTTCCCACTTTTTACCCACAGCTGTCCAAAGAATAAAAATCCAAAACACATCTAGCCAGAAGGCAGAAAATACAAGCTAAAAATTATGGAATTCTCACAAGTTGGGTACTTAGCCAGGAACAGGTGTACCTTTCCTAACATTGGTGAGCTATAGAACTCACATACACTGTCTCTTTCAACCAGTCTTTAAAATGTTTGTGGAGAATGATCATGAAGCCGTTGAACTTGACTAGACAATAAGATGCTGGACTCTATGTTTGGTATATGCTTGCAATGGGGGAATCTCAACTGAACTTGAACTGTGGTTATGCAACAAGGTGGAGGAATCCACCATGGTGGGAGGGTTTGGGGAGGGGTGGGGAGAATCCCAGTACCTATGAAACTGTGTCACATAATACAATGTAATTAATGAATTTAAAATAAAATTAAAAAAAAAATAAAAATAAATAAAAGATAAAAAATGATAAATTAAATTAAGCCAAAAAAAAAAAATGTTTGTGGAGAATGATCATGAAAGCCAACATATGGATTTCAAGTCTGCATGGAAACTTCTCTTTGACTCCATTTTTACGGACTTTGTGAAGCATCCCACTTCCTACTTCCTCAAACACCTCCACGAGGCAGAGAAGCGCCAGACTTTCATTCTTGTCTGATCTTCTCCTATCTCGGTATTGAGCGTTTGAGCATTACTCCCACGTTTGTCTACACGAGGAATGTTGCTGGCCAATGCTGACAAATTAACATCTAGTCCAACGCACGTGTCAGTTTCTCTACCATGCCGTAACAGTAAATAACTTCAGAAGTACTCTCAACATTATGGCTTTTCTAGAAATCACTTGGTCCCTAAATGATGGAAAACAATCCTTACTGACGTGTATGCATAATTCCAGTAAGGCAAATCTCACTTGGAATCCACACAGCTCGTCAGAAGCTCCGAGATCAAGAATGATCTACTAGGTGATGCTAGGGAACGCGGGGCTATGCTTAACAGACGAAGCTGTAACAGCCTAATGGAAAATTGAGACATTTGAATTTTTAGTAGGAAATGAGCTAAAAGCAGATAACTATTTAAGAACCTTAATGGGGTGAAGTTCATGCTCACACAAGCCATCTTTCTTTACAATTCTTGCTTGTGTATGTGTTTAGGAAGTTTCAGCCCCGTGCATATGGAGTAATTCTGACAGCCTAGTTATCCTTGAAAAAAAGGCCAGCATTGGTTTAGGAATGGGCTACCAACATGGGATATGTTCAGCTCACAATGTACTGGCCTTCAGTATTTTAGTTGGAGAGTTAAGATTTTGGACCTGGTGAGGTGGCCCAGCAGTTAAAGTCCTCACCTTGAATGTGCAGGAATCCCATATGGGCACTGCGTCTAGTCCTGGCAGTCCCGCTTCCCATCTGGCTCGCTGCTTGTGGCCTGGGGAAGCAGTTGAAGATGGCCCAAAGCCTTGGGACCCTGCACCCACGTGGGAGACCTGGAGGAGGACCTGGGCTCCTGGCTTCAGATCGGCTCAGCTCCAGCTGTTGCTGCCACTTGGCGGAGGGAATCATTGGACAGAAGATTGTCCTCTCTCCTTTCTACATGTCTGGCTTCCCCCCCAAAATAAATAAATCTTTAAAAAAATATTCTTACTGTAAAGTCAGATTTACAGAGAGGATGAGGAGACAGAAAAATCTTTCATTTGCTGAGCCACTCCAAGTGATTGCAACAGTTGGAGCTGAGCCAGGAGCTTCTAGGTCTGCCATGCCAGTACAGGGTCGCAAGGCTTTGGGCTGGCCTTGACTGCTTCCCCAGGTCACAAGCAAGAAGCTGGATGGGAAGTGGAGCAGCTGGGATACAAGTGAGTGAGCAGCCCTGTGGGATCCTGGCACTTGCAAAGGTGTCGACTTTAGTCAGTAGGCTACTGCTCCGGGTCCAGTTGGAGATTTGTCACTCAAATGTTTATGGTTAAAGATCCTGATAAGCCATAGAATGCATTTACATGTAAAATAGTAGCAAGTGAGTACAGCATGGTTTTGCACATGATTTCCTGCACATCTGCAGGTAGGTAGTTCAACAGTTGTTCAAATGATAGCAGACACCATCCCTCTGGCAATGTATTTCACTGGAACTGTTCATCTTATTGAGAGTTTCTGGCAGCAAAGCATGATATTCCAACAATTCCTTCATTTTGCTTGACTGAAAAAAAGAAAAAGCTGCCCAGTGACTGCAGTAGACCTTGTTCTTAAGGTAAGATTACCAGGGAACTAAGCAAAACCATACACTCAGAATATTTGATTTGTTGATGTCCGTTTGGCATTGGTAGAGGACTTGTGCATTGTTTTCTGCAATAGAAAACATGGCATCACACAGTCAATCTTTCCAAGGCTTCAGGGAACTGGCCTCGCTTCTCCTACCCAACTCTCAGTAGACTGCAACTGAGAATTACAGTCATGTTTTTGGAGTTCTTTGAGGTTAGACAATGTGATTTCAGTCTCTGGCTCTTTCCACAAACCAAAATTTATAGTCAGCATTTATTGATAGTTTTACGCTATTGAATAATTTTCAGTCCTGTAAGACGTCGGAGAGGATGCTGGCAAATGCTTTCCTCCTATACATCACTCCCAAGTTACTTAGCTCCCCTCAGTGCCTTCCCGTCAGCATTCCAAGTGCCTCATTTACTCCAACTCCCTGGTTTCTGATGAGATGGAAATAGATATTTTAAGAGGGTCTTCTCTCTCTCTCTCTCTCTCTCGCTCTCTCTCTCTCTCTCTCTCTCTCACACACACACACACACACACACAAGAAGTCATAGTATATTTCTCCCATGGGAAGGGATGACTGATCAAGAAGGATGGCTGTTTTAAATTTTATTCTTTATTTGAAAGAATGGAGGCAAGTAGACACTTGCCTCTTATACTTACTGAAATAAACCAGTCCCCCAAAGACAAATGGGTTCCTTCCTGTTTGTTAGCTAATACAGAGTACAGAAGTGCAATATGACTGAAACTGACACCTTGAGATTTGATTAATGTTTATAACCCTCATCTGTACTCTTGAGAAATAGTGGTTTTTCTACTTACTACTTGTGGAATTCTTTAATGGAGGATTAAACTTGTGGTTATAAACTCAAAGTATGCTGCAGTGAAAAGTTAAACAAAAATTATAAAGGAAGGAGGAGAAAGGGCGAGAGTGTGGCAGAAGGCTAGACAGGTTGGGAAATATCATTATGCTGTTAACTTTAAGTAAAATACAAGGAATGTATTCCAGTTAAATAAAACTTTACAAAAAAGAGAGGAGAGTAAGAAAATAGAGAAAGATCTTCTATTAACCGATTTAATCTCAAAATGCCTGCCACAGCATGGGCTAGGTCAGACCAAAGGCAGCTGTCAGATATCCATCCCCAGGTGTATGCGGATGGCAGGAACCTAGCTGTTCAGATTATCACTTGGTTACTTCCAGGGTTCATTAAGATGAAGTTAGTATACTTGGCATATGCTTGCTAAGAGGGAATCTCAACTGAACTTGAACTATGGTTACGCAACAAGGTGGAGGAACCCACCATGGGGGGAGGGTGTGGGGAAGTGTGGGGAGAATCACAGTTCCTATGAAATTACAGCACAATATAATTAATGAATAAATTTAATAAAAACAAAACAAAACAAAACAAAACAAAAACAAAAAAAGATGAAGTTTAGAGCCCGCACTTGATGCGGCATTGGAATCCAGACCCCATGATATGGGCTACAGGAGTCCTCCAGCATCATCTTAATCTCTGCCAACATTTGCCTAGGGATGATATTTTAAACAGTTTAACCATAATAGTAGCAGGAACTAACTTAATCACATGCCTTTAGCAAGTAGGAAAACAAAATGTGAAGCCTGGACTTTGCCACCCAACATCCCTCCCCACGACCTCCCCTGCCCTGGTGCTTTACCTTAGGTTCCCTAGTTTTGGTGTTTCTGCTATGTGAAGTAGGATTCGAGTTACAGCTTTTCCATGAGCCAAAATGAGTTATGAGCACTTCATGTATTTGTAAAGAAACTTCTCTGTGCCTTTGTTTCTCATCTGTTGAATAGGATCACTGATTCCTACCTTCTGAAAGTCAGTGATAGTGTGCTTGGTGTAACACTTGGCATGCAGAACGCAGCATTGTTGTTGCCATCTGTGGATCCACTCGCAAAGTATTAATCAGAAATTGGATTCCCTACATATTAAGTGAATATTTCTCAAATTTGAAATCTAAGAATAGGATGGCTTATCTGTAGGTCCCTTAGTTTAGGGACTGCTATGCTGCTGGTTTGACCTAGGCACATAGAATATACATATCAATATGTAATATTGTACCAAAAGACATACTCATAACCCAGGCTCAGAAATGACTAATCAAATCCTCAAACAGCATCAAGTGCTCATATAGACAGTATGAAAAGTACAGGTTCACAAATATTTCTTTTCCACATATATTCTTTATACAATGTTAACTTTGTTATGGGATAATAGCTGAATAGTTCCTTTTGTCCTTGCCAGCAAAGTGACACAACAAGAGGGTAACAGAGCCGGCATTTCTCAACATGCTCCTCTTTATTTTTCTCTAATTTAAATCTAGGCATCCCAGACTGGACGAGTCACTCTTTATGGACCTAAACTGCTCAAATAGTGGACAATTACTTAATAAATCCTTCTCCAACTCTCTCCCCCATATCCGGCCACATGCTGTGATGCATGACTGCTGGCCTTGTCCGAAGGCTTCTCTAAGCCAGTGACTCACCATAGCTCTATTACCATGAAGCCAAAGATCAGCAGTCTCCTTATGTACAAACTATCGCTGCAAGTTTGATCAGTTCCTTTATTGCACGAGTAGGTACTCTTTATGACTCGGCCAAAACTTTTCTCATGGCAATAACAAACACAAATTAAGGATAAAGGGCCCGGTGGTGTGGCCTAGCGGCTAAAGTCCTTGCCTTGAAAGCCCCGGGATCCCATATGGGCGCCGGTTCTAATCCCGGCAGCTCCACTTCCCATCCAGCTCCATGCTTGTGGCCCGGGAAAGCAGTTGAGGATGGCCCAATGCTTTGGGACCCTGCACCCACATGGGAGATCTGGAAGAGGTTCCTGGTTCCCGGCTTCGGATTGGCGCGCACCAGCCATTGCGGCTCACTTGGGGAGTGAATCATTGGATGGAAGATCTTCTTCCCTGTCTCTCCTCCTCTCTGTATATCTGATTTTGCAATAAAAATAAATAAATCTTTAAAAATAATAAAATAAAACAGGAGCCAAGAAGCAGCTCTAGACTTACCAGCCATGCAAAAGGGAGGCGCATGCTTGCAGTCTGCCCTTTGGAACAAATTCAGGACCTTGGGCTGTAATAAAATGAATAAATCTTTTAAAAAATTAAAGATAAAAAGGAACACTCTAAGTAAATGTACTTTTAAACCAAAAACCTTATTTTTTTCCCAACAGTTTTGATAGGTTGGCAGGGGAAGAGTCTACAACAATGTTTGTGTGAGTGCACTTCAAGACACCAATGGGAAAAAATGGAAATTAAGTGCAAGTGCAAAAAAACACTTGAAATCTCTGCAGTTTTTTGTAATTTTTTTCAAAAACTTGAAGACCACTGGGTTCATGGATTTTAGGGCTTTTTCTTTTGCACCAAACTTCTATTTCAATTGCACTTTGCTAGAACTTTTTACCCACTCTTGCAGATGATCTCAAATCCATCAAAGCAAACCATCTCCATGGATTTTTCTTCAACTGAATCTCAGTGGAAGAAAATTCAAGGGTACACAGTACTTACTTCCACCTGATTTTCTAACTTCATAGCAACATTACTATGATACTCAAAATCACCATTACTTTTTCTATTGCTTTAAGATATTGAGATGTGACATCTCATTTCTAGTCAAGTCAGGCTTAATTATTTTGATCTACTCTCACTGATAAGCAGTAAAGCTAAATTTAAAGCATCTTTCTTAGCAACTGAAAAGCTGGCAAAACAGTATCTGGCAAAAACTGACAGGACAAAAAAGAACCTCATGCGATAAAACCTGAGAGCTGCTTTTGTGGGCTCTGTGACCTGAACACATTTGGAAGTGACGTTTAGGAGAGGGTCAGACATCAGAGCCCTGTGTCTGCTGGAAGTTGAGAAGCTACTAGCAGACACACTCAAAAAAGTTTCCACTGGACATCAGTTAGAATAAATGAGACACAGTAGAGTCCTCATATACCCTTCCAGCCCGAGATTATATAGATGTATTTTTAAAGATTTTTCTTTGTAAAGGCAGATCTACACAGAGAAGGAAAAATAGGAAGATCCTCCATCTGCTGATAAAGTGACAATGGTCCGAGAGGAGTTGATCCGAAGCCAGGAGTTAGGAGCTTTTTCTGTGTCCCCAGGCTTTGGGCCATCCTATAGTGCTTTCCCAGGCTGCAAACAGGGAGCTGGATGGGCAGTGGAGCAGCAGACACGCAGTGGCACCCATATGGGATCCTGGTGACTTCCAAATAAGGATTTAGCCACTAGGCCACTGTGCTGGGTCCTTGGGATCATAGTTTAAGGGAATTAATTTCAAGTCCTGAGCATCAATGAGGGGGTTGCAGGTCGGTAGAGAAGAGGTAAATCCTCTCCAAAGAAGTTAGTTTTCTGAGACCTCCACATTTATTGCTATATACAAACTTGCAAAATAATCTGTATGAAAGATTAGGTACACCAGGAAATAGGATATCAAGAGTGAGAAAAAGCAGAAGTAGATCCACAAATTGCACATTGAGAAACAGTAACCATGGGAAATGTGATCAACATTGTCTTTAAAGCAATAAAATACAAGCATATTTAGAAGCAGAAGCAAAAGACATGGACTTGAAAATGATCTACTAGAACTTCTGGAAATGAAATTTTATACACAAAGTATTACCAAGTCAATAGATTTAGTCAATTAGACATACTTGACATGGGCAAAGCAGGCAGGCAGTGAGGGACGTGAAGCTGAATACTGTCAACACCCTAGCCATCCGCACTGCCATCTCCTCCAGGCTGTTTCCACATGGCCAAAGCCTCAGCACACCTGCTCTGCATCCTGCAGCTAAGCCTCACTTTGCATCAGGTACCAGGTGTCCTTAACCACCATAAGGAGCTCACCACACATACTATAGCTACACTCCTTACACTAGAAGGAAAATGTAACCCCAGCCAGGTGGGGAAATTGTCCCTTTTGAGATTGACTGCACACATATCTGTGTGAGGACTGTCCGTTTGTCTTACTGTTCATCTGTCTCTCCTTTGTGTTCTTACTTGTAGAATGACAAAAGCCTGCAGTTTAAGTCTAGCTGGGGCGGGGGCGGGTGGGGGGGTGGGGGCGGTTGGGGGTGCGGGAGCTGAGCCTCTCCAACTACCTCCAGGGCTCCTGAGCCCTACAACACCACCAGGAGGCTGCATTCCCCACCATTACTAAACTGAGATCAAAACCGTTGTAGAGCATGGAGGTGCAAAACATGTCAAGAGACAAACAGAACTCCTGACAGGATGGTTGAAAATAAATTCCAACCTGTTTAATCCGAGTTCTAGGATTTCCAGAAAGAAAGACAATGAGCAGAGGTAGTCTGAGGTTTCTCCAGAGTAACTGTCTACACATTTTTTTAATGCCAGTTATTTCTTCAAAAGCATCTGATTTTCATGAAAACAATCACTGGAAAACTATTTTGTTACTTTAAATAAAAATGACAGCATTGTAAAATAACAGACAATAGTTCCTGAGCTTGGCAAAATATAGCACTACACAGGTGAAACATACATAAAGCATATGATGGGGAACAAGAGGCCCTGACCATAGGAGTATCTTTAGCCCAGGAGCAACGAGCAGACAGCAGTTACCGGGCTTGGGAAGCATTTTGCACTTGCATAGGTGTTGCACACAAAAAGGCATACGATGGGGTACAAGAGGCCTAGATCCAATCTCACAGCCTCTGCTGTTCCTCTGCCAACAGATCAACCCGCAGTTACAACACAAGGGTGTCCACCCGCTCATGTGCATCAGTAAAGTCCTATTGTTCCATAACTCTGGCAGTCTGTACCGCGACCATGTTCATTGTCACCAAGGTTACTGGTGGTGGCGGCTGCTATGTACTGGCTATGGTGGTTGCAATTATGCCAGTCTCTTTTATTCTTTATCAGGCCAACAGAGGCCTCTCCGTCAGTCCCAACAGACACAGGCAGGATTCAGGGCAGGGGCTGAAGGACAGCAGAATTGCAATTGCCATTCCAGCACGCTGTCAGGGTGCACTGGAACGTGGTGTCATTTACTTCAGAGGTGTTTTCTGTATGTGAGAGAGAAACATGGGGATAACACAGGCAGACACAAGCTTCAAATTCAAGGAGCTGAGGTTCACCCACGTGAGCGAGTCCTCAAGTTCAGAGGAATGATGGAACTAATAGATTCCACAGGAATCATTGCATTCCTAAAGAAGGGAAAACGGGGTGCTTGCCAGTCATGTCCAAACCCCACAAAGCTGCCACGTAGAGAAGGTGGGTATTTTCCCTGTGGTAATAACAGGGGAATGATAAGCAAAAGCATGGGCAGAGATTATGCTATTTATTAAGGGATGGCCAGACCCCCAACAGCTGTGGTCACACACCAGACAGTCTGATAGTCTGGTTAAAATAGAAACTGGCAGGAAATGTCGGAACCTGGTGCTCATAGCAGAAAGACAAGATAAAGAGAGGGGTGCTTCACAAATACTAACATACTTACTTAATATATAAAGGCCTAATATACCTGCCTGAGGGGGAACCTCTCTCGGAGGCCCCAGCAGAGATGGAGAGGGATTCCGAGGGGGACCCTTGGGCTGAGGACCCAGCAGATGGGTTCCTGAGTAGGACCCTCTCACTGAGGACACAGCACAGAGAGAGGGGAGGTCCGAGGGGAACTCTCGCTGAGGCAAGAGCAGAGGGGGTCCCAAGAAGGACCCTCTCGCTGAGGCCCCAGCAGAGAGGGAGGGTGGTCCGAGGGGAAACCTCTTGCTGATGCCCCAGCAGAGGGGGTCCCGAGGTGGTCCCTCTCTCGCTGAGGCCCCAGGAGAGGTGGTGCCCAGGGGGACCCTCTCGCAGAGGACCCAGCAGAGAGGTAGTGGGACTCATGGGTTCCTCTCACTGAGCCCCCAGAAGAGGGGGTCCTGAGGGGGACCCTCTGGCTGAGTCCCCAACAGAGAGAGGGTCGGGCTCTGATGATCTCTCTCGATGAGGCCAAGGCAGAGACAGAGAGGTGGGTCTGGGGGGACCCTCTTGCTGAGGTGGCAGCAGAGTGGGTCCTGAGTGGAATCCTCTCACTGAGGCCACAGCATTGAGAGAGGAAGGGTCCGAGGGGGACACTCTCGCTGAGGCTCCAGGAGAGGGTGTCCCGAGGGGGACCCTCCTGCTGAGGCATCAACAGGGAGGGAAGGGGGCTCCGGGGGTCCATCTCGCTGAGGCGCCAGCAAAGGGGGTCCCGAGTGGTACCTTCTCACCTAGGCCCCAGCAGAGAGGTTAGGTGGCTCCGGGTGTCCCTCTAGCTGGGGCTCAAGCAAAGGGGGTCGCCGGGGTTCCCGCTCGCTGAGGCCCCAGCAGAGTTGGTCACAAGGGGGACCCTCTCGCTGAAGCCCCAGCAGAGAGGGAGGGGTCGCCAGGGTTTCCCCTCACTGAGTCCCCATCAGAGGGGGTCCCAAGGGTGGTCTCTCTCGCTGAGGCCCCAGGAGAGGTGTTCTGCAGGGGGACCCTCTCGCGGAGCACCCAGTAGAGAGAGTGTGGGGCTCAGGGGTCCCTCTCACTGAGGCCCCAGAAAACGGGGTCTTGAGGGGGACCCTCTGGCTGAGTCCCCAACACAGAGAGGCTTGGGCTCTGAGGATCTCTCTCGCTGAGGCCCCAGCAGAGGGGTTGCGAGGGGAACCCTCTCGCTGAGGCCCCAGCAGCGAGGAAGGGGTTGCCGAGGGTCCCACTAACTGAAGCACAGGTAGAGAGAGAGGGGGGTCTGAGGAGGACCATCTCGCTGAGACCCATGCAGAGGGGCTCACGAGATGGACCATCTTGCCCCAGCAGATAGGGAGGGAATGGGGGGGGGGGCAAGGGTCCCTCTCACTGAGGCCCCAGCAGGGGGAGAGAGAGAGAGAGAGAGAGAGAGAGAGAGAGAGAGAGCGAGAGAAAGAGAGAGGGGTGGGCGGCCGATGGTCCTTCTCCCTGAAGCCCCAGCAGACTGGGTCCCGAGGGAGAACCTCTCACTGAGGCCCGAGCAGCAAGGAAGGGAGGGTCCGAGGGGGACCTTGTCCCTGAAGCCCCAGCAGAGTGGGTCTCAAGGGGGACCCTCTTGCTGAGGCCCCAGCAGAGGAGGTCCAAGGTGGACGATCTTACTGTGGCACCAGCAGAGGTGGCCCCGAGGGAAAACCTCTCGCTCTGGACCCAGCAGAGGGGTTTGCGAGGGGGACCCTCTCTCTGCGGCCCCAGCAGCGAGGGAGGGGAGCGCCGGGGTCCCTTTCGCTGAGGCCCAGCAGAGGGGCTCCAGAGTGTGACCCTCTTGTTGAGCCTCCAGTAGAGACAGAGGGGTTATATGAGAGGGGTACCCTCTTCCTGAGGCCCGAGAACATGGGGTCCCGAGGGTTACCTTCCTGCTGAGGCTCCAGCAGAGAGGGAGGGCGTGTCCGAGGGGGATGCTCTCACTGAGGTCCCAGCAGAGATGGAGGGGTGCTCGGGGGTTCGTCTCGCTGAGGCCCCAGCATCTAAGGAGGGGGGCTCTGGGAGTCCCACTCGCTTAGGCCACAGCAGGTGGGGTCCCGAGGGGGACCCTCTCTCAGAGGCCCCAGTAGAGATAGAGGCTCTGGCTGGGAGGGTCCCTCTTGCTGTGGCCCCAGCAGAGGTTTTCCGAGTGGGACCCTCTCACAGAGGCCCCAGCAGTGAGAGAGGGAGGGTCCGAGGAACATGCTCTCACAGAGGCCCCATCAGAGGGTCTCCCCAGGGTGACCCTCTCACTGAGGCCCCAGCAGCTAGGTAGGGGGGCTGTGGTGGTCCCTCTTGCTGAGTCCCCAGCAGTGGAGTCCCGAGGGGGACCCTCTCGCTGAGGCCCCAGCAGAAACAGACAGAGAGAGAGGAAGACGAGGGTCCCTCTCGCTGAGGCCCCAACAGAATGGGTTCGGAGTGGGACCCTCTTTTGAGGCACTAGCAGCGTGAGGGTCCCTCTTGCTGATGCCCCAGCTGAGGGGCTCCCAAGGGGGACACCCTCGCTGAGGTCCCAGCAGACAGAGATGTGCGGTCCGAGGGGGACCCTCTCGCTGAGGCCCCAGCAGAGGAGGTACCAAGGTGGACAATCTCGCTGAGGCCCCAGTACAGGGGGTCCCGAGTGGTCTCTTTCGCTGAGGCCCCAGCAGTGAGGGAGGAGTTGCCAGGGGTCCCTCTTGCTGAGGCCCCAGCAGAGGGGGTCCCTAGGGGGTCCCTCACTGAGGCCCCAGCAGAGAGAGGGAGGCAAGGGTCCCACTCCCTGAGGCCCCAGCAGAGAGAAGGGGTGGGTACAAGTGCTAACTTCTCTCGGGGCCCCAGCAAAGAGAGAGAGAGATAGAGAGGGGTGCAAATTGTCCCTCTCTCTGAGGCCCCAGCAGAGGGGGTCCCTAGGGAGACCCTCTCGCTGAGGCCCCAGTAGAGGGTGTCTCAAGGGAGTTCCTCTCACTGAGGCCCCAGCAGAGATGGAGGGGTTATCCGAGGGCGACCCTCTTCCTGAGGCCCGAGGAGAGGGGTCCCGAAGGGTACCTTCCTGCTGAGGCCCCAGCAGCTAGGGAGGGGGGCTCTGGGGGTCCGTCTCGCTGAGGCCCCAGCAGCTAGGGAAGGGGGCTCTGGGGGTCCCTCTCGCTTAGGCAACAGCAGACGGGGACCCAAGGCAGACCCTCTCTCAGATGCCCAAGCAGAGATAGAGGCTCTGGCTGGGAGGGTCCCTCTCGCTGAGGTTCCAGCACAGAGACAGGGTCCTTCTCGCTGAGGCCCGTGTAGAGGTTGTCCCGAGGGGGACCTTCTCGCTGAGGTCCCAGCAGTTAGAGAGGGAGGGTCCGAGAGTGACCCTCTCGCTGAGGCCCCAGCAGAGGGGGTCCCCAGGGTGACCCTCTCGCTGAGGCCCCAGCAGAGAGAAAGGGGGGTCTGAGAAGGAACCTCCTGCTGACCCCAGCAGAGGGGGTTCCGAGGGCTACCTTCTCGCTGAGGTTCCAGCGGAGAGGGAGGGGTTGTCCCGCTGGGGACCCTCTCGCTGTGGCCCCAGCAGAGATGGAGGGGTGCTTGGGAGTCCTTCTCGCTTAGGCCGCAGCAGCAGAGGGGGGCGCTGGGGGACCCTCTCGCTGAAACCCCAGCAGAGGGAGTCTCAAGGGAGTCCCTCTCGATGAGGCCCCAACAGACTGCCAGCCGATCAGGGGCCTTCAGAAAGTTCATGAAACCTTTACAGCTTACCAAAAGGCATGCATGGGATGTAAAAACAAACTTCTGCCCCAACCCCCAATAAACTTGCTCTTCATCTCATTCCCCATGAACTTTCTGAAATACTCTCACATAATAATGTTCATGCAGACATGACTGCTTAGAAACTACGATAAGGCACCTTGGTACACACTTTTCAATAATCCTTTCAGGTTAGGCACAAATAAACAATGGCTGCTATGGGAAAATGTATATTCATGCCATCAGTACACACACTGTGAATACATTTACATTTCAAATTGGTTTCCATTAGGACTGTGTAAAATTAGACGCGTAGTTTACCAAGGGAGTTGAATGATATCAGTTAGTCTAAGACACTTTTCTCATAGGTGCTCGTACCTAAGTCGTTAGGGATCTGCAAGGAACAGGATGGCTGATGTGTTGTTTGCAGTGGTTTCCATGTTCATCCTCTGACCAGGCTGCCGGACACCTGAACGCACAGTCTCCCAGACGTCTCTGACCTCTCTAGGGGCCACCCCGCCAGACCACCCCGCCAGACCACCACCTGTTCACTCTCCCTCCTCCCATCATGGCTTGCTGGCCGCCCCGCTGTCTGAGAATGCTGCCACTAAAGTCTAGCCCTGAATCCGATCCAGTAACGATTCACTCAGGCCCAGGAGAGTCCGGGCAGGGAGAATTTCCTAAAATGTAAAACCTGCATCATAAAGGCACTGAGGTCAGCAACCATGGCTGAGGGTCCCTGGAGCATCGCCGAGGAGGAGAGGGGCTCGAGGACCAGTCTGACCTCACACACACCTCTCACAATGACGAGTCTGTCCCCACCTTTTCCTCCTCGATTTGTGGAGGCATAGTTGATGAATATATTTATTCAAAGCATACGTGCGCTAGCTTCATATTCTACATAGAAGAGTACTTTAAAAAGTTAATGGAAAGCAGAACTCAAAGCTGAGTTTTGAAATGCAAAAATTCTGAAATTCTATACTTCAAATAGCTCGTGGGCTATGCAGGAAAAACTACGGATGTCACCAAATGTTGGCGTGAAAATAAACACATTTTCATGTCACGTTCTTCACCCTTTTGGAATGCACTGTAAAATGATCGCCGTGCACCAGGCCGATTCACACCCATCACTCCAGTTACTTCTCTGTGCGTCGTAATAACATTTAAATTCTACCTCAGCAGATTTCGAGTGCACGTCATTGCACCTGAACGTGCTGGCACTGCCCAGTAGATCCCCAGAACTTGTCCTTCTTATAACCTAACTTTCCACAGTGTGACCAACATCTGCCCCTGTCGTCCAGACCCTTTCTCCGGTCCCTGCCCTCAAGGTACTTTCAATTCCACCTGTCAGTGGGCCAGCCACACAGGACCTGGGTCTGGCCTCCTTCACTTCGCATCACGTGCTTTGGTGTGACAAAGTAGCCAAAGTAGCCATGAAATTCAAGGACGGCATTACCTTATATTTTCTTCTCAGGTGCCTGGAGAAGATTTCAAGGGCTGTGATGATGGCAGAACCATTTGCGCCCTCTGGCGCCCCTTCTGGGAATGGAGCAGAGAAGCCTTCTGAACAGAAAGAAACATTGCAAAAAACAAATTGCTCAAATTAGGTGTAACCAGCCCATCCGCTACCCAGAGAACTCAGCCAAGGCTCAAAGGTGCCCCCCCCCCAGGCCGCCCCGCTGTGACCCCAGCAGGGCTGGTCTTGGATGCACCAGATCATTCTCCCCAGTTGCTGTGAGATGACTTTGAAAAAGCTCCAAAAAAAATTGAAATCTGAAGATATCATTATTTGGGTACAAAACAATTTTGAAAGGCACCCAGAGCTTTTCTGTAATACACATTTTTTTGTCAGCTTTCTCAAGACTGCCTCATACAGTCGTTTTGAAAGCAAAAAAAAAAAAAAAAAAAAAATGTGGTTGCTAACCATGAGGGAGGGCAGAGACCCGAACAACGGGGTCGGGAGAGGCACAGCTCGCGGCCACTGCTTAACACTGGCCGGCAAAATCCTTCGGTCTGGTCCTGCCAAGGCAACTGTAGGTGGGATTTCAAAGCCAATCTATTACAGGTTAATTTTTAAGTTGGTAATTCTATGTGGCCCACGAGGGATGTTATAAATATCCAAATGGCCCTTAGCAGGAAAAAACCAAAAATTTTCCCACCCTCGTTAGAACACTCAGTTCCTGAGAAATTACAGCTATCAAAATGCTAGCAGGGGATGGTGCTTGCTCTTATCTGTAATTTATGCAACAGTTTATCTTTGGAAGGGAAAAACTGCTTAGTCTTCAGGCCTCTGCAGCTACTCTGATCTTTTAACTGGAACTCCCTTGCAACCCAACTGGGCCGGTTCCGCCTGCACGTTTTATCTCGTTCTCACCAGGACCTCCCACTGGATGTGGGGTGTTAGCTGCCACGCGGGGGGATCCTGGCACGTCGCCTTCTAATCTGGACTGTTTTGACTTTACTGAACTCTCAGATGATACATCTAAAGAGAAACACAGCACATCAGGGACTATCCCCCGCACACACACATTCCTTTGGTCTGAAATGCATCGTGTCCTGTTTTTGAAAATCCCAGTTAGTATCTATCCTTGACAGCAGGAAGGAAAACCTGTCCCCTGTTCATTGCTGAGTATGGATCGTCTGCCCCATGCACCAAGCTAAAGTCCACTGCTGCTTGGAGGAGGACCCTTGGGGACAGGGCTTCCTTTGAGGAGGGAAGACACGTGTAGGGATGTACTACCTTGCCAGGTAGGGACTCACCAGGCAGTGTTCCCACCAAAGCAGGAACAGGAATTCTCAAAGCCACACGGTTGCAGGGCAGGTGCTCAGGAGTGCGCCACGTGCTGGCCAACACTGGCACTGCAGCATGGCCCTGGGGGCTCCCGGCTGCAGGTGGACACCTGGGCTCCTTGTCCCTGGCCTCTGCAGTCAGGCTCTCCTGGTCTAGCTGTTGTCGCCATCTGGGATGTGAATCAACCCATCAATAAGTCTCTCTCTGCATTTGCCTTTCCAATAAATTTTTAAATGTTTTTAAAGACTACATAGGTAACATTGAACACACTGGCTAAACTAAAGCCATCTCCAAGTTGGCCAGCACCGTGTGCTGGCAGAGTCAGGGGTACCCTCGCTTTCCTAAGAAAACACCTGTCTTCATTCCTCTGGAAATTTAAACTTTTGAAACGCGAGGAGCTCCTGAACATACTTTGGGTCCAAGTTTTGGTGAACACAAATTGGTGTCCATGGTTCACTGCTAAACTCATACTTCTGATTTAAAACAAAAACCACCACTTGAAGAGCCTTGCTCTGGGGTGCCACCTTGTGGCGCAGAGTGGTAGGACGAACGGACGTCCCTGAGGGCTGGGCTGTAAGCCACATCTTCCCAGCAGGATTTGCAGTGTGTTCCCCAGCATCGTTCATTCCTTCCTTCGCGCTACTCTTGTCTGTGAAGTACTGACCCCATGAGCAACTAGAGATGGTATCTGTCACTGACCAGCCCAGCCTGAAATATCTTTGGAACGAGCACATCTAAACCTTTACAAGTCGACCGACGGCATTTCTGTGTGATTCTGTCTAGATGCTGGCCTGCGTTTTGAATCAGCCCAAAGGTCTTCATCCATTGCTAGGGTTCCCTGCTTTTCTTATTCCTTACTCAGCATACAGTCAGTGAAGGCCTCTACCTACAGGCTCTGGACCAGGCACTCAGAGCCCTGCTGAACGAGGAGCTAGCCGCCTGCCTCCTGCACGGTTCTAGAGGCCTCTCCAGCCACACAGATGCAGGAGCCCAGCACAGTGGCTTAGCAAGCTAGCCCTATGCTTGTAGTGCCAGCATTCCATATGGGCACTGGTTCAAGCCCCAGGTGCTCCACTTCTGGTCCAATGTCCTGCCTGAGGCCTAGGGAAGCAGAGGAGGATGGCCCAAGTTCTTGGGACCCTAACCCATGGGGGAGACCCAAAAGAAGCTCCTGGCTCTTGGCTGCAGATCGCTTCAACTCTGGAAATTGCAGCCATTTAGGAAATGAACAGCAGATGGAAGATTTTTCTCTGCTCCTCCTTCTCTCTCTGTAAACCTGTCTCTCAAGCAAAAAAGTAAATAAATCTATGACTATTTTAAATTATAAAATTACCCTGTTTTCTTGCAGTAGTCAGAGTACAGCATGCAAACTTTAAACACTTAAGCAAACGATGAATTTTGACTGAGGGCAATGTTAGGAATCTGTAAAACACTTGAAATGCCTCAAAGGCTGCGGTTTTGTTTTTCTGAAGAAAACTCCCTAAGTTTATCCTTTGGGGAAAAGTGTAGCTTCCTTATTCCCCGAAACAGAGCCAAGGCAGGAGCTGGCTCAAGGACATGAAAGCGCAGTGTTCCATCGCACCTGCACAGCCATCCCCAAAATACACCCAGGGGAGACACAGTCATTGCTAATACTTTTCTGAAAGAGACCATGAGCTTACCTACTTTTCTCACATAAAATGTACAGCCCAAGAAATGAGATCTTTGAGAAAGGGGCTCTAATTTGTCTCAGAAGTGAAAGAGAAAAAAAAAAAATTTTTTTCCAAAGACAAACCAAGAGGCCTCATCGACCCTGGGACCAGTCCTACTACCAAACTCTACAGGGAGGCCTATGCTGAAAGGCTCAGAGGCTAAATCCTCACTTTGCATACACCATGATCCCACAGGGGCGCTGGTTCTAATCCCGGCAGCTCCACTTCCCATCCAGCTCCCTGCTTAGTGGCCTGGGAAAGCAGTCGAGGACAGTCCAAAGCCTTGGTACCCTGCACCCGCGTGGGAGACTCAGAAAAGCCCCTGGCTCCTGGTTTCCGATTGGCTCAGCTCCACCCATTGCACCTACTTTGGGAATGACCAGAGGGTGAAAGATTGTTCTCTCTGTCTCTCATCCTCCCTGTAAATCTGCCTTTCCAATAAAAAATAAATCTTTAAAAATAAAAATATAACCACCATGAAAACACAGGCTGGTACCAAATTCCCTAACAGAACAGATGCACCAAACAAAAGTGGGAGAGAGCCCAGGCTTCGCACACAGAAAGCTCCCAGAGTGCAAGGGTGAAGGACAGGAGAAGCAGAAAAGAACATTTAAATCAGCCACCAAAACAGCAGGGATTTGCTTTTGTCTACCAGCATTAACCTTGAATGTAATAGGTTGTTTCCCAGTTGAAACATACAGGTAGACCAAATCATTTTAAAAATCAAATAAAATTAAAAATAAAAAAAGACTCAATGCCCTGCACAGATCCCTAGGCATTGATACAAGGTTTAAAGCAAACTGACCTTCTAGCCACTCAGAGAGCTTTTCATCTGGCAGGTGGAAGACACCGTTTTCCTTCAGCACACGTAGGGGGACGAATGTTTTCTAGGCTGGGACAGGCCACAGAGTCTCAGCACATTTTGGGAAACTGAAATCATACCATGTATCTTCTCAGGTGACAGAGGAATAACACTAGAAATCAACATCAAGAAACATGGAAAACTGAGAAATGGGACAGCATGCACCTCCGCGACCAATGGGCCATCCAATAAATTGAGAAGTAAACAAAAATTCCTTGGAAGCAGGAAGTTTATCACAGTAAACGCACAAAATAACTGGAAAGAGGTTAAACTAATGATGCAGGGGTGAGAAAAGCAAAAACAAGCTGTAGGAGAAAAGCAACTGGAGATGAGAAAGGCACCGCTACCACGGATACCACACATCCACAAGGATCCTAAGAAACGGTTGTGAACAACATGCTCATCAATTGGAAAACCTGGAGGGAATGGAAGAATTCCTGGATAAACAAAACCTATGCAAAATAAATCAATATGTAGAGTATCCAGAAAGACCCATCACAAGTGACAGTGAGAAATTTCAGAGTTCCAGGGCCTGAAGGTTTCATAACAGAATTCTACAAACTAGTTAAAACAGCACTACCTCTAACACTCCTCCAACTATTCCAAAATGCTGAGGAGTTCAGAACTCTCAAACTCCTTTCATGAGGGCCAAGTTACTCTGATGCCAAACTCAAACAAAGCTACAACACTGACAGGAGACTGCACACCAGGATCGTTGATGAGCCTGCTCAAGCCAACAGTGACACCAGACACCCAACACTGCATTAAGATCATACGTCGTAACCGAGTGGAATTTATCCCAGTGTGGCTCAATATTTACACATCAGTTAATAATCACATCAATCAAATCAACAAAAGCCGTGAGACCTCAACAGAGCAGAAAAGCTCTTGCAATTCAGTGTCTCTTTGTGATAAAAACTCACCAAAAAATTAGGTAAAGAAACAACCTTCAAAACTATAACAAAGATGGTATATGACACACACACAGCCAAAATTACATTGAATCGGACAAAACTCAAAAACATTTCCCTTCAAATTTAGAAAAACAGGATGTCCATTTTCCATACTCTAATAATGCTGCAAGAGTTAAAGCAACTAGGGAAGAAAAACAGAAAAAGAACATTGAAATTGGAAAGGAAGAAATAGTGTTTATAGATGACATGACTTGCATACAGAAGAGCCTAAACACTCCATGGCAAGTTAGTTGATCAACCCATTCAGTTGATTCATAAGTTAGAAAATCAACATGCAAAAACAATAGTGTTTTAATATACCAACAGTGATTTTAGGAAAAAATCAAGAAACAATCCCATTCACAATAACTAAAAACTTTAAATACCTAGGAGTACATGTTTTTAAAGATTTATTTATTGGGCCCGGTGGCATGGCCTAGCGGCTAAAGTCCTCACCCTGACCACGTCAGGATCCCATATGGCCGCTGGTTCTAATCCCAGCAGCTCCGCTTCCCATCCAGCTCCCTGCTTGTGGCCTGGGAAAGCAGTCGAGGATGGCCCAAAGTCTTGGGACCCTGCACCCACATGGGAGACCTGGAGGAGGTTCTAGGCTCCTGGCTTCGGATTGGCGCAGCACTGGCCGTTGCGGTCACTTGGGGAGTGAACCATCGGATGGAGGATCTTCCTGTCTCTCCTCCTCTATGTGTATCTGACTTTCCAATAAAAAATAAATAAATCTTAAAAATATTTATTTATTTACCTGAAAGGTAGAGTTACAAAGAGAGACAGACAGACAGACAGACAGAGAGATTAATCTTCCATCCACAGGCTCACTCCTCACATGGCTACAGAGGCCAAGGCTGAGCCAAGCTGAAGCCAAGTACTTCTTCTACATCACATGGGTGCAGGGTCCCAAGGACTTGGGCCATCTGTTGCCTTCCCAGGCTATTCCCAGGGAGCTGGGTCAGAAGTAAAGCAGCTGCAACTTGAACTGGTGCCCACATAGAATCTTGGAGTCACAGGCAGTGACTTAATCAGCTATGCCACAATGCCAGTCCCAGGAGTAACTTCACCCCAAAATGTGAAAGATCTCTACAATGGAAATTATAAAACAATGATGGAAGAAATAACCAAGACACACACACACACACACACACACACACACACACACACACACACAATGTGTATTGGAAGAATCAATGTCATTAGAGTATCCATACAACTCAAAGAAATCTAGATTCAGCAAGTCCCTATCAATATACCAAGGACATTCTATACAGAATTAGAAAAACACAATTCTAGAATTCATATGAAATTGAAATATCCCCAAATAACCAAACAAATACAAAGCATTCCCCTCTTTTTCCTCCTCCACAAATCAAGCAGGTGTATCATAATACCCTATTTCAAACAGCACTACAAAGCTACAGTAATTAAATCAGTATGGTACTGACATACAAACACATAAGTCAACCAAAAAGGGAACTCAGAAATAAACTCACATATATGTAGTCCACTGACTGCTGACAAAGTGCCAAGAACATACATTACAGAAATGGTGGTCTTTCCAATAAATGGTGCTAACACAAGGAACGCAGAATGAGAGTCCTGCCTCTCTTCATGTACTAAAACCAAAGTCCTAAATCTAAGCCCTGAACTATGAAAGCATTAGGAAAAAAAATGTAGGTGAAAAACACAAATATTTGGCTAGACAATGATTCCTTGGATAAGACCCCTTTAAAGCATGGGCAACAAGAGCAAAACTAGGGTCTGCACGGTATCCTAGCGGCTAAAGTCCTTGCCTTGCACGTGGTGGGATTCCATGTGGGCTCTCTGGTTCATGTCCCAGCAACCCCGCTTCCCATCCAGCTCCCTGTTCATGGCCTGGGGAAGCAGTCAAGGTCGGCCCAAAGCCTTGGGACCCTGCACCCGCGTGGGAGACCTGGAAGATACTTCAGACTAGCTCAGCCAGGGCAGGGTGTGGAATGTACCCAGTTGGGCTAGACTGCAACACCCACCAACAAGAGCTGAGACTGCAGGTAGGCCACACTAGGTTGGGTTGAAGCACCTGCCAGCATGCACAAGATCCAGGACTAAGAAAGGTTCTGGTAGGAGAACTTTGGGGACTCCTTTGTTGGGCTGTAGCTATCACTGGGGAGTGACAAGAGCCAGGGCTGGGGGTTGGATTGGGCTGAGCAAGCCTGCAGCATCCTTTGGCATGCATGTGGGCTGCGTTTGGAGGCAGAGCAGACTGGGCTATGCTCCAGCATCCACTGGCACTTGCAAGAACCTGAATGGCTGTGGGATGGGCCATGCTAGGCTACAATACCCACCATTCAGTGCCGGGACCAGGAGCCAGCTCTATCAAGTGGGGCCGCAGCAGCCCCCACACATGTGAGATTAAGATCTGGGGATACAAAATAGGTCTGATGGGAATTGAAGAACTCCTCTGCTACGGTGCAACTCCTAGTAGTTAGTGTGAAAGCCAGAGCTAGGGGCAGGCCAGACTGGGCCAGTCCACGACATATACTGGCACAAACGAGAGTCAAGATGTGGCTCAGGCGCAGCCGGGTTGAAACATAACAGCCCCCAGTTCATATGCGGGTTGGGAGTGGGCCAGGCCAGGCCGGACTAAGCTGCCACACCACTGACAAGTGCTGGGACTGGGCACAAGCCATAACAGGCTCAATTGTAGTAACCACTGGCAAGTACAAGATCTGTGTCTGGGAGTGGATCTGGCAGGGAAACTGTGGGTACTCCTCTGCTAGGCTGCAGCTCTCACTGGTGAGGACAATGGCAGGGCTGTTGGAAGACCAATCTGGGCAAGGTGGTAGCACCCACTGGCATGTGTGTGGGCTAGGTCTGAGGTGAATTGGGCTGAGCTAACATGTAGCACCCATGAGTGTGCTCAAGAGCCAGACGGGATGCAGGACAGACCAGGCTAGGCTGCAGCACAAGCCAGCAACACACAAAAACCAGGATTGGATACAGGCCTGGTGAGGTTTTTGGAGGTTGCCCCAACTAGGCCATGGCACCTGCTGGTGTGCAGGAGACTGGGCCTGTGGCAGGCTTAGCTGGGCTGGGTTAGGCTGTAGCATGTGTCAGTTTGCATGAGAGACGGGGCTGTGTAGCACTGACCAGGTAGATGCATTCACTAGCATGTGTGTTGGCTTGTGCACGAGACAGGCCACGTCTGACCCTGGATCATCAAAGGACCGTCTGCAATTCCTGGGTGCTGATGGAGTTTGACAGCAAGGAATGCTACTTCCCCCCTCCTCCCATGCTGACACAGGAAGAAAAAAAACATTAAAAAATATGTCCCACTCACCCTCCTCCATACCTGAACCCTCCCACCCTAATCAGAGGCCCACTTGGGCATCCCTTTCAACTGTATAAACAATAGTAAATAGGAAATTTAAAATTAAAAAAAAAGAAAACTCACCAGAGTCTTTTTTATTGGCAAGGTTACTAAGAGACTGTGGGCAAATGAAACTCATAAAACTAGATATTAGTGTGCAAAAATTTAAATGAGCCTCTTTCACTGAAAAAAAAAATCAATGCAAACTGAATTAAAAAATAGTTGGAAGCTACTGAACCATTACACTCTTAAAAATAATGGGGGCTTGGACAGCAGCCTAGTTGGCATGGCAGCCTAGTGGCTAACTCCTCTCCTTGTAAGCATCAGGATCCTATATGGGCACCAGTTCATGTCCCAGCTGCTCCACTTCCCATCCAGCTCCCTGCTTGTGGTCTGGGAAAGCAGTCGAGGATGGCCCAAAGCTTTGGGACCCTGCACCCGCGTGGGGGACCTGGAAGAAGCTCCTGGCTCCTGGCTCCTGGCTGCAGATCAGCTCAGCTCCAGTCATTACAGCCACTTGGGGAGTATACTGCCAGATGGAAGATTCTTCTGTCTTTCCTTCTCTCTGTAAATCTGACTTTCTAATAAAAATATATAAGTCTTTTTTCAAAAGAAGAGAAAAGTAAGATAAATATTTCCTGTTACTGTGCATGGGAAGGCAGAAGAGTGGCTCCAATGCTTGGGCCCCTGCTCCCATGTGTGAGTGCTGGGTGAGGTTCTTGGCTTCAGCCTGGCCTGGTCCTGGCCGGTGTGGTCATTTGACGAGTGACCCAGAAAATAGAAAGATGCTTTTTCTCTGACTCTCCCCATCTCCCTGTAACTCTTTCAACACAGCAAATAACTAAGTAAGTTAATCTTTTTAAAAAGGAAACAAATCTAAAAAGACATTTTTCAAAGAAAGACAATCAAATGCCAACGGGTATACCGACAATACTCTCAACACTGTTAATAACCAGGGAAATGCAGACACCATGGCATGTCACTGCATCCAGTTAGCATGGCCAGCATCGAACAGAGAAAAGGCAGCGAGGACAGGTGAGAAGGCGGAGAAAAGGAAACCTCGGGTTTATGGTTGGGAGTGTGAGTCAGCACAGCCATCGGCGGAAACCAGACCAGATACTCCCCAGATTAGAACTCGAACTATCTGCGTGGAATGAGACATCACACAGTATTTCACACATATGTGTAATTTTTGTTATTATATATATATATATATACACACATATAATTTTATTTATTAGTTAAAAGTTTAAAAAACTTTTAAAGACATTTAAGATAACAGATGGAAGATGGCTCCCTCTAACCAAGCCTTTCAAATAGACAAATCTTAAACACACACACAAAGGAATGCCTAGGTGTTATACTCGTTCATTACATTAATATGTTAACATTGTAGCTAGATGTTATCATATAAAGGTGGCTGTATGATGTCACCTGGAAACTTGCCTACCACTGTAACTATGAGAAAATAAGAAAAACTGCCTAGGATATTTCTTACAAACTGTAAGTGACCTGCAGATGTGGGGATGAGAACCCCCTCTGGCAGCAGGTCACCAGGAGTGGCTGGGCAGGAGAGGGCTGGATGGGAGCCAGGTCCCAGGCTGTCCCTTCCGTGGCCCCTGTGGGGCTGGCGACGGGCCAGAGCCCCAGTTTCTCCCTTTGACTTCATGGACCCTTTGGAGCTGGCAAGGTAACTCGCCCTGCTCACCTTGAGGCCTGGCAGCAGTGCCCTGCAAAGCGTTTGTGTCTGCTGTGATCTGAGTACCAGTCTGGATGAATTTCACTTCATTCTGGGAGAAACAGTGTATTCTCTCACCTCTGTCTTCCAGGTTCTGCAGCTTATGTTTGACACTCGCATTGTCCACTAGCGACTCTCGGTTCCCAACCTTAAAGACAAATAAAACACAGCTGACTGAGAAATATATGAACATACTTTTGTAACTGATATGTAAATGTTATATAATTACACACATATACATATATATGTAGTTATGCATGTGTGTATGTATACATATGTGTGTAACAAATGTAGTAGTCCCTTAAACATAACAAGCTCATGTTATGTGAATACATTAATTCTGGAGAAAGAACAGATGAATAGCCAACCACAAAGTAGCATCTTAGAAGTGTGATTGTGGGGTCTTGGGTGAGGCTGCCACCGGAGACGCCCACATGCTATATTACAGTGCCTGGTTGGGGTTCTTGCCACTCCACTTCTGATCCAGTTTCCAGGAATATGCATTTAAGTACTTCAGTTCCTGCTACCCAACTGGGAAGCCAGGATGGAGGTCTAGGCTCCTGGCTTTGCCCTGGCCATTGTGAAATATGGGAGAGTGAATCACTCTCACTGTGAGCTCACTCACTCTCCACTTTTCAAACACATGACATTTTTGTAAAGGTACCTTGGAGGCATTTTCTTCAGCCTCTGAGCACTCCCTGGAAGAGAACCCACTCAGCAGCCGGGGACTTGCATATTCTGCATGTGAGGAAGAGGAGGTTCCAGTGAACAAACACACCAGCAATGAGGCAGTCACATCACACTACTGCTCTCCATAGTAAACCCAGTTCCTTAAAACTGGACATAGTGCTAAATATAATCCCAATGTTGCATTTTCAAGATGTTTGTTTCTTAGATTCGTAGTTCTGTAGACAAAACAGTTAATCACCTTGATGCACTAACTCAACAATGTTGGTAGCTATCCATCTGGGTAAGGTCACCCCATGAGTCTTCTCTTTTCTCCCCAAGGACCCCCTCCGTATTTCTTCTGACTCGTGTGTGTGAGACATGATTTGACACATGTGTGCTGTGTGAGATTTGTCATATTAACACCGAGGTCAACATCCACGCTGTGTCTCATATCCCTACCACTTGTTCCCTCTCCACCTGCTCACTCGGCGAGGGGTGTGTAGTTGCTTTTCACATCCTATTAAGAATGTGATGTGACAATGCCCATAGGAACGTAGACATCTTTCTGATATACCATTTCCCTTGGATGGAATCCCACAAGGGAGACTGTCATATTGTCCCATTTTTAATTTTTTGACAAACTCCTGTAACTTTTCCCTCTGTTGGCTGCACTGATGTGTATCCCACCGACAGACAGCATCCCATCCAACACTTCTGCTCGTCCTTCTGCACTAATCACCAAGCAGACGTGAAGTTACGGCTCATTGTGCTTCTAATTTCATTCCCTGGTGTTGAGTGCCTTTTCACATTCCTGTAAGCTGTCTGTATGCTTTCCTTAGTCAACTGTCTATTCAAATCCTTTGACCATTTTGTGTAAATTAGGTTACTTGGACTTTTTGTCTGTTTTGCTGTTGAGTTGTATGAGTTGTGTGTTTTTAACACTATATCTTATATATTATCCTTATATACTCATCATATACCTCAGATATATGATGTAAAAATAATTTCCCTAGTATCACCACTGTGGGAGGGCTAAGCAGTGCCACCATCCAGTATGGGCAACAGTTCAAGTCCTTACTGTTCCATTTCCCATACAGTTTCCTGCTAACATGCCTGGGAAAGCAGCAGCAAATGGCTTGAGTGCTTGGCCTCTGTGTCCATACAGGAGACCTGGAGGAAGTCCCAGGCTCCCGCATCAGCACGGCACAGCCCCAGCTGTTGTGGCCATGTGGGGAATAAACCAGCAAATGAAAGGTCTTGCCCTCAATCTCCTTTCTAATACTGCCTTTCCAATAAATACATTCATCTTCAGGAAGACGAAAATATTTTCCTATTCTGTAGGCTGCCTTTTCATTTTGTTCATGGTTTCCTTGGCTATGTGAAGACTGTTCAGCTTGCAGTACCTGTTCATTTTTACTCTGTTGCCTGTGGTTTTGGTGTTATATTCAAAACAAAGCAAAACAAAACACTACCAAGAATACTAAGTACCAGAACTGTGGGGAAAAAAAAAACAGAGAATATCAAGGACCTATTTCCACATTTTTTATTGGAATCTTTATGGGTCCTAATCTTTTTTTAAGGTTTATTTATTTTTATTACAAAGTCAGATATACAGAGAGGAGGAGAGACAGAGAAGATCTTCCATCCATTGATTCACTCAACAAGTGACCGCAATGGCCGGTGCTGCGCTGATCCATAGCCAGGAACCAGGAACTTACTCTAGGCCTCCCACACAGTGCAGGGTCCCAAGGCTTTGGGCTGTCCTCAACTGCTTTCCCAGGCCACAAGCAGGGAGCTGGACGGGAAGTGGGGCTGCTGGGACTAGAACCGGCACCCATATGGGATCCCGGCACATTCAAGGCGAGGACTTTAGCCACTCGGCCACCACACCAGGCCCTACCGGTCCTAATCTTACATTTATATTTTTAGTCCATTTTGAGTCTGTCTCCACATATAGCGTAACATGTCCCCAATTTCATTTTTTAACATACATGTGAATATCATGTTCTCTCAACACCATCTCATAAAGAAACTTTTTCCCCCATTGTATATATCTTTTTAAGATTTATTCATTTTTACTGGAAAGTCAGATATACAGAGAGGAGGAGAGAAAGAGAGGAAGATTCTCTGTCCGATGATTCAGTTCCCAAGTGGCTGCAATGGCCAGAGCTGAGCCAGTCTGAAGCCAGGAGCCAGGAGCTCCACTGGGTCTCCCACATGAGAGCAGGGTCCCAAGGCTTTGGGCCATCCTTGGCTGTGCCCCCAGGCCACAAGCAGGGTGCTGGATGGGAGGTGGGCCCACTGCAACCACAGCCAGCACATACATGGGATCAAGACACGTCCAAGGTGAGGACCCCAGTCGCTAGGCCACCACGCTGGGCCCCTCATTGTATATTCTTAACATTTTTCAACAATCAGTTGGATCATGCTATATGTGTGTGTTTTTTAAGACTTCTTTCTTTTACTTGAAGTCAAAATTACACAGAAGAGACTGAGATCACCCATCCACTAGTTTACTTCCCAAATGACTGCAACAGCCAGAGCTGGGCTGGTCTAAAGTTGGGGGCCAGGAGCTTCTTCCCAATCTCCCACGTGGGTACAGAAACTCAAGCACTTGAGCCATCCTCCCCACCTTCTCAGGTCATTAGCAGGGACCTGGATCAGAAACGGAGCAGGTAGGACTAGAACCGGCACCCACAGGGTCTGCGGGTGCCACAGGCGGAAGCTTAGCTTGCAACACCACCCTGGTGGCCACTATACTTTGCTTTCTGAGGTGTCAGTCTGTTCCAGGGGTCTGATGCGCCTCTGTTCCATCACCATAGCTTTCAAATACAGCCTGAAGCCAAGCAGCTTTGCCCTTCTCTGTCAAGACTGCTTTGGTTACTGGGGGATTTGAGGTCCTACACACATTGAAGGATTGATTTTTTTTTTAACTCTGTGAAAACTGACAGACATTTTATCAAATGGGAATGCAGATATCTTTCTGATATACCATTTCCCTTGGATGGAACTCAGAAGGGAGACTGTCATATTGTCCTATTTTTAATTTTTGGGAGGCATGGCCATCTTAACAACATTAACAATATTAACTCCTTATTCAACTTATTTCATTACTATTCCATGATTTTGGTATCCAGCTCTCTCCTCTCTTTGAATTTATTGCTACTTTTAATTCTTTTGGATTCGATTTTTAAAAGATATATTTATATTCATTGGAAAGGCAGATTTATAGAGAAGGTGAGACAGAGAGAAAGATCTTTCAGAAAGTTTGCTGGTTCATTCCACAAGTGGTCACGATGGCTAGAGCTGAGCTGAGCTGAAGCCAGGAGTCCGGAACCTCTTTCTCTGGGTCTCCCATGCGGGTGCAAGGTCCCAAGGCTTTGGGCCATCCTCAACTGCTTTCCCAGGCCACAAGCAGGGAGCTGGATGGGAAGTGGAGCAGCCAGTATACAAACTGGTGCCCATATGAGATCTCAGTGCACACAGGGCGAGAATTCAGCCACTAGGCTATTGTGCTGGGCCCTCGCTTCTATTTTAATGGGATGGTTTTCTTGATTTTTCAGATGGTTCACTTTTAAATCATGTAGAAGCACAGGTTTTTGCACTTTGATTTTCCACCCTGAAACTTTACTGAGTTGATGTGATTAGTTCTCACAGAGTCAGGGGAGTCTGTTTCCCATATATTGATCATCTCACCCAAACAGTGGAAATTTCACTTCTTTCTTTTTGATTTGGAAGCTTTCCTTCCCTGCCTGCTTGCTCTGTCTGGGACTTCTACTACTGTTACAAAGGGGAGAGGACAACGCTGTCTTGCTCCTGATCTTAGAAGAACAGTTTTCAACTTCTCACCTCTGACTATGTTGTTAGCTGTGGACCCAATGGTATTAGTTTTCATTGTGTTGAAGTACAATCCATAAATACCTAATTTGTTGAGGGTTTACATCACAAAGTTATTTTGAATCTTGTCAAATACTTTATTATGTATTTATTTTTCTTTGTAAAGGCAGATTAAATTTATAGAGAGAAGGAGAAACAGAGAAAGATCTTCCACCTGCTGGCTTACTTCCCAAGTGGCTGCAATGGTTGGAGCTGAGCCAATCTAAAGCCAGGAGCCAGGAGCTCCTCCCAGGTCTCCCACATGGGTGCAGGGTCCCAAGGCCTTTGGCCATCCTCTACTGCTCTCCCAGACCACAGGCAGGGAGCTAGAAGGAAAGCAGGGACAGCTGGGACATGAACCACCCCATTACGGGATTCTGGGGATTACAAGGCGAGGATCTATCCAGCTAAGCCATCATGCAAGGCACATCAAATTCCATTTTATATGTCTGTCAAATCAATGGTCAAGGATGACATATTACTACTACTTGAATAATCTGTGGATATTTTAAGATTTTATTATATATATAAGTGAAACGGGTAACTTTTTTTGATTGTTGTTCCTAACCCTTGCCTGAATTCCCACTGAACTCATGTTTCCATTTGAGTTCCTTGTTTAGTGGACCATTGAGCCTTTGCTCACAATGTAAACTGAAAAGATGTTATCTGGAGAATGAAGAAAGGAAGGGAGCAAGGGAGAAAGAGAAGGGAAGCATTAGTATATTGTTAAACACGAATCTACACTGTATCAACACCGCATTAACACGGTGGGGGAGGGATGTTCCAGAATTTCAGAAAGTATATTAAAACACAAAACCTCCACAACGTTTTTGTGGAGATAATCACATCTTCACACATTCCTCAATAGATAGCAAAAGAAAATTGCTTTATTTACCACAGAGTGTCTTTACTGGAAAATATGTCAACAGGAAGTCACGAACCTGGTTTCTGGGAGAAATCTTCAGGAATTAAGGTGGCAGGACTCCCCGGCAACTCTGGTTCAGCGATCTCTGGGTGTGTGGCCTTCCTCTGCCTGGACGTGTCCTGTAGTGGTGTGAGAAGTTCAGCCAATCCAGACACATTTAAAACATCATAAAAAAACAAATCCTCTAAGACACTGAAGAAGTGGAATTATTGGATGCTTAAGCATTTAAAAATCGGTGTTTCAGTTTTAGTTGATCACTGTTAACCAGCAGTTCTCAAAGTATGACGATGCAACACCTTACAGCTTGATAGAAATGCAAATTCACAATCTTTTAAAAACTATGATTTATTTTCAATTTATTTATTTGAAATTCAGAGTTACAGAGTGAGAGAGGCGAAGACAGAGAACACTTATGTTTTCTGATTTATCCCCCAGCTGGCTGCCATGGCTGGAGCTGCACCTGTCTCAATCTGGGAGTCAAGAGCATCTTCCGTATCTCCCACATGGGTGCAGGGAACCAAGGACCTGGGTCCTGCTCTGTTGTTTTCCCAGGTACAACAGCAGAGAGCTGGATTTGAAGTGGAGCAGCTGGGATGTGAATCAGTGCCCATTTGAGATGCCAGTGCCAAATGGCGTAGCCTGATATGCCACTCCACTGGCCCCAGCAATCCCTGTTTAACAAACCATCCTGCTCATTCTGACGTTCGCTGAAGTTTGAGAACCTGTGTTCTAAACCAGGGCTCGGTCCAACCCACTGCTGACTCTTGTAAGTAAAGTTTTATTGTAACACAGAGCACATTTTCACATTATGATTGCTTTGGGGTTACAAGTGCAGAGATGATGTGTTGCCAAAGAAGCTGCAAAGTTTGCAGAGCCTAAATTGTTTTGTTTTGTTTTGTTTTACCATTTTCTCTGTCTCTTCTCTTTCTGCTGCTTTGCTTTCAAGTGAAACAAATGGGTGTCAGCAGGTGAAGTTGCCTTTTGGCCTGCACCCTGCATCACAGAGATGGCAAGCCCCCCAGGCCCTCCACTTCCCCTTCCCGCTGTGCCAGCACAGCAGGCAGAGGATGCTGGCTCAAGTGCTTGGTTCCCTGCCACCCAGACAGAGGTCCTGGATAGAGTTTCAGGCTCTGGCCTCAGCCTGGCCCAGCCCTGGCTGCAGGCATGTGGGACATGAAGTAGAAGTGCCTCTTTCTCCCTGTTTCCCTGTACACCCGTCACCACCACTGCCAGCTCTGCCTCTGGAGTTCAATGGAAGCATATTAAGACTTATGCTATGTAGCAGGACAGAAACATTTCCCCTAATCTTTGCTCCAAGTCAATCATACTTTGACCAGCAGTATTTATGGAAAATCATCAATTCATAGGAAATGCTAAGTTGTCCTTGCCATTGCTGCTGGAGTGATTTCCAAACCATTAGACCACTGGTTTGTTTTTCTCATATTCCTGAAAGCGTTAGAAAGAAATAGGCTCATCATAGCCATAACACGCAGAAGCAGGACAAAGTGGTACAAAGTGGATTTATTTACCTGATCTTTCTCATTGTCGCTAGCACTGCTGAGAAAAAAAAGTGGCAGAACTGGAAGAAAAAGAAGCCAATTATACCATAGCTATATTTCCTGAAGAGACAGAAACTCAGCTCCCAGATATGCAGGGCCATGCCAGGAATGACGGCAACCTCCCACCTGCCACCTACAGATCCTTTCACTGTTCACCTCTTTCCTCACCACCCAGGCTTTGTCTCTGAGCACCACCAGCACGCCCTCATTGTGTCCTCCTGGTGTCACAGGCTTGCTGCCCCATCCTCTCTGCCCTTCAAATCCCACTTTGCTTCAGTCCCACTCCCCCATCCTCGGAGCCTTGCCACATGTCCCGCCCTGAACCTACTGCAAACAGCTGTAACTCATAGTGAACAGTGCTTGGTCCATTCTCAGCTCTCTGTCTGAGAACTGTTCGTTCCATATCTGCTCAATGTCCGTGAGACACAGAGACGGGGAAGGAGGGTGCACTGGTTGCCCAGTTCTCGGGCATCCTTTCATTTAGCACACTGAGAAGTTAATCCCTGCTGGTTGATTTCAGAGATGCCTCAGAAGCCAAACGCCAAACTTACCGCTGCCACATTTTCGGACTTTCGTCTTCCTTCTTCTACTACGATATGGTATTAGCATTTTCTTCTTCTGGTCACCAGTCCAAGACTGCTCACTGGCACTGCTACTGGAAACCTCATTGCTCTCAGAAAAGAGATGTTTCCTGTAATTAACCTATTACATACACAAATGAAATGATCAATGAAACCATCGAAGGGGTGTCGGCACCATTTATGTATGAGCAATCTATTACTACAAAGTTACACAGAAGAGAAGTGACTATTGAAGACTGGGCTCTTATACAAAAGTGATTCGGAAGTAATGGCGAGGAGAAAAATAATTTCTCATGAGTCAGTTATCAACCAAGATGCGGTCTCAAGGATGACCAAATTCTAATTAGGCATTTGCAACTAAGATGTAAGAGTTGCCAACTTTAAAATACTAAACATTTTATTTATTTATTTGAATGGCAGAGTTATAGAGAGACAGAGGGAGAGACAGGAATCTTCCATGGGCTAGTTCACTTTCCAGTGGCTGCAATAGTCAGAGCTGGACCAGGCAGAAGCTGGGAACTGAGTCTAAGCACTTGAGTGTTCTCTGTTGCTTTCCCACACAGCCCAGCAGGCAGCAGGACTGGAAGTGGAGCATTCAGGGTCCAATGTGGGATGCTGGTGCTGCAGGCAGCAGCCTACATTTTTATGCCTCAACACTAACCCTTAGGCGTTTCCTGAGCAGAAGGATCTGCTTAAAGAATTGAAAAGAAGGGCCCAGCGTGATAGCCTAGTGGCTCAATCCTTGCCCTGCATCTACCATGATCACATATAGGTGCCAGTTCATGTCCCAGCTGCTCCACTTCCCATCCAGCTCCTGCCTGTTGTCTGGGAAAGCAGCAGAGGATGACCCAAAGCCTTGGGACCCAGCACCCATATGGAAGACCCGGCGGAGGCTCCTGGCTCCTATCTTCAGATAGGCTCAGCTCCAGCTGTTGTGGCTACTTGGGGAGTGACCCAGTGCACAGCCGATCTTTCATTCTGTTTCTCCTCTTTGTATACCTGCCTTTCCAATTAAAATAAAATCAAATAAGTTTTTTAAAAAATGATTGAAGAGTAGAGATTTGATCTAGTGGTTAAGACAACAGTTGACATGCCCACATGCCCCATCAGATTCCAGCTCTAGCCTGGCAGGCAGTGGTGAGGACTGAAGTAGTGTGTCTCTGTCCCCAAGACACAGCCTGGGATTGAATTCTTGACTCCTGACTTTAAGCCCAGCTTTTCATGGTCATTTGATGGGCTGGAACAGCAGATTGAGGCTGCCCAACTTCCTTTCTGCAACAGTGTCTGAGTAATGAATTTCTCTTCAAGCCCCCTCTTGTGATCCTGGTGTGTAGCCAAATTTATGAACTGTTGTTCTAAATACGCATGCTCTTGCAAACAACTTTCAGCATTTTTTGATAGAGGAACAAAGAAACTGGGAAAGTCTTATTGCATGATTTTTTTTCTTTCCTGAAAGATGTATTTGAAAAGCAGAATAACAGAGACGTCACACTGTGTTGTGTCCCATCATGAGAACGACATCAGAATAGTAAGGTATTCCGAGAGAAAGATACCACATTCACAAAACTTTCATCACTTGATGTTACTGCCAGCTATTACTGTTCGCCTCTCATCATGTCTACTGTGTAAGTTCCACTTGAATGTGGCTTTCATGATCAGGAGAAAACAGCATTTAGGGGTTTCGTAGAATCTCTGGATTCAGGCTTCCATTTCTCATGAGAAAGAAGGGACCACTATGCCTGCTCATCAGCTGTCATCCAAGGTGAGCGAATTCTTGACGGCGTAAGAACTTGCTCTAGTCACATAAGACTGAATAAAGGACTTTTTCCATTTTCCACGATCTATCTGCCATCAAATGAGAACATGAAATGATAATTCCTTCTAAGACTATCAATGGGGCTGACCCACCTGTCCATCTAACTGGACAGACCTGAGTATGGTAGATTGACCCTTTCATACTTTGCCAATCATTAAGCCCATTTCATGCAATGAACAGATCAAGTAACAGCATGCAGGAATTATTTTTACTTTATTTGAAGGCTTACTGCTACTTGTAATGAGTAATGTTCATTTCCAGTTAAAAATGAAATAAGATTTATTTTTAAAATGCTTGAATAAATTTAAGACACTTTTCATTAAGAAAAAGGCATAGATAACAAAGAGAGCCACAGCACACTGACAGTGATGGGCAAGCAACTGAAGTGTAGGGCACATTGCCTTAAAAGGATAAAAGTTACTACATTACCAGCATCCTTCTCCTTGTTTGTTTTCTGTCACTGTTGAAAGCAGAATCGCGCCTGAAGTAAAATGTGCCTGGTGAATGGGACAGGTACAACCAGCACCCTCTACCTTCCCTCTCTCACTGCCCCCAACTTCTGTTTCCCTCCTGTGTCCTTTGCCCAGTCACAAACCTGGTGCCCAGTAGTGCCCCATTCTACAAACTTGCTATCATGCAGTCTATGGCTGCAGATTCTCTGGCAGGTAAGAACAGAGAATTGAAACCACACATCCTGTGAGTCCCTTGTCTGTCAGGTTCAGAGGAAAGAGAAGGGTGGGTGGAGCAATGGGAAACCAGGCAGCTGTGGCAAATACACCACCATTTCTAGGCAGCCACTGACCTAACTTATGTCTGCATTTTCTAGCGTTTCATACAATAGAATCATTTTATGTACTCTTGTGGCCCAGCTTCTTTTACTAAGCATAATTACTCTGAGATGAATTAAAGATACATATATCCAAATTCATTACTTTTGCCTCAAAAATTTATTTATTTGAAAGGTGGAATTAGAGAGAGAGAGAAAAGACAGAAGAGAGAGAGGGGAGGGGGGAGAGAGAGGGGGACAGGCAATGGGGGGCAGACAAGGAAAGCTGGGCAGAGAAGGGAAGGGAAGAGGGAGAGGGAGAGAGATGGAGAGAGAGGATATGAACTGATGTTCATCCACTACTTCACAGCCCAGCTAGCTGCAACAGGGAGACTAGACCCGACCACAGGCAGAAGTCAGGAGCTTCATCAGGGTCTCCCATATGAAGCAGGGACCCAAACACATGGGCCATCCTGTACCTACTCTCCCAAGGCCACCAACAGGGATCTGGATCGGTAGTAGAGCAGCCAGGACTAACATGTGCCATGTTGGATGCTGACATCATCACAGGTGGCACCATGCCCAGCTATGCCTCAATGGTGGGCCCATTCCTTTCCATTGCTATGTGGCATTCCAATGTATGGATATGTCAGAGTGCGTCAGTATGTCATCTATTGACGGACATTTAGGTTTGTTCCAGTTCGGAGCTATTACAAATAAAGTTGCCATCAACATTCATGCCTTTGTAAGGACACACTGATATTTCTCTTGGGAAAACACCTAGGATGAGAACAGCTCAACGAGTCAAAGGGTTGCTAAAAATCTAACATTTTAAGAAACTGCTAGAAGTATCTAAACTGCTCTACATTTTTACCAGTGCTTGGCACAAAATAATTTCAGCCAGTCTAGTGGGTGCGTAGTGCCTCTCATTACAGTTTTAACCTAGATTTCCTCAGTAACTAATGATATCAGTAAAGTTGCAATATACTTATCTGGGCTGTCCTCCACTGCTTTCCCAGGCCACAAGCAGGGAGCTGCATGGGAAGCTGGGCTGCCGGGATTAGAACCAGCACCCATATGGGATCCCGGAGCGTGCAAGGTGAGGACTTTAACCATTACGCTATTGCGTTGGGCCCACCTTCAATGATTTGAATCAGGGGTTATATTTTTGAATCTGTTGGTCAATTTCGGAGGTCCTGGAATCTTCCTCCTGAGTCTTCCATGGCAAGAGCTCATCTATCTCTATTTATACTTTTTTTTTTAAAGATTTATTCATTTTATTACAGCCAGATATACAGAGAGGAGGAGAGACAGAGAGGAAGATCTTCCATCCGATGTTTCACTCCCCAAGTGAGCCACAACGGGCCGGTGAGCGCCAATCTGAAGCCGGGAACCAGGAACCTCTTCCGGGTCTACCACGCGGGTGCAGTGTCCCAATGCATTGGGCCGTCCTCAACTGCTTTCCCAGGCCACAAGCAGGGAGCTGGATGGGAAGTGGAGCTGCCGGGATTAGAACCGGCGCCCATATGGGATCCCGGGGCTTTCAAGGCGAGGACTTTAGCCGCTACACCACGCCGCTGGGCCCTATCTCTGTTTATACTTAAGGACCCTCAGCAACATCAGAGATCCCAATGTATGCATGTGATCTTATGGAGCTCTGAAATTAATCTGTCATTAACTTGACTGCAAATGGTATTGCTTGTTAATTATTCTAATTGTTAGCAGAATTCAGAAAGGAAACTGATGTTTGTATATTGATCTGTGTCCTTTGGTCTTAAATCCAGTGTTTTGCTGACAAAAAAAAAAAAAAAAAAAAAAAGTACACTGCCTGAGATAACCCTGGAGGCGTGGGGAAGGGGCCCGAGGAGCAGGGTAACAGCCCACACTTCCCCCAGGTGTTCTCCAGGGACGCAGTGGCAGAAGTCTAAGCCATGATTTGTGATGCCAGAATCCCACACTGTAGTGCTGCTTCAAGTCCTAATTGCCCTACTTTTTTATATTTTTTATTAATTATTTTGCATTATGTGACAGTTTCATAGGCTCTGGGAATCCCCCCATCCCTCCCCTCCCCTGCCCCCGGTGGATTCCTCCACCTGATGCAGTATTACAGTTCAAATTCAATCAAGATTCTTTCCTTGCAAACATATACCAAGCTTAGAGTCCAGCTACTTATTGTCCAGATGGGTTGAACAGTTTCTTGGGGAGACCATTTGTGGTCTGAAGTTAGAGCTGGTAGAATATCATCACAGTCAATTAAGAGTCCCAATATAACATCAATAGCAATTTGCAATATTATGGAATTGACATGGTCTTGAGTAACCAGTATGTTAAAAAAAAAAAAAAAAGCAAGTCCTAACCACAAACTATGATTAGCTCATTGACATTTCAATTTTAGTTTGTACACAGGACTGGCTGCTATATACCTTAAAATGGCTATAAGGTACCATTCAGCTGTCTCGTGTCTATTTCATTTTAGTATTTAGCCATTTGTTGTGTTGAAGTATAATTTTGCTGATCTTGGCAGATTTTAGGATAATCTAGACTGGCTTGTAACTCTAACAAGATATTTGTCGACATTTAAGGTGCACAACATTTTTGGGGGGGTGTGCAGGAAAATCCCCAACACCATGGTGAGGAGTAACTAATCTTTGTGTCCCACCCAGTGAGGCATGAGCCAATCCACGCCAGCTCTTTCCTGTCAGATTTCAAGCTCTACTTTCTGTTGTTTGTCTATTTATTTAGTTTTTTTTTTTAGTTTGTATGATTGTTTGTTTGCTGTAAGGAGTTTTCGAAGCGATCCTGATGGTCATTGTGAGGGAGTGTGGGGGTCCAGAGGTGGAGCCAGGCTCGGACCAGAGAAAGCTCTCCTCCCTGGTCCCGAAGGACATTTATTGTTCTTCTGTTTCTGCGAACCACTCAGGGCTTCTGGTTGTCTTTCCGATGACGTTGGTTTCTGCCCGGTAGTGTTTGGAGTTCTTCCATCCCCTGCAGAAGCTCCGGTTGGCTAATTGCCCTACTTTTAATCTGATCCAGCTCCTTTTAATCTGATCCAGGTCCCTGCTCACACACCTGGGAAAGCAGCGGAAGATGGCCCAAGTACTTGAGCTCCTGTGGGAGACCTGGATGGTTTTCCCAGCTCCTTCTGGGCCAGCCTGGCCCAGACCTAACACTTGTGTCTGTTCACGCAGTAAATCAGTGCATGAAAAATCTCTGTCTTAAGCACAGAGTTATGGTTCAGTGGCTAAATCCTATATGGGTGTCAGTTCTTATCCCGGCAGCAGCCTCCCTTCCTATTAGGCTCCCCGCTTGTGGCCTGAGAAAGCAGTAGAGGATGGCCCAAAGCCTTGGGACCCTGCACCCATGTTGGAGAGCCAGCAGAAGCTCCTGGCTTCAAATGGGCTCAGCTCCAGCTGTTGCAGCCACTTGGAAAGTGAGCCAGTGTGTGGAACATCTTCCTCTGTGTCTCTCTTTCTCCCTGTAAGTCTGCCTTCCAATAAAAACAAACCTTTAAAAAAAAGACGGGGATGGGGCGGGAAGATCTCTCTCCCCACCCCTCTCTCCTGTCACTCTGCCTTGCAAAGAAATAATCTTAAAGTTTAAAAACAACAACAACAAAATAATTCTTTTAATTCCGCACAGGGCTGTCTCCTGAGCAGGGGGTCGCCAAAGGTAGCAGTGGGAGACAGCTCCGGCCGAGAGCCTACACTCCCACACTCCCAGTGCGCAGCGTGGGATAGGAGCTGGGAGAGTCACTCACCTGGCCTGGCCACTCAGCTCAGGACTCTCAATTTTCACAGGTGATTCCAGTAAGTCTGAAGAATACGCATGCGCCCACGTGACTTCTAGTGACCAAAATGAAAAATAATGCTGAATCTCTAAGTAGTACTTACAACCAAAGAGACTCAAGTCTTATCTATGATATATCTATGTCTATATATCATGTATATTTATGGTATGTATTTTTAATATATGATAAATTTATACATGAAAGAAACAGTCTCACCTTTCTGTATCACATCTGGCTTCAGCTTTTCAGGTAAATGTTTAGCTGTTTCGGTTTGCTGTCAAAAAAACAAAATTCTGATGATACCTTTGAAACCTCTGTGTTTTAAACTCTTTTGCAGCTGCTGTCTAGCTTATCAGCAAACCACACTTATGGGCCTGGCGCAGTGGCCTAGTGGCTAAAGCCCTCACTTCGCATATACCGGGACCCCACATGAGCACCAGTTTGTAGCCCAGTTATTTCACTTCCCCTCCAGCTCCCTGCTTGTGGTCTGGGAAAAGCAGGAGAGGACAGCCCGAAGCCTTGGGACCCTGCTTTCACATGGGACACACAAAAGAAGCTTCTGGATTGGCCCAACTCTGGCACTTGGGGAATGAACCAGCAGTGGAAGATCTTTCCCTGTCTCTCCTTCTCTATGTAAAATTTGATTTTCCAATAAAAACAAATACATCTCTTTAAAAACACACGCACTGATTAATTAAACACTAGGCTTTGGATTTACTAATAAATGGATTTACTTCAGGCAGCTCAGTGCCATAGCATGTTAAGCTACCACCTGCAATGCCAAGACCCCAGATGAGCACCAGTTCAGTTCAGTCCTAGCTGCTCCATTTCTGATTCAGCTCCATACTGATGCTCCTGGAGAAATACTAGAAGACGGCCAGAGAGCCTGGGTCCCTGCTGCCCATAGGTGGCATTAGGGGCTCCTGGCTTCGGCCTGGCCCAGAGCCATCACAGCCATCTGGAGAGTGAACCAACAGCTGAAATGATCTTCTTCCCGCCTCTCTGCAACTCTGCCTTGCAAACAAATCGTTTACTGAAAATGAAACCAGTGGCTCCAAATGTCTGTAGGATACTTCAAAACATTCCTAACCACTCTCAGCAAAGAATTTTCTGCCATCCACGGCAATCATGGAGTGTCACAAAGACCAAGGGAGAGTCTCCCACCGGATCGTTGCTGCTGAAGTGTACAGATTCCGGAGGACTTCGAAGATGCCCATTTATGTGAGATCGTACGTGTTCAAAAGAAAAGCCTGTCATCGTATCCCTTCTTTCCCTACATGAGTTCCCAAGCATCAGTATCCTGATCCCAAACTGGGCACCGAGGCAGAGGACAGTCACGCCACGCCTTAATCGGGAAATTGCACTGAAGGAAAGGGGGAGGGGTGTCAACAAAGCTGGTGAAGTTATCTAAAGAAAGGCAGGCTCAAAGCATTTCTAGTTTGGACAAAAAAATACTGTTTGCAGAACTTCCTCCTGCCAATGTCCAAGTAGACCCGGGTCCCAGCCTGGCTCCCAGGGCCCCCATACTCACAGGAAGCTGGGAATGATCACTGATGAGAACTGTTAGGCACTGGCCATCTTCTGGGCTTATGACTTGCACCAGGTTGGTGGATTCTTCTGTCTGTTCTGTACACATTAAGAAAAAAACAGGGCCAGCTTTGTGGCACAGTGAGTAAGCCTCAGACTACACTATTGGCATCCCACGTGGGTGCTGGTTCCTGTCCTGACTGCTCCACTGCCAAATCAGTTCCCTGCTAATGGCCTGGGGAAAGCAGTGGGAGATAGCCCCAGTGCTTGAGTCCCGGCTACCCACAAGGGAGACCCACATGAAGGTCCTGGCTTTAGTCTGGTCCATCATTCCCTTGCGGCCAACGGCGAAGCAAACCAGCAGATGGACGATCTCTATCTCACCCTTTCCATAATTCTGTCTTCCAAAAGGAATAAACATATTTTTTAAAAGTCACATAGGGGCCAACACGATAGCTCAATTGGCTAATCATCCATTTTGCAGGCCCAGCATCCCAAATGATGCCAGTTCGTGTCCTGGCTGCCCCATTTCCCATCCAGTTCCCTGCTTCTGGCCTGGAAAAGCAGCAGAGGATGGCCCAAGTCTTTGGGAGCCTGCAACCACATGAGAGACCCGGAAGAAGCTCCTGGCTGCTGAAGGGCTCAGCTACAGCCATCATGGCCATCTGGAGAATGGACCAGCAGATGGAAGATATTTCTCTATCTGCGTAAAATCTGCCATTGAATTTAAAAATAAATAAGCTTTTGGGCCCAGCGGTGTGGCCTAGCGGCTAAAGTCCTCGCCTTGAAAGCCCCAGGATCCCATATGGGCGCCGGTTCTAATCCCGGCAGCTCCACTTCCCATCCAGCTCCCTGCTTATGGCCTGGGAAAGCAGGAGAGGATGGATCAAAAGCTTTGGGACCCTGCACCAGCGTGGGAGACCCAGAAGAGGTTCCTGGTCCCGGCATCAGATTGGCGCCGCACCGGCCCGTTGCGGCTCACTTGGGGAGTGAATCATCGGATGGAAGATCTTCCTCTCTGTCTCTCTTCCTCTCTGTATATCTGGCTTTCCAATAATAATAAAATCTTTTAAAATAAATAAATAACTAAGCTTTTAAAAAATGTATCTGGTCTAGTCTATTGCTGCACTGGCCTCAAGGGAAGACAAGACTGACCAATGCTCCCATCTCCTGCTCCCTGCCACCCCAGCATCTGCACTGCTTTGCCATTTCTGAGGGACAAGCAACTCTGAACTGAATAGTAATTCCAGGCTCTGACCAACTCTTCCTTCTCCAGTGATACACTCATACTCAAACAATCTCACATGATGCTAGGTTTTCTGGGACTTCTTCCAAGTTTGATTTTTGTCATCACTTTTCAGAGCCAGAATTTTGCCATTTTCCAAAAAGACCTGCCTCTCTCTCATGGCTATTAGGAATCATAGCCATGGTGACTTCCTTCTCAAAGTTAGTAGAAAGTTCCCAGGAAGTTTGCATCTGATCAGGCAACACCTGAAACATAAGCCAGAAGCCATGCGACTTTAAAAGCAGAAGCCTGCCCTGGTGCTCCATTTCCAATCCAGCATCCTGCCAATGCACTCTCTAGGAGAGCAGTCACACAGCTCAACTATGTAGGCCCTTGCCACCCATGCATGGGACCTGAATTGACTTCCAGACAACAGGCTTCAGGACAGCCCAACTTTGGGTATTGCAGTGAGTGAAGGTCTCTTTTGCTCTCCTTCAAATAAATACAAATAAGTAACAAGTTTTAGAGTAGCAGCCTTTGAAAAAGCATCCAGGAAAATGCATAGCTTGGGATACAGCTCCGTGCTCCTGGAAAAGAGGTTAGTGTCTTAAAGGGTTTTCAGCAAGCTGGTTCACTGAACTGGTTCCAATTCTGCCCTCCTCCAAGTCCAGTGAGGGGGGACCAGACCTTTGCAAGTGTAAGAGATCAGAATCTTCCCAATTCACTCTGTGAACAGGAAGGTGAGAGAGAAAGAGGGGGGAAGAGAGGGGGAGGAGAGAGAGAGAGAGAGAGGGAGGGAGGGGGGGGAGAGAGAGAGAGAGAGAGAGAGAGAGAGAGAGAGAGAGAACAGTGCCAGAAGCCCAACCAGGAATGTCCTTTGGACCCCAGGAAGAAATGGTCAGGAGGTGATGTCATCCCAGTCAAGTTTCCCATGGTGCACAGTAAATGGAGTAGATTATTTGGAGGCACACAGAGAGGGTCAGTGTTCCACACCATGGAGACACTGACACACAAAAAGGGAGAAATGGAATTAGGACACTTGACTCTTCAGGGGACACTCAGGAGACCATGGCTTTTTCAGCCAACGTTCACATCCTCCAATGCCAATGAGGAAATGAAAGAGCTGGGAAAAGAGTTTCGAATCATCAGCGAGAATTAATCCTGGTCCTGTTTGTCCTGTCCCAGTGCTAGAGTGGCTGCCTGTGCGATGGCAAGCTGTACGTCAAAGTGGATTTCTACCTTCATCACCTCTTCCCTGCTGATGACAATAGGCTGCTGCAGGCAGATGAGGAGTATCTTCATCATCTCCGTTTCTGGCAATGAAAAGGGGCAATAATGTGTGTCAACACAGAGACAGGTTTTATTTTCAAATGTCATCGTTTTAAATGACCTCAGGGGGGTATTTGTAAACCAGATCTTTCCATGATAATAAGATGAAAATAAATCATATTATAACAGGTTTCTGAAACTGCTTTACTAAATATGCATGTATATTTATGCACACACTTGTCATACACGTTTGTGGGGCTGACCTTGGAAAACCATGAACCAGCATAGTGCAGCAACAAGGAAATGGAGGCAGGTTCTGCCTTCTGCAAGCCAATCAACTTTTTAAGGAGCACTTTGTTTTTATAGGGGGATCATCTGCAACAAGCATTTTACTTTCAAATCCACTAAACACAATATCCATTCAATATCTCTTTGAAATCTTAGTTGCTGCTAAAATTCACATTGAAATTCAGCTTTCCCAATATCCAAACAGTAATAATTCACCTCCATTTCAACACACTCTTTTCTTTTAAGAAAATTATTTAAGAGACAGAGTCACAGAGAGACACAGAAACATTGCTCCCAATCATTGTTTCTCTCTCCAAAAACTCATCACAGCCCTGGCTTGAGGCCAAGGGCAGAAGCCAGGAACCAGCGTCCGAAACTACCACCACTGTGCTCCAGGCTCCGCATCAGCATGAACCAGTTGGGCTGGGCACCCGAGCATGCCAGTGCAGGACATGGATTTGCTAACCACCAAGACAAACGACTACTCTTAGGTTCCTCTTGCAGAAAAGAATGGAGCCAGAGTTGAGAGAAGCCTGCTGTTAGACTTCAGCCTCTGAATTAGATGACAGCTCTTTGCTGAACTGCAGTGAGCGCACATTAGAGGTGGCCCACAAGAAAGAAGCGAGTGAAGTGCAGCAGAGAGCCTGCACAGCCACAAACTGAGGAAACTGGAGAGGAAGCCAACAGAAGCATACAGGTCTAGATCGACCCTGTCCATCGCAGTGGAAGACCAAAACGCAACCAGTAAGGTGGGGATGCAGCAAGAGTAACTCAGACAGCAGACTGGGATTAATTGGGACCAGAAAGGGCACACCATCTCAATCATTTTGATATACGATATTTTGGCTGGAACTGGTTAAACAAATTAACAACAGTTTTTATTTGACATGAATACTTGGAGATACAAGACAAAGAGGCAGAATCTACTAGATACCACAAAACAAAGAAAGAATGATGGTCCCAGTGGACTGCTTGAAAGAAATTCTTGGTGGAAAGTAGAATGAACAGACTCCTTGGCACAGTGAGGAGAAAGAACAGGTAGCTGCTGGCTGCACACCACCAGTGACACCTGCACACCGCTAATGATGCCTGCGTAGGCATGGCTAGAGCACAGCTAGAATTACCATGTTGCATGACAAGGTGCCAGGAGGCAGTTCACTGAGCCAGAAATGAGTTCACTCCCAAACCCATATATGCGCAGTGCTGTCCTATCATAACCTTTGCCTCCCTATACAAAATGGCACCTGATTTGGCTCTAGGTGGCAGACTGGGCTATGGAAATCTACCCTTTTCCCACACTGCCCATCTGGGACCTGCTGCTCTGTCTCTGCTCCTGGTCAAAAGAAACAGACCAGCAGGATAGGCAGTTCTTTGTCTGGGTTCATCTCCTGAGCTCTGGGTGAATGCCCCTTCCCACCTGTTGCTGGCAGAGTTCCAGCTACCAGTGGAGTTAAGACTGCTGCTGGCTGATTGCCATTGGGGTATCAGTCACTGCAACACCACACCATTGTGTCCGCTGCTTTCCTTGTGTCTGTCAGTCTCCAGGTACCCCTCTGCTATTGTTCTGTTCTCTCCTATGTCCTGGAATATGCCCTCTCTACTCCACACTGGCTAACAGTTCTCCATCTGTTTAAACATGTCCTTACCCTATTCGGCCATCTTGATTCTCCGTAAATTAAATTTTAAAAATCATCCATTCAGACCAAGCAGCATTTATCCCAAAGATGCAGGGACAGTTTTCAACATATGCAAATCAATGAAAATGACATATCACACCAACAAAATGATAAAAAGCCACATGGTTATTTAAATGAATAGAGAGAAAGCATTTGGTAAAGTACATCCTTTTGGGGACAGGACTGTGGCATAGTGGGTTTAGCCCCTGCCTGCAGCACCAGCATCCTGTAGAGGCTTCTGGCTGTTCCACTTCTGATCCAGCTTCCTGGTTATGCGTTTGGGAAAACAGTGGAATCTCTGGACCCCTGCATCCACAAGGGACACAGAAAGAAAACTCCTGGCTCTTGGTTTCAGACTGGCCCAGCCTCAATCTCTGTTCCCAGTTAGGGAGTAAATCAACAGATGGAAGTTCTCTTTCTTTCTCTCTCTAACACTTTTAAATAAATGAATGAAAAATAAAACATACTTTCATGATGAAAAATTCCCCCAAAATATTGTATATAGAAGGAACACACTTATAAACAATGAAGGCAACATAGGCAAATCTCACAGCCAGTATTATATTGAATGGAGGAAAGTAGAAGCATTCCCACTAGGATCCAGAACCAGACACGGTCGCCCACGCTCCCCATTGCTATTCCACACGAACCTGGAAACTCTATCTAGAGCTACTAGACAAGAAAAAGAAATCAAAGGGATACAAATTGGAGAGAAGGAAGCTGAATCATCCCTGTTTGCAGGTGACATGGTTCTTCATATAGCGGAACCAAAGATTCTAAGACTGTTGCAACTCAAGAGATTTTGGCAAAGTGTCAGGACACCAAACCAAACTAATTCCATTCTTACACACCAACCATGGTTGAGAACGAACTCTTAAGATCAGTCCCATTCCCAAGAGCTGCCAAACAATAAATAAAATAAACAAATACCTTGGGATATATTTAACCAAGGAAACAAAAGATCTCTATAATGAAAAATTTTTAAATGTTAATGAAAGGAATAGAAAAACACACATGCAAAAAATGGAAAAATCCTCCCCATGTTTAGGGATTTGTCAGAATATCATCAAAATGCTCACACCACCCAAAACAATTTGTGATCCCAATAAAAATGCAAAGGGCATTCTTCTCAGATCTGGAACAATACAGTAGCCCAGGAACTCCTATGAAAACACAAAAGATCCCAAACAATTAAAGAAATGTTGAACAATAAAAACCAACCCAGAGGCATCACAACACCATACTTGAAGACACACAACTGACACATAGACCAATGAAATAGAAGGGAAGCTCCAAAAGGTGGTCCACACATCTATAATCCCCCCACCGTACTGGGCACCTTGCCTCTATCTCAAGGCATGCACACAATCTTCTTTAGAACTAACCCAGCTTTTTACTGACAGAACTGCCCACAGAAAACATAAACAAAAGTAGATGTGGCATGAACAATTATCATCTTACCTGTTACGCAGAAATGGACCACTGCTTCCTTGAACAATCTTACTGGATCCCACAGAGTACTCTTAGAAGGAAAATAAATTTGTGAAATTCACAAGCACATGACACATACAGAGAACAATCCAGAAGCATTCGGATCTCACAGGGAAATGAACATTATTACCTCCACATTGTTTATATAAAATGTCACACTCTGACTTCTGAGGTTGAAATCAATCCAAAATTTCTCTATTTTTTCATCTGCAGGTTTTCTCATCTGAAAGAGAATTTCAGCATGAATTGAACAGAATATCCACATTAAATGGTCATGTAAAATCTAACCCATTAAAGAATTTGAACTTTTCCTAAAATAATACTATCCTAACATTATGCAACTTGCCTTAATTACTTAACTCATTTATGCAAAATGGAAAGATAACAATTTTCTGTACCTAGTTCCAAGAAAAATTGCTATCTTAACATCTCATGGACATTTAAGTGTGCCAAAATGCTCCATCTTGTAATTTTATCTATAATAAAACACTGGTTTACATAATTTATTGTCTGAATAAACACAATAGTTATCATTATAATTTTGCTGACAGTAGCATTTAGCAAAGGTTATCTAATTAGAAGCCTATTTCATATTTTTTCATTATTTTAAATATATCTTTACTGTAAGTTCCAAGGTCAACGAACAGCTAAACCAGTGAGATACACTTTGTAGTAAATAATAAAAAAAAAAAAACCTTGAGATTGCTGTAATCCTTAAATTCTTTTATAAACAGTCTGAGGTATTATTAAGTCAATTTAATGTGTGCCTGATTTATGAAAATACATGTAACCACAACAGTGTTAACAAAGACTAAAACAAAAATACTGTACAACTCCAGGAAATGATTCAAATACAGATGTAAATAAATTTTTTAAAGACTTTACTTCTATTTCTTTGAACGATTTTCCATCTGCTGGTTAAATGACTACCATGTTCAGGGCGAAAGCAAGCAGAAGCCAAGCCAAGAGCCTAGAACTCCTTCTGAGCCTTCTACACGGACGGCAAGGGCCATACACTCAGGCTACCTCCCGCTGCTTTCCCAGACACATCCACAGGGAGCTGGACAGAACCAGGACAGCCAGAACGCACACCGGCACTGCCACAAAAGGACAGTGTTGCAGGGTTAGGGTTACTCAGTGGCTTGATGCTGCACCACAATGCCAGCCCCCTCAGTTACTTTCTCCAAACAAGAAACATGTCCAGATGGACAAGTTTACCAAATGAGGCTATCGCCAAATGTAATTTTTCCACCAAAGCACAACCTTGTAGGTTTCTGCCATGTTTTTCTGTCTGCTGATTAGGAAGAATAATGAAGCAATTGCTGCAATTGTTTTACATTTTTTAGCCGTTCTCATATACCACTACTAAATCAGTTCTTAATCACAGTTTTGTCTTACTAAAGTCATTTTGTCTGAAATAAGACCTTTGGCATTCTTCCTCTGCTTGATCCAGTCTGTTGTTCAGGCTTTCATTACTTTATTGAGATTTCTATGTCCCAGATTTTAGTCTGGTTCCTTTTCAAACATCTTTTTGTGAAATATCATTCGTACCCTGCATTGTCCGCCTCATTTCAGTAAACTCTTTGTACCTCTTGAACCTCTGACTATCCCTATAGTCACTCTCCTGAAAGTTTTGAATCAAATATTTATTCCCTCAACCTCCTTTTCTTTGGCGTCTGACACTACTAGAACATTACCATGCGCCAGCGGACGCATCATTCTCTTCTTCACCCCTCTGTTGACACTTGCATATCTGATGAATCCAGTGTCTCTTTGGCATTTTCATATTTTTAAATGATTATTTTATGATGCAGTTCCACAGACTCTGAAATTTCATGTTCCCTCTCCTTAAAGCCCTTTGGCCCCACTGATTTCCCTTATATTATTACAATAGTTCAGTCCTTCATAAGCAGTCATAAGTCCATCATTCCACCATTTAAGCATATCCCGACATTGTAGGTATGGGCAATGAAAAAGAGTCCAGCATCCTATTGCATATATATATGTATATATATCAGTTTCATATATACATATATAACACAATTTCAATGGAAGTCCGTCTGTGGTTTGGAAGTAGAGATGCACACTGCATTGTATCTTCACATCTACGTATCATAATCTCCATTACACAGTTACTGTACATCCCCTTAAATGCAATGCCACAAAACAAAATCAACAGGAAGAAAAACAGAAAATTTACAACATGGAGTTAAATAACGTGATACTGAATGTCCAATGTGTCACTGAAGAAACAAAAATCAAAACCTTTTGAAGGAAATAATGCTACTGTATGCCCTATGTGTCACTGAGAAAATTACTAAGGAAAAAAAAAAACTTGAAGAAATGAAAACAAAAAAATCAAAACCCATGAGATGTAGCAAAAACAGTACTAAGATACGTATAACATCAGGTGCTTACAAAAAAACAGAAGCATCTCAAATAAATGATCTAATAATGCATGAGAAAAAGTGAAAAGCATGAAATGATAATCACAGCAAAAATAAAGGAATTAAAACTAAAAAACTACAAATAGCAACAAGAAAGACCCACTTTTTAAGAAGATGAGCAAAACAAATTCTAAGCCAGACTAGCAAAGAAAAGTAAGAGAGAAAAACCAAGTCAAATTAGAGTTGAAAATAAAAACATGCTAAAAAACAAGTAAGGTGATCTCTTCCTGCTGAAAACACAATCTCTGATCACTATGTGGTGTCCTTTCTCATCTCTTTGGTTATTTTTTCAAGTCAAAGTTTATCTTATCTAACATAAGGATGCCTACAGCAGGGCCTGGCATGGTAGTCTAGTGTCTAATGTCCTCACCTTGCACATACTGGGATCCCATAATGGCACTGGTTCACATCCAGGCAGCCCCACTTCCCATCAAGCTCCCTGCTCTTCGCCTGAGGAAGTAGTTGAGGACGGCCCAAAGCCTGGGGAGCCTGTACCCTATTGGGAGACCTGGAAGAAGCTCCTGGTTCCTGGCTTCAGATGGGTGCAGCTCTGACCATTGTGGCCACTTGGAGAGTGAATCAGCAGATGGAAGATCTTTCTGTCTCTCCTTCTCTCTGTAAATATGCCTTTCCAGTGAAAATAAATCTTTTAAAAAATGAAGAAAATTTGCTACATCAACTCTTTTTTCCATTACCTGGAATATCTTTTTCTTTCACTTTGTTTCTGCATTTTTTAGTGAGATGTTTCTCCTGTAGGGAACAAATAGATGGATTTTGTTTTTTTAATCCAGTCTACTAATCTATGACATTTGATTGTTGGGTTTAAGCCATTTACATGTAGAGTTAATATGAATGGGTGGTAACTCAATCCTGTCATTTCAGCAACGGTTGTTCATTATTTGATTTACTCTTCTGTTGTTATTTTACTGGGATGTTCTTCACATTTGCCTCTGGTTTTGGTAGGTGTTATTTCTTTTCTCTATAAAGAGAACATCTTTAAGCATCATTTGTAGGGCAGGTCTGAAAGAGGCAAATTGTTTGAGCTTTTCTTTACTGTGGAAGAATTTAACTTGATTTCAAAGACAAAGGAAAACTTTGCTGGATAAGTTATTCTGGGTTGATAATTTATCTCCTTTAAAATCTGGAATATGTCACTTCACTCTCTTCTGGCCTGTAGAGTTTGAGAGGTCAGCAGGAAGTCTGATTGGGGATCCTTTTAATGTTACTATATTTTTCACATGCATATTTAAGTATCTTTTCCCTGTGTTCAACTGAAGAAAGCTTGATTATCATGTGTCATGGCAAAGATTGCTTTTTGTCAACCCCCTGGGAATTCTGTTCTTCTTCTGAATGTTGTTTCCCAATTCTTTCTCCAAATTAGGGAATTTTTCCCTTATTTTATTGAATATATTTTTAAACGCAGCCTCTCTTTCTGTGCCTTCTGGAACTCCCATATGTCTTATATTCGGTCATTTAATAGTGCCACCTAATTCTTGAATACTTTCCTTAGCTTGACTCAGCTCCTCTTCCAGCTTTTCAAGTATTTCCCCATTTTGGAGGAAACGTCTTCCAAATCTGAGATTCTTTCTTCTGCCTTGTTCATTCTATCACTGAGGCTTTCCACTGAATTTCTAACTTGCTCCATCGTGTTCATTTCAAATAATTCGGCTTGACTTTGTCTCAGTATTGCTATTTCCTGTGTGACCTATAGTTCTTAAATTCATTCAATTCCTGTATGTGCTTCTCATTAAGAAGCTTCATAACACGTTTTTAAAATTCTTTATCCCCCATTTTCTTGATGTATTCCTCAGTTAACTCTGAGATCAACAAAGGCTTTTGTTCCTTTGCAGGGGAAGCAGCAGTAATATTCACTGTGTCTATCTCCTCTTTCGCTCTTGGTCATTGCTATTCTGGATGGAAGATTCCTCTCCTTAGGGCCCGTTTCTAAACTGTGTAGCCCACTGAACTACAGATGGAGTTTACTAATTGAGTTTGGTATTTGGTTCTTTGTTTGCAGTCACTTGTGCCACTCTCTACAGCAAGTATCGGTCCTGGACTCTTGTTTTAGGCTTTTACCATGGTCTCCATGGCCCCAACTCCTGGCTCACCACTTTCAACCCCATGTGATCCTCTGCTGTGGCTGCACCATTTGCCATATCCTGTATAATCTTTCTCCCACTCCTGGCTCAAGCAATGCCTGGCATTAGGGAAACACCAGCTGTCCTACATCACTGGATGCTAGTCTTGCTGGAAGCTGTTGGTCTGAGGGCCACCTGGACCTATTTTGGTTGGAACCTGTAAGATGCAAAGTTGGTGCAATTTTCTCTGTGATACCAGCGCAATGCACTGAGCCAGAAGTGAGTTCTTTCCCGGCTGTGTGCCTGTGCAGCTCACTACAGTTCCTTCTGCCCCACAACCTTTACCTTAGTACACAAAATGGCGCCTGATGAGAGTTCTGGGCCTCCTGGCTATTGGGCCTGGAGGCCACCTTGACTTATCTTGAGTAGAACCTGTAGGATGCCAAGTTGGTACCATTTCCCTGAGGGACCAGTGCAATGTGTTGAGTGCAGAGTGAATTCCCTCCTGGCTCAGCAACTGCACAGCTGTTGTTCCTCCACCCCAAAGCCTTTTCCTCAGAACACAAAATCATACTCCATGTGGCTCTGGTACATGTCTGAGCCATGAAAGCGACCCTGTTCCTGTACCTTCTTGCCTGGGCTCTGTCACTCTGCTTCTGCTTGTGGTCGGATCAAGCAAATCAGCAGGATGGGTAGTTCTATGCCTGAGTTCTCCTCTTGAGTTCCTGGTGAACTTGCCTTCCAACTGACCACCAGTGGAGCTTCAATCACTGGTGCCAACCACTGCTCCATCGTCTCTGCTGCTTCCCCATGTCTATGGATCTCCAGGTGTCTCTCTGCCATTGGCCTGTCCTCTCCTATTACCCGGGATTGTGGCCTATCTTCTTTACCCTGGCTACTGATTCTCCATCTGTTTAAACATGTCCTTACCCTATTCTGCCATCTTGCCTGTCTCTTTGATTACTAAAGGTAATCTGCTTCCTGCAGATGCATCATTGGGTACCAGTTGATTGACTTTTCAGTTCCAGCTGGATGCTGAGGTATGGATTCCCCTAACTCCTTCCACTGTCATCAATGGCTACAGGGCTATGGGGTTCTCACGTCAGTTCCAGCAGGTAGGTAGGCCCCAGTGGTGGCCTGGGGTTGCAGGAGTGTTGGCCAAGAGTCCTCAAGGACTGTATGGCTCTTTGTACCAATCAAAGCGCTGGAGGGTAGAGAACAGTCACAGTAGTACGTGCCCCAAGTTCAATGGGAAAGCAGACTTCCCCACAGTGCCATGTGCCACCACAGGGGAAAGGAGAGTGTGGAGGTGGAATGGGTCCTCGTTCTGCTTGGGCAGGTGGTCTTACCTCTAAAGTCTTGGGAGTTCATCCCCCTGTTGTTCTCAGACACATGTCCCTGGTAGCACAGCACACTTTGGGGGCTGGAGTCTAGGGCATCACCGTTTGTGCTATTTTACTGGGATGTCTGTGCAGCCCAGGCTCAAGGATTTGCCAGGGCCTTTATCCTCCTAGAGTGGCAGGAACTCTGTTAATGATGCCTTTCTACAAGATAATACGAAAATGTGTCTCAAGAGCAGAGGGAGATGCAGTTCCTCCTCTAGGGCAGAGGTCCCATGTGGCTCTGCTGGCAGGACTTGGTGTCTGTGTGACTGCAGATCCCTCCCCTAGCTAGGATTGCTGGGGCTCTCAGGGGCTCTCCTAGTTGCCCTCTCCCCTAAGGGGTGTCTCTGCAGCCAGGTGGACATTCCCTTTTGAGTCACAGCAGCTGATGTCTTTTGCTCCTCTTTCTGCTGTGGATTCTTTGTCAACTGACAGTGTCTCCATGTCTCCTCCATGAGTTCCAGGGCTCTGCCTCAGGCACCCACAACAACATGTGGCAGTTTACTGGTGTTTTCGGGTCTTGCCATGAAGGTGATAACAAATGGGGTCCCTAGGACCCCATCCTGGACTCTGTCTTGCACTTGGAAAAACTTGTGTAAAAACAAGGTAAATCTCTGATTGGGACCCAAGCATCCCAATCAGAGTGCTTGACTGCTCCACTTCCAATCCAGCTTCCTGCTGTTGAAAGCAGACAAAAACCTAGGGCCTGGGCCCCTGTTAACTACATGGGAGACCAGGATGGAACTGCCAACTTCTGACTGTAGCCTGACCCAGCCCTGGCTGTTGTGGCCATTTGGGTAGTGAATCAGCAGATGAGACACAGAGAGTATGTGTGTGGGGTGGAAGGGGACAGCAGGTGTCTCCCTCTCTGTGCCTTTCAAATACAGGAAGCTTCCTTTCAAAAAGAAGACGTGGACAGCAGCCTGCAGCACATCACTTTACGCCTAGAAGAGGATCTACTGCTAGTCTGGCAATTATTTTCACTTGAGGTAGGATTTGGCTTTTTGCAGATTTTGTCGAAGAGCAGATGTATTCAGTACATCAGGTTTCCATCCATCTTTACAACCTCACTCCTGAGGCTCAGGGACTTTAGCTGAGCCATGCTGCCTGCATGCCCACCACTTGGTTCTGATGATGATTCAGAGATTACGATGATATAGAAACAGTCACCATCTTGGCCTCTGCCTCCCAAGGTCCCGCGGTACTTCTCCATACCCAGCACTAATATAGTGTCTCTACTGCCTCCCAGACAAACCTCAAGAAGCATTTAACAGCTGCCCTTCGATAGCCCCCAGGGATTGGTTCTGATGTCCCTTCAGAACCTAAAATCTGTGGACATTGAAGTTCCTTAAATAAAACGGCACTTGGAATTGTCATTGTGGCACAGTGGGCAAAGCTACCGTCTGGGATGCTGCCATCCACATGGGCATCGGTTTGTCCCGGCTACTCCACTTCTGACCCAGCTCCCTTCTAATGGTATGGGGAAAGTAGCAGCGGGTGACCCATCCAAATGGGAGAGCTCTCGCCTCCCCTGACTTCAGCCTTGCCCAACTCTAGCCACTGAGGCCCCTGAGGCCATCTGGGAAGTGAATCTGCTGATGAAGATCTATCTCAGTCTCTCCATTTCTCAATGCAGCTTTAAAATAAACAAACTATATAGATAATATATATATATAAACTATATAACTATTTAGTTATATAACCTTCTATCATACTTTAAGCCATCTCTAGATTATTTATAGTTCCTATGACAATGTAAACACTAAGTAAATACTGTATTTTTAAGAAAATAATGATGAGGCAAAAATCAGTACACACTCAACCTAGATGCAACCATCATTGCAATGTCTAACTATATAGAACATATCAGCAACAACCTATAACACTCCATCTGCAGTGGGCTGAACCCGTGGCTGCCAGCCTGCAGACAGAGAGGGCTGACAATGTACAGCTTTTGTGCCCACCTATGGGACACAGACTACAGACTCACTACTTTCCCAGAAGATAGTACTTCTTGGACATGGGCACCACCATGGGCGCCTAGTTTTTAATAGCCACAGAGTTAGACGAAGGTATTAGCCCACCATACATATTCTAGAAGCTAGGATAAGGTGAAGTTCAAGGGCCCTGATAGAAGCTGTTGGAAAATTGCAAAGAAAATCCACAAAGAGCAGAATTCTCACAGTAACCTAAGGGGAAATAAAATAGACAGACTTTGGTAGCAGGACTGAGACTCCAAGAATCTGCTCTAGACAGAAGGAATGTGCCAGCAAGCGTGGGTCTACAGTCCCAGGAAGGCATGCTGGACCCAAACCAAGGACACGGTGCATGCGAACACCCTGAAGGCTGCACCAAGGGACCAAACTCTCAGGTCTCATCCTGACACTGAGATGTTGGGTTCGTGAGCACTGTGACAGGAAGGACCCTGTGTTTGTCTAGAAACCAAAGAGGAGGGTGAAAAGAATCTGATCTTACAACGGAAGGATGAAAGTGCTGTCCGTGTGCCCACAACATCCTGAGCTGTCCTGGCACATCCTTTGTCAGGTGTCTGTACTTGCACAGCCTGTACTCTATGAAGACAGAGAGAAAGGAAAGAGTGTGGCCCCTGTTGTTGGAGAAAGAAGAGGAAAGTTCAACTGGAAGGAAAGAGGCGAGGGTACCACCTCTTGCTTCCTGTATAATCTTTCCCTTGAGGAGGGTAAAATGAAACAAGCAGCTGGCTTCATGGGTACATTATGAACCCCCAAATCCCCCTTTTTGTCAGGAGTAACCATGGAGCCCTCAGGCATGGTCTCAGAGTTGAAGCTACTTGGAGATGTTAGTATTCTTTTCAAAAAGTCTCTTGAGAATGACAGCAAAATTGAACAGAACTGGGTTTCACCATCCAGCACCCTCCCAACCCCCAGGCAGGGCAAACCTACCTCACGTCCATCGGTGAATGCAGCAATACATGGAAATGAATAAACCCTGGAAGAGACCATCACAGTTACAATGTGAAACTTGGATTATCCCAGCCACAACCCACAGACACAAGAATATTTATAACTAGGATATGCTGTTGAGTTTCTTGGTACAGTGTGTGGGGGGGTTCAAATGTACAAATGGGATGCATATACAGTTTTTAAATGCCCACCTGGTAGACTCTGAATTACATTTAGTGATTCTCTATACCTCCACCAAAGCACTTGGCAGAATTCCCAAAGAAAGAAATTAGCAAATATGTTCACACCAGAAACTCAACTGTTGGGCTTGGCAGTGTGGCCTAGTGGCTAAGGTCCTCGCCTTGGTCCCATATGGCCGCTGGTTCTAATCCTGGCAGCTCCACTTTGTCTCTATCTCTCCTCCTCTCAGTATATCTGACTTTGTAATAAAAATAAAATAAATCTTAAAAAAAAAAGAAGAAGAAACTCAACTGTTCATAACACACTTATCTCTGATGAGCTCATGTGTGTAACAACCACTCCTCTTAAAAATCTTCGGACTTGCTGGAGAGTACTGTATCAGAAATGCCCCAAACCAAACAACTGTGCTAAAGACCAACAGAGCTCATTTTGAAAGACACTCACAGATCCCAGACAAGCTGTAAACACAGCCGACATCACCAGGACACCGAGAAGCAAGGGAACCATGCTGAAGAAGCTGTCTTACCTCTTTCGGTCACCAAGTCTGTCATTCAGGAGATTGAGAAAACAGCGACTATCCTACAAAACAAGTCAAATGTTTTCATTAAAAATATATGTATATATCTTATTTAATACTACCCTGACCAGCACATACAGGTCAGTATGGGCTCCTGCCCAACTACATCCAGTAACATCATGATGCTGCATAAGGGTTCGGGATCATGTTAACTATTCTTTGCCATGAGAAAGAGGCTCAGGCCACAAGCAGACTCCCTTCCTCTGACTGTGAGGGTGACAGCTGAGGAATACTTGGGAGTTCCAGAAGTTATTTGCACATTTGTATGTTACTGAGCCAGAAGAAGCAACAAGAGAATCAGCACTTCCTGCCAGACCCCAGCAGGGTGAGCCTTTCAAGGATGAGTGGCCCAACTAAGAGCTGGGTGCCTCCAGGGGAGACAATTTCAGAAGCTAGATAATTAACGGATTCTGTATTTTCTTCCCTTTCACAGCAAATGTGCCAGTGAAACAGAAGAAATTCATGCCAGAAGACCACGGGAGTGCAGGACCTTTCTATTTCTCTAAATCAGATAGCTGGAACTCAAAGGCAAGCTTGGGATAGCCCTGACATGACGTCAACATCTCCACCTAGACCACAGGGAATCCTGGCAATGGGCTCAGAGCCTGAGAAAATAGAAACATTTAGATGTTAGAAAATCCTGAGGCCCAGAGTGATGGCTCCATGGCTAAAACTTGACCTTCCCAGCACAGGGATCCCATATGAGCGCTGGTTCATGTTCCACATGCTCCACTTTCCTCCCATCCAGCTCTCTGTCTGGGGCCTGAAAAGCAGTGGAGGATGACCTGAAGCCTCGAGATCTGCATTCACACTGGAGACCTGGAAGAAGCTCCAGGCTTCTGACTTTGGATCGGCTCAACTCCAACCACTGTGGCCACTTGGGGCCTGAGCCATCAGACGGAAGATTGTTCTGTTTCTCCACTTCTCTGTAAAATCTGACGTGCGTTTCCAATAAAAATAAATAAATCTTAAAAGGAGAAAACTCTGGTTGTGTAGCTTTTGCCCAGAAGGGTACTTTTAGTCTAGATGCTGTTACTAAGGTTTTGCCTTATACTAAAAGCAGCAGCTTTAGGTGTTTTGTTTTTTGTTTTTTTTTAAAGAGAAGAGGATATGTGTTAGCCATGTGAGACTGGAGACAGATACACACAAAAGCCATGAGCTACTTCTGTGCCATTCAAAGGCAAAATCAAGGTGAGCCAGAAGTATAGAGAAGACCCTGAAAATAACCCTTCCTCTACATACAGATGGTGGGTGGACAGCTCAACACAACCACCCAACACGACTTGGCCACCAGAGCTAGCCCCACCCATAGGAGCCTGTCACCACCCATGGGAGCCTGTCACTACTTCTCCAGTTCCCCATCCCCCTACAAGTCCATTTACTGTTACTATTTTTATTTATTTATTTATTTATTTATTTATTTATTTGTTTATTTATTTATTTATTATTGGAAAGGTAGATATACGAGAGAAGCGACAGAGAGAAAGATTTTCCATGCACTGATTCACTCATCAAGTGGTCCCAATGGCCGGAGCTGAGTCAATCAAAAACCAAATGCCAGGAGTTTCCTTTAGGTCTCCCACATTGGTGCAGGGTTCCAAGGCTTTGGATCATCCTTGACTGCTTTCCCAGGCCATAAGCAGGAAGCTGGATGAGAAGTGGAGTAGCTGGGACACTAACCAGTGCCCATATGGGATCCCGGCACTTTCAAGCCAAGAATTTAACCACTAGGTTACCGCACTGGGCCCTACATGTCCATTTACAATTGCTCTCCTCATTGAAAACAAAATATTTTTTGCTTGATCCATGAAAATCACTTTGTCTGTAGTCTGTACCATCCCTGTTTGTATTGATGGATCCCTTTCCTTGGAAAACAGGGAGTTTAACAATTTCAGTGAAATCATATAAATGGAAGGAAAAAATTTCTCCCTAAGCCCAACTCATTGCCAAGAACTCAGGGGAGACTTCGCAACTGTTCACTGTTAGGGCAGACTCTCACCATCTCAAATTCTCGATCCTTAATGTCTTTGAAAGCTTCCACAATGACGTTATCCTCAAACCACTGCTTGGCAAGTTCCTCCCTCGCTGTTCTAGTTGTCAACCTACACAAGGTTTCGGAAGCTGCAACCTGCTGGTCGTAATCTGGACATGAACACACAGCAGACATGGGTCACTCTGGACAAACGACACAACAAAGGAGTCCCAGAGACAGTGCTTGCTCTGACAAGTCCCATTTTGGTCGCTTCATGCCACACGAACTAACAGCAGAACGTATCCTGGGGTGGGACCCCCAGGCAAGCTGCAACTGAAAAATCCTGGGAGAGAAATCTAAAAGATGTCAACAACATATAAATGAATAATATTTGTGGTTTTATGTTAGATACATTTAAAATTTTTAAAGGAAAGGGCTGGCACAATGGCAACACTGGCTAATCCTCTGCCTGCTGCCACTGGCATCCCACATGGGCACTGATTCATTTCTTGGCTGTTCCACTTCCGATCCAGCTTCCTGTTTATGGCCTGGGAAAGCAGTGGAGGATGGCCCAATCCTTGGGACCCTGTATCCACGTGGGAGACCCGGAAGTCCTTCCTGGCTCCTAACTCAAGATCAGCTCAGCTCCAGCTGTTGCAACAAGTGGATGAAGATCTGTCTCTCCTTCCCTCTATAAAAATCTATGTTTTTTTAATTTTTATTTATTTTTATTGCAAAGTCCGATATATATAGAGAGGAGAGATAGAGAGGAAGATCTTCCATCCGATGATTCACTCCCCAAGTGAGCCGCAACGGGCCGGTGCGGTGCCGATCCAAAGCCAGGAGCCAGGAACTTCTTCTGGGTCTCTAGCAGAAGCTGTCCTTGACTGCTTTCCCAGGCCACAAGCAGGGAGCTGGATGGGAAGCAGGGCTGCTGGGATTAGAACCCATGACCATATGGGAACCCAGTGCACTCAAGGCGAGGACTTTAGCCACTAGGCCATGGCGCCAGGCCCAAAATCTGCCTTTCAAATTAAAAAAATAAATATTTTTTTAATTCAAAGAAAGTTCATCAAAATAGCCATAAAATATTTGTTTAAAAAATACAATTCTAAGGTCACTTATGATATTCACAATGGACTCTAAAACTGCATAGAGCAAAATACTTTCCATAGGACGGTATTTATATACATTAAGGGCCAAGGCACCTGGCCTGGTTAAGTCACTGTTGGGATACCCATATCTGATTTGCAGTGTTTTGGTTTGTATTCCAACTCTGCTCCTGATTCCAACTTCCAACTAACGCAACCCTGGGAGGCAGGAGGTGATGGTTCAAGGGACGAGGTCCCGGCCACACACACACAGGAGACCCAGATTGGGCTTCTGTTTCCCAGCTCTGGCTGATGTGGGCACTTGAGGAATAAACTGGTGGATGGGAGCTCTCTGTCTCTGTCTCTCAAGCATTTTTTAAAATTGTGTTTTTAACTAATTTTTAAAATTTAAATTTAAAAAATAAAATTTTCAGTGCTTATGAAAATTGAAAATTTAGAAACAGTTGCTTAGACATGGAAACTGTGAGTCAAGGAGAAATGAAATGGCTTGGGAACAAGGACACAGGGCACTCTTCTTCATTTTGACTCCATTTGTTTTCAAAAAGAGTATTTACGGTAGATGTGCCAACATACTAAAATTTAACAAAGTTGCATGGTGAATAAATATGCAATTCCTAATTATTCTTTACAGTGTTCGGTCTGTACCTCTCAAAATAAATTGAAAATCAAATCTCAATACCTCTTTTCAGAGTCTGACCATGATTCATCCTTCCTTCTCCCTGGGTCCCAAATGCTTAGAAAATCCCCTCCAGGGCCCAATATTTAATATAGTAAATATTTACATTCTTACCACCCACAGTTATGATGGTCCTTGCAAAGTCTTTCCTGAAACATTTAAATCAACCACATTTACTGACAGGTACATCAAGTGGCAAAGTTACATCAAGTGTATCATGCTGACAATATTTTTAAAATCAATCTGTACGTTTGAAATGACTTCAAATTCCCCTCACTGACTGTAATGTCAAAACTGTAACGAACACAGTCTCTCACTGGATGAGGTTACTCCTAAAAGTTGGTGGAAAACAGAACTAAAGGGTAGGTTTACTTGGCTGCAAAAACAGATTCTTGCATATGGAAAGTTGTCTAAAAAGTTCACCAGAAGCAGAGCTGGCATTATGACACAGCAGGTTAAGCTGCTACCTGTGACACCAGGTTGAGTCCTAGCTGCCCCACTTCCAATCGAGCTTCCTGCTAAAGCGCCTAGCAGAGCAGCAGAAAGTGACCCAATGACTTGGGCCCCTGCCACTCTTGTAGCAAACCAAAATTCCAGACCTGGTCATTGCAAACTTTGGGAATAAATTAGCAGATGGAACACTGATTAATCTCTCAAAAAATGTATTTTTTTTTAAGTTTGCAAAAAAGTGCCTGTTACAAAAATCTGTGGAAACGGTGCTGTGGTACTGTGGGTAAAGACCATTGCTGGCAGTATAGCATCCTTATGGGCACCCGTTCATGTCTCAGTTGCTCCACTTAACCTCCAGCTCCCTACTGATCGTCTGGGAAAAGTAGCAGAAGATGCCGCAAGCGCCTGGGCCCCTGCTATGTATGTGGGAGATCTGGAAGAAGCTTCTGGCTCTTGGCTTCAGCCTGGCCCAGTCCTAGCTGTTGTGGCCATGTGGGAAGAGAAATCAGTGGATGGAAGAGGTGTGTGTGTGTGTGTGTGTGTGTGTGTGTGTGTGTGTGTGTGTTTCTTTCTACGTAACTTTCAAATAAACAAATTAATCTCTAAGAAAATTCATGCATGGAATTTCCAGGTTTTCACAACAAAACACATTCTATTTTTAAATTCCATTTTCCACAAGCTTTTAAAGTACCTGTATATAATCAAGAATTCCAAGTCAAGTTTAACAACTGTGACACTAATCTTTCTTCCATGTTACAGTAACTCCCATTTTAAAGAAGAGATTTATTGCAACATCTTGTGATAGCCTAGTTTCTCATACGTGGATTGATCTGTTGCTACTCAACAAACAGCCCTAAAACAGCACCACTTCATTTTACACTTGCAGGTCTCACTTGTGCCTGAAAGTCCAGAACATTCCAGACTTTCCTGAACACACAGATAAGAAGGCAGCATGACCATAGGATTGTGATTTGAAAATTGAGAAAACATCAGAAAACATGAGATCTTCCAATCTCAACATATTAGATATCAGAACATCAATATTAACTCTAAATACATTGAAGATAGTGATTTCACTGTGTCAAATGAAAAAAAAAAAAGGTGTTTTTGTTTGTCTTGTTTTTTAGGAGAAGTCCAGTGCAGAAATGATGAGTGACATGGTTAAACATGACATCAATGCATTGATGATCATTGGTCACCACCTGTACATCATGGTAAACTCACCAGTAACAGCTGCCCAGCCAATAAATGTTGGACTGCCACTGTCAGCCATTTAAAATCACATTTCACAATATTGTGCTAAATTTGCTCTTTCTGCAGTCACACATGACATCCTTCCAGATTTCATGCTGCAATGACTATGCAGGCATAGCGAGGTCACCCAAAATTCCACCACTTCAAAGCAATGCAAACTCCATGCCTTGTTGGGGTGGCGAACAGCTGGTAACCTAAGAGTCCATGCTCTCCGCAAAGCATCCCGCTGGCCACTGTAAGACTGTCTCACTTGACCTTCACAAGAACTTCACTGGGAAGTTACTGCCAACCCCAGTCTATAGGTAAGCAGCATGAAGGACAATGTTCAAGCTGCACTCCACCCACGGAAGTGGCAAAGGTAGGATTGGAAGCCAAGCAGTCTGGACCCAGGACTTGCACTGTCAACATTCTTCCCAGTCACTGAGTGAGCTCACATACACATAAGAAAAAAAAATCACGGATGGTCTAATAAAGCATTTCACCTTGCCTTGTAAAATCCAAACAACCCCGGACCGGTGGCGTGGCCTAGCGGCTAAAGTCCTCGCCTTGAAAGTCCCGGGATTCCATTTGGGCGCCGGTTCTATTTCCAGCAACTCCACTTCCCATCCAGTTCCCTGCTTGTGGCCTGGGAAAGCAGTCGAGGACGGCCCAAGGCTTTTGGACCCTGCACCTGCGTGGGAGACCCGGAAGAGGTTCCTGGTTCCTGGCATCGGATCGGCACCGCATCGGCCGTTGTGGCTCACTTGGGGAGTGAATCATCGGATGGAAGATCTTCCTCTCTGTCTCTCCTCCTCTCTGTATATCTGGCTTTCCAATAACAATAAAATCTATTTAAAAAATCCAAACAACCCATAAAGGAACAAGAACACAGTCAGTCTGCCTCTTCCTCGGTCCTCCTGCGTAATCTAGCACACACGGCAGGTGCACTGAGCCTTCACCGAAACCACGAATAATTGCACTCATCCGTGAGAAGAAAGGCTGAACCAACACCACCACAAGAGTGTTGCTCTTAACACCACCACGTACTTGAGGCTAAAGCCACTTTAGATGACATATGCTTTCTGACAAGGGGAGGCTTTTTCTCTTTTCCCGAGGTACAGCTTGCAAAATGATGTTCAAAGTCCTCACGGCCTTCTCAGAATTGGGGAAGGCATTCACAGGAAAGAAAGAAAACAGAGACCCATGCGTAAGTTTCTTGGAAGCTGCTGGAGCACTTGTTGTCTAGTTTCTTAACTCACCTCCTGCTGAAGCGAATGGCTGATCCTCCTTTCAGTCACCAGGAATCCTAAACTGAGGATGAAGGAATCCAACATCTGCATTTTCCCTGAAAGCATATTTTACAAGAATCAAATGTGTGCCAAAAAGAATTAGGGGAGCTAGTGGTTACGGTGTCCGTGTCCTACAGCACTTGGTCTCAACTCCTTGCCATGCAGTCTGTGGGAGGCAGTCAGGGTAACTGCGTTGCTGTTGCCCTCCAGGGAGACCAAGCCCCAGCTGTCCTGGAAGTTTTGGGAGTGAATCAACAGATGGCAGATAGCTCTGCCTCTCCTATCTGGGGAGGAGGAGGAAGGAGAGGAAGAGAAACTGACAAATGTAGGGGCAACAGCAGCAGGGGGAAAAAACACAGAAGAGGCACCAGGAAAGCAGAGACCAAAGCAGGTGAGGCAGCAGCAGGAACAGAAACAGCACTGCACAGCAGCTGTAGCAGGAGGAAGAGAAGCCGCAGCAGATTCAGCACAAGCAAGAGGAGGAGGATGGCAGCAGAGCCGGCACACGAGGCAGCAGCTTACACAGAAGCAGGAAACGCCACAGCAAACTCTGCAGGTGCAGGCTCAGTACAAAACAGCAACACAGATGCAGTGGAAAGAACGGCAGGGGAAAAATAAGATGCCAACAATGACCAAGGAAATGACTCTCAATGACATGGAAAGGCAAATCTACAAAAGCCATGGAATGATGAGGTCTGGCCATGAGACAAGATCAAGTCTGTGTTAAAGCCACTACCAGCAGGTGTTGTGGCACAGGAGTTAAGCCCTGGCACCTCAGGTCCATATTGGAATGCCCGTTGGAATCCCAGCCACTCTGCTTCCAGTCCAGCTCCATGCTAACAGCCCCGGCAGTTGAGACCATGGGGGAGTGAACCAGCAGATGGAAGAGGTGTCAATCTGCCTTTCAAATCAACAAACCTGTTGGGTCAGCACTGGTACAGCGAGTTACGTGGTCCCTTGTGAGACCAGCATTCATAACAGCTTGCCAGTTCTAGTCCCAGCTCTTTCGCCTCTGATCCAGCTCCCTGCTAATGTACCTAGGAAGACAGCAGATGCTGGCCCAAGTGCTTGAGGTCCTGCTGCCCGTGTGGGGAGCAGGAGGAAATCTCAGACTCCCGACTTTATCCTGGCCCAAACATAGCTGTTGCAGTCATTTTGGGACATGGAAAATCAATTGATCTCTCTCCTGTCCCTGGTGTGTGTAACTCTACCACTCAAATAAATTTAAAAGTTCCAGGCCACATATGTATGAATCATGCAGATATCCACGAAGGAAAACGGAACAAGCAGTATGACTCTTCCCTGTCATCATACCTAAAGCAAAACTGATTTCTGATTTCTACACCAACTAAGAATGTGCAGCTCCTTGTACAGTTTCATCTATCATTACTACTATTATTGTTATCATTTTCTGATACAGTTCCATAGGCCCTAGGACTTCCCTTACTCCCTCCCCAAATTCCCTCCTCCCACAAGTTCTACTATATTATTACTATAGCACAGTTCCTCATAAACAGTCATATGTCCATCGTTGCGGGCATGGACAATGGCAGAGAGTCCCACATCCTATTGTCAAGATACAGTAAACAGTTTCATTGGGAGTCCATCTTTGGAAGTAGAGATGCATACTGCTATACATCCTCACATCTGGATAAGACAGTCTCCATTACAGTTACTATACATCTGCTTAAATGAAAAGCCACAATACAAAATCAACAGGAAGAAATAGAAATTTATAATGCTATGAAGTTAAATAACACGCTACTGAATGACCAATGTGTTGAAGAGAAAGAAAATCAAGAATATTCCTTAACAAAATGATGCTATCATATGATCTATAAGTCATTGAAGAATTTAATGAGGGGAAAGAAAAAGTGTTTTGAAGAGATGGAATTAAAAAAAAATCAAAATCCATGAGATATAGCTTCTGTTAATCTTTGTTGGTGATATGTCTTCTGCAGGCAACAAATAGATGGGTTTTGCTTCTATAATCCAGTCTGCTAATCTATGATGTTCGATTGATGCATTTAAGCCATTCACATTCAGGGTTAATATGAATAGGTGGTAATTTGATTCTGTCATTTTAGCAATGGGTTGTTCATTAATTTAGTCTACTGTTATTTTACTGAGATGTTCTTCACATTTGCCTTTGATTTTGGTGGGTGCTATTTCTCTTCTCTGTCAAGAGACAGTCTTTAAGTACCCTTTGTAGGGCAGTTTTGAAAGAGGTATATTCTTTTTACTGTGGAAGAACTGTATTTCATTTGCAAAGACAACAGAAAGTTTTGCTGGGTAATCCTGGGCTAAGTATTTTTTGCTTTTAGAATCTGGAATATGTCACTCCATTCTCTTCTGGCCTGCAGAGTTTCCTGTGAGAGGTCTCCTGTGAATTTAATTGGCATTCCTTTATATGTCAGTTGATTTGTTCATGTGCACATTTAAGGGTCTTTTCCTTATGTTTGATTGAAGAGAGCTTGATTATCATGTGTCATGGTGAAGATCACTTTTGGTCAAGCCTGTTGGGAGTTCTGTGTCCCTCCAGGATGTTGTTTCCCAATTCTTTCTCTAGATTAGGGAAATTTTCCCTGATTATTTCATTAAATACATTTTTTAAAGATTTATTTTATTACAAAGTCAGATATACAGAGAGGAGGAGAGACAGAGAGGAAGATCTTCCGTCCGATGTTTCACTCCCCAAGTGCGCCGCAACGGCCAGTGCATGCTGATCCGATGCCAGGAACCAGGAACCTCCTCCAGGTCTCCCACGCAGGTGCAGGGTCCAAAAGCCTTGGGCCGTCCTCAACTGCTTTCCCAGGCCACAAGCAGGGAGCTGGATGGGAAGTGGAGCTGCCAGGATTAGAACCGGCGCCCAAATGGAATCCCGGGGCTTTCAAGGTGAGGACTTTAGCCACTAGGCCGTGTCACCGGGCCCCATTAATTACATTTTTAAACCCAACTTCTCTTTCTGCACCTTCTGGGAATGGCATAACTCTTATACTTGACCTTTCAATAGTGTCTTTCAGTTCTTAAATATTTTTTTAGCTTGACCCAGCTCTGCTTCCAGCTTTTCGCTTGTTTCCTCCTGGTGACAAGAAATGTCTTCCAATTCTGAGATTCTTTCTTCTGCCTCCTTCATTCTATTTTGGAGACTCTCCATTGTACTTTTTATTCACTCCACTGTATTTTTCATTTCTGATATATCAGCTTTCATTTGATTCATTTCCAGTGTGACATATTCCTTAAAGTCCTTAAACTATTAAAGTATTACATGATTCTTGTTGTTGATAAGAAGTTTCATAACAAGTGTTTTGAATTTTGTGTTCCCCATTTTCTCGATATCTTCCTCCGTGAACTCTGAGGTTGGCTAAGGGTTTTGCTCCTTTACAGGAGAGTATTAAGTAATATTCATTGTGACTGTGGCTCCTCTTTTGCTATTGGTCACTGTACTTCTGCTTCCTTGGGACAGGTTTCTACACTCTGTCACTCACAGGTCTGCAATTTGATTTTATTTATTGTGGTTGGCACACATCTCTTTGTTTGCAGTTACTTGGGCCACTTTTTCCACCAAGTTCCAAGTCTGGGTTCTCATGTTAGACATCTACCATGATCTAGACAGCCCCAGCTCCTGGCTCACCACTCTCCACCTTCTGTGATACTGTGCTGAGGCTGCATCGTTGTCTGTACAAACTTTCTTCCACTTCCGGTTGGAGCAGGTCCTAGGATTAGGGAGATAACAGGTGTCCTATATAGCTAGGTTGATGGTGGTGCTAATCTTGCTGGAGCCTATTGGCTGTTAGGTCTGAGGGCCACACAGACCTGTTTTGACCCATATGCCATAGTTGGTATTATTTTCCTGTGGGACCAGTGCAATGCACTGAGCTCAGTGAATTCTCTCCCAGCTCTGCACATGCACAGCTCACTATTGTCACTGCAGTTGTAAAGTTTTTCCACACTGTTCAGATTTGCACCTGATGTGTCACTACTAGAGTTCTTGATCTGCTGGTAGTCAGGACTGAGTTCTAAGCAGACCTGTCTTGGGTGGAACCTGTAGGATGCCACATTGTTGCAGTTCACCGAGCCAGAATGAGTTCATACCAGCTCAGTGCATGCACAGTGCTGTCCTATCACAGCCTTTGCCTTCCTATACAAAATGCTGCCTGATTTGGCTCTAGCAGGCAGACTAGGCCCTGAAGTCCATGTTGTTCCTGCACTGCCTGTCTGGAACCTGCCACTCTGTTTCTGCTCCTGGTGAAATCCAACAGATCAGCAGACAGGCAGTTCTTTGGGTTCACCTCCTGAGCTCTGGGGAAACGCCCCTTCCCACCTTGTTGCCAGTTGAGTTCTCACTGCAGGTGCAGTTCAGGTCACCGCTGGCTGAGTGCTGCTGGGGTATCAGTCACTGCCACACCACACTGTTGTATATGTTGCTTTCCTGTGTCTGTCACTATCCAGGTGCTCCTCTGCTGTCATTCTGCCTTCTCTTATTTCCTGGAATGTGTCCTCTCTGCTTAACATCGGCTAACATTTCTCTGTTTAAACATGTCCTTACCCTATTCTGCCATCTTGATTCTCCCTAGTTTCCTTTTGTTTTTCCAAAATACTTATTTTGAGGCCAGTGCTATGGCTCAACTGCCTAATCCTCTACCTCCAATTGCCAGCATCCCATATACGCATTGGTTCATGTGCTGGCTACTCCACTTCCCATCCAGCTCTCTGCTTATGGCCAGGGAAAGCAGCAGAGAATGGCCCAAAGCCTTGGGACTCTGCATCCACATGGAAGACCCAGAAGAAACTCCTAGCTTCTGGCTTTTAAATATATACGTATATATTTTTTCCATTGGAAAGGCAGATTTACAGAGAGAAGGAAGATCTTTCACTCTGTCTCTCCATCGACTGGTTTACCTTCCAAAAGGCCACAAGAGCCTGAGCTAATCCAATACGGAGCCAAGAGCTTCTTCCAGGTCTCTCATGTAGGTGCAGGATACTAAGGCTTTGGGCCATCATCTGTTGCTTTTCCAGGGCATAAATAAGGAGCTAAATAGGAAATGGAACAGCTGGGACAGTGCCCGCATGGGAATTTGGTGCTTGCAGGTGAAGGGTTAGTGTGTTGAGCCACTACACTGGCCCCACAATTTCCTGTTTTTTCCATATGCTTCTTACATTTGTGTATTACAATAAAAATTAAGATTGTGCAAGGGTTTAGTCTGACAGAGAAGCAGATAGCAGCAGTGTGAAAGTGCTCTCATCAGTTGGTTCATTCTCCAACTGTCCACTCACTCCAAGTCTCTTTACATGAATATTGGGGCTACAAATGTCCAAATACACAATGGAAAATACTTTTTCTGCCAATTTTTAAAGACCACAATTATCATTTATGAAGTTAACAAAAAAATAACTTGAAGATATGTGGAGTCCACTGACAGATGGTGAAGACCTCTGACAAACACAGCACAGCTGCTAACAAGTCTGAAATCCCCCGTGACCAGACATCATCAATAACCACTCTTGAACATGAAAATCAAAAAGGTGTATCATACAAAAAGAATGTATCTGTTGCAAGAGGTCCCCAGTTTCTGAAATGGTCCAATGTTTTAAATATACCTTGGAGTTCATAATAACTGAAAGTATCAAAATCGTCTTTTCTGTGAGCCACGTTGGAAAAGAAAAAATCAACCACCTAGTCCCCAGTTTCCTTTTCTAGAATCCTTACCTTTATACTCTTAAAGGAGGAAAGCAGCCAAAGCAAATTCAGGTCAAGTCAGCAACAGCTACACTGGCCTGGTTTTCCTCTTGGTCTGCCTCTAGGTTTGAGTAACTGTGGTGGCATGAGGAGGGCTTTGTGGCAGATGGCACTTCAGTGGCCACATGCCAAAGAGATTACCCAGAAACAGGAGAGCTGAGACGGCCAAACTTCCCAATCCATCCTCTCAGGACCTACCAGCCCCCGCTGCTGCCTCAGTGGGAACCACAGCACTGACCATGCTGCTGGTATGCAATGACCAACCTGGTTTTTCACGACATGAACAAAGCTTAGCAGCCATTTAGCGACAGCAGCAACTACAAACACAACCAGACAAATAAACAGGTTTTCACAACAAAATGTATTTCAACACTATCATATGCTTTCTCAATAAATTCAAATATATTTAACCCCACTTTCAATAGTCTCTGTATTGTAATATTAATTAAAATAGGTAGCCAATTGGTAGCTAATAATAGACTTACCTTTTCTACTGCATCTGGAAATAACCTAATAAAAAGAAAGGTTTCAGCTATTATTCTAAAGCAGCATTCTAAACTGTAACGTTCATGTTAGTAGAGGGTGCCCTCATAGGCAGAGGGTGCCCTTAAAGAACTTTCGAGGAAGCTTACGTGAACCTCACCCTCCTGAATACAATGAGCAAGTGGCTATTTGTACATATGTAAATAAGCCATTTTTCTTTTAACACGGACATGTGTGTTGATGTACAATTATTCTTTAAATGATACTCTGATAATAAAGTCTTTTAATGAAAAGCACATCTTACAGAAATTCAGGCTTTGAAAATAACCTCGAGGGGCCAGCACTGTGGTGTAGCATGCTCCCCCACCAACTACAGAGTGGCCTCCTGGATGGTAGCTGTTCTGAGTCCTGGCTGCTCCACTTCTGATTCAGCTCCCTGCAAATGCGCCTGGGAAAGCAGCAAAGGATGGCCCAGGTGCTTGGGCTCCTGTACCCGTGAAAGAGACCTGGATGAAGCTTTGCTATTCCTGTCCACTTCCAAGGGGGCATGCACAGTGAAGTTCCCCAGAGCCTTACCATAGCAGTGTCCAGGAAGTCTTCTGTCGCACTGATCAGAGATACATCTGAGACCAGGTCTTCCATGGTCAGAAATCCTGTCATCCTCTCAAACCAGAAAACTATGTAGCTGAGACAAAAAAGGCAGATGGAACCACACAGGACTGAGTAATTGCAGCCTAGTCAATGAAAATTCTTTAGGAGATTTTCTCAGGCGACCAGAATGGGACTAAAGCTCCTCTTCCCTGCACATGTCCAGGTAGGCCTGGCTCTCACATCTGCCATGCGGAAGACTCATGATGGAGCCAGAAACCTCCAGGAGCCTCCTAAGCTCTCGGGTTCTCAGCAGGAATTGAAGACTTAGCCAGGATGGATGCCAGAAAGCTCCAGAAGGGACTGGCAAGACAGGACTGAGCTCAACGGATCTTCCCAACACAAGGGGAAACGTGCAGAAAGCAACCTGTCAACAGAGATGCAGAACTGGGAACGGCTCCACCCAGTGCCACCCTGATGGCACTCGATGGGCCCAGGCCTGGCTACCTTTCTTATGTCAAACACAGCTGGCTAAAACAAGGTTTGGCTTTTCATAGAAATATATATTCGATTTCATATTAAGTTGCTAGGATGGGAATAATTTATAACAAACTTTAAAAAAAAAGACTTATTTTTATTAAAAAGGCAGACATAGAGAGAAGGAGAGACAGAAAGCAAAATCTTCCAACTGTGGGTTCACTCCCCAAATGGCCCCAACAGCAGAAACTGAGCCATTTGGAAACCAGGAGCTGCTTCTGGATCTCCAGCTGTCCTTCTCTCTGCAAATCTCCATTTCCAGCAAAAATATCAGTAAGTCAGAAAAAACAAACAAAACTTTTGTCACCTTCCTAGAATATATTTACTCAATAAAGCAAAGGCCATCTGAAGACCATTTTTTGCTGAGACAGGTCAGAACAGAAAATGGCTCTTGCTGAGCAGGAGTTTGGATAAACAGCTCCTTACAAAGCCTTGAACACTGCATTTCAGAATCAAGCACCCTGCTGAACATCACAAACAAGCCTCAATGGGAACTGGGACAAGCTGGCACTATCTGAAAATTCCCTGATCCCAGACCCAGGAAATCAAAATTGCTGGTGACAGAGCCCAGGCAATGGTTAACTCTCTCCACGTGACTGGTGACTGTAACATAGGCAAGGTCTGAGACATTTCCTGCATTTACATCAGAAAAACCTTCACTTTAGATTCAATCACCTGGGGGCCTAGAGTTGTGGCACACTGGGTTAAGCCACTACCTGCGGTGCTGGCATCCCAACTGTTCTGCTTCCCCTGTCTCCCTGTTACTACACCTGGGAAAGCAGCAGAGGATGGACCAAGTGCCACCTGCTTGGGAGACCCAGCAGGGATTCCCAGCTCCTGCTTTTGCCCTGGTCCAGCACTGGCTGTAGTGGTATCAATCAACAGATGAAACATCTTTCTTTGTGTCCCCTCTGGCACTTTGCCTTCCAAATGCATGAATGCCTAAGTCTGTGGGCACACTGAGATAGATGCGGGCAGCCAAGAGACCTTAGAATTTCTCACCTCTGGTGCAAGAAGCCAAGAGAAATAACTCCCTCAGGACATTCTCTCTCCCCTGCACCCCCGTCAGGGTCCCTAAGGAGACAGCCAACAACCATCTCCATCCCTTGGCACCACTGTAGCCTGGCAAGGAGTGGCACACCTTCTCTCTCTACTCTTCCAACCCTCTTCCCCTGTGGACAGAGGAGGGAAGGCAGGAACATTTTTCTCAGCCATCCCACTGCCCCCCAAACCCAACCCTCTCCATCCTAATCAAAAGTCCACAATGGTCTGCAACCTCCTCACCTTTGCAATAAATATTAAAATTTAGAAATGCAAGTGGTATCCCAACAGCAAGAAACATAATTATGTTCCAAATCCTCCACTGTCTATAACAAATATTACTGAGTCCTTTAGTGCATTAAAGGAAACAAAATGGTATGTTTAATTCAAAGCTCAGAGAAACATTTTTGGTGCGATGATGTCCAAAAATCAAAAGAATTGAATCATCTGTCTTCTGAAACTATATTTTCTCCATCCTTAAATTCATGATTAAAATTCCATGCTCTTTTATGTTAATGTGATCCAACTTACCCCAGGACCTCCCCTCAAGAAGTGACCTCAACTGAGGGAGGTCAGTTCTTAAAAAAAAAAAAAAAAAAAAAAAAAAGATTTGAAAGAGTAACAGAAGCAGGGACACACACACACACACACACACACACGGACAGCTCTCTCTCTCTCTGAGAAAATAGCTTCTTCTCCTTGCTTCTCCCCCCCCCCACCGACCCCCAGAAAGCTGCTGCGCTGGCAAAGCTAGAACTGCATCCTGGTTTCCCACAATGGGGTGCAGTGGCCCAAGCACTTGAGCCATCTTCTGCTGCTTTTCCCAAACACATTAGCAGGTAGCTGGATTGGAAGTTGAGCAAATTGGTGCCCGTGCTTGGCATTACAGAAGGTGGCAAGCACTGTCCACTATCCCATGAAGCTATGCTTTAAAATACCTCGGTTCGGCACAGTGTGATAGCTCAGTGGTTACATCCTGGCCTTGCAACTGCCAGGATCCCATAAGGGTGCCGGGTGGTATCCTGACTGCTCCACTTCCCATTAGCTCCCTGCTTGTGGCCTGGGAAAGCAGTACAGAACAGCCCAAAGCCTTGGGACCTTGCACCTGCGTGGGAGACCCAGAAGAAGTTCCTGGCTCCTGGCTTCGGATCAGCTTAGCTCTGGTCATTATGGCCACTTGGGGAGTGAACCATCGGATGGAAGATCTTTCTGTCTTTCCTTCTCTCTGTAAATCTTTGCAATAAAAAAATCTTTTTTAAAAATAAAATACCTTGGTCACCACTCCAGCTCTCCCCGTCAAAAACTGTTTTTTGTCACCATTCCATCTCCCTCCCCACCATATATTTGTTGAATACAGATGTAGCAAAGTGGGGATACAGATGTGGCACAGTGGGGATACAGATGTAGCAAAGTGGGGATACAGATGTGGCAAAGAGGGGATACAGATGTGGCAAAGAGGGGATACAGATGTGGCAAAGTGGGGATACAGATGTGGCAAAGTGGGGATACTGATTTCTTCTCTGATTTGGTCTCCATGGGACAGAATAATGTAACACAACTGAACCCACCCTAATCCTTCAGGTTACCCAGAGCTTCAAGCAGTGACAAGGTGACACTTATCTTTGGGATCAGTCCCTGCTGAATTAGTAAAGGCTCATCTTCTTCAGGACCATCCATGAAGAACTGCCGAACACAGGTGAACAGCAGGGAGACATGCCCAAAGGCATGCTCATCCAGCTCCTAGGCAGGAGACCACACTGCATCACCACTCACGTCGGCAGTTCAATGCAGGTACTTTGGGCACACCAGAAAGCAAAACATACTTGCCTTATTGATGGAGCTATCGAGCTTTTGTAAGAGCAGACGACTGTATTTTTGAGGGGAATGGCTCTCTTTCTGTTCAAAGTATTCTTTGATTTTCTGAAATCTATTACCATCAAATGCATCAGTAATGAGTGACTGAAGCTGGAAAGGCAACAGTGTGCAAATTACTCCTTACCCCAGAACATTCTATAATATCTCTAGTTCATATTATCTGTAATAATTCAATGTGAAATAGAGGTCAGCATGGAACAATGTTGAATAGGAGGCAATCACGTAACAAGTGATCGAAGTTTCTCGGCTTGTTAATACTCAAAGGCAGCAGAGAGCCTGTCCCGTGATGCTGACACACCCTAAAGTTGGAGACCCACTTGACTGGAAACATGTGATCCTACAGGTGAAAATTCTTAGCAATGCTGGCAATCTTATAACCCTAAAATGCTCATAAAGTCACACAAATGATCCTAGTAGAAAAAAATTAAAATTCCATTACAAACAATGGAAGCTGATGAATTCACAAATTGGCCATTTTGAGATTGATTTGTTTCCTAACTAAACATTATCCAAGACCTGTTTTAAGTACATACACTTGTGTAACATTCTTAACTATCACCTCTAAAGGATGCCTGGAGCTGAGGTCAAACCTCGGGAGAGCATCCAGCGGGGCCTCCTACTCTCATCCTCTACCTCCTATCCTGCAACTCCTATCCTCTACCTGGCAGCCACAGTCCTGCCTGCTGAAAACCCTACCATGGCTGTCCCTCCTCTCAGAATCAACCCAAACCTTTGGCTGTCATCTGCAGGTCTCTGTGTGGTCTGATCTCTGGCTGACTTCTAGGTCAACCCTCCCTTGCTGCTGAGTCCTCGGATAAGCCAAGCCCTTCCCAGCACAACTGTTCCAAGGCCAGGCTGCAGTTTCCCTGCCCCTTTCCTGTGAGTGGTTCCTCCCCATCTCAGCTTGTCAGGTAGATCTTCCAGGGCTACCTGTTGTAAAGGAAGCCAGTGCCTCCTTGCATCTCCAAAGCTTTCCCATTCTGACACCTAATTCCTCTTGGCTGGGAACCTGCCTCCCTGACTCTGCCACAATCATGTGGGCAAGCACTGCTTGAGCTTGGTTCATTTCTGGCTGCTTACATCCAGCACAGCACTAAGGCACAGGATCCTGCAGCCTAGGGCGCTCAGGGTGGCTGATGGTGAAAACTGACCAGAAGCGTGGATACACTGGATGGGGGAGATTCAGGCTTGAGAACTGAAGGGACCATTGTGCTGATGGCCCCTGGAGAACAGGGAAGGGGCTGGAAATCACCCACACAAAGAACAAGAACCAGTCTTTACCAAGAAAGCAGCTTGTGCAAAAAAAAGACTTAAACATTCAAAGAATCCCACTTCAAAGTTTTTTTTTAAGCCTTCTATTGTTTCCCTCAACACAAAATTTTAACTGTACCTTCCACTTCTTTCAGGTCAGAGTAAAACAGCATTTCAAAACAAAACTTTACAAATACAGCACGAAGATTACCAGCAAAGTGCATCCTAATTGAACAAGTTTACAAAAAAAAAAAAAGCCAAACTCCATCGTGCCGATAAAGCACAACTATTTAGAACCAACCACTGTCAAATGTCACATTGCAAAGTACAAACTAAACAAAGGGTCTCTACTCAGGAATCTGTTTTCCGTACAATTTTAAACAACACCGAAGGGCTCCCATACTGAAAATTTCAAGAATCAAACCACAAGAGAAATGTCCAGAAACTTTGATAATTGTCTGAGCTCTCTATTTTTTTTTTTTTTTCAGGAAACAAGCCCTGGTTTTGCAACACCTTACCACCACATTAAAAAACTCCATGTTTCCTGCTCACTTCACCCTCACAATGGAATTGGAAAGTGTGAGACACACAGTATTTTAAAGTCCACTTTGAAGTCTAGACAGAGGTAACGGTGCTACTTCTTGAACTTGACCAAAAAATTCCCCAACGGTGTACTTTTGTCATATTCTATCACCACTATTTACGAACACGAAAACAAGGGATATGAATTCAAAGACCCAAATCCAGACTGACTTTTTCACCAACGGAGTATTCTAATTAACGCCAATTGAACGAATGTTGCAACTTGGGCAGAACCGCACCGCGGGTGCCTTAGGAGGTCTTCATTTAGTCGCAAAAGTTTTCTGGAGTCCCAGCGTTTGGGACCATGGATCTGGACCCGGAGAGAGCGACTTGAAAAAATCTGCCTGGTCGCTTTCTAACTTGAATTCCCCCCTTCCGGAGCGCTGTAGTAGCGAGGAACTAGATCACCTTTCCGCTGCCGCCCAAACACTCAGACTAAACCTAAGGAGCTTGAAGCCGCAGACCGGACCCGCTGCCCCATCCCCTGAGCTCAGAGCCTCCCCGCCAGCTTAAACCTCAGCCCGCCAGGCTAGTGGCCGAGAGACCTGGGCTCAGTGGACTCCGGGTTCCATTGGAGTCACTCACCCGCGGCATTATGCTCCTCCAAGCCCGACTCTGGCCTTCCCCGGTCCCTGGTCCCTGGTCCCCGGCTCCTGGCCCCGGGCGCGCCGCTCACCTGAGCGCGCACACCTGCGCTATTCTCCATTCCACCTCCCAAGAGTCGGGCGGGTGGAGGACGCTGGGTCGCAGGTGTCTGGATTTAGAGCTTCTCCAGAAATACTAGTTGATGGACAGGCCGCTGAAACCTACAACTCTGATTGAAATCAAGACACACGCGCGCCTGACTAACCAGCGCACTCAGGTCGGGACACCTGGGCGCGCGCTCACAGGCGCACCCGCAGAAAATGGTGATCCCTGGAACAGGAACTCGGTGAAAGCTTTCCCTCCTAGGCGGGATTACGAAGCCAGAGCTGGTGAAGCGTTCTCTCTACGCGTCAAAGCCCTTAGAGCTGATTTTTGTGCCCTGATTGGAATGCATACAAGCTACACTCGTTCCCTGCCAAGAACCAGGCCTGCCCCTAAAATTACAACAATGCTCCTGAGACCATAGATATTTTCATTTTGCTTTGCTTAAATGCCCTTCTGCGTGAGTGGCAGAAAAGGGGTGTTTGAAAAAAAAGACATGTGAATACAGTAGCAAAAAAATAAAACTGCAGTTTGAGTTTTAAAAAATGTACTTTTATAGGAAAGGCAGATTTACGGAGAGAAGGAGAGACAGAAAGATCTTCCATTTGTTTGTTCACTCCAAAAATGACCCCGAAGGGCAGAGCTGAGCTGATTCGAAGCCAGGAGCTTCTTCCAGATCTCCCATGTAGGTTCAGGGTCCCAAGGACTGCGGCCATCCTCTAGGCTTTCCCAGGTCACAAGCAGGGAGCTGGAAGGGAGTTGGAACAGTCAGGACAGGAATCAGTAGTGTCCTGGTGCTTACAATTGGAGGATTAGCCAATTGGGCCATCATGCCCACCCTCAAAGTTTGTTTTCTTTCTCTCTCTCTCTTTCCTTCCTTCCTTCCTTCTTCTTCCTTTATGATTTTTCTTTTTAAAAAATGACGCTTCCACTGGAAGTACCCCTTGAGTAAAAATCAACAGACACTGTTACTAGATGCTGTGCGATTTCATGCAGTGGCATGTACATGCATCTGTAAGGCCCCCCAACAGGGAAAAACCTTACCAAATGTCTCGAGGGAGTGAGTTTCCCCAATGACCACCGAAGACGAGACTTGATGCAAAAGCAAGAGGCTTTATTTGATTACCAGCGCGCTGGAGCCAAGGCCAGTTCCTCTAGTAGGGGGCCAGGCAACGACCTCGAATCATTAGACAGAGGGGTTTTTAAAAGGCTAAGCTAAGGCTAAAATCATTAACATAAGCAGGAAGGGTGAACCATTAACATGAGCAGGGAGTGGGAATCATTAACATAAGCAGGGAGGGGGCCATGCCATTAGGGGCGGAGGCTAGTTGCAGGTGCCCCTTATCTCTTAGGCTCCCAGGCTCTATCATGAAATGTTTCACTGCCCTTCACTGTCCTTTTACCGCAAGCAGAATACAGAAAGTAAAAAGCAAATTAAATTCTTCTGTCATTTCAATCCTAAATGTCCCTTTTCACGTCCACATCAAAGCTATAGAGGACGCAACTAGAGTCTCCTTTAGTCAACACAGGCTTCCCCTCACACTTTCAGTGTGATCCTTGGGCTGTCTTTCCCAGGTACTAGTGTGGGAAGAGGGATTGAAAGTAGAGCAGCTTGGACCCAAAGCAGCACCTGCACGGGATGTTGATGATGCCGATGGTGGCTTAGTCCTTGAGGCCACGTCACCAGCTCTATCATCAATTATTTTCAGATGAGGTTGGGGGCATGATTTGGGGAAAATGTATTTTATGTATTCTTTGGAACTCTGCAGTAGCAATACATGCAAATCTTCAGAGGAAAGTAAAATATAATAACTATTATTAATTACATTTTTACTTTGATCAGCTTCCTTTTTTTTTACCAGACATTTTATAGCAACACAGAATTAGATGCTCTTACTGTTCTCAAACAATACACAGGAGAGGCTTTGTATCTTTAGTAGATTCTTAGGAAGCATTTAGAAATCGAGTTTTCTTTAAGTTAAAAGGTTTCATTTTGGGGGCCCAACGCGGCGGCCTAGCGGCTCAAGTCCTCGCCTTAAACGTGCCAGGATTCCATATGGTTCTAATCCCAGCAGCCCCGCTCCCATCCAGCTCCCTATTTGTGAACTGGGAAAGCAGTTGTGGTCACTTGCGGAGTGAATCATAGGACAGAACATCTTCCTCTCTCTTCCTCTCTGTATCTCTGACTTTCCAACAAAAATAAATAAATCTTTTTTGAAAGTTTGATTTTTGAAGGGTGAGTATCCTGTAGTCACACTCTGAAAGGGGTGAGCCAACAAACCTAACCAGGTTTGCACAAGATCAGAAGCTAATTTTCATGCTTTTTCAGTGGTAATTATAAGTGACTTTCTGGAGTTATTTTAAAGCCACTTATGGATGTAAAGTAGCACATTTACCAAAATAACGATATTTTTAAAAATTTCAAGGCAGGAATGTTAATCTAACTTTGGAAGACAACACAAAAGCCGCGAGAAGGCTGAGGCGGCAGAACCCGGCACAGTCCGGCAGCAAAGACAAGAAAGACAATGCGGGCGGGGCCAAGCCTCCTCCTCCCCCCCCCCCCCCGCAAGGAGGAGACCGGTGCCTTCCCTGCCACCTGGACCTTAAGCAGAAACTCTGAGTAAAGCCAAGGGGCAATAGAGTCCCCGGGACGTGCAATGTTGAGAATGAACCAAGCTTTGTTCCCCCGCCTTCCGGATTTTTTTTTCCCCGTTGGTGAGCAGAACTTCGCTGCCTCTGGAGAGCTGCTCTGAAAGCTAGCCAACTAAGCAGGCTTGCCCGTGCCCTTGGCTGGACCGCGTGGACCGCGCGGATAATCCCGCGGATAATCCTTCACGTTCTCAGGCTGATGCGCGCCTGAGACACATTTGCTTCCCCCACACCCGCCAGCTCCTAGCTGGCGGCCCCCCACCCCGGCGCATCCTAGGGAAAGCAGTGTCTGAGTTTGGAGCTGTGCTGGTTCTGAATTGCCTCCTCTAGCAGTGACGCACCGCAAGGGGTCGGCTCTCTCTGGCTAGGGCTGCAAAAAACAATTGGCTTTGTCCCCTCGTGGCGCGGCTAGGGGCTGCAGGCGTGCCGCGCCCCCTCCCTTTCCTTTCAGCCTGGGCTTTCTAGCCGCGCAGGCCCCCACACCTCCCCTCGCCGCCGCTGCTGCTGGAGACCCTCGGGAGCCGCAGCAAGGGTCACCGCTGCTGCTGCTGGAGAACCCCAGCACCTGAGGTGAGGGTCCAAGCTGCTCCTGGAGATCCACTCTTGGCGCGGGGGAGGGTCTCCTGCCCTGCTGCGCCCCCTCCGCTTCCCTTGCACCTGGGCTCTCCAGCTGCCCGCTGCCCCTTCCATTCCCCTGGCAGCACAGCTGGGCTCTCCAGGAGTGCAGCGCCCCCTCCCCTCGCCACAGATGCTGGAGTCCCACAGCCCAGGGTCGCCTCCACTGCTGGAAACCCCCGCCCCCGCACCCGAGGCGCCCGGGCTCCAAGAGAGGACAGCACCCTGTCTACCGTGTTCCGGGGAAAAGACCGGGGTCCAGTCTCCTGGGTCCAGGAGAGAACGTGGCCCTGTCTCCAGTTCCAGAGAGAGGACCAGGGCCCTGTCTCAGAGTTCTGGAGAGGACCAGGGCCTGTCCAAGGTGTCAGGGGGAAGACCGGGGCCCTGCTTCCTGGGGTCCGGAGAGAGGACCGGGCCCTGTCTCCTGGGGTCCAGAGTGAGGACTGTGGCCCTGTCTCCCGTGGTCTCTAGCCACGCCGCGCCACCTTCCCCTCCCTGTGCAGCGGTGGTCTCCACCTGCTCGGGGAGAGGAATCCCCTCCTGGCAAGGCTGGGGTCTGAAGCTGCGCCGCTCCCCGCCCCCTCCCCTAGCCGTGTGGCTGGGTGTTATTGTGGGTCGCTCTGACTAGGCTGCAGCTCCCACTGGTATATGTGAGGGCCTAGTATGTGCTGAGCAGAACCAGGCTGGACTGCAACAGCCATTGGTCCCAGTTTATGTTGGGCCTGAAAACAGAACCAACCCAACAATTGCAACCACCAACTGAGCCAGGAGATGGACTGTGCCGGGCCCTGTGCTTGCTAGAACATACCAGAATCTGGTCTATAAATACCTCACAATTTCTTTGGGGTTCTCCCCAATCGAAATGCTGGACTCAGAACCCTGGCCAAGAAAAGACAGAAGAAAGAACAAGTCAATCAACCACCTCAGCTCTATGTTGCCAGCGAAATACTGGGCAAATGAAGACTCTATGACTATGTCAATCAGTGGATTCTTCAACAACCCCCTTGTGCTTAGAGTGGTGAAAATGGCAGCGATTCATAACTGATGAACTATTAAAACCACTTGAGCAAGGATCTCAGAGCATGCCCCACATCCGGGACTTGGGGTGGGTGGGAAACTGGGAGGGGCTTCTCCCTCAATAACCCCCTTTACCTCAGATACAAGAAGGAAACAATATGGACATAATAGTCTTACCCACCTCCCTATAGCTCCTGAACCTTTTTACCGTAATTAACTATGTAAAGATTGTCAACAATATAATTTTCAAAAATAAATAAAAAAATGCAAAAAAAAAAAAAAAAGAAGAAACGAGTTCACTCCCAGCTCAACTTATGCTCAGTCCTTTCCCTTGCTTTTGTCTCCTTACGCAAAATGGCGCCCAATTCGGCTCTATGGGGCTGACTGGGCTGTGAATCCACCCTGTTCTCGCACTGCCCGTCTGGGATCTGCTGCTTTGTCTCCGCTCCTGGTCAAATCAAATGGACCAGCAGGACGGCCAGTTCTTTGGGTTCACCTCCCAAGTTCCCAGTGCAAGTCCCTTCCCACCTGGTTGCTGGTGGAGTTCCGATTGCCGTCAGCTGAATGCCGCTGGAGTATCCATCACTGCAACACCACACCGTTGTGTCTGCTGCTCTCCTGTGTCTGTCAGTCTCCAGGTATCCCTCTGCTGTTGTTCTTTTCTCTATTTCCTGGAATGTGTACTCTCTGCTTCATCCTGATTAAATGTTTCTCCATCTGTTTAAACGTGTGCTTACCCTATTCTGCCATCTTGATTCTCCCAGCAGTGAACTTTCATAGAGCAGTCACTGCGTTCTTGGAATACTTGATTATTTAGCCATCATTCCATCAAGTAACTACTATGATCACCCACATTTTACAGATGCAAGAAGGTAAGGAGAAGAAAGTAACTAGCCCAAGGTAATACAGCCTATTAGTGACAGAATCATAATGCAGTTTCAGGAAGGCTGGATCCCAAAGTTTATACCTGCACTTTAATCCATCCTGCTACACTTCCCTACTGGCACTCAAGGATGTGTCCTCAGTCCTCAGAAACCTAGTTTTGCTTACTACTTAATCATATTAAAATGGAAGATTCAGAAATTGAATGCTTCAAATACTAGTCTCCACAATCTAGTCTTCATTGATTCATCAAATATATACTGCAAATGGCATGGTGCTATATAGATCCATGAGGAATATGGTGTTTGCTGAGGATTATGTCTCAAAGAAACTAGTGCTGTACACTATAGGTGTGTGTGTGTGCGTGTGCAGTGGGAGAAAGAGATTATGTATGAGTACAGCTACACAGACATGGCTCTTCATAAACTGGATTTGGAAAAATGTTTCAGGTAGATATTTATACAAAGAGGAAAAGAAATGGAATCTAATGGAATCTCTTTCATGATTTGTCACGAAATACTGAGCACAATTAAATCAGCCTCTCTGACACCTACTTCTTTAGCAATAAGTATAAGATGTAAGTACATACAACCGTAGGGAAAAGGGCATTCATCTTGTTAATTCTTCAACAACACAATCCATCAACATTATATCATAGAGCCTCAGACTTTTGGTAGATGTTCAAGGGTAAGTGCTTTGCAATTGCCTTGATCATCATCATCATCATCATCATAACAATAATGCAAGTGATTTAAAGCACACGGTCACTGGTGACATAACTTCCAAAGATGTTCACTATATCTGTGTACAAATTCTATCCAAACAGGACTCGCCTCTACAGTGAAAAAAACAATCCTTCCATAAACGGTATCACCATCAAATCAAAATTGTTTCAACATTAGTACTTTGGGGGGGAAGAGAAGTAGACAGGAGAATGATGCCTACAAGGTCCTTGTTTTCTGAAGTGACTTCTATATTTTCAGAATCTCTGGTTTCAACAAATGTAACATGACCATCTTGTTGCTGCTTCCTATTCACTTCCCTTATTAAACCCATCATTTCACACACCCCCACCCTCCCTAACTAAAGCTCATCCTGTTTTCCAAACAGTCCTGGGACTTCACTTCCTTACTCATGTTAGCAAAAATTAATAACATTGAAGACTCTAGCACTACAATTCAAGAACAGGAAATGCAAACTACAGGTTAAAGTCCTGCCTGACAACTTAATTTGTCTTCCATTTCCAAAAACTGAGCAAGAAATTGAATCCATAATATAATACTGAGGTAATATAGAATAAGTGACACAGAACCCAAGTTGCACTGATCCAAAGCCTAAGTTTAAATTTGAAATATTCAGGGAATAAATCTTTAAAAAAACTGAAATGTCAGTTGCTCCCTTGGGCCATCCAGACGTTTGATTTTTTCTTGGCTGAAAGTTTTACTGCCTAGCTTTGAGCAACTTTTAATCCCTACTGTATTGGGAATCTATACAGAAGATGAACTGCCTATATTTGAAAACAGAAAGGCAGCTTAAGCTAATAAATGACAAAGGAACTGTTGAAGGAAGTTGAAGCCTGGGATTCAGTTCCCCAGAACTTTTAGTATCTTCACAAAATAGGTCTTTATTCAAATCAAGTTCAAGGTCAAAAATTCAAACATGATTGTACCCAAAGGTACCCAGTATTCAAGTGTCTGTTAATTTTCCTAAAGCTTCACAAGAACTTTTCCTTTTGGGTTTCACATTTTAAGACCAGCACTTTACAAAGAACTAATGGCATCACCTGCAGGTATTTTCCAGACACTAGACCTCCCCATTCTCCCACCTTTACATACACTAACACCCCTTACTGTCACTTGGTTACAAACATCAGGTGGGCTCTTACAGGAAAGTGACATGCAGATCCAATGGGCAGGTTGTTTGTATCAGCTGGCGTGATGTCATCACTCTGCACAGCACTCACTCATGACACCCCCTTCCTCCGTCTGGTTACCTCCTGGGATTGCAGCTTTCGTTCACACAATCTGTTTCCACCAACTACAAAAGTTTAGAGTAACAAAACAAAACCAAAAAACCCAACAAACAAAAAACTGGGACAACGAGCTCAGCCCTGGTACTTCATGACTGTATGATTGTGAATGAGTTACTCCAAGTTGTTAGACCCAATATCCCACACCCATAAACAGGATGATAAAACTATTGTTCTTAAGCCTACCGGAAATAATACATGAGATGATGGGGAAGTTCTCTTGTAAAAAGTAAGAGGTAGGATAGAGCCCACCATGGCCACCAGATAGACTGTCATAACGACTAGGCCCAAAATGATCCGATATTGCAGATGGTGAATAGAAGCAAAACTTAGAAACAAAACAAAATAAAGGGAAAGGGAGAGAATGAGCTTCAGTTTGGTAGTAGGAGAAACATAATGAAATGTTGTGGAATGGCCCAGGGTGACAATAAGATGCAGCCCTAGAAACATACTTACTAGTAGCTGTTCTTTAATCCAAATGCTTGGCAAAACCATTTCTATTTAATTTATACTTTCTTTTTTTAAATTTATTTATTTATTTTTAATTAATATTTAGCATTATGTCACAGTTTCATAGGCTTTGGGAATCCCTCTTCCCCTCCCCCTCCCCTTCCCCCTGGTGGATTCCTCCACCTTGATGCAGCATTACAATTTAATTTATACTTTCTAAAATAGCCTCTTCACTTTTCCTCAAGTTTCAGAGAAACAGGGGTAGAAGGGGCAGCTTCGCCTGCCCTCTCGTGGCCACCGGCACTCACTGCAGGACGCTCCTCCTAACTGCTGCCAAGTCAAGGGAAGCAGCCCCAGCCACAGAGACCTTCTCTGTCAAGCACACTCTTTACAAGTTGCAAAGGAGTCCCATTATGGAAGCCCTACATACGCCCTCGGGGTCTGCATTCACAGGAAAAAGCAGTAGAGACAGAGCACAGCACACAGCACACAGCATGCTCCCTCCCAGGAGGGCAGCAAGTGTCTATCATTTCCTGCCTGACTGCCTGCCTGTGTGCATGCCAGCCTTCCTCTGTGCTATTTGCTTTGAAACACAGAGGAACAGAGAGGGAGAGAGAGCAATCTTTCTTGCACCTGCTGGCTCACTTCCCCGAGGACCAGCACCAGAGCCAGCCGAGGCTGGGCCACGACAATCCTGGGAACCAGGAGCTTCCTTCAGGTGTCCCCCTGGGCACAGGGGCACAGGGGCACAAAGCCCTGCACCATCCTCCACTGCTCTCCCAGGAGGATCGGCTGGGAGCTGGCCTGTGGGGGAAGCAGCCAGGATCTGAAGCAGCACCCATACAGGCCATCTGCCTGGCAGGCTGATTCTTGACCCACTGGGACACCACCCTGGACCACTCCACCCCAACAATCACCACTCCATACCACACACACAGGGCAGTTGTGAGGGCCTCCCCAAGGGGATGGGGTGCATGGCCAAGGCAGGGACAAGCGGGAAAGGGGCGACGGGTGCCTGAGTAGAGGGCAGGGATGCAAGGGTGCACCTCCCCTAAAGAAGGGTTCAGGGTAGAACGCAGGAAAGGCTGCTGGGAAACAGTCCAGGGATCCAGGCCCGTACTCTCGGGAGCACAGGCCCTGAAAGCGTTCCCTTGTCCAGGCCCAGGTGGCTCCCCGGCCAACGTCATACCTGCTTATGGCTTCTGCCACCTACAGTACAAGTTCCCAAATGTGCTCCAAAAAGCCTGACCATCTCCTGGCGCTGCAACCCGGACACTGCACTGCATACCTGCTCGATTGAGCTCGGCTGTGCTCGGCTGTACTCGGCTGTGCTCGGCTTGGCCTCGGCCCAGCAGCAAAAGAGGTGCTGAGAATATACGTCCCACGATGCACTTTGAGAGACAAGGGGATGGTGTCTCTTGTCCCAGAGCGGCCTATGGGAGGCTACCTAGTGGAACATCTTTTCCCAAAATGCCTCACGACTTCAGCGTCTAGAGTACTCAGGCGCTCTGACGTGGGACTGCAGCTCCCACAGTGCCCGTGCGCATGCTGACGTGGGACTGCTTTGAAACACAGAGGAACAGAGAGGGAGAGAGAGCAATCTTTCTTGTATCTGCTGGCTCACTTCCCCAAGGACCGGCACCAGAGCCAGCCGAGGCTGGGCCATGACAATCCCGGGAACCAGGAGCTTCCTTCAGGTGTTCCCCCTGGGCACAGGGGCACAGGGGCACAAAGCCCTGCGCCATCCTCCACTGCTCTCCCAGGAGGATCGGCTGGGAGCTGGCCTGCGGGGGAAGCAGCCAGGATCTGAAGCAGCACCCATACAGGCCATCTGCCTGGCAGGCTGATTCTTGACCCACTGGGACACCACCCTGCAACACCCCGGCCCAACAAACATCACCCCATACCACACTCACAGGAAGGTTGTGAGGGCCTCGGTGTGGAGACCCCAGCAGCAGGGTCCCCATCGAGAGTTGCCTCTGCTGCTGGAGACCCCTGGCATCCGAGGAGAAGGTCTGCAGCCATTCTGCGGCCCCTCCCCTTCCCTCGCGCCTGGGCTCTCCAGATGCACCATGCGCCATAGGCTCCCCTCGCCATGTGCCTGAGCTATCCAGGCGCCCTGTTCCCACCCCTCCCCTGGCCGGTCGGCTAGAGACCCCAAGTATCCAAGGCGAGGGTCGCTGCTGCTGATGGAGACCCCCCGGCAGCCAAGGCAAGGGTCACCGCTGGTGCTGGAGACCCCTGCAAGCCAAGGCCAGGGTCACCATCGCTGCTGGAGACCCCCAGCACACGAGTTGAGGGTTGCCGCCGCTGCTGAAGACCCCTGGCAGCCGAGGCGAGGTCGCCAATGCTGATGGAGACCCCCAGGTACAGCACAGCAGGTCTCTGCTGCTGCTGGAGTTCCCCTCGCAGTGCGGGGAGGGTCTCAAGCCATGCCGCGCTCCCTCCCCTTCCCTTGCTCCAGGCCTTACCAGCCCCGCTGCGCCCCCTCTCTTCAGGCAGTCACTGCTGCTGCAGACCTCTGGCAGCAGAGGCGAGGGTAGCTGCTGCTGGAGACCACTGGAAGCCAAGGTGAGTGTGTTCCCCTGGGCCAGGGACCCTCGCCTTCCCTTGTGTCTGGTCGCTGCTGCTGTTGGATCCCCTTGTGGTGCAGCAAAGGGCTGTAGCCATGCCGCCCCACTCCCCTTCCCTATAGCCTGGACTTTCCAGCTGCACCGCGCTCCATCCCCTCCCCTTTCCGCCGCTGCTGGAGACCCCTGCAAGCCAAGGCGAGGGTCGCCGCCGCTGGTGTAGACCCCCAGCACCCTAGGCGAGTGTCGCCGACGCTGCTGGAGACGCCTACCAGCCGAGGCGAGGGTCGCCAATACTGATGGAGACCCCCGGGTGCGACAGCGCGGGTCTCTGCTGCTGCTGGACTTCCCCTCTCAGTGCAGGGTCTTAAGCCATGCCACACTCTCTCCCCTTCCCTTGCTCCTGGCCTTACCAGCCCCGCTGTGCCCCCTCTCTTGAGTTCTCCGCTGATGCTGGAGACCCCCGGACTCAGCTGTTGGAGATCCCTGGGATCCGCGTCGAGGGTCGGCTCCACTGTTGGAGACCCCATAGCAGCAGAGGCCAGGGTCTGCAGCCATGCCGTGGCCCCTCACCATCACTTGCGCCTGGGCCAAAATGCGGTATGTTTTTATTTATAGAATGTCTTAATTTGGAGTCTTACATGATTGTTTCAAAATGTAAATCGAGCAAATAAGCAGGTTATTAAGGAAGAGAATTGCTTGTAGAATATTGTCCTACAGAAGTATGGCTATCATGGAATGGAAAAGCTGGGACAAAATACTAAAGGCTTAAGCATGTTGAGAAATGAACCTTGCAAGTTTTACATATAGAATTGTTTATACTATAAGAAACTACTCCCGCATTGTTGAAGTGTTTAACATTAATACCTAGTGTACACCGACATTAGAATTAAGGGTGCATACTTAGGAATGCTAGTAAATTTGAGAATTTACACGGGAGAGGTCTGGCGCAATAGCTTGGCAGTTAAGGGGTCTGGTGCAGTAGCCTAGTAGCTAAAGTCCTCATTTCAACCATGCCGGGATCCCATCTGGACACTGGTTCTAATACCGGATGCTTTGCTTCCCGTCCAGCTCCCTGCTTGTGGCCTGGGAAATCAGTAGAGGACAGCCTAAAGCCTTGGGACTGTGCACCCATAAGGGAGATCTGGAAGAAGCCCCTGGCTTTGGATTGGCTCAGCTCTGGCCATTCTGGACACTGGGTAAATCAACCAGTGGATGGAAGATATTTCTGTGTCTCTGCTTCTCTCTGTAAACCTGCATTTCCAATAAAATAAAGAATCCAAAAAGAATGATGTGGAACACTCAAAAAGACATAAGACACTTCAACAGAAAATGAAATTAGAAAATCAATGCATGATATGAGAAATTTGGCAAGGACTGACCTTGAGGAATTGAACAGATATTACAAAATCAACTGTGGACTGGCTCTTGTGAGCAGCAGGCTGAGCTACTGCCTGTGTACTGATCTCCTATGAGCTCCGATTCAAGTCTTGACCATTCTACCGTGGATCCAGATGTCTGTTAATATGTCTGCAGAGGCAGCAGAAGAGGGCAGAGGTACTTGGGTCCCTGTCATCTACAAGAGAGACAGAGCTCCAGGCTCCTGGCTATCCAGTGGCCCAGGCCTTGATGTCAGCCATTGAGATGGAGGATCTGTCTCCCCCTCTTTATCTACCTTGCAAATCAAGTATGTCTTAAAGAAAAATTAAAAATGAAAATAGTTGAAAGTCAAGATAAATGAGGATCAACAGAATTAAAAAAATATTTGAACTTGAAAACAGGTTCAATATTTTCTAGCCAGCTTTTAAAAAAATGTGAGAAAGGGAATGAAAGCAGCCCGAGAGCTTTGAGACCTTACTGAAATGAACATTTTCTTGGAATTCCTGAGAGGAAGAGAGTATGCCGCATATTCAATGAAACAGCTCATAACTTCCCTGATCTTAATAAGTACACCTCCAAGTACAGAAGGCCCATAGGATGTCAATTGACAGGATCAGAAAAGATCCACGTTCCCTTGACCTATTGTGGTCCGGCTCTTTTAAGTACAAACAATTGTTCATTCTCAAAAGGAAAGCACTGTCATTTTCAAGGGGACCTCCACTAAACAAACAACATTGTCAAACAGAAATTTTATAGGCCAAGAGGGAATTGAATGGTTTATTTCAAGTTGTGAAGAAAAAGTAAGCCTATCAGCCAAAAATACTTGGCTGAGTAGAACTATCCTTTATAACTTAAATATTCTTCAAAATGAGTGAAAGTCAGGAAAGTCATCAGAATCAACTGGCCTCCTAAAACTTGTTTGAGGGAAATGTACAGACAGAAGCAAATAAAAGGTAGCAGGCTAGCATCATGAGAACATGCAAAACTTCTATTTATTCTCATTACAAAGTCAGATATACAGAGAGGAGAGACAGAGAGGAAGATCTTCCGTCCGACAGCTCACTCCAAGTGGCCGCAATGGCTGGAGCTCAGTCAGTCCGAAGCCAGGAGGCGGGCCCCCCATGTGGGTGCAGGGTCCCAAGGCTGTGGGTCATCCTTGACTGCTTTCCCAGGCCACAAGCAGGGAGCTGGATGGGAAGCAGAGCCGCCGGGATTAGAAACAGTGCCCATATGGGATCTTGGCATGTGAAAGGTGAGGACTTTAACCACTACGCTATTGTGCTGGGCCCAAAATGGAAAACTTTGAAGCTCACCCATAACTGGATGAAGAATACTCAGAAGAAACCAACTAATTTTTAAGTGCATAGATTACTTACTAATAACAGCTACTTACTGTTACTACTTATTAGCAACAGCTTTGAAAGTCAATGGACCACACTCCCAGGTAAGATACAGTTTGGCTAAATGGATTAAAAAATAACCAAGGATATGTACCTTAAGAAACTCATTAGTAAAGACACACACTGGTGAAAAGATGGGAAAAAATGTTCTACCTAAGTGGAAACCTAAAGCAAGCAGGAGTAGTGCATTAGACAAAATACACTTCAGCCAAAAGCTATAAAAAGATACAAAGATCATCAGATAGTGATCAAGGAATTAATTCAACAATAAGATAGGACAGATTAGGTACTATATATCCAATGCCACAGCATGTCATATTCTTAAAAAGCCTTATTATATCTAAAGGGAGGGCCCGGCAGTATGGCCTAGTGTTAAAGTCCTCGTCTTGAATGCCCCGGGATCCCATATGGATGCCAACTCTAATCCCAGCAGCTCCACTTTCCATCCAGCTCCCTGCTTGTGCTCTGGGAAAACAGTCGAGGACAGCCCAATGCCTTGGGACCCTGCACCTGCGTGGGGGACCTGGAGGAGGCTCCTGGTTGGATCGGCGCAGCACCGGCCGTTGTGCTCACTTGGGGAGTAAACATCAGACGGAAGATCTTCCTCCGTCTCTCCTCCTCTCTGTATATCTGATTTTGTAACAAAATAAATCTTTTAAAAAAACACAAACATATCTAAAGGGAGAGTCAAGCTCCAGATCAAGAAAAGTGGAGTTAAGGAATCAACTAACATGTCAGTCAAGCAAAAAAAAAAAAAAAAAAAGAGAGAAAAACCACAGTTCTAGGGTATACAGACACTGACACAGCATTCATTGCAATAGCTTTAGAATATGTACTTGAATACACTAAACTTCCTCTAAGACCACATATTAAATCACAACAAAAAGTACATCATATCTTTTCTAATCACAAAAATATAAATCCAGACAAATTTGGTAATACAAAGCCATAGATTGAGGGGCGGGCCCTGTGGCTCAAGAGGCTAATCTTCCACCTTGCACACCGGCATCCATGTGGGCACTGGTTCATGTTCCGGGGCCCTCACTTCCCTTCTAGCCCTCAGCTTATGGCCTGCAAAAGCAGTGGAGGATAGTTCTCGTGCTTGGACCCTGCACCTGAGTGGAAGACCTCAAAGAAGCTCCTGGCTCTAGGCTTGGGATTGGTTCAGCTCCGGCCATTGCAGCCATTTGGAGAGTGAACCAGTGGACAGAAAATCTTCTCTTTGTAACATCTGCCTTTCAAATAAATCTTGAAAACAAAACCATCTGCAGATTAAATATTATGATCCTGAAATCCAAAGAAGAAATGTGGAAGAAATCCAAAAGAAAACTTAAAAATTGAATGAAATGAAAATACAGCATTTCAAAACTTACAGAAGACATCTAAAGAAATACTAAGTAAAGGTTGAAGCATTAAATGCCTACATAAAAAAATGGAAAGGTTTCAAACAGGTTAGGTGCATTTGGGTATCTAGAGAAGGCAGAATTAACTAAATCCCAAAGTTAGTAAAGAAATAAAGATCAAACCAGCAAATGAAGAGAAAAACATGAAAGATCAGTGAAACAAAGGTTATTTCCAAAAGAAATAAAACCAGCAAACTTATAGACTAACCTAGAAACAAAACATTGAAAAGAAATTAGAGACCTGGGCCCGGCGGCGTGGCCTAGCAGCTAAGGTCTTTGCCTTCAACGCTCCAGGATCCTGTATGGGTGCCGGCTCTAATCCCAGCAGCTCCACTTTCCATCCAGCTCCCCGCTTGTGGCTTGCGAAAGCAGTCAAAGACAGCCCAAAGCCTTGGGACCCTGCACCCACATGGGACACCTGGAAACAGCTCCAGGCACCTGGCTTCGGATCGGTGCAGCACGGGCCATTGCACTCACTTGGGGAATGAATCATCGGATGGGACATCTTCCTCTGTCTCTCCTCCTCTCTGTATATCTGACTTTGTAATGAAAATAAAATAAATGTTAAAAACAGCAAAAAGAAATTAGAGGAGAGCTGAGAAACGAAATCTAACCAACACTAGAGAAAGGTGAAAGGTCACTAGGGACTATTGTCGAGACCTGTATATGCATTCATGGTGTTCATTTTATGAAAAACGCAAATTTTAAGACCTTTTTCATCAAGATAAACAGATCTTTAATTCTGTCTTCTACAAACTTTTTGAAACATTGTTTGGAATTTAAAGTTGATCTCATGTGAGTTTAGAATAATATCACAGATTGGGGGGAAGAAGGGAGAGGGATAGAAAAATGGGAGAAGTCTGATGGACAAGTTGAAAGTAATGGCTGGGTAGAAGAACTAAGTTCTGGTGTTCTATAGTAGGACAAGGTGATGACAGTTACCAATAACATGCTGTGTGTACATACATATGTGGATGCGTCTACACATTATATATAACATACAGTTAATACATATAAAGCTAGATGGAAGGAATTTGAGTGTTTCAGCACATAGAAATTATCCAAGGAACTACATAACTAGATCTATTCACCCCCATTTCATCACTTCCCAATGTTTGCTTTACATGCAGCAAAACCTTACAGAGTCCCCGTGGATACATATTTGTGTCAATTGATCTTAAAAATGTAAAAAGTTGCACTTAAAATTATGACCACCTTATATATTCAAGTAACCAGAAACTTAAAACATGAGGATTTTAATTGTTGTGGAACATTCAGACTGATTTAATGAGAAAATTATGGAGACATGCGTCTGCTAACTATTACATGCAAACAATTGGAACTATCAGGTTTTGACTGGTGCATTATTTTACCAGCAAGATTCTTTGCAATGGTGAAAAATATTCAAAAATTCACCTTTTGTTCTTACAATCTGCCACAAAGAACAAACCCTCACTTTCACTCCCTCGCTTAACTACACCTCGTGTCTTTTTCCTCCATGGCGATGTGTTATGTTTCTTTAGAAGAGCCAAGAGACTCAATACAGAGACAGCTAGAACTTATACGAGAGTTTGGTAGAGTGACAGGGTACAAAATGACGTAACGAAAAGCAGCTATAGTGTATGCAAACAGCCCCAAGATGGAAAGGGATCTAATCAGCAAGATATCATTCAAAATAACAGAAAACTATGAAGTATCTGGGAATAAACCTAACCAAAAATGTAGGAGACCCATTTGAAGAAAACTACAAACTACTTAAAAAAGAAATTGAACAAGACCTCAGAAGATGGAGTAACATCCCATGCCCCTGGATAGGTAAAATCAGTATCATTAAAATGTCTATACTACCAAAAGCAATATATACATTCAATGCAATTCCAATCACATTACCCAAAACATTCTTCATGGAACTGGAAACAATGATTCAAAGGTTCATTTGGAAACACAAAAACCCAAGAATAGCTAGAACCATCCTGAAGCACAGGAAGTTAGCAGGGCGAATTACAGTTCCAAACCCCTGGACATACTATGGGGCAGTGGTTATCAAAACAGCCTGGTACTGGCACAAAGATAGAGAGGAAGATCAATGGAGCAGAATAGAAACACCAGAAGGGAACCCACACAGATACAGCCAAATAATCTTTGACAAAAAGACAAACGATAATCCAGGCAAATGGGAAGGTCTGTTCAATAAATGCTGTTGGGACAACTGGTTGATAGCCTGCAGAAACAAAAAGATAGACCCACATCTCTCACCATACACTAACATCAAATCTACATGGATAAAAGACCTAAACCTATATCCAGAAACCTTCAAACATTTGGAAGAAAATGTTGGAAATACTCTGCAAGATCTAGGGGTAGGTCCCGACTTCCTGAAAAGGACACCAAAAACAGCAATCAAGACACGAACAAATGAATGTATCTACATCAAACTAAGAAGCTTCTGCACAGCAAGGGAAACAATCAACAAAGTAAAAAAGCAGCCCACAGAATGGGAGAAGATCATTGCACACTACATAGGTGATATGGGGCTAATCTCCAGAATATACAAAGATCTCCAGAACAACCAAAACAAACCACTCAAGAAATGGGCAGACATTTCACAAAGGAACAAACCCAAATGGCAAACAAACATGAAAAACGCTCAGCTTTCCCAGGCAATAAGGGAAGTACAAATTAAGACAACAATGAGATACCACCTAACGCCAGTGAGGATGGCTCACATACAAAAAACCACCACCAACACTTGCTGGCGAGGATGTGGGGAAAAGGGAACCTTACTCCACTGCTGGTGGGACTGCAGACTTGTACAGCCTCTAGGGGAATCAGTATGGAGAACACTCGAACAACAGAAAGTCTGCATACCATATGATCCAGCAATAGCACTCCTAGGAATACATCCAAAACAACTATTACACGAGAAACCAACATGCACTCCTATGTTCATAGCAACACAATCAATTGTACAACCATGGAAGTAACCGAAATGCTTATCAGCAGAAGACTGGATAAGAAAGCTATGGTTCATTTACTCCATGAAATACTACTCAGCTTTAAACAAAATGAAAGGCAGTCTTGTAGCCAAATGGGCCCAACTGGAAACCATAATGCTAAGGGAAATGAGCCAATCCCAGAAGGTTAGATACCACATATTTGCCTTAATTTAAGATGAAATGATGCCAGTTCGAAAAACAGTACCTGTAAAATGTAGTATTATTCCAAGCCCAAACAGTCTGTAGCTCATGCATTAAGATATTGTGATGTCACCAATGAACCAACAATCAATGTGAGTCAAACTGCTTATGATCTACATCAAAGAATTGTAAAACCTGATATACTTTTAAGACCCTATGCTACTTGGAAATGGGGTGGGAGAGCAGAGAAATCTTCCATCTGCTTAGAATGTGAGGAAGACGTGAAGTATAACCTGTCAGGAATGGAACAAGTAACTCAAACTACAAAGACATATAGGGGGAATCAAGAGCGATCCTGACAATCTCTTAACAGGTCGTACACACAGAGCAGGGGGGCACCCCAGAGTGGAGCAGGTGGACAGGAGGAGGCTTGTATCCCAACCCTGTAGACTCCCGGATCCTCACCAAGGACTATCACTACGGGCACCAAGGACTACATCCCAACCGCCAAGAAGAACATAGGGAATTGGAGTGCCTTCAGAGCCTGAGAATTCTGAGGTCATCCACCCCCATCTGGATCTCCCACATGGGATGGAAGAAGCCCAAATCCTTCCTGGCAGGATCCAAGGTCATCGGGACAGCAGCCAGGAGCCCTGAGCAGTCTGCAGAAACAGAAGAACAGTAAACTTCCTTTGGGACTAGGGAGAGGAGCTTTCTCTGATCCTTACTTAGTTTCAACTTTGGATCCCCACCCTCTCCTGCAAGGACCATCAGGGTCGCTGCAGAGACTCCCCAAAAAAAACAAATTAGGATAGAGAACAACAAGGAAAGCTTAGAACCAGGAGGAAATGTTCGGCGTGGACTCACACATACCTTACTAGGGAGGACACAAAGATTGGTTACTCCTCACTAAGGCATTGAAGATTTCTCTGCACACCCCTCCTAAAACTGTTCTGCACCTCAACTGTTGACAAATGCCTTGTCAGAGTTATAAGCCAGTTTAGACTATCCTAAAATCTGCCAAGTTCAGCAACATTGTGTTTTAACACTATAAACTGCTAAATACTCCAATGAAAATAGACACGAGACAGCTGAATAGTACCCTATAGCCATTTTAAGGTGTATAGAAGCCGGTTCCGTGTATAAACTAAAATTGAAATGCCAATGAAGTACTCACAGGATGTGGTTAAGAACTTGCATTTTAACGTACTGATTACTCAATACCATGTAAATTAACTCCATCATGTTGCAAATTGTTGCTGATGTTTTGTTGTGGCTTTTAATTGATTGGGATGATATTCTGCCAGCTCTATTTTCAGACCAGAGATGGTCTCCCCAAGAAACCTGGAGTTTATCTGGACAATAACATGCTGGACACTATGCAACCTACATGGTTGCTATGAAAGAATCTTGACTTAATTTGAACTGTAATAAGGCAACAAGGTGGAAAAATCCACCATGGGGGGATGGCATGGGGAGGGGTTGGGGGAATCCCAGAGCCTATGAAACTGTCACGTAATGCAACGTACTTCATAAAAAAAAGTGAGGGAATTGTAACTCAAATAATCCACAAGTCTAATTTTCATTGTAGTTAGACTTCCTCTAGAGCTAATAAGTAGGTCCATTGTCTAATTTGATCATCATTAATTTCCCACTTTTTACCCACACCTGCCCAAAGAATAAAAATCCAAAACACATCTAGCCAGAAGGCAGAAAATACAAGCTAAAAATTATGGAATTCTCACAAGTTGGGTACTTAGCCAGGAACAGGTGTACTTTTCCTAACATTGGTGAGCTATAAAACTCACATACACTGTCTCTTTCAACCAGTCTTTAAAATGTTTGTGGAGAATGCTCATGAAAGCCAACATATGGATTTCAAGTCTGCATGGAAACTTCTCTTTTGACTCCATTTTTACGGACTTTGTGAAGCATCCCACTTCCTACTTCCTCAAACACCTCCACGAGGCAGAGAAGCGCCAGACTTTCATCCTTGTCTGATCTTCTCCTATCTCGGTATTGAGCATTTGAGCATTACTCCCACGTTTGTCTACACGAGGAATGTTGCTGGCCAATGCTGACAAATTCACGTCTAGTCCAACGCACGTGTCAGTTTCTCTACGATGCCGTAACAGTAAAAACTTCGGAAGTACTCTCAACATTATGGCTTTTCTAGAAATCACTTGGTCCCTAAATGATGGAAAACAATCCTTACTAACATGTATGCATAATTCCGGTAAGGCAAATCTCACTTGGAATCCACACAGCTCGTCAGAAGCTCCGAGATCAAGAATGATCTACTAGGTGATGCTAGGAAACGCGGGACTATGCTTAACAGACGAAGCTGTAACAGCCTAACGGAAAATTGAGACATTTGAATTTTTAGTAGGAAATGAGCTAAAAGCAGATAACTATTTAAGAACCTTAATGGGGTGAAGTTCATGCTCACACAAGCCATCTTTCTTTACAATTCTTGCTTGTGTGTGTGTTTAGGAAGTTTCAGCCCCGTGCATATGGAGTAATTCTGACAGCCTAGTTATCCTTGAAAAAAAGGCCAGCATTGGTTTAGGAATGGGCTACCAACATGGGATATGTTCAGCTCACAATGTACTGGCCTTCAGTATTTTAGTTGGAGAGTTAAGATTTTGGACCTGGTGAGGTGGCCTAGCAGTTAAAGTCCTCGCCTTGAATGTGCACCAATCCCACATGGGCACTGCGTCTAATCCTGGCAGTCCCGCTTCCCATCCGGCTCGCTGCTTGTGGCCTGGGAAAGCAGTTGAAGATGGCCCAAAGCCTTGGGACCCTGCACCCACGTGGGAGACCTGGAGGAGGACCTGGACTCCTGGCTTCAGATTGGCTCAGCTCCAGCTGTTGCGGCCACTCTGCGGAGGGAATCATTGGACAGAAGATTGTCCTCTCTCCTTTCTACATGTCTGGCTTTCCCCAAAAAATAAATAAACCTTTAAAAAAATATTCTTACTGTAAAGTCAGATTTACAGAGAGGATGAGGAGACAGAAAAATCTTTCATTTGCTGAGCCACTCCAAGTGATTGCAACAGCCGGAGCTGAGCCAGGAGCTTCTAGGTCTCCCATGCTAGTACAGGGTCGCAAGGCTTTGGGCTGGCCTTGACTGCTTCCCCAGGTCACAAGCAAGAAGCTGGATGGGAAGTGGAGCAGCCGGGATACAAGTGAGCGAGCAGTCCCGTGGGATCCTGGCACTTGCAAAGGTGTCGACTTTAGTCAGTAGGCTACTGCTCCGGGTCCAGTTGGAGATTTGTCACTCAAATGTTTACGGTTAAAGATCCTGATAAGCCATAGAATGCGTTTACATGTAAAATAGTAGCAAGTGAGTACAGCATGGTTTTGCACATGATTTCCTGCACATCTGCAGGTAATTAGTTAAACAGTTGTTCAAATGATAGCAGACACAATCCCTCTGGCAATGTATTTCACTGGAACTGTTCATCTTATTGAGAGTTTCTGGCAGCAAAGCATGATATTCCAACAATTCCTTCATTTTGCTTGACTGAAAAAAAGAAAAAGCTGCCCAGTGACTGCATTAGACCTTGTTCTTAAGGTAAGATTACCAGGGAACTAAGCAAAATATACATTCAGAATATTTGATTTGTTGATGTCCGTTTGGCATTGGTAGGGGACTTGTGCATTGTTTTCTGCAATAGAAAACATGGCATCACACAGTCAATCTTTCCAAGGCTTCAGGGAACTGGCATCGCTTCTCCTACCCAACTCTCAGTAGACTGCAACTGAGAATTACAGTCATGTTTTTGGAGTTCTTTGAGGTTAGACAATGTGATTTCAGTCTCTGGCTCTTTCCACAAACCAAAATTTATAGTCAGCACTTATTGATAGTTTTACGCTATTGAATAATTTTCAGTCCTGTAAGACGTCGGAGAGGATGCTGGCAAATGCTTTCCTCCTATACATCACTCCCAAGTTACTTAGCTCCCCTCAGTACCTTCCCGTCAGCATTCCAAGTGCCTCATTTACTCCAACTCCCTGGTTTCTGATGAGATGGAAATAGATATTTTAAGAGAATCTTCTCTCTCTCTCTCTCTCTCTCTCTCTCTCTCTCTCTCTCTCACACACACACACACACACACACACACACACACAAGAAGTCATAGTATATTTCTCCCATGGGAAGGGATGACTGATCAAGAAGGATGGCTGTTTTAAATTTTATTATTTATTTGAAAGAATGGAGGCAAGTAGACACTTGCGTCTTATACTTACTGAAATAAACCAGCCCCCCAAAGACAAATGGTTTCCTTCCTGTTTGTTAGCTAATACAGAGTACAGAAGTGGAATATGACTGAAACTGACACCTTGAGATTTGATTAAGGTTTATAACCCTCATCTGTACTCTTGAGAAATAGTGCTTTTTCTACTTACTACTTGTGGGATTCTTTAATGAAGGATTAAACTTGTGGTTATAAACTCAAAGTATGCTGCAGTGAAAAGTTAAACAAAAATTATAAAGGAAGGAGGAGAAAGTGCGAGAGTGTGGCAGAAGGCTAGACAGGTTGGGAAATCTCATTATGCTGTTAACTTTAAGTAAAATACAAGGAATGTATTCCAGTTAAATAAAACTTTACAAAAAAGAGAGGAGAGTAAGAGAATAGAGAAAGATTTTCTATTAACCGATTTAATCTCAATATGCCTGCCACAGCATGGGCTAGGTCAGACCAAAGGCAGCTGTCAGATATCCATCCCCAGGTGTATGCGGATGGCAGGAACCTAGCTGTTCAGATTATCACTTGGTTACTTCCAGGGTTCATTAAGATGAAGTTAGTATACTTGGCATATGCTTGCTAAGAGGGAATCTCAACTGAACTTGAACTATGGTTACGCAACAAGGTGGAGGAACCCACCATGGGGGGAGGGTGTGGGGAAGTGTGGGGAGAATCACAGCTCCTATGAGATTACAACACAATGTAATTAATGAATAAATTTAATAAAAAAACAAAAACAAAAACAAAACAAAAGCAAAAAAAAAGATGAAGTTTAGAGCCCGCAGTTGAAGCAGCATTGGAATCCAGACCCCATGATATGGGCTACAGGAGTCCTCCAGCATCATCTTAATCTCTGCCAACATTTGCCTAGGGATGATATTTTAAACAGTTTAACCATAATAGTAGCAGGAACTAACTTAATCACATGCCTTTAGCAAGTAGGAAAACAAAATGTGAAGCCTGGACTTTGCCACCCAACATCCCTCCCCACGACCTCCCCTACCCTGGCGCTTTACCTTAGGTTCCCTAATTTTGCTATGTGAAGTAGGATTCGAGTTACAGCTTTTCCATGGGCCAAAATGAGTTATGAGCACTTCATGTATTTGTCAAGAAACTTCTCTGTGCCTTTGTTTCTCATCTGTTGAATAGGATCACTGATTCCTACCTTCTGAATGTCAGTGATAGTGTGCTTGGTGTAACACTTGGCATGCAGAACGCAGCATTGTTGTTGCCATCTGTGGATCCACTTGCAAAGTATTAATCAGAAATTGGATTCCCTACATATTAAGTGAATATTTCTCAAATTTGAAATCTAAGAATAGGATGGCTTATCTGTAGGTTCCTTAGTTTAGGGACTGCTATGCTGCTGGTTTGACCTAGGCACATAGAATGTACATATCAATATGTAATATTGTACCAAAAGACATACTCATAACCCAGGCTCAGAAATGACTAATCAAATCCTCAAACAGCATCAAGTGCTCATATAGAGAGTATGAAAAGTACAGGTTCACAAATATTTCTTTTCCACATATATTCTTTATACAATGTTAACATTGTTATGGGAAAATAGCTGAATAGTTCTTTTTGTCCTTGCCAGCAAAGTGACACAACAAGAGGGTAACAGAGCCGGCATTTCTCAACATGCTCCTCTTTATTTTTCTCTAATTTAAATCTAGGCATCCCAGACTGGACGAGTCACTCTTTATGGACCTAAACTGCTCAAATAGTGAACAATTACTTAATAAATCCTTCTCCAACTCTCTCCCCCATATCCGGCCACATGCTGTGATGCATGACTGCTGGCCTTGTCCGAAGGCTTCTCTAAGCCAGTGACTCACCATAGCTCTGTTACCATGAAGCCAAAGATCAGCAGTCTCCTTATGTACAAACTATCGCTGCAAGTTTGATCAGTTTCTTTATTGCATGAGTAGGTACCGTTTATGACTCAGCCAAAACTTTTCTCATGGCAATAACAAACACAAATTAAGGAGAAAGGGCCTGGTGGTGTGGCCTAGTGGCTAAAGTCCTCACCTTGAAAGCCCCGGGATCCCATATGGGCACCAGTTCTAATCCCGGCAGCTCCACTTCCCACCCAGCTCCCTGCTTGTGGCCCGAGAAAGCAGTTGAGGATGGCCCAATGCTTTGGGACCCTGCACCCGCATGGGAGACCTGGAAGAGGTTCCTGGTTCCCGGCATCGGATTGGCGTGCACCGGCCATTGCGGCTCACTTGGGGAGTGAATCATTGGACAGAATATCTTCCTCCCTGTCTCTCCTCCTCTCTGTGTATCTGACTTTGCAATAAAAATAAATAAATCTTAAAAAAAATAATAAAATAAAACAGAAGCCAAGAAGCAGCTCTAGACTTACCAACCATGCAAAAGGGAGGCGCATGCTTGCAGTCTGCCCTTTGGAACGAATTCAGGACCTTGGGCTGAAATAAAATGAATAAATCTTTAAAAAAATCTAAAGATAAAAAGGAACACTCTAAGTAAATGTACTTTTAAACCAAAAACCTTATTTTTTTCCCAACAGTTTTGATAGGTTGGCAGGGGAAGAGTCTACAACAATGTTTGTATGAGTGCACTTCAAGACACCAATGGGAAAAAATGGAAATTAAGTGCAAGTGCAAAAACACACTTGAAATCTCTGCAGTTTTTTGTAATTTTTTTCAAAAACTTGAAGACCACTGGGTTCATGGATTTTAGGGCTTTTTCTTTTGCACCAAACTTCTATTTCAATTGCACTTTGCCAGAACTTTTTACCCACTCTTGCAGATGATCTCAAATCCATCAAAGCAAACTATCTCCATGGATTTTTCTTCAACTGAATCTCAGTGGAAGAAAATCCAAGGGCACACAGTACTTACTTCCACCTGGATTTCTAACTTCATAGCAACATTACTATCATACTCAAAATCACCATTACTTTTTCTATTGCTTTAAGATATTGAGATGTGACATCTCATTTCTAGTCAAGTCAGGCTTAATTATTTGGATCTACTCTCACTGATAAGCAGTAAAGCTAAATTTAAAGCATCTTTCTTAGCACCTGAAAAGCTGGCAAAACAGTATCTGGCAAAAACTGACAGGACAAAAAAGAACCTCATGCGATAAAACCTGAGAGCTGCTTTTGTGGGCTCTGTGACCTGAACACATTTGGTAGTGACATTTAGGAGAGGGTCAGACATCAGAGCCCTGTGTCTGCTGGAAGTTGAGAAGCTACTAGCAGACACACTCCCAAAAGTTTCCACTGGACATCAGTTAGAATAAATGAGACACAGTAGAGTCCTCATATACCCTTCCAGCCCGAGATTATATAGATGTATTTTTAAAGATTTTTCTTTGTAAAGACAGATCTATACAGAGAAGGAAAAATAGGAAGATCCTCCATCTGCTGATAAAGTGACAATGGTCCGAGAGGAGTTGATCCGAAGCCAGGAGTTAGGAGCTTTTTCTGTGTCCCCAGGCTTTGGGCCATCCTATAGTGCTTTCCCAGGCTGCAAACAGGGAGCTGGATGGGCAGTGGAGCAGCAGACACGCAGTGGCACCAATATGAGATCCTGGTGACTTCCAGGCAAGGATTTAGCCACTAGGCCACTGTGCTGGGTCCTTGGGATCATAGTTTAAGGGAATTAATTTCAAGTCCTGAGCATGAATGAGGGGGTCGCAGGTGGGTAGTGAAGAGGTAAATCCTCTCCAGAGAGGTTAGTTTTCTGAGACCTCCACATTTATTGCTATATACAAACTTGCAAAATAATCTGTATGAAAGATTAGGTACACCAGGAAATAGGATATCAAGAGTGAGAAAAAGCAGAAGTAGATCCACAAATTGCACATTGAGAAACAGTAACCATGGGAAATGTGATCAACATTGTCTTTAAAGCAATAAAATACAAGCAGATTTAGAAGCAGAAGCAAAAGACATGGACTTGAAAATGATCTACTAGAACTTCTGGAAATGAAATTTTATACACAAAGTATTACCAAGTCAATAGATTTAGTCAATTAGACATACTTGACATGGGCAAAGCAGGCAGGCAGTGAGGGACAGGAAGCTGAATACTGCCAACACCCTAGCCACCCACACTGCCATCTCCTCCAGGCTGTTTCCACATGGCCAAAGCCTCAGCACACATGCTCTGCATCCTGCAGCTAAGCCTCACTTTGCATCAGGTACCAGGTGTCCTTAACCACCATAAGGAGCTCACCACACATACTATAGCTACACTCCTTATGCTAGAAGGAAAATGTAACGCCAGCCAGGTGGGGAAATTGTCCCTTTTGAGACTGCCTGCACACCTATCTGAGTGAGGACTGTCCTTTTGTCCTACTGTTCATCTGTCTGAGGTTTCTCCAGAGTAACTGTATACACGTTTTTTTAATGCCAGTTATTTCTTCAAAAGCATCTGATTTTCATGAAAACAATCACTGGAAAACTATTTTGTTACTTTAAATAAAAATGACAGCATTGTAAAATACAGACAACAGTTCCTGGGCTTGAGAAAACATAGCACTACACAGGGGAAACATACATAAAGCATATGATGGGGAACAAGAGGCCCTGACCATAGGAGTATCTTTAGCTCGGTAGCAACGAGCAGACAGCAGTTCCCGGGCTTGGGAAGCATTTTGCACTTGCATAGGTGTTGCACACAAAAAGGCATACGATGGAGTACAAGAGGCCTAGACCCAATCTCACAGCCTCTGCTGTTCCTCTGCCAACACATCAACCCGCAGTTACAACACAAGGGTGCCCACCCACTCATGTGCATCAGTAAAGTCCTATTGTTCCATAACTCTGGCAGTCTGTACCTCAACCTTGTTCATTGTCACCAAGGTAACTGGTGGTGGCGGCTGCTGATGTACTGGCTATGGTGATCGACATTATGCCAGTCTGTTTTATTCTTTATCAGGTCAACAGAGGCCTCTCCGTCAGTCCCAACAGACACAGGCAGGATTCAGGGCAGGGGCTGAAGAACAGCAGAATTGCAATTGCCATTCCAGCACGCTGTCAGGGTGCACTGGAACGTGGTGTCATTTACTTCAGAGGTGTTTTCTGTATGTGAGAGAGAAACATGGGGATAACACAGGCAGACACAAGCTTCAAATTCAAGGAGCTGTGGTTCACCCACGTGAGCGAGTCCTCAAGTTCAGAGGAATGATGGAACTAATAGATTCCACAGGAATCATTGCATTCCTAAAGAAGGGAAAACGGGGTGCTTGCCAGTCATGTCCAAACCCCACAAAGCTGCCACGTAGAGAAGGTGGGTATTTTCCCTGTGGTAATAACAGGGGAATGATAAGCAAAAGCACGGGCAGAGATTATGCTATTTATAAAGGGAGGACCAGACCCCCAACAGCTGGGGTCACACATCAGACAGTCTGACAGTCTGGTTAAAATGGAAACTAGCAGGAAATGTCGGAACCTGGTGCTCATAGCAGAAAGACAAGATAAAGAGAGGGGTGCTTCACAAATACTAACATACTTACATAACATATAAAGGCCTAATATACCTGCCTGAGGGGAAACCTCTCACAGAGGCCCCAGCAGAGATGGAGAGGGATTCTGAGGGGGACCCTCGGGCTGAGGACCCAGCAGACGGGTTCCTGAGTGGGACCCTCTTACTGAGGACACAGCACAGAGAGAGGGGAGGTCCGAGGGGGACTCTCGCTGAGGCAAGAGCAGAGGGGGTCCCAAGAGGGACCCTCTCGCTGAGGCCCCAGCAGAGTGGGAGGGTGGTCCGAGGGGGAACCTCTTGCTGACGCCCCAGAGAGGGGCCCTAGGTGGTCCCTCTCTCGCTGAGGCCCCAGGAGAGGTGGTGCCCAGGGGGACCCTCTCGCAGAGGACCCAGCAGAGAGGTAGTGAGACTCAGGGGTTCCTCTCACTGAGGCCCCAGAAGACGGGGTCCTGAGCAGACCCTCTGGCTGAGTCCCCAACAGAGAGAGGGTTGGGCTCTGATGATCTCTCTCGATGAGGCCCAGGCAGAGAGAGAGATGGGGATCTGGGAGGACCCTCTCGCTGAGGCCGCAGCAGAGAGGGTCCTGAGTGGAATCCTCTCACTGAGGCCACAGCCTTGAGATAGGAAGGGTCCGAGGGGGACACTCTCGCTGAGGCTCCAGCAGAGGGGGTCCCGAGTGGGACCCTCCTGCTGAGGCACCAACAGAGAGGGAAGGGGGTTCCGGTGGTCCATCTCGCTGAGGCCCCAGCAAAGGGGGTCCCAAGTGGTGCCTTCTCGCCTAGGCCCCAGCAGAGAGGTTAGGTGGCTCCGGATGTCCCTCTAGCTGGGGCCTAAGCAAAGGGGGTAGCCGGGGTTCCCCCTCGCTGAGGCCCCTGCAGAGGGGGTAACAAGGGGGACCGTCTCGCTGAGGCCCCAGCAGAGAGGGAGGGGTTGCCAGGGTTCCCCCTCACTGAGTCCCCATCAGAGGGGGTCCCAAGGTGGTCTCTCTTGCTGAGGCCCCAGGAGAGGTGTTCCCCAGGGGGACCCTCTTGCGGAGGACCCAGCAGAGAGAGTGTGGGACTCAGGGTTCTCTCTAACTGAAGCCCCTGAAGACGGGGTCTTGAGGGGGACCCTCTGGCTGAGTCCCCAACACAGAGAGGCTTGGGCTCTGAGTATCTCTCTCAGTGAGGCCCCAGCAGAGGGGTTCCGAGGGGGTCTCTCTCGCTGACACCCCAGCAGCGAGGAAGGGGTTGCCGGATGTCCCACTAGCTGAAGCCCAGGTACAGAGAGAGGGGGGTCTGAGGAGGACCTTCTCGCTGAGACCCAGGCAGAGGGGCTCACGAGATGGACCATCTTGCAGATGCCCCAGCAGATAGGGAGGGGATTGGGGGGCCAAGGGTCCCTCTCACTGAGGCCCCAGCAGAGTGGGTCCCGAGCAGGACCTTCTCGCTGAGGCCCCAGCAGGTAGAGAGAGAGAGAGAGAGAGGGAGGGGCGGCTGATGGTCCTTCTCCCTGAAGCCCCAGCAGACTGGGTCCCGAGGGGGAACCTCTCGCTGAGGCCCGAGCAGCAAGGAAGGGAGGGTCCGACGGGGACCTTCTCCCTGAAACCCCAGCAGAGTGGGTCTCAAGGGGGACCCTCTTGCTGAGGCCCCAGCAAAGGAGGTCCCAAGGTGGACGATCTTACTGTGGCACCAGCAGAGGTGGTCCCGAGGGAAAACCTCTCGCTCTGGACCCAGCAGAGGGGGTTGCCATGGTGACCCTCTCTCTGTGGCCCCAGCAGCGAGGGAGGGGAGCACCGGGGTCCCTTTCGCTGAGGCCCAGCAGAGGGGCTCCAGAGTGTGACCCACTTGTTTAGGCTCCAACAGAGACAGAGGGGTTATATGAGAGGGGTACCCTCTTCCTGAGGCCCGAGAACATGGGGTACTGAGGGTTACCTTCCTGCTGAGGCTCCAGCAGAGAGGGAGGGCGTGTCCGAGGCGGACGCTGTCACTGAGGTCCCAGCAGAGATGGAGGGGTGCTCGGGGGTTCGTCTCGCTGAGGCCCCAGCAGCTATATAGGAGGGCTCTGGGAGTCCCACTCGCTTAGGCCGCAGCAGACGGGGTCCCGAGGGGCAACCTCTCTCAGAGGCCCCAGCAGAGATTGAGGCTCTGGCTGGGAGGGTCCCTCTCACTGAGGCCCCAGCAAAGAAAGGGTCCCTCTCGCTGAGGCCCCAGCAGACGGGGTCCCGCGGGGGCCAATCTTGCTGTGGCCCCAGTAGAGGTTGTCCCGAGTGGGACCCTCTTGCTGAGGCCCCAGCAGTGAGGGTGGGAGGGTCCGAAGGTGACCCTCACCCTGAGGCCCCAGCAGATAAGGAGGGGACTCCGGGGGTGCATCTCACTGAGGCCACAGCACAGGGGGTCCTGAGGGGTATCCTCTCGCTGAGAACCCAGCAGAGAGGGTAGGTGGCACCAGGGGTCCCTCTCGCTGAGGCCCCAGCAGAGGGATTCCAGAGGAGGACCCTCTTGCTGAGGCCCCAGCAGCAAGAGAGGGGTTGCCGGGGGTCCCTCTAGCTGAAGCCCAGGCAGAGGGGCTCCAGAGGGTCACCCTCTCATTGAGGCTCCAGCAGAGACAGAGGCGGTGTCCGAGGTAGACCCTCTTCCTGAGGCCCAGCAGAGGGGCCCTGAAGGGTACCTTCTCACTGAGGCTCCAGCAGAGAGGGAGGGGGCGTAAAATGGGGACCCTCTCACTGAGGTCCCAGCAGAGATGGAGGGGAGCTGGGGTCAGTATCACTGAGGCCCTAGCAGTGAGGGAGGGTGATCTGGGGGTTCCTATCGCTTAGGCCCCAGCAGGTGGGGTCCCGAAAGGGACCCTCTCTCAGAGGCCCAAGCAGAGATTGAGTCTCTGGCTGGGAGGATCATTCTCGCTTAGGCCCCAGCAGAGAAACGTTCCCTCTCGCTGAGGCCCCAGCAGAGGTTGTCCCGAGTGGGACCTTCTCACAGAGGCCCCAGCAGAGAGAGGGAGGGTCCGAGGAACACACTCTCACAGAGGCAACAGCAGAGGGGCTCCCCAGGGTGACCCTCTCACTGAGGCCCCAGCAGCTAGGTAGGTGGGCTGTGGTGGTCCCTCTTGCTGAGTCCCTAGCAGTGGAGTCCCGAGGGGGACCCTCTCGCTGAGGCCCCAGCAGAAACAGAGAGAGAGAGAGAGGAGGACGAGGGTCCCTCTCGCTGAGGCCTCAGCAAAATGGGTTCGGAGTGGGACCCTCTCGCTGAGGCACCAGCAGAAACAGAGAGAGAGAGAGAGGAGGACGAGGGTTCCTCTTGCTGATGCCCCAGTTGAGGGGGTCCCGAGGGGGACACCCTCGCTGAGGTCCCAGCAGACAGAGATGTGCGGTCCGAGGGGGACCCTCTCGTTGAGGCCCCAGCAGAGGAGGTACCAAGGTGGACAATCTCGCTGAGGCCCCAGTACAGGGGGTCCCGAGTGGTTTCTTTTGCTGAGACCCAGCAGTGAGGGAGGAGTCGCCAGGGGTCCCTCTCGCTGAGGCCCCAGCAGAGGGGGTCCCTAGGGGGTCCCTCACTGAGGCCCCAGCAGAGAGAGGGGGGCGAGGGTCCCACTTCCTGAGGCCTCAGCAGAGAGAAGGGCGGGTCCAAGTGCTAACTTCTCTCTGGGCCCCAGCAAAGAGAGAGGGGGGATGTCAAGTGTCCCTCTCTCTGAGGCCCCAACAGAGGGGGTCCCTATGGAGACCCTCTCGCTGAGGCTCCAGCAGCGAGGGAGGGGGCGCTGGGAAACCCTCTCGCTGAGGCCCCAGTAGAGGGTGTCTCAAGGGAGTTCCTCTCGATGAAGCCCCAGCAGAGATGGAGGGGGTATCCGAGGGGGACCCTCTTCCTGAGGCCTGAGGAGAGGGGGTCCCGAGGGGGACCTTCCTACTGAGGCTCCAGCAGAGATGGAGGGGTGCTCGGGGGTCCGTCTCGCTGAGGCCCCAGAAGAGTGGTTCCCCAGGGTGACCCTTTCACTGAGGCCCCAGCAGAGAGAAAGGGGGGTCTGAGAAGGAACCTCTCGCTGACCCCAGCAGAGGGGGGTTCCGAGGGGTACCTTCTAGCTTAGGTTCCAGCGGAGAGGGAGGGGGTGTCCCGCTGGGGACTCTCTCGCTGTGGCCCCAGCAGAGATGGAGGGGTGCTTGGGAGTCCTTCTCACTTAGGTCGCAGCAGCAGAGGGGGGTATTGGCGACCCTCTCGCTGAAACCCCAGCAGAGGGGGTCTCAAGGGAGTCCCTCTCGATGAGGCCCCAACAGATGGGATCCCGAGAGAACCCTCTCGCTGAGGCCCCATCAGAGAGAGAGAGAGAAAGGGGGTGGTTTTGAGTCATTCTCGCTGACGCCCCATCAGAGAGAGAGAGAGAAAGGGGGTGGTTGTGAGTCCATCTCACTGAGGCCCCGGCATCGAGTGAGTGGGGCTCTGGGGTTCCTCTCACAGAGGACCCAGCAGAGAGGTAGTGGGTCTCAGGGGTCCCTCTCACTGAGGCCCCAGAAGACGGGGTCCTGAGGGGGACGTTCTGCCTGAGTCCCCAAAAGAGAGAGGGTCGGGCTCTGATGATCTCTCTCGTTGAGGCCCAGGCAGAGAGAGAGGGGGGTCTGGGGGGACCATCTCGCTGAGGCCCCAGCATAGAGGGTCCCGAGTGGAATCCTCTCACTGAGGCCACAGCATTGAGATAGGAAGGGTCCGAGGGGGACACTCTAGCTGAGGCTCCAGCAGAGAGGGTCCCGAGTGAGACCTTCCTGCTGAGGCATCAACAGAGAGGGATGGGGGCTCCGGGGGTCCATCTCGCTAGGGCCCCAGCAAAGAGGGTCCCGAGTGGTACCTTCTCGCCTAGGCCCCAGCAGAGAGGTTAGGTGGCTCCGGGTGTCCCTCTAGCTGAGGCCCAAGCAAAGGGGGTCACCGGGGTTCCCGCTCGCTGAGGCCCCAGCAGAGAGGGAGGGGTCGCGAGGGTTCCCCCTCACGGAGGCCCCAACACAGGGGGTCCCGAGGGAGACATTCTCGCTGAGGCTCCAGCAGAGGGGGTCCCGAGTGGTCCCTTTTCGCCTAGGCCCCAACAGAGAGGTTAGGTGGCTCCGGATATCCCTCTAGCTGAGGCCCAAGCAAAGGGGGTTGCCGGGGTTCCCCCTCGCTGAGGCCCCAGCAGAGGGATTCTCAAGTGGGATCCTCTCGCTGAGGCCCCAGCAGAGAGAGAATGGTCGCCAGGGTTCCCCCTTTCTGATTCCCCAACAGAGGGGGTCCCGAGGGGTTCCCTCTCATGCGTCCCCAGGAGAGGTGGTTCCCAGGGGGACCCTCTTGCGGAGGACCCAGCAGAGAGAGTGTGGGACTCAGGAATCCCTCTCACTGAGGCCCCAGAAGACGGGGTCTTGAGGGGGACCCTCTGGCTGAGTCTCCAACACAGAGAGAGGGTCGTGCTCTGAGGATCTGTCTCTCTGAGGCCCCAGCAGAGAGTGTAGTTTGCACTGGGGGTCCCTCTCTCTGAGGCCCCAGCAGAGGGATTCCAGGGGGGACCCTCTCACTGGGGCCCCAGCAGCGAGGAAGGGGTCCGAGGTGGTCCCACTAGCTGAAGCCCAGATAGAGAGAGATGGGGGTCCGACGAGGACCATCTCGCTGAGACCCAGGACAAGCCCAGGAACCAGGAGCTCCCTCCAGATCTCCCAAAGGGGCACAGGGGCACACGGGCACAGGGGCACAAGCCCCTGCAGCATCCTCCGCTGTTCTCCCAGGAGGATTGGCAGGGAGCTGGACTGCAGGGGAAGCAGCCAGGATTTGAAGCAGCACCCATACAGGCCATCCACATGGCAGGCTGAGGCTTGACCCACTGGGACAATTCCCTGCACCACACCACACCACACCACACTACACACAACACACACCACACCACACCAATCCTTGCTGGACCCTTCAGCAGCTCCTTCACCAGGCTGCTGAAGGTGCCTGTCCCCCTGGCTTGCACAACTTATGCTGTTCCGTGCTGTGAGAGCAGCCAGTACAGATGAGGGATCCAGGCATGTTGCTACTCTACCTGTCCTGGGGAGAAGGACCTCTGTGAAGAACAGATGTCAGCTGTTGGGATGTCTTGTGGAAGATGGCACATCAGCAGCGGCCGACGGTCCACAGCTGACCAGCAGGAGGAAGAGTCTTGAATCCAGAAGGATCCATGGAGGAGGGTGAAGCACTCCCTGGTGAACAAGAGGGCAGCAGCATCTGGCTGGAGGCTGTGAGGCCAAATTCCTGCCTCCAAAGCACATGACAGGGATGGCTGACCCCTCAAGTGCTAGCTAGAGATAGGAATGGCAGCTTTGTGCACCCTGTTGTGTGCAGGAAGCACAGGCCCTGAAAGCCCTACCTTGTGCAGGCCTTGGTGGCTCCCCAGCCATCATCATATGTGCTGGGCAGTAGGGCTGCATGTTGCAGGATGCTTTCTTTAGCAGCTAGGGCCTGGGACTTCCTATTGCAGATGGCTGGTGACCTCTGGTGCCTACTTGCCCATCCACCTGGCTCCTGGCTTAGGAGCCCACATGCCCAGACACCACTCAGCTAGGCCAAGGCAGGCAGAGTAGTGTATCACCCTAACCACCACCCAACACATGCAAAAATACATGAAGCCGGGGCCCATCAGCGTGGCCTAGTGGCCAAAGTCCTTGCCTTGAACGCACCGGGATCCCATATGGGCACTGATTCTAATCCCAGCTGCTCCGCTTCCCATCCAGCTCCCTGTTTGTGGCATGGCAAAGCAGTCGAGGACGGCCCAAAGCTTTGGGACCCTGCACCCACATGGAAGAGCCGGAAGAGGTTCCAAGTTCCCAGCTTCGGATTGGCGTGCACCAGCCATTGCGGCTCACTTGGAGAGTGAATCATTGGACGGAAGATCTTCCTCTCTGTCTCTCCTCCTCTCTGTATCTCGGACTTTGTAATAAAAAATACAAGGTCCATGAAGCCCTGTTGGCAGCCCATCAAGGAGCTGCTCCACTTGCCAAAGAATTCCCGGAGCCTGCATCTCAGGGTGCTCTGCAAGAATGGGGGTGGCGGTAAGGTTTCCCGGGACCTCATCTGGCCAAGTACAACCCCAGTGGGCTGGTGTTTAACACCAGCTCTCAGAGGGCTCTGAGGACGCAGGCATGGGACTCCAGCTCCCTGAGGGCCTGTGGGCATGCTGATGTGAGACTCCATCTCCCAGGGTTCTTTAAGTGCCCTGCTGTTAAAGGCACCCTGACACTTCCTATCACAGAGGCCTGGGCTGATGCTAGGCCCCAAACGTCCTCCTCCCTCCCGGGCTTTGATATGTGGGCTGTTCGGCCTTGGAGCACTGATCTTTCAACAGCACGTGTACCAGAATACTGTCCGGGACCCCCACCTGATGCTAGGATGGCTCGGGTTGGACTGTCTAGAGGTCAGAAGGCCTGAGCCCACCAGGGGTAGAAAGGGCAGCTTGGGGCCCAGCGCCGTAGCCTAGCAACTAACGTCCTCGCCTTGAACGCGCTGGGATCCCATATGGGCACCGGTTCTAATCCCGGATGCTCCACTTCCCAAGCAGATCCCTGATTGTGGCCTGGGAAAGCAGTAGAGACTGCCCAAAGCTTTGGAAACTTGCACCCACATGGAAGATCTAGAAGAGGCTCCAGGTTCCTGGCTTTGGATCAGCGTGCACCAGCCATTGTGGCTCACTTGGGGAGTGACTCATCGGACGGAAGATCTTCCTCTCTGTCTCTACTCCTCTCTGTATATCTGACCTTGGAATAAAATAAATAAATGTGTAAAAAAGAAAAGAAAAAAAGAAAAGAAAGAACGAACGGCGGCTTTGGGCGCCCTCTCGTAGCCACCAGCACTCAGTGCAGGATGCTCATCCAAGGCTCTCCAGCATGGATGAAGGTCCTCTGCTGCCGGACCCCAGCATGAAGGAGCGTCCTCTGCTGGCAGACCCAAAAAGAGAGGAGGGTCCTGTGCTGCAGGACCCCAGCAGAAAAGAGGGTCCTCTACTGCCGGAAGCCAGCATAGAGGAGGATTCTCGGATGTTGGACCCAACAGATAGGAGGGTCTTCTGGTGCTGGAATCCTAGCAGAGAAGAAGGTCCTCTGGTGCTGGAACTCAGCAGAGAGGAGGGTGCTCTGCTTCTGGACCCCAGCAGAGAGGAGTTTCCTTTGCTGCTGGACTACAGCAGAAGACGAAGCTTCTCTGGTGTTGCACTACAGCAGACAGGAGGGTCATCTGTTGCCAGACCCCAGCAGAGAGGAAGGTCCTCTGCTCCTGGTCCCCAGCAGTGAGGAGGGTCCTCTGCTGCTGGATCCAATCAGAGAGGGGGGTCCTCTGGTGCCGGACCCCAGGAGCAGAGGAGGGTAATCTGGTACCACACGCCAGCAGGGAGGTGGTTCCTGTGGTGCCGGACATGAGCAGAGGGAGGGTCCTCTGCTGCTGGACCCCTGCAGTGAGGAGGGTCCTCTGCTGCAAGACCCAATTAGAGAGGGGGATCCTCTGGTGCCGGGCCCCAGCAGCAGTTGAGGGTCCTGTGCTGCAGGACCCATGCAGAGAGGGTAGTCTTTTGGTGCCGAACACAAGCAGCAGAGGAGGGTACTCTGATGCAGGACCCTAGGAGCAGAGGACGGTCCTCTGGTGCTGGACAACAACAGGGAGGATGGTCCTGTTGTACCGGACCCCAGCAGCAGAGGAGGATCCTCTGGTGCCGGAACCCAGCAGAGAGAGATTCCACTACTGTCAGACCCTAGCAGAGAGGAGGCTCATTTGCTGCAGGAACACAGCAGAGAACAGGGTCCTCTGCAGCCAGTCCCCAGCAGAGGGGAGGGTACTCTGATGCCGAACACCTGCAGCAGAGGGGGGTCTTCTTCTGCTGTACCCCAGCAGAGACGAGGGTCCTCAGCTGCCTGTCCCCGGTAGGAAGGAGTGTCTTCTGGAGCCTGACCCCAGCAGAGAGGTCCTCTCCTGCTTCCTCTCTTTGGTGTTCAGCAGGATAGGAGGGTCCTTGGCTGCTGGACTCCAGCAGAGAGAAGGGTCCTCTGCAGCATTTTACTCCCTGGACCCTAGCACAGACGAGGGTCCTCATGTGCTAGACCCAGCAGAGAGGAACGTCATATGGTGCCGAACCCAGGCAGAGAGGTGGGTACTCTGCTGCTTCCTCTTTGTTTTGGCAGAGCAGAGAGGAGTGTCCTCTGGTGCTGGATCACAGAAGAGAGGAGGGTTCTCTGCTGCTTCCTCCCTGCTGGGGTCCAGCAGAGGAGGTCCACTGCTTCCGGACCCCAGCAGTGAGTGGGTCCTCTGCTCCTGGACCCAGCAGAGCGAAGGGTCCTCTGTTGCCGGACCCCAGCAGAAGAAGAGGGTCCTCTGCTCCCCGATCACAACAGAAGAGGAGGGTCCTCTGCTGTGGCCTCTCTTTGAAGTCCTTGAGGTAACGAGGGTCCTTTAGAACTTCTTCTCTGCTGAGGTCGTGCAGCAGAGGAGGGTCATCTTCTGCAGGGGTTCAGCAGGAGAGGAGGGTCCTCAGCTGCTGGAAGCAAGGCAAAGTGGAGTGTCCACTGCTGCCAGACCCCAGCAGGGAAGTGGGTCCTCTGCAGCGGTACCCCAGCAATACAGGAGTGTAATCTGCTGCCGGACCCCAGTAAAGAAGAGGGTCTTCTTCTGCTGGACCCCAGCAGAGAGGAGGGTCCTCTGTTGCTTCGTCTATGCTGGACACCCGCAGTGAGGAGAGTCCTCTGGTGCTGGACCCCAGCAGAGAGGAGAGTACTCTACTGCTGGACTCCAGCAGACAGGACGGTCCTCTGCTGATTCCTCTCCACTGGGGTCGAACGGAGAGGAGGGTCCCATTTTTCCGGAACCCAGCAGTAGAGTAGGACCCTCTGCTGCCTGACCCCAGCAGAGGGGTGTTCTCTGGTGCCGGATCCCTGCAGAAGAGGGAAGTTTTCTGCTGCCGGACCCAGCACAGAGGACGGTCCTCTGCTGCCGGACCCCGCAGGGACGAGTGTCATCTGCTGCCGGACCACAGAAGGAAGGAGGGTCCCCTGTTGCCAGACCCAGCAGAACAGGAGGGTCCCCTGCTGCTTCCTTCTTTATTGCCCAACAGAAGAGGATTGTCCTCTGCTCCTTTCTCTCTGCAGGAAAACAGCAGTGAGGGGGAACCTATGGTGCCAGGCAGCAGCAGAGAGGAGGATCTTGTGCTGCCGGACCCCAGCAGAACAAGAGGGTCCTCTGCTGCCGGACGCCAGCATAGAGGAGGGTCCTCTACTGCTTCTTCTCTGCTGGACCGCAGCAGAGAGGCGGATCCTCTGGGGATGGACCTCAATAGAGAGGAGGGTCCTATACTGCTGTACCCCAGTAGAGAGGATGGTCCTCTGCTGATTCCTCTTTGATGGGGTCCAACGGAGAGGAGTGTCTTATGCTGCCGGACACCAAAAGCAGAGGATGGGCATCTGCTGCTGGACATCAGCAGCAGATGAGGGTCTTCTGTTGCCGGACCCCAGCAGAGAGGAGGGTACTCTATTGTTGTACCACAGCAGAGAGGATTGTGCTCTGTGGCTTCCTCTGTGCTGGGGTCCAGCAGAAAGCAGGGTCTCTGATGATGGACCCCAGAAGAGAAGAGGGTCATCTGATGCTTTATCTCTGCTATGTTCCTTCAGCAGAGGAGGTTCCTCTGCTGTCCGAATCCAGCAGGAAGGAGAATCCTCTGCTGCCGGAACACAGCAGGAATGAGTTTCCTCTGTTGCCGGACCCCAGCAGCAGAGAAGGGTCCTCCACTGCTGAACCCCAGCAGGGAGGTGGGTCCTCGGCTGCCAGGCCCCAGCAGGGAGTAGGGTCCTCTGTTGCCAGACCCCAGCAGAGAGGAGTGTTCTCTGCTGCGAGACCCCAGCAGAGAGCATGGTCCTCTGCTGCCGGACCCCAACAGAAGAGGAGGTTCCTCTGCCGCATCCTCTCTTTGGGGTCGAACAGGAGTTGAGTGTCCTCTGTACTTCCTCTCTGCTGGGGTCCAGCAGCAGAGGAGGGTCCTATGCTGCAGGTGTCCCGCAGGAGAGTAGGAACTCTGCTGCTTAAACCCAGCAGAAGTGGTGTGTCATCTGCTGCAGGACCCCAGCAGAGTGGAGGTTCCTGTGCTGCTTCCTCTGGTGATGGACCCCAGCAGAGAAGAGGGTCCTCTTGTGCTAGACCCCTGCAGAGAGGGGGTCCTCTGCTGCTGCACCAGAGCAGCAGAGGGTGGTCCTCTGCTGCCGGACCACAGCAGGGAGGAGGGTTCATTCTTCTGGACCTCAGCAGGGACGATGGTCCTCTGCTGCTCGGCCCAGTACAGAGGAGGGTCTTCTGCTGCCGGAAACCATCAGAGAGGTGGCTCCTTTGCTGCTATCTCTCTGCTGGCATCCAACAGAGAAGAGGGTCTTCTGTTTCCTGACCCCAGCAGCAGAGCAGGGTGCTCTGGTGCTGGAAAACAGCAGGAAATAGGGTCCTCTGCTGCCAGCACCATCAGCAGAGGTGGGTCCTCTGGTGCCGGAACCAAGCTACAGAGGGGGGTACTCTGATGCTAGACCCCAGCAGCAGTGGAGGGTCCTCTGGTGCTGTCGGACCCCAGCAGAGAGGAAGCAGCAGAGGACTCGCCTCTCTGCTGGGGTCCTACAGAGTGAAGGGTCCTCTGCTACCAGACCCCAGCAGCAGTAGAGCACCCTGTTCTGCCGTAAAACAGCAGGGAGAATGGTTCTCTGCCAGTCCCAGCAGCAGAGGAGGGTCTTCTGGTGCCGGACACCAGCAGCAGAAGGGGGGGGTCACTGTTGCGGGATCACAGCACAGAGTAGGGTACTCTGCTGCCAGACCCCAGCAGAGAGCAGGGTCCTGCACTGCAGGACCCCAGAAGGGAAGGAGGGTCCTCTCGTGCTAGACCCCAGGAGAGGAGGGTGCTCTGCTGGGGGACTCCAGCACGTAGGAGGGTCGTCCTGTGCTGGACCCCAGCAGAGAGGGGTGTCATCTGGTGAAACACCCCAGCACAGAGAAAGATCCTCTGTTGCTGGACCCCAGCAGAGAGGGATGTCCTCTGGTGCCAGACCTCAAAAGCAGAGGAGGGTCCTCTGCTGCCAGACCACAGCAGGGAGGAGTGTCCTCTGCTGTCTGACCTGAGCAGTAGAGGATTGTCCTTTGCTGCCGGGCCCAAGCAGAGATGAAGGTCTTCTGCTGCTCGAGCAAGCTGAGAGGAGGGTCCTCTGGTGCTGGACCCCAGCAGAGAATAGTGTCCTCTGTTGATGGACCCCCAGCAACAGAGGAGGGTTCTCTGTTGTTGGATGCCAGCAGAGTGTAGGGCGTTGTTGTGCCAGATCCCAGCAGAGAGGAGGGACTCTGCTGCCGTACCAAGGCAGGGAGGAGGGTCCTCAGCTGCAGGAATCCAGCAGAAGAAGGGTCCTCTGCTGCCAGACCCCAGTAGCAGAGGGGGTCCTCTGGTGCCGGACCCTAGCATGAGAGGGGAGTCCTGTGCTTCCAGACACCAACAGCAGAGGGAGGAATTCTGCTGTTGGACCCCAGCAGAACATGGGTGTTGTCTGCTGCCAGAACCCAGCATAAGGAGTGTCATTTGCTACCAAACCCCAGCAGGACAAGGGGGTCCTCTGGTACCGAAACCCAACAGCAGAGGGGGGTTCTTTGCTGCTAGAACACAGCAGCAAAAGGGGGTTCTCTGCTGCCGGAATCCAGCAGCACAAGAGGCTCTCTGCTGCCTGACATCAGGAGAGAGGAGGGTCCTCTGCTGCCGGACCACAGCAGAGAGGAGGGTCCTCTGCTGCTGGAACCCAGCAGAAGAGGAGGGTCCTCTGCTGCAGGACGCCAGTAGAAGAGTAGGATCCTCTGCGTGTCCTCTCTTTGGGGTCCAGTAGGGAACAAGGTTCCTCTGCAACTTCCCCTATGCTGTGGTTCAGCAGCAGAGGCAGGTCCTCTGCTGCAGGGGTCCAGCAGGAGAGGAGGGTCCTTTGCTGCTACCTCTCCACTGGGGTCCAGCAACAGAGGTGGGTCCTCTGCTGCCGCACCCCAGCAGCAGAAGGCGATCCTCTGCTGCCGGAACCCAGCAGAAGGAGGGTCCTCTGCTGCCAGACTGCAGCAGCAGAGGAGGGTCATGTGGTGCTGGACACCAGCAAGAGAGGGGGTCCTCTGGTGCCAGACCCCACCAACAGAGCAGGGTCTTCTGCAGCCGGACCACAGCAGGGAGGAGGGTTCTCTCATTGCGAACTTCAGCAGGGACGATGGTCCTCTACTGCCGGACCCCAGCAACAGGGGAGCGTCATCTGGTACCACACCAGAGCAGCAGAGTGGAGGGTCCTCTGCTGCCATATCCCTGCAGGGAGGAGGGTCCTCTGCTACCAGAACACAGCAGAAGGAAGGTCCTCTGCTGCCAGACCCCAGAAACAGAGGGGGGTCCTCTGGTGGCAGACCCCAACAACTGAGGGGCATCCTCTGGTGCCCGACCACAGCAGCAGAGGGAGGACCTCAACTCCCAGACACCAGCAGAAGAGGGGATTCCTCTGCTGCCAGACCCAGTAGCAGAGGCGGGTCCTTTGGTGTCGGACCCATGAACAGAGGGGGTTCTCTGTTGCCGCACCCCAGCAGCAGAAGGCGATAATCTGGTGCTGGACCCCAGCAGAGTGGAAGGTCCTCTGCTGCTGAACCCCAGCAGGAGAGGAGAGTCCTCGGGTACCGCACCACAGCAGAACAAGGTGTTCCTCTGGTGCCAGACCCTAGCAGCAGAGGGGAGTTCTCTGCTGCAGGAACCCAGCAGAAGGAGTGTTCTCTGCTGCCAGACCCCAGGAGCATACGGAGGTCCTCTGGTGCTGGACCCCAACAGCAGAGGGGGATCTTCTGGTGCCGGACGCCAGCAGCAGAGGAGGTCCGCTGGTGCCGGACCCGAGCAGCAGAAGAGGGTCCTCTGCTGACGGACCCCAGCAGGGAGGAGGGTCCTCTGATGCAGGAATCCAGCAGAAACAGGGTCCTCATCTGTCGGATCCCAGCCGAAGATTAGGGTCCTGTGCTTTGTCCTCTCTTTGGGGTCCAGCAGGAGATGAGTGTCCTGTGCAATTTCCTCTCTGCTGTGGTCCTGTAGCAGAGGAGACTCCTCTAGGCTGGGGTTCAGCAGCTGAGAACCCTCCTCTCTGCTGTGTCAGGCAGGAGATGACGCTGCTCTGCTGCTGGGTTCTGACAGCAGGAGAGGAGGGTCCTCTGCTGCTGGAACAGGAAAGAATAGGAGGGTTCTCTGCTGCAGGACTCCAGCTGAGAGGAACCTCCTCTGCTGCTTCCTTTCTGCTGCACCCTAGCAGAGAAGGGTCCTCTCATGCTAGACACCAGCAGAGAGGATGGTCCTCTGCTGCTTCCTCTAAGCTGGGGTCCAGCAGAAGAGAAGGGTCCTCTGCTGTTGGACGCAGCAGCAGTGGAGGGTCTTCTAATGCCAGGCCCCAGCAGAGAGGAGGGTATTCTGCTGCTCCACCCCAGCAGAGAGGAGGGTCCTCTGGTGCTGGGCCCAAGCAGAGAGGGGTGTCCTCTGGTGCCCGACCCAAGCAGCAGAGGGGGTTCTCTTTGGCTGGACCTCAGCAGAGAGGGGGGTCCTCTGGTGCCTGACCCCAACAGCTGAGGGGGATCCTCTGGTGCCGGACCACAGCAGTGAGGAGGGAGGACCTCCACTCCTGGACACCAGCAGAAGAGGGGGGTCCTCTGCTGCCAGACCCAACAGAAGGAGGGTCCTTTGCTGCCAGACCCAGTAGCATAGAAGGGTCCTTTGGTGTTGGACCCCAAGAGTAGAGGGGGTTCTCTGCGGCCACACCCAGCAGCAGAAGGCGATCCTCTGGTGCTGGACCCCAGCAGAGTGGAGGGTCCTCTGCTGCCGGAACCCAGCAGAAGGAGGGTCCTCTGCTGCCAGAACACAGCAGAAGGAAGGTCCTCTGCTGCCAGACCCCAGGAATAGAGGGGGGTCCTCTGTGCCAGACCCCAACAGCTGAGGGGGTCCTCTGGTGCCCGACCACAGCAGCAGAGGGAGGACCTTCACTCCCGGACACCAGCAGAAGAGGGGGTTCCTCTGCTGCCAGACCCAGTAGCAGAGGTGGGTCCTTTGGTGTCAGACCCAAGAGCAGAGGGGGTTCTCTGCTGCTGCACGCCAGCAGCAGAAGGCGGTTCTCTGGTGCTGGAACCCAGCAGAGTGGAAGGCCCTCTGCTGCTCGACCCCAGCAGGAGAAGAGAGTCCTCGGGTACCGGACCACAGCAGTACAAGTGATTCCTCTGGTGCTGGTCCCCGGCAGGGGGGGTCCTCTGGTGCCAGAACCCAGAAGCAGTGAGGGGTCCTCTGCTGCCAGAAACAGTAGCAGCAGAGGGAGGACCTCTGCTTCCAGACTCCAGCAGCAGAGGAGGGTCCTCTGCTGCAGGAAACCAGCAGAAGGAGGGTTCTCTGCTGTAGGATACCAGGAGCAAAGGGGAGTCCTCTGGTGCTGGACCTCAGCAATAGAGGGGGGTCTTCTGTTGCCAGAAACTAGCAGCAGAGGAGGGTCTTCTGCTGCCGAACACCATTAGAAGAGGGTCACCTGCTGTTTCCTCTCTTTGGGACCCAGTCGGCGACGAGGGTCCTCTTCAACTTCCTCTGTGCTGTGGTCCAGAAGCAGAGGAGGGTCCTCTGGTGCTGGACCCCAGTAGAAGAGTAGGGTTATCTGCAGTGTCCTCTCTTTGGGGTCCAGTAGGCAACAATGGTCCTCTGAAACTTCCCCTCTTCTGTCGTCCAGGAGCAGAGGACGGTCCTCTGCTGCAAGAGTCCAGCAGAGGAGGGTCCTTTTCTGCTACCTCACCGCTGGGGTCCAGATGCAGGAGAATCCTCTGCTGCTGAAACACAGCAGAAGAGGAAGGTCCTCTGCTGCGGGACCCCAGCTGAGTAAAGGTTCCTCTTCTGCTTTCTCTCTGCTGTGCCACAGCAGAGAGGAGGGTCCTTTGCTGCTGGACCAAAGCAGAGAGTAGGGTCCTTTGCTGCTTCCTTTCTGCTGGGGTTCCTAAGCAGAGGAGGGTGCTCTGCTACCAGACACAACAGCAGTGGAGGGTCCTCTGCTGTAGGACCACAGCAGAGAGGAGGGTCTTTCATACTAGTCTTCAGCAGAGAGGATGGTCCTCTGTGCCTGACCCCAGCCGGGAGGAGGGGCCTCTGCTGCCGGACCCCAGCAGAGAGGAGTCTTCTGATGCCAGACCCGAGCAGCAGAGGAGGCCCTCTGATGCTGGAATAGAAGCAAACGAGGGTCATCGGCTGTCGGACCCCAGATGGCAGGAGGGTCCTCTGCTGTATGAACCCAGCAGCTGAGTAGCGTCCTCTGCTGCTGGACCCCAGGAGTAAGGAGGGTCCCTGCTGCTCGACCCCAGCAGAGACTAGGGTACTCTGGTTTCGGACCTCAGCAGAGAGGGGTGTCCTCTGGTGTCGGACCCCAGCAGCAGAGGATGGTCCTATTCTGCCGTACCCGAGCAGGGAGGAGGGTTCTCTGCTGCCGTACCACAGCAAGGAGGAAGGACCTTTGTGGCCGGACCCCAGCAGCAGAGTTGGGTCCTCTGGTGCCCGACACGAGCAACCTAGTAGGGTCTTCTGGTGCAGGACCTCAGAAGGGAGAAAGGTCCTCTGCTGCCAGACCACAGCAGCAGAGAGGGGTACTCTGGTTCTGGATGCCAGCAGCAGAGTGGGTGTCCTCCGCTGCCAGACAATAGCAGCAGAGGGGGATCCTCTGGTGCTGGAACACAGCAATAGAGGGGGGTACTCTGCTGCCAGACAACAGAAGCATAGGGGGATCCTATGGTTCCGGAACCCAGCAAAGAAGGGGAGTCCTCTCCTGCTGGATCCCAACAGCTGAGGAGTGTCCTCTGGTACCAGACCCCAGCAGAGAGAAGGGTCCTCTGCTGCCAGACGCCATCACAAGATTAGGTCCTCTGCTGCGTCCTTTCTTTGGGGTCCAGTATGGGACGAGGGCTCTCTGCAACTTCCTCTGTGCTGTGGTCCAGCAGCAAAGGAAGGCCTCTGCTGCAAGGGTACAGCAGCAGAGCAGCTGCTGTGGGACGCCAGGAGCAGAGCAGCATCCTCTGCTGCCAGACCACAGCAGCAGAAGGGGATCCGCTGCTGTTGGATACCAGCAGCAGAAGCTAGTCTTCTGCTGATGGACCCCAGCAGCAGAGGGGGTTCCTACAGTACCGGATGCCAGCAGCAGAGGGGGTTCGTCTGGTACCGGATGCCAGCAGAGAGGAAGGTCCTCTGGTGCCAGACCCCATCAGTAGAGGAGTGTCCTATGGGCCAGGACCCCAGCAGCAGGGAGGTGGGTCCTCTGGTGTGGAACCCCAGGAGTGGAAGAGGATCCTCTGGTGCAGGACCACAGAAGAGAGGAGGGTCCACCACTGCCGGACCCCAGCAGAGAGGAGGGTCCTTTGCTCCCAGACCTCAGCAAAGAAGAGGGTGCTCTGGTGCCAAACATCAGCAGAGAGTAGGGTCCTCTGCTGCTGTACCCCAGCAGAGAGGAGGGTAAATTGCTGCCAGACTCCAGCAGCAGGAGGGACCCTGCTGCTGGACCCAAGTCCATCAGGGAAGAGTGTCCTCTGGTGCTGGACCCTAGTAGGAGAGGAGGCTCCTATGCTCCCTGGCGCTAACACTGAGGAGGGACCTCTGCTGCCAGACCCCAGCAGAACAGGAGTGTCCTCTACTGCTTCCTCGGTTTGATGCCCACCCGGAGAGGAGTGTCCTCTGCAGCTTCCTCTCTGCTGGGGTACAGCAGAGAGGAGAGTCCACTGGTGCCGGACCCCAACAGAAGAGGAGTGTATTCTCCTGCGTCCTCTCCCTGGGGTGCAGCATGAGGGGAGGGTCCTCTGCAACTTCTTCTCTGCTGTGGTCTAGTAGCAGGGGAGAACCTCTTTGCAACAGTCCCGCAGAAGAGGAGGATAGTCTGCTGTTGGGCCCCGGAAGGCAGGAGGTTCCCCGGCTGCCATACCCCAGCAGGGAGGAAAATCCTCTGCTGCTGGACTTCAGCAGCAGAGGAGGATCCTCTGGTGCCAGATCCCAGGAGCAGAGGAGTGTCCTCTGCTTCCAGACCCCAGCATGGAGGAGGGTCCTCTGCAGCCAGAACCCAGCAGAGAGGAGGATTCTTTGCTACCAGAACCCAGCATCTGAGGGGGGTCGACTTGTCCCGAACCCCAGCAGCAGAGGAGTGTCATCTGCTTCCAGACCCCAGCATGGAGGAGGGTCCTCTGTTACCGGAACTCAGTTGAGGGGAGGGTCTTCTGCTGCCGGACCCCAGCAGGGAGGAGGTTCCTCTGCTTCCGGATTCCAGAAAGTTTTCTGGGTACCTCATCTGCGAACCATCAGAGCTAGTCAGCTGGTGTGTAATTCCAATCTCAGTGGGTCCATGGGCACGCTGACGTGGGACCCCAGATTCCACAGGGATTGGGGAATGCTGAATTAGGATCGAGGTCCAAGAGGACTCGTGGGTACACAGACATGGGACTCCAGGTCCCACAGGGCCATAGGGCACACTGATGTGGGACTCCAGCTCCCAGAGGGTCCGTGTGCACACTCACATGAGATTCCAGCTCCCATGGGGCTCGTGTGCTTTCTGACTGGGACTCCACATCCCTCAGGGCCTCTGGGGACCGTGACGTGCAACTCCAGCTTCTAGTTCTCCTTGTGCCCTAGGTTCTACCTTGCTGGAGAAGACAGACAGCCACTTCCTAGCACAGAGGCCTAGCCTGATGCAAGGCCACAAGCGTCCTCCACCCCCTCCTGATCCTTCATATGTGGGCTGTTCAGCCTTGGACCCCAATCTTCAAGGGACACATATAAAGGAATTCTGTCCAGGATTCCCACCTGACACTAGGATGGCTGGGGCTGGACCTTCTACTGCTCAAAATGCCTCAGCCAACCAGGGGGAAAAAGGGCAGCTTATGAGTCCTCTCATGCACAGCAGGATTCACTGCAGGACGCTCCTCCAAGCTCTCCTGCACAAACAAGGGAAACAAACCCAGCCTAAGAGACATTCACTCTCAACGACACACTTTGGAGCGGTTGCACAGAAGTCTCAGGACAGAAGCCATACGCATACCCTTGGGGTCTGCATTGGCAGACAAAAGCAGACTTCAGTCACAGCACAGCACACAGCACACAGCACACTCCCTGCCAGGAGGCCAATAGCAATCACTCTCTTTCTGCTTTCTTGAATGCCTGCCTGAATCTGTCCTGTTTGCTTGGAGCACACAGGAACAGAGAGGGAGAGAGAGAGCAATCTTTCTTGCATCTGCTGCCTCTCTTCCCCAGGGACCACCACCAGAGCCAGATGTGGCTGGGCCAGGACAAGCCTGGAACCAGGAGCTTCCTCCACATTTCCCACAGGGGCACAGGGCCACAGGGGCACAAGCCCCTGCGCCATCCGCCATTGCTCTCCCAGCACCATCGGCAGGGAGCTGGACTGCAGAGGATGCTGTCAGGTCTTGAAGCAGCACCCATACAGCTGAACTGCACACAAGCATCACAGGCTGAGGCTTGACACCTTAGGACCCCTCCCCAACCACCAAAACCCGCACCACCCGACTCCATCCCTTACCAGTTTCTTCAGCACCTCCTTCAACAGGCCGGTGAAAGTACCTGTCCCTCTTGCTGGCACAACTTTGGCTGTTCCGTACTGAGACAGCAGTGGGCACCAACAAGGCATCCAGGCATGCTGCTACTCTACCTCTCCTGGTGAGAAAGCCTCTGTGGAGAAGACACGTCAGCTGTTGGGGTTTCTTGGTTCAGGTGGCACACCAGTGGCAGCTGAAGGTTCACAGGTTGTCCGCAGCAGGAGAAAGGGTCTTGAATCCAGGATGGTCCTGGAATAGGGTGAAGCATTCCCTGGTGAACAAGAGGGCAATTGCATTTGACAGGGTACTCTGGAACCAAATTCATGCCTCCAATGCACACGACACATGTTTAATATGATGCCTTGTAGAATGGAATATGGTCCCTGTGATCCCATTCTTGAAGATGGCATGGGAGGCCCTCCCTTTTGCAGGTTTGGTGGCTCCCCATCCACTATCCCTGCTAGACAGTGAGAATGCATGTCCAGGGTGCTCTTGCAGCAGCTAAGGCCTGGGACTTCCTATTCCAGATGACTGGTGACCTCTGGTGTTTACTTACCCATCCACCTGCTCCTGGCTTAGGAGCCCACATGCCCAGATTCCACCCAGCTAAGCAGAAGAAGTCCGAGTTGTGTATCACACTAAGTGCCACTCAACAAATGCAAAAATGCACAAAGGCCTCTATGCAGCCCATCAGGGAGCTTCACCACTTGCTAAAGAACACCTAGTTCCTGCCCCTAATGGTGCTCTGTGAGGAAAGAGAGTGGTGTAAATGTTTCCAAGGATCTCATCTGCGAAAGACCAGTGCTAGTCAGCTGTTGAGTAACTCCAGCTCCCAGAGGGTCCATGGGCACACTGACGTGGGACACTAGCACACAGAGGGTGCGTGGGCACAATGACCTAGGATTTCAACTCTCAGAGGGACCATGGACAAACTGATGTGAGTCTCCATGTTTCAGAGGGCCCTTGGAGAGACTGATGTGGGACTCCAGCTCCCACAGGGCCTCTGGGTGCCCTGACGTGGAACTCCAGCTCGCAGGTTTCCCCAGTGCCCTGTGATGTTCCTTGCTGGTGAAGGCACACAGCCACCTCCTAGCACAGAGGCCTGGGCTGATGCAAGGACACAGGCATCCTATACACACTCCTGGACCTTGGTATGCGGGCTGTTCTGCCTTTGACCCCAATATTCCAGCATCCTGTGTCCAGGAACACTGTCCGGGAGCACCAGCTGATGCTAGGATGCCTTGGGCCAGGCCATCTTGTGCTCAAAAGGCCTGAGCCCACAAGGGGTAGAAAGGCAGCTTTGCATGCTCTCTTGTGTACAGTTGAACTCACAGCAGGACACTCTTCCAGTCTCTCCTGCCCAGACATGGGAATCAAACCTGGCCTGAGAGAAATTCACTATCAAGGACACTTTTTGAAGAGGTTTCACAGGAGTGCCAGGACAGAAGACCTACGTATGCCCTTGGGGTCTGCATTGGCAGACAAAAGCAGTCTAGAACCACAGGACACAGCACACAGCACACACCCACCGAGCTAGGCAGAGGAATGCCGCGTGTTGTATCACCATAACTGCCACTCCACACATGCAAAAACACATGAAGGCCTCTCCGCAGCCCATCAGGGAGCTGCTCCACTTGGTAAAGAAAGCCAAGGGCCTGCCTAGGGTTGCTCAGTTAGGAAAGGAGGTGGTGTAAATGTTTCTGAGGACCACATCTGAGAAAAATCAGGGCTTGTCAGCCTGTGTGTAACTCCAGGTCCCAGAGGGTCTGTTGGCACGCTGATGTGGGACTCCAGCTCTCAGAGGGCCTTGGGCACGCTGATGTGGGACTCCAGCTCCCAGGTTTCTCCCCGTGCCCTAGGTTGTACCTTGCTGGTGAAGGCACACAGCCACTTCCTAGCACAGAGGCGCAGGCTGATGCAAAGCTACAAGTGTCCTCCAAACCCTCCTGGACCTTGGTATGAGGGCTGTTCTGCCTTGGACCCCAATCTTCCAGCGACACATATCCAGGAACACTGTAATGGACCCCCACCTAACACTAGGATGGCTCTGGCTGGGCCTTCTTGTGCTCAAAAGGACTAAGGACAACCAGGGGTAGAAAGGGCAGCTTTGCGCACCCTCTCGTGGTCAGTAGGACTCATTGCATGACGCTCCTCCAGGCTCTACTGCACAAACAAGGGAAACAAACCTGGCTTGAGAGACATTCACTCTCAAGGACATACTTCGGAGAGGTTGCACAGGAGTCCCAGGACTGAAACACTACACATGTCCTTGGGGTCCGCGTTGGCAGACAAAAGCAGTCTAGAGCCACAGCACAGTACACAGCACACAGCACACTCCCTCCCAGGAAGCCAGCAGCTTTCTTTCTCTTCCTTCCTGCCTGACTGTATCCCTCTGTCCTGCTTGCTTTGAAGCACAGAGGAACAGAGAGTGAGACAGAGCAAACTTTCTTGCATCTGCTGGCTCACTTCCACCAGAGCCAGCTATGGCAGGGCCAGGACAAGCCGAGGAACCAGGAGCTTCATTCACATGTCATAAAGGTTCACGGGGCACAGGGGCACAACCCCTTCACCATCCTCCACTGCTCTCCCAGGATCATCAGCAGGGAGCCTGATTGCAGGGGAAACAACCAGGACTTGAAGAAGCACCTACACAGGCCATCTGCCTGGCAGGCTGAGGCTTGACACCCTTGGACACCACACTGAGGCCCTAGAAGACGGGGTTCCTGAGGTGGACCCTCTCGCTGAGGCCCCAACAGAGAGAGAGGGTTAGGTAATGAGGATCTCTCTCGCTGAGGCTCCAGCAGAGGGGGTCCCGAGGGGGACCCTCTCGCTGAGGCCACAGTAGAGAGAGAGGAGGGGTCTGAGAGGAACACTCTCGCTGAGGCTCCAGCAGAGGGGTTCCCGAGGGGTACCTTCTCGCCTAGGCCCCAGCACAAAGGTTAGATGGCTCTAGGTGTCCCTGTGGCTGAGGGCCCAGCAGAAGGGGTCCCGAGGAGTACCTCTTGCTGAGGCCCCAGCAGCCAGGGAGGGGTCGCCAGTGTTCCACCTCGCTGAGGCCCCAGCAGAGGGTGTCCCGAGGGGGATCCTCTCACTGAGGCCCCAGCAGCAAGGGAGGGGTTCGCCGGGGGTTCCTCTCGCTGAGGCCCCAGCAGAGGGGCTCCTGAGATGGACCTTCTCGCAGATGCCCCAGGAGATCGGGAGGGAAGGGAGGGGCAAAGGGTCCCTCTCACTGAGGCCCAAGCAGAGAGGGTACCAAGGGGGACCCTCTCGCTGAGGCCCCTGCAGAGGAGTTCCCAAGGTGGATGATCTCGCTGAGGCCCCAGCAGAGGGGGTCCTGAGGGCAAACCTCTCGCTCTGGCACCAGCAGAGAGGGTTCCTAGGGGGACCCTCTCACTGAGGCCCCAGCAGAGGGGGTCTTGAGGGAGTCCCTCTCGCTGAGGCCGCAGTAGAGTGGCTCAGGAGGGTGACCCTCTCGCTTAGGCTCCAGCAGAGATGGAGGGGTACCCGAGGGGTTCCATCTTCCTGAGGCCTGAGGAGAGGGGGTCCCGAGGGGTACCTTCTCGCTGAGGCTGCAGCAGAGAGGGAGGGCGCGTCCGAGGGGGACCCTCTAACTGAGGTCCCAGCAGAGATGGAGAGGGGCTCTGGGGGTCCGTCTAGCTGAGGCCCCAGCAGGGAGGGAGTGGGGTTCTGGGGGTCCCAGTCACTTAGAAGTCAGCAGATGGGGTCCCGAGGGGTACCCTCTCGCAGAGGCCCCAGCAGAGATAAAAGGCTCTGGCTGGGAGTCTCCCTCTCACTGAGGCCCCAGCAAAGAAAGGGTCCCTCTCGCTGAGGCCCCAGTAGAGGTTGTCCCTAGTGGGACCCTCTTGTTGAGGCCCCAGCAGCGAGGGAGGGAGGGTCCGAGGGTGACACTCTCCCTGAGGCCCCAGCAGAGTGGGTCCCAAGGGGGACCCTCTCGCTGAGTCCCCAGCAGAGAGAGAGAGAGGGGAGTCCGAAGGGGACCCTTTTGCTGAGGCCCCAGAGGAGAGAAAGAGAGTGTGGGTCCCAAGGGGGACCCTCTCGCTGAGGCCCCAGCAGAGTGGGTCCCTAGTGGGACTCTCTCCCTGAAGCCCAAGCAGAGAGAGCGGGTCCTAGGGGAACCTCTCACTGAGGTCAAAGCAGAGTGGGTCCCGAGTGGACCCTCTTGCTGAGGCCACAGCAGAGACAGAAAGGGAGTCTGAGGGGGACCCTCTTGCTGAGGCCCCTGCAGAGACAGAGGGGGCGCCAGGGGTCCCTCTCGTTGAGGTCCTAGCAGAGTGGGTCCCTAGTGGGACACTCTCGCTAAGGCCAAGGCAGAGAGAGAGGGGGGGTACAAGTGGCACCCTCGCGCTGAGTTCCCATCAGAGAAGAACAGAGAGAGAGGGCTGCAGATGGTCCCTCTCCCTGAAGCCCCCACAGAGGGGGTCCCGAGGGGAACCTCTTGCTGAGGCGTCAGCAGAGAGAGAAAGAGAGAGAGAGAGAGAGAGAAAGGAGGGCCGAGGGTCCCTCTCACTGAGACCGTAGCAGAGAGAGAGGGGGGTTCGGTGTTCCCTCACTCTAAGATCCCAGCATCGAGGGAGTGGGGCTGTGGCTGCCCCTCTCGCTGAGGCCCCAGCAGAGGGGGTCCCGAGGGTGACCCTCTCATTGAGGCCCCAGCAGCAAAGGATGCGGTTCCGAGGGTGACCCTCTTGTTGAGGCCCCAGCAGCGAAGGATGTGGTTCTGAAGGGGACCCTCTCGCTGAGGCCCCAGCAGAGTGGGTGCCGAGGGGACCGGCTGTTGCAGCTCACTTGGAGAGTGAATCGTCGGACGGAACATCTTCCTCTCTGTCTCTCCTCCTCTCTGTATCTCGGACTTTGGAATGAAAAAAAATAAAAGTCCATGAAGCCCTCTTGTTAGCTCATCAGGGAGATGCTCCACTTGCCACAGAATGCCCAGAGCCTGCATCTCAGGGGGCTCTGCAAGGAATGGGGGTGGCAGTAAGGTTTCCCGGGACCTCATCTGGCACAGTACAACCCCAGTGGGCTGGTGTGTAATACCAGCTCACAGAGGTCCTGTGGGACGCAGGTGCGGGACTCCAGCTCTCAGGGCCTCCAAGATGCTGGTGTTGGACTCCAGCTCCCTGAGGGCCTGTGGGCATGCTGACATAGGACACCACCTCCCAGGGTTCTTTAAGTGCCTTGCTCTTAAAGGCACCCTGACACTTCCTATCACAGAGGCCTGAACTGATGCTAGGCCCCAAGCGTCCTCCACCCCTCCCCGGCTTTGGTATGTGGGCTGTTCGGCTTTGGAGCCCTGATCTTTCTTTTTTTTTTTTTTAATTTTATTTTAAATTCATTAATTACATTGTATTATGTGACACAGTTTCATAGGTACTGGGATTCTCCCCACCCCTCCCCAAACCCTCCCACCATGGTGGATTCCTCCACCTTGTTGCATAACCACAGTTCAAGTTCAGTTGAGATTCCCCCATTGCAAGCATATACGAAACATAGAGTCCAGCATCTTATTGTCTAGTCAAGTTCAACGGCTTCTTAGGTGTACCCTCTCTGGTCTGAAGACAGAGCCAGCAGAGTATCATCCCGAGCAAAATTAAAAGCTCCAACATACCATCAGCACAAATCTACATCTTTATGGAATTAATTGACATAGTAATGAGTAACCAATATGTTAAAAGTAAATGCGAGTTCCCAGCCACCTTCTGTGACCACCTCACCTACACTTCAATTTTAGTTTATACACAACATATAACATTCATAACAAAAAGACAAACGACAACCCAGGCAAATGGGAAGGTCTGTTCAATAAATGCTGTTGGGACAACTGGTTGATAGCCTGCAGAAACAAAAAAATAGACCCACATCTCTCACCATATACTAAGATCAGATCTAAATGGATAAAAGATTTAAACCTACATCCAGAAACCTTCAAACTTTTGGAAGAAAATGTTGGAAACACACTGGAACACTTAGGGGTAGGCCCTCACTTCCTAAAGGAGCCCTGATCTTTCAACAACACGTGTACCAGAATACGGTCTGTGACCCCCACCTCACCCTAGGATGGCCCAGGTTGGACTGTCTAGAGGTCAGAAGGCCTGAGCCCACCAGGGGTAGAAAGGGCAGCTTGGGGCCGGGCGCCGTAACCTAGCAACTAAAGTCCTCGCCTTGGACGAGCCCCAGGATCCCATATGGGCACCGGTTCTAATCCCGGCTGCTCCACTTCCCAAGCAGATCCCTGCTTGTGGCCTGGGAAAGCAGTCGAGGACGGCCCAAAGCTTTGGAAGCTTGCACCCACATGGGAGACCCAGAAGAGGCTCCAGGTTCCTGGCTTTGGATCGGCGTGCACCAGCCATTGTGGCTCACTTGGGGAGTGACTCATCGGACGGAAGATCTTCTTCTCTGTCTCTCCTCCTCTCTGTATATCTGACTTTGGAATAAAATAAATAAACCTGTAAAAAAAAAAAAAACAAACAAAAGGAAAAGAAAAGAAAAGAAAAAAAAGAAAAGAAAGAATGGCGGCTTTGGGCGCCCTCTCGTGGCCATCAGCACTCAGTGCGGGATGCTCATCCAAGGCTTTCCAGCATGGATGAAGGTCCTCTGCTGCTGGACCCCAGCAGGGAGGAGCATCCTCTGCTGGCAGACCCAAAAAGAGAGGAGGGTCCTGTGCTGCCGGACGCCAGCATAGAGAAGGGTTCTCGGATGTTGGACCCCAACAGAGAGGATGGTCATCTGGTGCTGGATCCTAGCAGAGAAGAAGGTCCTCTGGTGCTGGAACTCAGCAGAGAGGAGGGTTCTCAGCTTCTGGACCCCAGCACAGAGGAGTTTCCTCTACTGCTGGACCACAGCAGAAGACAAGGCTCCTCTGGTGCTGCACTACAGCAGAGAGGAGGGTCCTCTGCTGCTGAACCCAGAAGAAGAGGAAGGTCCTCTGCTACAGGACTCCAGCCGAGAGGAGGGTCCTCTTCTGCTTTCTTTCTGCTGGACCCCAGCAGAGAGATGGGACCTCTCATGCTAGACACCAGCAGAGAGGATGGTTCTCTGCTGCTTCCTCTCTGCTGGGGTCCAGCAGAAGAAGAGGGTCCTCTGCTGTCAGACGCAGCAGCAGTGTAGGGTCCTCTCCTGCCAGACCCAGACAGAGAGGAGGATTTTCTGCTGATCCACCCCAGCAGAGACGAGGCACCTCTGGTGGTTTACTCCAACAGAGAGGGGTGTCCTCTGGTGCCGGGCCTAAGATCATAGAGGGTTCTGTTTTGCTGGACCCCAGCAGCTGAGGGGGGGTCCTTTTGTGCCTGACACCAAGAGCAGAGGAAGGTTCTCTGCTGCCGGACTGCAGCAGGGAAGATTGTCCTCTGCTGCCGGATCCCAGCAGGGAGTAGGGTCCTCTGCTGCCGGAACCCAGCAGAAGGAGGGTCCTCTGCTGCCAGACCCCAGCAGCAGAGGGGGGTCTTCTAGTGCCATACCCCAGCAGCAGAGGGGGGTCCTCTGGTACCAGAAAACAGCAGCAGAGGAGGGTCCTCTGGTACCGGACTCCAAGAGCATAGGAGGTTCCTCTGCTGCCGGACCACAACAGGGAGGAGGGTCCTTTTCTTCCAGATACAGGCAGGGAAGAGGATTGTCTGCTGCCAAACCCCAACAGCAGAGGAGGATCCTCTGGTGCCGGACCCAAGCAGTAGTTGAGAGTCCTCTTCTGCTGGAAACAGCAGGGAGGAGGGTCCTCTGCTGCAGGACGCCAGTAGAAGAGTAGGGTCCGCTGCTGGGTCCTCTCTTTGGGGTCCAGTAGGGAATGAGGGTCCTCTGCAACTTCCCCTATGCTGTGGTCCAGCAGCAGATGATGGTCCTCTGCTGCAGGGGTCCAGCAGGAGGGGAGGGTCCTTTGCAGCTTCCTAACAGCTGGGGTCCAGCAGCAGAGGCAGGTCCTCTGCTGCCTGTCCCAAGCAGCAGAAGGCGGTCCTCTTGTGCTGGACCCCAGCAGAGTAGAGGGTCCTCTGGTGCTGAACCCCAGCAGGAGAGTAGAGTCCTCGGGTACCGGACCCTAGCAGCACAAGTGGTTCCTCTGGTGCCAGACCCCAGAAGCAGAGGGGGGTCCTCTGTTGCTGGACCTCAGCACAAAGAGGAGTCCTCTGGTACTGGACCCCAGCAGCAGTGGAGGGTCCTCTGCTGCCGCACCCAAGCAGCAGAGGATTGTCCTCTGCTGTAGGACCCCAGCAGGAAAGCAGTGTCCTCTGCTGCCAGACCCCAGCAGCAGCAGTGTGTCCTCTGCTGCTGGGCACCAGTAGCAGAGGGGGCTCCTCTGCTGTAGGATCCCAGCAGAGATGACTGTCTTCTGCTGCTCGACCCCAGCAGAGTGGAGGGTCCCCAGGTGCTGGACCCCAGCAGAGAGGTGGGTCCTCTGGTGCCGTCCCCAGCAGCAGTAGAGATCCATCGCTGCGGGACCCCTGCTGGGAGAAGGATCTGCTGCTGCCACACCCCAGCAACAGAGGAAGATCCTCTGGTGCCAGACCCCAGCAGTAGAGGAGTGTCCTCTGGGCCTGGACCCCAGCAACAGGGAGGTGGGTCCTCTGGTGTGGACCCCCAGGAGCGGAAGAGGATCCTCTGGTGCAGGACCACAGAAGAGAGAGGGTCCTCCACTGCCAGACCCCAGCAGAGAGGAGGGTCCTTTGCTCCCAGACCTCAGCAAAGAAGAGTGTGCTCTGGTGCCGAACATCAGCAGAGAGTAGGGTCCTCTGCTGCCGGACCCAAACAGGGAGGAGGTTCCTCAGGTGCTGGAGCCCAGCAGAGAGGAGGGTCATCTGCTTCTTCCTCTCGGCTGGGGAAAGGCAGCAGAGGAGCGTCCTCTGCTGCTGATTGCCAGCATCAGACTAGGGTCCTCTGCTGCAGGACCCCAGCAGGGTGGAGGCTCCTCTTGTGCCGGAACCCCGTAGAAGAGAAGGGTCCTCTGGTGTCAGACCACAGAAGGAGAGGAGGGTCCTCTTGTGTTGGACCCCAGCAGGAGGAGGGTCCTCCGCTGCCAGACCCAAGCAGAGAGGAGGGTCCTCTGATACTTCCTCTCTGCTGGGGTCCAACAGTAGAGGTGGGTGATCTACTGCTGGACCCCTGCAGAATTGGATGGCCCTCTGGTGCCAGACCCCAGGAGAGAGAAGAAACCTCTGCTGCCAAACCCCTGCAGAGGGGTGTCCTCTGGTGCCGGACACCTGCACCGGAGGGGGCTCCACTCTTGTCGGACCCCAGCACTGAGTGGGGTCCTCTGCTGCTGGACAACAGCTGGGTGGAGGGTCCTCTGAGGCAGGACCCCAGCAGAGAGGAGGGTCCTCTGCTGCCGGACCCCAGCAGGAAAGAGTGTCCTCTGCTGCTGAACCTCAGCAGGGACAAGGGTTATCTGCTGTCAGACCCCAGCTGGGAGGAGTGTCCTCTGTTGCCGGACACCAGCAGCAGAGGAAGGCCCTCTGCTGCTGGACCCCAGCAGGGTGGAGGATCCTCTGCTGCTGGATCCCAGAAAGGTTTCCGGGGACCTCATCTGCAAAAGATTACTGGTAGTCAGCTGGTGTGTAACTCCAGGTCTCAGAGTGTCCATTGCCACGCTGAGGTGGGACTCCAGATTCCCCAGAGATTGGGGGATGTTGAATTAGGATCGAGGTCAAAGAGATCCCGTGGGCATGCAGACTTGGGACTACAGGTCCCACAGGGCCATAGGGCACACTGATGTGGGACTCCAGCACCCAGAAGGTCTGTGGGCACGCTCACATGGGACTCCAGCTCCCATAGGGCTCATGTGCTTGCTGACGTTGGGACTCCACTTCCCACAGGGCCTCTGGGGACCGTGACGTGGAACTCCAGCTTTTAGTTTTCTCCCTGTGCCCTAGGTTCTACCTTGCTGGTGAAGACAGACAGCCACTTCCTAGCACAGTGACCCGGCCTGATGCAAGGCCACAAGCATCCTCCACCCCCTCTTGATCCTTCGTATGCAGGCTGTTTGGCCTTGGAGCCCAATCTTCATGGGACACATATAAAGGAATTCTGTCCGGGATTCCCACCTGACACTAGGATGGCTGGGGCTGGACCTTCTAGTGCTCAAAACGCCTCAGCCAACCAGGGGTAGAAAGGGCAGCTTATGCGCCCTGTCGTAGACAGCAAGACTCACTGCAGGACGCTCCTCCAGGCTCTCCTGCACAAACAAGGGAAACAAACCCAGCCTAAGAGAAATTCACTCTCAAGGACACGCTTTGGAGAGGTTGCACAGAAGTCCCAGGACAGAAGCCCTACGCACACCCTTGGGGTCTGCATTGGCAGACAAAAGCAGTCTAGAGCCACAGCACAGCACACAGCACACTCCCTACCACCCAGGACAGCAGCTTTCTTTTGCTTCCTTCCTGCATGCCTGAGTGCCTGCCTGGATCTGTCATATTTTGTTTGAAACACAAAGGAACAGAGAGGGAGAGAGCAATCTTTTTGCATCTGCTGCCTCACTTCCCCAGGGACCACCACCAGAGCCAGATGTGGCTGGGCCAGGACAAGCCCGGACACCAGAAGCTTCCTCCACATGTCCCACAGGGGCACATGGCCACAGGGGCCACAGGGGCACAAGCTCCTGCAGCATCCTCCGCTGCTCTCCTAGCACCATCAGCAGGGACCTGGACTACAGAGGATTCTGTCAGGTCTTGAAGCAGCACCTATACTGCTGAACTGCCTCACAGGCTGAGGCTTGACACCTTAGGACACCTCCCCAACCACCAAAACCCACACCACCCGACTCCATCCCTTACCAGTTTCTTCAGCAGCTCCTCCAACAGGCCAGTGAATGTACCTGTCCCTCTTGCTGGCACAACTTTGGCTGTTCCGTGCTGAGAGAGCAGCGGGCACCAACAAGGCATCCAGGCATGCTGCTACTCTACCTCTCCTGGTGAGAAAGCCTATGTGGAGAAGACACGTCAGCTGTTGGGGTTTCTTGGTTCAGGTGGCACATCAGTGGCAGCTGATGGTCCACAGGTGTTCCGCAGCAGGAGAAAGGGTCTTGAATCCAGGATGCCCCTGTAGGAGGGTGAAGCATTCCTTGGTGGGGCTTAGCGGGGCTTCCCTGCTCAGAAGGGCCTCTGCTGCTCTGCTGCTCTGCTGCTCTGCTGCTCTGCTGCTCTGCCCCTGGACCTTGGCCACGTCCTCGGTGGGGGCCGCCCCGCTCCTAAGAGGCTCTGCTGCTCTGCTGCTCTGCTCAGCGACCCCACCCCCTCCTCGCGGGGCCGCTGGGCTCAGAAGGGGCTCTGCTGGAGGACCCTGGCCCACTCCTTGTGGTTCCGCCCCGCTCTGAAGGGTCTCTGCTGCTATTCTGCTCTTCTGTTCTCCTGCTCTGGTCCACTGAGCTCCGCAACCCTGGCCACCTCCTAGCCATGTCACCTGCTCCAATGTGGCTCTGCTGCTCTGCTGCTCAGCTCTGCAACACTGGCCCCCCTCCTTACGGGACCCCCCGACTCTGCTCTGCTCCGCGACCACCCCCTCTGCTCAGTTCCAGGGCTCTGCTCCCCTCCACTCACAGGACCCTCCTCTCTGCTCTGCTCAGGGGCTCCCCTCCAGGGCTCTTCTCCCGCACGGACACCCCCCCCCCAGTCTGCTCAGATCCGCTCCCGATCTCCCCTCCCCTCCAGCCATGGGGCCCCACTCTGCTCTGCTCCCTGGCTCCCATCCCCTCCCTTGCAGTCGCTCTGCTCCTGGACCCTGGCCACCTCCTCCGGGGGGGGGGCGCCTCGCTCCGAAGGGACTCTGCTGCTCTGCTGCTCTGGTCTGCTGCGAGACCCCAGCCCTCTTCTTGCGGGATGCCCCCCACTCAGCTCAGCTCCGTGACCTCCCCTCCAAACTGCAGCTCCCCTCCTGCGGGCCCCCCCCAGTCTGCTCCAAACTGCTCCCAGGCTCCCCTCCCGCCGAGGGGCCCCACTCTGCTCTGCTCCCTGGCTCCCCTCCCCTCCAGCCAAGGCCACCCCACACTTTGCTCCCCTGCCCTCCACCCGCGGCAGCTCCCCACTCTGCTCCTCCCCTCCAGCCGCAGGGGCCCCCCATTCTGCTCCTCCCCTCTATCCCTGCCCCCTCCTCGCTCCTCCTGAGTGAAGCACATCCTCACACAAGTTGTGGGTCTTCAGGTCGCCTTCTTCTCTTGGGACTCACCTTTAGTGCTGTAATCGTCCTGGCGAGCTGTAGTGTACTCTGCGTAAGTGACCCTTGGCACCCCACAGCTCTGCACGAAGGTGGTCACACCCCCCCCACCCATTCCCAGCTTATCCCCAGTTGAATCCCCTGACAGCTTGAAGTTAAGGTAGGTGATAGGGAAAAAGACAATGCTGCGCCTAACCTCTCATCTCCTGCTTTGAGAGATGGCCTTGGATGCATGGCTCTGGGGTGAACTTGTGTGAGGACTGGCGGTTTCTGTCCAATGTGACACTTGGGCGTTACCCAAAACTCTGCACAGGATCTCCTTGGCCGGACAACCCGACTGGGTATCTGAGGGCCACTCTCCTCTACTGTCCTTAAACACGGGCAGTAATTGTGAGGAACCTGATCATCCTGCGCTTAAGGCACTAAATTACATGCTGAACTTTAGAGGGTTAGAAATCCTAGGTGCTCAGGCACTCAAGGTCTGAGGGACCCTGGTCAAATTGGCACCCGTCGGTAACATTGGTTAATTTATTTTCCCACAATGCTTGGCAAGGGAAGAGCAAAACTGATGCTCAGGACATTGGCCCTGGCCCACCTCAGCCGCCCCAACCAGAGCTTCTGGGCAGCTCAGAGGGCAGGAAACCATCCCCAGCTCAAGGGGAGTCAGAGCACAGCCCCAGTTCCAAGCATTCTGTTCGGGCAGTGTGAGGTACTCCAGGCCTTTCCCATTAGGGTTATCCCTGAAGGGAACTGCCCAGTGGAGTGTGATTCCTGGAATGCAGGACTTAAAGCCATGCCAGGAGCGAGCCTAACTCTCCCTGGGCCAAGGCTACTTGCTGATTATTGCCCTAAGAAATTGTTTCAAGTGTGAACATTTTCAAATTCTTTCATGCTTATGGCTGCCCTTGTTCAGGAGGGCAGTTCCCTCCAGTGGGTGCATTTGTCTGTTGGAGGGGTGCCCAGAGCTTATACTTACCTTCTGAATTAGATCTGCCAATTGATCGGGGTCAGAGAGCTAGCCTTTAGATGTGAAGACTGAACCAGCAAAGCTTGTTGTCCCTTCTTGAATGAGTGATTTTTTTTTAAAGATTTTATTATTATTAGAAAGCCGGATATACAGAGAGGAGAGACAGAGAGCAAGATCTTCCATCCAATTATTCACTCCCCAACTGAGCCACAACGGGCTGGTGCATGCCAATCCGATGCTGGGAAGCAGGAACCTCTTCCAGGTCTCCCACGCGGGTGCAGGGTCCCAAAGCTTTGGGCCATCCTCGACTGCTTTCCCAGGCCACAAGTAGAGAGCTGGATGGGAAGTGGAGCTGCCGGGATTAGAACCGGCGTCCATATGGGATCCCGGCACGTTAAAGGCCAGGACTTTAGCCACTAGGCCATGCCGCCGGGCCCGAATGAATGATTTTGAATGGGTTCGAAGAAACAGCAACAGGCTGGCAGCCTCCCTTCAAGGTTACCTCAGCACCATTGACTGCCATTATGGGCCATAGAAGTGGGTCACCTCTTTCAATCGCTTGGATTGGGAAAATCCTGCCCTTTTACCAACAAACCATGAGGAAGGAAGAGGGGCTGCAGCAGACGTTTTTCTGTCCAATCTTGTCTATGTAATCTATTCTGAGCCATGTCAACGATCAGCACAGTAGAAGTAACTATTTGCTGTAGTTTTAGCGAAACTTTAGATAAAAGGATTCTTTTGCGAGATCTCCGACAGCCTTTATGGTGTACATTTGCTCCTAGAATTGGCTCAGGCATATGTAAGGCTGGATGATAATCCCATCACCCCATGATCCTGGCCTTGCTGCGAGGGCGGGCCCATCCCCCCGTCTGAAGGTCTCCATTTGCTCTCCTCACTGGGTAGCACACAGATTTCCTCTCCATTGTAACCACTTTCACCTTTGCCCTTATCTGATTTTCCACTTTCTCTTGACCTCACCCAGGCCACCCTTAAGGCCTGAATTTCTCTAGCTCTACCTCATAGCCCTAACCCCTACCTGGGAGGGACAGGGTAAGACATAAGCGATGTAACATTCATAAGAAAAAAATGGAAACTTGTTCTGTAACTTCATCTAGCAGTTATACATAAAAGTAACCAGTGGACCAAATCCACTGTTAAATTAACGCTAAGCACGAGATGAACCTATGTGCTTGCTTTACAAAACATTTCCAGGTTGAAGTATGTCAAAGAAGAGGTTGGAAGTCACAAAAGGTTGAATTTAATGTCTGTTCTGACGTGTGTAGTGATTATGCATGTTTGTTTAGTCAGAGTCCTATTACTTCTGTCCAGACAAGACTTCTATCTGTGTCGTGAATTTAGTTGTTCTTGTTCAGAATTGGGTCTGTGTATGACTGACAGACAAGATGGGACGGACCACGACTGGCCCCCTTTCTCTCTCCTGGTACGTAATTTGAGAGAGGTCTAACTCAACTAACAGGACTTGGTCAGACCCAACTCCCCACCTCTGCTGGGCTAAGGCTCCTATACCATTTTCTTGCTGCTTAGTCTTCAGCTTACAGTGTTGTCCTGGCACTGATCAGGTCTAAAATTCAGTATCCGTTCACATATTCAGTTACATGTTAAGTGTACTTTAATTTACACCTCAATTCTTCAGAGTTTGAAACCAAGTCTCCTGACTTTGAAAGTTCTAGTAGGATCCCTAGAACCTTCAAAGATTGAGACAGAACTTGGATAATATAATTGTCCTTTAAAATAATTTGATTGTAATCTCACAATATTATAAAATAGCATATGAGACATCAAATTTAGCATAAAGTAAATGAGTATTTATGTCCACTGGTCAAAATGTTTCCTAATCATGAAATTGGTCCAGATTTTAAATTATTTGTTCTTATTTAGAAAGAAGTGAGATTTTGCCTTACAGGAAAAACAGTTTGAAATTAGATAGTGAAATTGGTTATGATGTGTATAATTTCTGAATTTTCCTGTAAGACAACGGAATTGAAGTCTGATTCCTTGTGAAGAACAACAGTGTTTTAACATCTCCTTTTACATGATTTTCATCTTATTGATAAGAGACTATCTAGGAATGTATTAGTTAAGACAACAGCCAAATTGAAATTTTTTGGTTCTCTTGAATTCAATAAAACAGAAGCGGACCCGGCGGCGTGGCCTAGCGGCTAAAGTCCTCGCCTTGAAAGCCCCGGGATCCCATATGGACGCCGGTTCTAATCCCGCCAGCTCCACTTTCCATCCAGCTCTCTACTTGTGGCCTGGGAAAGCAGTTGAGAATAGCCCAAAGCTTTGGGACCCTGCACCCGCGTGGGAGATCCAGAGGAGGTTCCAGGTTCCCGGCTTCAGATTGGCGCACACCAGCTGTTGCGGCTCACTTGGGGAGTGAATCATTGGATGTAAGATCTTCCTCCCTGTCTCTCCTCCTCTCTGTATATCTGACTTTGCAATAAAAATAAATAAATCTTTAAAAAAGTAATAAAATAAAACAGAAGCCAAGAAGCAGCTCCAGACTTACCAGCCATGCAAAAGGGAGGCGCATGCATGCAGTCTGCCCTTTGGAACGAATTCAGGACCTTGGGCTCCTTCAGGTCCTCATTGTGATTCTCACCTGCCATTTGAGAAGGGGAAATTCCCTCATCAGCGAGAAGGTTATTGGAAAAACTTCTCATTCCCAGTTTTGAGGCAGGTTTGTGTTAAAATGTGTTTCTACAAATTGGGAGAAATGGGTAAGACTTGCTTAAAGCAATAGTATTTATAATGTGGTATGTTTTTATTTATAGAATGTCTTAATTTGGAGTCTTACATGATTGCTTCAAAATGTAAATCGAGCAAATAAGCAGGTTATTAAGAAAGAGAATTGCTTGTAGAATATTGTCCTACAGAAGTATGGCTATCATAGAATGGAAAAGCTGGGACAAAATACTAAAGGCTTAAGCATGTTGAGAAATGAACCTTGCAAGTTTTACATATAGAATTGTCTATACTATAAGATACTACTCCCACATTGTTGAAGTGTTTAACATTAATACCTAGTGTACACCGACATTAGAATTTAGGGTGCATACATAGGAATGCTAGTAAATTTGAGAATTTACACAGGAGAGGTCTGGCGCAATAGCTTGGCAGTTAAGGGGTCTGGTACAGTAGCCTAGTAGCTAAAGTCCTCACTTCGACCATGCCGGGATCCCATTTGGACACTGGTTCTAATACCAGATGCTTTGCTTCCCGTCCAGCTCCCTGCTTGTGGCCTGGGAAATCAGTAGAGGACAGCCTAAAGCCTTGGGACTGTGCACCCATGAGGGAGTTCTGGAAGAAGCCCCTGGCTTTGGATTGGCTCAGCTCTGGCCATTCTGGACACTGGGTGAATCAACCAGTGGATGGAAGATATTTCTGTGTCTCTGCTTCTCTCTGTAAACCTGCATTTCCAATAAAATAAAGAATCCAAAAAGAATGATGTGGAACACTCAAAAAGACATAAGACACTTCAACAGAAAATGAAATTAGAAAATCAATGCATGATATGAGAAATTTGGCAAGGACTGACCTTGAGGAATTGAACAGATATTGCAAAATCAACTGTGGACTGGCTCTTGTGAGCAGCAGGGTGAGCTACTGCCTGTGTACTGATCTCCTATGAGCTCCGATTCCAGTATTGGCCATTCTACCTTGGATCCAGATGTCTGCTAATATGTCTGCAGAGGCAGCAGAAGAGGGCAGAGGTACTTGGGTCCCTGTCATCTACAAGAGAGACAGAGCTCCAGGCTCCTGGCTATCCAGTGGCCCAGGCCTTGATGTCAGCCATTGAGATGGAGGATCTGTCTCCCCCTCTTTATCTACCTTGCAAATCAAGTATTTCTTAAAGAAAAATTAAAAATGAAAATAGTTGAAAGTCAAGATAAGTGAGGATCAACAGAATTAAAAAAATTTTGAACTTGAAAACAGGTTCAATATATTCTAGCCAGCTTTTAAAAAAATGTGAGAAAGGGAATGAAAGCAGCCCGAGAGCTTTGAGACCTTACTGAAATGAACACTTTCTTGGAATTCCTGAGAGGAAGAGAGTATGCCGCATATTCAATGAAACAGCTCATAACTTCCCTGATCTTAATAAGTACACCTCCAAGTACAGAAGGCCCATAGGATGTCAATTGACAGGATCAGAAAAGATCCACGTTCCCTTGACCTATTGTGGTCCGGCTCTTTTAAGTACAAACAATTGTTCATTCTCAAAAGGAAAGCACTGTCATTTTCAAGGGGACCTCCACTAAACAAACAACATTGTCAAACAGAAATTTTATAGGCCAAGAGGGAATTGAATGGTTTATTTCAAGTTGTGAAGAAAAAGTAAGCCTTTCAGCCAAAAATACTTGGCTGAGTAGAACTATCCTTTATAACTTAAATATTCTCCAAAATGAGTGAAAGTCAGGAAAGTCATCAGAATCAACTGGCCTCCTAAAACTTGTTTGAGGGAAATGTACAGACAGAAGCAAATAAAAGGTAGCAGGCTAGCATCATGAGAACATGCAACACTTCTATTTATTCTCATTACAAAGTCAGATATACAGAGAGGAGAGACAGAGAGGAAGATCTTCCGTCCGACAGCTCACTCCAAGTGGCCGCAATGGCTGGAGCTCAGTCAGTCCGAAGCCAGGAGCGCGGGCCCCCCATGTGGGTGCAGGGTCCCAAGGCTGTGGGTCATCCTTGACTGCTTTCCCAGGCCACAAGCAGGGAGCTGGATGGGAAGCAGAGCCGCCGGGATTAGAAACAGTGCCCATATGGGATCTTGGCATGTGAAAGGTGAGGACTTTAACCACTACGCTATTATGCTGGGCCCAAAATGGAAAACTTTGAAGCTCACCCATAACTGGATGAAGAATACTCAGAAGAAACCAACTAATTTTTAAGTGCATAGATTACTTACTAATAACAGCTACTTACTGTTACTACTTATTAACAACAGCTTTGAAAGTCAATGGACCACACTCCCAGGTAAGATAGTGTTTGGCTAAATGGATTAAAAAATAACCAAGGATATGTACCTTAAGAAACTCATTAGTAAAGACACAAACTGGTGAAAAGATGGAAAAAAATGTTCTACCTAAGTGGAAACCTAAAGCAAGCAGGAGTAGTGCATTAGACAAAATACACTTCAGCCAAAAGCTATAAAAAGATACAAAGATCATCAGATAGTGATCAAGGAATTAATTTGACAATAAGATGGGACAGATTGGGTACTATATATCCATTACCACAGCATGTCATTTTCTTAAAAAGCCTCATTATATCTAAAGGGAGGGTCCGACAGTGTGGCCTAGTGTTTAAGTCCTCGCCTTGAATGCTCTGGGATCCCATATGGATGCCAGCTCTAATTCCAGAAGCTCCACTTTCCATCCAGCTCCCTGCTTGTGCTCTGGGAAAATAGTCAAGGACAGCCCAATGCCTTGGGACCCTGTACCTGCGTGGGGTACCTGGAGAAGGTTCCTGGTTGGATCAGCGCAGCACCGGCCGTTGTGCTCACTTGGGGAGTAAACATCAGATGGAAGATCTTCCTCCATCTCTCCTCCTCTCTGTATATCTGATTTTGTAACAAAATAAATCTTTTAAAAAAACACATACATATCTAAAGGGAGAGTCAAGCTCCAGATCAAGAAAAGTGAAGTTAAGTAATCAACTAACATGTCAGTCAAGCAAAAAAAAAAACAAAAACAAAAACAAAAAAAACACAAAAAAACAAAAACAAAAACAAAAAACAAAAAGAAAAACCACAGTTCTAGGGTATACAGACACTGACACAGCATTCATTGCAATAGCTTTAGAATATGTACTTGAATACACTAAACTTCCTCTAAGACCACATATTAAACCACAACAAAAAGTACATCATATCTTTTCTAATCACAAAAATATAAATCCAGACGAATTTGGTAATATAAAGCCATAGATTGAGGGGCCGGCCCTGTGGCTCAAGAGGCTAATCTTCCACCTTGCACACCGGCATCCATGTGGGCACTGGTTCATGTTCCGGGGAACTCACTTCCCATCTAGCCCTCAGCTTATGGCCTGCAAAAGCAGTGGAGGATAGTTCTCGTGCTTGGACCCTGCACCTGTGTGGAAGACCTCAAAGAAGCTCCTGGCTCTAGGCTTGGGATTGGTTCAGCTCCGGCCATTGCAGCCATTTGGAGAGTGAACCAGTGGACAGAAAATCTTCTCTTTGTAACATCTGCCTTTCAAATAAATCTTGAAAACAAAACCATCTGCAGATTAAATATTATGATCCTGAAATCCAAAAGAAAACTTAAAAATTGAATGAAATGAAAATACAGCATTTCAAAACTTACAGAAGACATCTAAAGAAATACTAAGTAAAGGTTGAAGCATTAAATGCATACATAAAAAAATGGAAAGGTTTCAAACAGGTTAGGTGCATTTTGAGTATCTAGAGAAGGCAGAATAATCTAAATCCCAAAGTTAAAAGAAATAAAGATCAAACGAGTAAATGAAGAGAAAAACATGAAAGATCAGTGAAACAAAGGTTATTTCCAAAAGAAATAAAACCAGCAAACTTATAGACTAACCTAGAAACAAAACATTGAAAAGAAATTAGAGAGCTGGGCTCGGCGGCGTGGCCTAGCAGCTAAGGTCTTTGCCTTGAACGCTGAAGGATCCTGTATGGGTGCTGGTTCTAATCCCAGCAGCTCCACTTTCCATCCAGCTCCCTGCTTGTCGCTTGGGAAAGCAGTCAAAGACAGCCCAAAGCCTTGGGACCCTGCACCCACATGGGACACCTGGAAGCAGCTCCAGGCACCTGGTTTCGGATCGGTGCAGCACGGGCCATTGCACTCTCAGTATGGAGAACATTCAAACAACTCAAAATCAACATACCGTATGATCCAGCAATAGCACTCCTAGGAATACATCCAAAACATCTGTTTCATGAGAAACCAACATGTACCCCTTTGATTATAGCAGCACAATCAGTAATTGCAAAAACATGGAAGCAACCAAAATGCCCATCCGCAGAAGACTGGATAAGAAAGCTATGGTTCATCTACTCCATGAAATACTATTCAGCTATTAAAAAAAAACAAAATGCAGTTCTTTGTGGCCAAATGGGCCCAACTGGAAACCATAATGCTAAGGGAAATGAGCCAATCCCAGAAGGTTAGATACCACATATTTGCCTTAATTTAAGATGAAATGATGCCCGTTCGAAAAACAGTACCTGTAAAATGTAGTATTATTCCAAGCCCAAACAGTCTGTAGCTCATGCATTAAGATATTGTGATGTAACCAATGAACCAACAATCAATGTGAGTCAAACTGCTTATGATCTACATCAAAGAATTGTAAAACCTGATATACTTTTAAGACCCTATGCTACTTGGAAATGGGGTGGGAGAGCAGAGAAATCTTCCATCTGCTTAGAATGTGAGGAAGACGTGAAGTATAACCTGTCAGGAATGGAACAAGTAACTCAAACTACAAAGACATATAGGGGGAATCAAGAGCGATCCTGACAATCTCTTAACAGGTCGTACACACAGAGCAGGGGGGCACCCCAGAGTGGAGCAGGTGGACAGGAGGAGGCTTGTATCCCAACCCTGTAGACTCCCGCATCCTCACCAAGGACTATCACTACGGGCACCAAGGACTACATCCCAACCACCAAGAAGAACACAGGGAATTGGAGTGCCTTCGGAGCCTGAGAATTCTGAGGTCATCCACCCCCATATGGATCTCCCACATGGGATGGAAGAAGCCCAAATCCTTCCTGACAGGATCCAAGGTCATTGGAACAACAGCCAGGAGCCCTGAGCAGTCTGCAGAAACAGAAGAACAGTAAACTTCCTTTGGGACTAGGGAGAGGAGCTTTCTCTGATCCTTACTTAGTTCCAACTTTGGATCCCCACCCTCTCCTGCAAGGACCATCAGGGTCGCTGCAGAGACCCCCCCCCAAAAAAACAAATTAGGATAGAGAACAACAAGGAAAGCTTAGAACCAGGAGGAAATGTTCGGCGTGGACTCACACATACCTTACTAGGGAGGACACAAAGATTGGTTACTCCTCACTAAAGCATTGAAGATTTCTCTGCACACCCCTCCTAAAACTGTTCTGCACCTCAACTGTTGACAAATGTCTTGTCAGAGTTATAAGCCAGTTTAGACTATCCTAAAATCTGCCAAGTTCAGCAACATTATGTTTTAACACTATAAACTGCTAAATACTCCAATGAACATAGACACGAGACAGCTGAATAGTACCCTATAGCCATTTTAAGGTGTATAGAAGCCGGTTCCGTGTATAAACTAAAATTGAAATGCCAATGAAGTACTCACAGGATGTGGTTAAGAACTTGCATTTTAACGTACTGATTACTCAATACCATGTCAATTAACTCCATCATGTTGTAAATTGTTGCTGATGTTTTGTTGTGGCTTTTAATTGATTGGGATGATATTCTGCCAGCTCTATTTTCAGACCAGAGATGGTCTCCCCAAGAAACCTGGAGTTTATCTGGACAATAACATGCTGGACACTATGCAAACTACATGGTTGCTATGACAGAATCTTGACTTAATTTGAACTGTAATACTGCAACAAGGTGGAACAATCCACCATGGGGGGATGGCATGGGGAGGGGTTGGGGGAACCCCAGAGCCTATGAAACTGTCACGTAATGCAACGTACTTCATAAAAAAAAGTGAGGGAATTGTAACTCAAATAATCCACAAGTCTAATTTTCATTGTAGTTAGACTTCCTCTAGAGCTAATAAGTAGGTCCATTGTCTAATTTGATCAATTTCCCACTTTTTACCCACAGCTGTCCAAAGAATAAAAATCCAAAACACATCTAGCCAGAAGGCAGAAAATACAAGCTAAAAATTATGGAATTCTCACAAGTTGGGTACTTAACCAGTAACAGGTGTACTTTTCCTAACATTGGTGAGCTATAGAACTCACATACACTGTCTCTTTCAACCAGTCTTTAAAATGTTTGTGGAGAATGCTCATGAAAGCCAACGTATGGATTTCAAGTCTGTATGGAAACTTCTCTTTTGACTCCATTTTTACGGACTTTGTGAAGCATCCCACTTCCTACTTCCTCAAACACCTCCACGAGGCAGAGAAGTGCCAGACTTTCATCCTTGTCTGATCTTCTCCTATCTCGTTATTGAGCATTTGAGCATTACTCCCACGTTTGTCTACACGAGGAAAGTTGCTGGCCAATGCTGACAAATTAACGTCTAGTCTAGTCCAACGCACGTGTTAGTTTCTCTACCACGCCGTAACAGTAAATAACTTCGGAAGTACTCTCAACATTATGGCTTTTCTAGAAATCACTTGGTCCCTAAATGATGGAAAACTTTGCGGAGGGAATCATTGGACAGAAGATTGTCCTCTCTCCTTTCTACATGTCTGACTTCCCCCCAAAAATAAATAAATCTTTAAAAAAATATTCTGACTGTAAAGTCAGATTTACAGAGAGGATGAGGAGACAGAATAATCTTTCATTTGCTGAGCCACTCCAAGTGATTGCAACAGTTGGAGCTGAGCCAGGAGCTTCTAGGTCCCCCATGCCAGTACAGGGCCGCAAGGCTTTGGGCTGGCCTTGACTGCTTCCCCAGGTCACAAGCAAGAAGCTGGATGGGAAGTGGAGCAGCCGGGATACAAGTGAGCAAGCAGCCCTGTGGGATCCTGGCACTTGCAAAGGTGTCGACTTTAGTCAGTAGGCTACTGCTCCGGGTCCAGTTGGAGATTTGTCACTCAAATGTTTATGGTTAAAGATCCTGATAAGCCATAGAATGCGTTTACATGTAAAATAGTAGCAAGTGAGTACAGCATGGTTTTGCACATGATTTCCTGCACATCTGCAGGTAAGTAGTTCAACAGTTGTTCAAATGATAGCAGACACAATCCCTCTGGCAATGTATTTCACTGGAACTGTTCATCTTATTGAGAGTTAGAGTTTCTGGCAGCAAAGCATGATATTCCAACAATTTCTTCATTTTGCTTGACTGAAAAAAAGAAAAACCTGCCCAGTGACTGCAGTAGACCTTGTTCTTAAGGTAAGATTACCAGGGAACTAAGCAAAAACATACATTCAGAATATTTGATTTGTTGATGTCCGTTTGGCATTGGTAGGGGACTTGTGCATTGTTTTTTGCAATAGAAAACATGGCATCACACAGTCAATCTTTCCAAGGCTTCAGGGAACTGGCCTCGCTTCTCCTACCCAACTCTCAGTAGACTGCAACTGAGAATTACAGTCATGTTTTTGGAGTTCTTTGAGGTTAGACAATGTGATTTCAGTCTCTGGCTCTTTCCACAAACCAAAATTTATAATCAGCACTTATTGATAGTTTTACGCTATTGAATAATTTTCAGTCCTGTAAGACATCGGAGAGGATGCTGGCAAATGCTTTCCTCCTATACATCACTCCCAAGTTACTTAGCTCCCCTCAGTACCTTCCCGTCAGCATTCCAAGTGCCTCATTTACTCCAACTCCCTGGTTTCTGATGAGATGGAAATAGATATTTTAAGAGGATCTTCTCTCTCTCTCTCTCTCTCTCTCTCTCTCTCTCTCTCTCTCTCTCCCTCCCTCTCCCTCACACACACACACAAGAAGTCATAGTATATTTCTCCCATGGGAAGGGATGACTGATCAAGAAGGATGGCAGTTTCAAATTTTATTATTTATTTGAAAGAATGGAGGCAAGTAGACACTTGCCTCTTATACTTACTGAAATAAACCAGTCCTCCAAAGACAAATGGTTTCCTTCCTGTTTGTTAGCTAATAAAGAGTACAGAAGTGGAATATGACTGAAACTGACACCTTGAGATTTGATTAATGTTTATAACCCTCATCTGTACTCTTGAGAAATAGTGTTTTTTCTACTTACTACTTGTGGAATTCTTTAATGGAGGATTAAACTTGTGGTTATAAACTCAAAGTATGCTGCAGTGAAAAGTTAAACAAAAATTATAAAGGAAGGAGGAGAAAGGGCGAGAGTGTGGCAGAAGGCTAGACAGGTTGGGAAATCTCATTATGCTGTTAACTTTAAGTAAAATACAAGGAATGTATTCCAGTTAAATAAAACTTTACAAAAAAGAGAGGAGAGTAAGAGAATAGAGAAAGATTTTCTATTAACCGATTTAATCTCAATATGCCTGCCACAGCATGGGCTAGGTCAGACCAAAGGCAGCTGTCAGATATCCATCCCCAGGTGTATGCGGATGGCAGGAACCTAGCTGTTCAGATTATCACTTGGTTACTTCCAGGGTTCATTAAGATGAAGTTAGTATACTTGGCATATGCTTGCTAAGAGGGAATCTCAACTGAACTTGAACTATGGTTACGCAACAAGGTGGAGGAACCCACCATGGGGGGAGGGTGTGGGGAAGTGTGGGGAGAATCCCAGTTCCTATGGAATTACAACACAATGTAATTAATGAATAAATTTAATAAAAAACAAAACAAAAACAAAACAAAAGCAAAAAAAAAGATGAAGCTTAGAGCCCGCAGTTGAAGCAGCATTGGAATCCAGACCCCATGATATGGGCTACAGGAGTCCTCCAGCATCATCTTAATCTCTGCCAACATTTGCCTAGGGATGATATTTTAAACAGTTTAACCATAATAGTAGCAGGAACTAACTTAATCACATGCCTTTAGCAAGTAGAAAAACAAAATGTGAAGCCTGGACTTTGCCACCCAACATCCCTCCCCACGACCTCCCCTACCCTGGCGCTTTACCTTAGGTTCCCTAATTTTGGTGTTTCTGCTATGTGAAGTAGGATTCGAGTTACAGCTTTTCCATGAGCCAAAATGAGTTATGAGCACTTCATGTATTTGTCAAGAAACTTCTCTGTGCCTTGGTTTCTCATCTGTTGAATAGGATCACTGATTCCTACCTTCTGAAAGTCAGTGATAGTGTGCTTGGTGTAACACTTGGCATGCAGAACGTAGCATTGTTGTTGCCATCTGTGGATCCACTTGCAAAGTATTAATCAGAAATTGGATTCCCTACATATTACATGAATATTTCTCAAATTTGAAATCTAAGAATAGGATGGCTTATCTGTAGGTTCCTTAGTTTAGGGACTGCTATGCTGCTGGTTTGACCTAGGCACATAGAATGTACATATCAATATGTAATATTGTACCAAAAGACATACTCATAACCCAGGCTCAGAAATGACTAATCAAATCCTCAAACAGCATCAAGTGCTCATATAGACAGTATGAAAAGTACAGGTTCACAAATATTTCTTTTCCACATATATTCTTTATACAATGTTAACATTGTTATGGGAAAATAGCTGAATAGTTCCTTTTGTCCTTGCCAGCAAAGTGACACAACAAGAGGGTAACAGAGCCGGCATTTCTCAACATGCTCCTCTTTATTTTTCTCTAATTTAAATCTAGGCATCCCAGACTGGACGAGTCACTCTTTATGGACCTAAACTGCTCAAATAGTGGACAATTGCTTAATAAATCATTCTCCAACTCTCTCCCCCATATCCAGCCACATGCTGTGATGCATGACTTCTGGCCTTGTCCGAAGGCTTCTCTAAGCCAGTGACTCACCATAGCTCTATTACCATGAAGCCAAAGATCAGCAGTCTCCTTATGTACAAACTGTCGCTGCAAGTTTGATCAGTTTCTTTATTGCATGAGTAGGTACCGTTTATGACTCAGCCAAAACTTTTCTCATGGCAATAACAAACACAAATTAAGGATAAAGGGCCCGTTGGTGTGGCCTAGCGGCTAAAGTCCTCGCCTTGAAAGCCCCGGGATCCCATATGGGCACCAGTTCTAATCCCGGTAGCTCCATTTCCCATCCAGCTCCCTGCTTGTGGCCCGGGAAATCAGTTGAGGATGGCCCAATGCATTGGGACCCTGCACCCGCATGGGAGACCTGGAAGAGGTTCCTGGTTCCCGGCATCGGATTGGCGTGCACCGTCCATTGCGGCTCACTTGGGGAGTGAATCATTGGACAGAATATCTTCCTCCCTGTCTCTCCTCCTCTCTTTATATCTGACTTTGCAATAAAAATAAATAAATCTTTAAAAAAATAATAAAATAAAACAGAAGCCAAGAAGCAGCTCTAGACTTACCAGCCATGCAAAAGGGAGGCGCATGCTTGCAGTCTGCCCTTTGGAACGAATTCAGGACCTTGGGCTGAAACAAAATGAATAAATCTTTGAAAAAAAATTAAAGATAAAAAGGAACACTCTAAGTAAATGTACTTTTAAACCAAAAACCTTATTTTTTTTCCCAACAGTTTTGATAGGTTGGCAGGGGAAGAGTCTACAACAATGTTTGTGTGAGTGCACTTCAAGACACCAATGGGAAAAAATGGAAATTAAGTGCAAGTGCAAAAAAACACTTGAAATCTCTGCAGTTTTTTGTAATTTTTTTCAAAAACTTGAAGACCACTGGGTTCATGGATTTTAGGGCTTTTTCTTTTGCACCAAACTTCTATTTCAATTGCACTTTGCCAGAACTTTTTACCCACTCTTGCAGATGATCTCAAATCCACCAAAGCAAACTATCTCCATGGATTTTTCTTCAACTGAATCTCAGTGGAAGAAAATCCAAGGGTACACAGTACTTACTTCCACCTGATTTTCTAACTTCAAAGCAAGATTACTATGATACTCAAAATCACCATTACTTTTTCTATTGCTTTAAGATATTGAGATGTGACATCTCATTTCTAGTCAAGTCAGGCTTAATTATTTGGATCTACTCTCACTGATAAGCAGTAAAGCTAAATTTAAAGCATCTTTCTTAGCAACTGAAAAGCTGGCAAAACAGTATCTGGCAAAAACTGACAGGACAAAAAAGAACCTTATGCGATAAAACCTGAGAGCTGCTTTTGTGGGCTCTGTGACCTGAACACATTTGGTAGTGACATTTAGGAGAGGGTCAGACATCAGAGCCCTGTGTCTGCTGGAAGTTGAGAAGCTACTAGCAGACACACTCCCAAAAGTTTCCACTGGACATCAGTTAGAATAAATGAGACACAGTAGAGTCCTCATATACCCTTCCAGCCCGAGATTATGTAGATGTATTTTTTTTAATAATCTATTTTATTGTGTTGTTGACAATCTTTACATAGTTAATTACAGTTAAAGAAAGAAAAGAAAAGAAAAAAAAAGGTTCAGGGGGATAGGGAAGTGGGTAATACTATTATGTCCACATTGTTTCCATCTTGTATCTGAGGTAAAGGGGGATATTGAGGGGGAAGCCCCACCCGGTTTCCCGCCCACCCCGAGTCCCGGATGTGGGGCATGCTCTGAGATATGTGCTCAAGTGGTGTTAATAGTTCTCCGGTTATGAATCGCTGCCAGTTTCGCTCGATGAGGTCGTCCACTGATTGATATGGTCCATCATAAAGTCTCCGTTTGCCCCATATATCGCTGCCAACATATAGCTGAGATGAATGATTGATCTGCTCTGTCTTCTGTCTTTTCTTGATTAGAGTTCTGAGTCCAGCAGTTCGATTAGGGAGATCTCCAAAGAAACTTTGAGGTATTCCCAGACTAGTTTCTTGTATGCTCTAGCAAGCACAGGGCCCGGCACAGTCCATCACCACGATCAGCTGGTGGTTGCAATTGCTGTGTTGGTTCTGTTTTCAGTCCTGAGTTGCACTGGAACCAATGGGTGTTGCAGTCCAGTCTGGTTCTGCCCAGCACGTACTCAGCCCTCACACAAACCAGTGGGAGCTGCAGCCTAGTCGGGGCAACCCACAATAACCCCCACCAGGCCCGCCCCCTACCCTGGTTTGCCAGTATGTGTAGCAGAAGACCAGTTTGTCCCCCATCCCATTTGGCTCTTGTACGTGTCAATGGGTATTGAAGCTTAGTTCTATCTAACCAACTCAACCATCCAGCCCTCACGGGTGTTGTTGAGTGCCTCTCTATCTAGCCATCCCAGCCCCCGTCCCAGTCTTCATGCCATCCCACGGGAATAGTGACCCAAGAAGGGGGAACCCACTTTTTCCCTCCCAGGTCTCTCTGTCCCGGTTTATGCACTCTTTAGGTGGTTCTGTGATTTGACTTGACAGAATTAGTCCCCAGTGCCAGCTTCTGCGGCTATGCCCAAACATCCCTCACCCACTCTAATTTATGCTTGCACCAGCAGGAATAATCAGCCCAGCCTGGCTTTTCCCTGATCTAGTCCACATGCAGCGCACAGGTGTTGTAGCCTTGCATAGTCTAGTCTGTCTCTATCCCAGCCCACGCTCTCCATTGGGAGTAGCTGTCCGGCGAGGGAAAAAGCCCCTTAATCCCCCCGCCAGTTCTGCCCCTCCCTACCTTCCTGGATCTCATGTGTGCTGGTTGGGTGCTGCATTCATATCCAGTACAGGCAACCACGCCCTGGCATTCCATAATGTGTACTGGTTTTGTCGCGACCCACACTCTGATCTGGTGATCGGATTTGCCAGTGGGTGATACGGACTGATTCAGCCTGGTCTGCTCCTGACCCATGCTGAATGTGTGCCAGTGGGAAACTTTCCATGGCCTATTCTGGACTGTTTCCTATCATGCTTCTTGCGCTTACCTGCAGGGACTGTGTCCTGCCAGAGGAGTTGCCCAGGCTCCTCCATCAGATCCCCTCCCAAAGGCAGGTTTTGCTCATGCCAGGGGGTCCTTGAGCCAACCCAACTCAGTTCACCTCCTGCCCTAGCAGGAACAGTGGCTTTTCCTGGCTGGCTTTCACCCCATTCTGGTTCTTGTTGTTGGATGTTTCAGCCCAGCCATGGCTCGTCCATACCCACATACAGCTCACGCATGGCTCAGTAGGGGGTTGAGACCCAGCCTAGTCAGTCCCACATCTACCCCCTGGTTCTCCATGACACCAGATGGTGTTGGGGTCTGAACTGGCCTGGTGCATCCAATCCCAGCCCACACTAGTGCCTCGGGTGACTGCAACTGTTTCCTAGATAGAACGCAGCTCCAATTCTAGCACATACGCCCCTTGGTGGGAACCTCAACCTAGTTAGGGTGTCCCGTTACCTCCCCGATTGGGCTTGTTCCTAGCTGTAAATCATGCACCTGCCCGTGGTTGCTCTGGGGACCAGTAGGTGCAAGAGCCTAGCTCGGTATGACCTGTGTTCCATGCTGGTTTCTAGTTTTGCTTGTAAACAAAGGTTTGTTCAGTCCTGCCCAGTACATTACGGTCCATTACCAAGTTACACATTTTTGAGCTACTATGCCCTGCTAGTCTGACCCCCAGATTTGGACGGCATGTTCACCAGCGAGAGCTATGACTCGCCAGGGGAGCTTCCCAAGTACCTTCACTTGATCCACTCCCAAACCCAGTTTACATACATGCCATTGGTTTTTAGGCCAGTGCCCGGTGTACTCTGGCCTCCCTTTTGGCCTTGTATGAGCTGGTGAATGTTGCAGCCCGGCCCACCCCACAGCCTATTCAGGATGCACATTTGGGTGCTGCTGCCTTGCCCAGTCCAGTCTATGGTGGATCCCTTTACCTGTGATTGATGGCAGGCTCCTTGGTCACACCTAGCTTAGTCCATAACCACCTAAAATTTAGGTTTACCAGTGGGGCCAAACTTTCTACAGGGTGTGGCCCACACATCCTGCACAGAGTCCACCCCAGTATAAGGTTCTAGAGTGCTAGTTAAAATTATGGACCTGCCTAATGTGACCAGTCTCCTGAACCAACATCATGTCAGGCAAAAAAATATCCTGCTAGACAATCCGGGGTTTATCTTTTGCATTATAGGTGTTCAAAGCTCAGCATTATTGAGTGATTAGAAGTTCTCCAAAAGAAGAGTTACTGGCGTTGGGAATCTTTAGGATTGACTCAGAACCCAGAAACAGTGGGGTCACCCTAGAGCTATCTAAGCAGCAATTCGGACATCCATTACCCCAGAGCTTCCCGGCCGGGTGGCCAGCAGGCAAAGCCTGGCACCACATGGTGCACTGGCCGCCCTGGATGAGGCCGAGGACTCGTTCACTGCCTTGCGGCAGTGTCTTTGGCGTGAGCCCCCAGCATTGGGTCCGACCCGGCAGGGGCACCCCCCACAGCCGCCACACTGTGAGGAGCGGCACTTGCCCCCGAATCCCAAGGCCCGAACCCCTTATAGATGTATTTTTAAATATTTTTCTTTGTAAAGGCAGATCTACACAGAGAAGGAAAAATAGGAAGATCCTCCATCTGCTGATAAAGTGACAATGGCCCAAGCGGAGTTGATGCGAAGCCAGGAGTTAGGAGCTTTTTCTGTGTCCCCAGGCTTTGGGCCATCCTATTGTGCTTTCCCAGGCTGCAAACAGGGAGCTGGATGGGCAGTGGAGCAGCAGACACGCAGTGGCACCCATATGGGATCCTGGTGACTTCCAGGCAAGGATTTAGCCACTAGGCCACTGTGCTGGGTCCTTGGGATCATAGTTTAAGGGAATTAATTTCAAGTCCTGAGCATCAATGAGGGGGTCGCAGGTGGGTAGAGAAGAGGTAAATCCTCTCCAGAGAGGTTAGTTTTCTGAGACCTCCACATTTATTGCTATATACAAACTTGCAAAATAATCTGTATGAAAGATTAGGTACACCAGGAAATAGGATATCAAGAGTGAGAAAAAGCAGAAGTAGATCCACGAATTGCACATTGAGAAACAGTAACCATGGGAAATGTGATCAACATTGTCTTTAAAGCAATAAAATACAAGCAGATTTAGAAGCAGAAGCAAAAGACATGGACTTGAAAATGATCTACTAGAACTTCTGGAAATGAAATTTTATACACAAAGTATTACCAAGTCAATAGATTTAGTCAATTAGACATACTTGACATGGGCAAAGCAGGCAGGCAGTGAGGGACAGGAAGCTGAATACTGCCAACACCCTAGCCATCCGCACTGCCATCTCCTCCAGGCTGTTTCCACATGGCCAAAGCCTCAGCACACCTGCTCTGCATCCTGCAGCTAAGCCTCACTTTGCATCAGGTACCAGGTGTCCTTAACCACCATAAGGAGCTCACCACACATACTATAGCTACACTCCTTATGCTAGAAGGAAAATGTAACCCCAGCCAGGTGGGGAAATTGTCCCTTTTGAGATTGCCTGCACACATTTTCTGAGTGAGGACTGTCCTTTTGTCCTACTGTCCAGAGGGTGAAAGATTGTTCTCTCTGTCTCTCATCCTCCCTGTAAATCTGCCTTTCCAATAAAAAATAAATCTTTAAAAATAAAAATATAGCCACCATGAAAACACAGGCTGGTACCAAATTCCTAACAGAACAGATGCACCAAACAAAAGTGGGAGAGAGCCCAGGCTTCACACACAGAAAGCTCCCAGAGTGCAAGGGTGAAGGACAGGAGAAGCAGAAAAGAACATTTAAATCAGCCACCAAAACAGCAGGGATTTGTTTTTGTCTACCAGCATTAACCTTGAATGTAATAGGTTGTTTCCCAGTTGAAACATACAGGTAGACCAAATCATTTTAAAATCAAATAAAATTAAAAATAAAAAAAACTCAATGCCCTGCACAGATCCCTAGGCATTGATACAAGGTTTAAAGCAAACTGACCTTCTAGCCACTCAGAGAGCTTTTCATCTGGCAGGTGGAAGACACCGTTTTCCTTCAGCACACGTAGGGGGACGAATGTTTTCTAGGCTGGGACAGGCCACAGAGTCTCAGCACATTTTGAGAAACTGAAATCATACCATGTATCTTCTCAGGTGACAGAGGAATAACACTAGAAATCAACATCAAGAAACATGGAAAACTGAGAAATGGGACAGCATGCACCTGCGTGACCAATGGGCCATCCAATAAATTGAGAAGTGAACAAAAATTCCTTGGAAGCAGGAAGTTTATCACAGTAAACGCACAAAATAACTGGAAAGAGGTTAAACTAATGATGCAGGGGTGAGAAAAGCAAAAATAAGCTGTAGGAGAAAAGCAACTGGAGATGAGAAAGGCACCGCTACCACGGATACCACACATCCACAAGGATCCTAAGAAACGACTGTGAACAACATGCTCATCAATTGGAAAACCTGGAGGGAATGGAAGAATTCCTGGATAAACAAAACCTATGCAAAATAAATCAATATGTAGAGTATCCAGAAAGACCCATCACAAGTGACAGTGAGAAATTTCAGAGTTCCAGGGCCTGAAGGTTTCATAACAGAATTCTACAAACTAGTTAAAACAGCACTATCTCTAACACTCCTCCAACTATTCCAAAATGCTGAGGAGTTCAGAACTCTCAAACTCCTTTCATGAGGGCCAAGTTACTCTGATGTCAAACTCAAACAAAGCTACAACACTGACAGGAGACTGCACACCAGAATCCTTGATGAGCCTGCTCAAGCCAACAGTGACACCAGACACCCAACACTGCATTAAGATCATACGTCGTAACCGAGTGGAATTTATCCCAGTGTGGCTCAATATTTACATATCAGTTAATAATCACATCAATCAAATCAACAAAAGCCGTGAGACCTCAACAGAGCAGAAAAGCTCTTGCAATTCAGTGTCTCTTTGTGATAAAAACTCACCAAAAAATTAGGTAAAGAAACAACCTTCAAAACTATAACAAAGATGGTATATGACACACACACAGCCAAAATTACATTGAATGGGACAAAACACAAAAACATTTCCCTTCAAATTTAGAAAAACAGGATGTCCATTTTCCACACTCTAATAATGCTGCAAGAGTTAAAGCAACTAGGGAAGAAAAACAGAAAAAGAACATTGAAATTGGAAAAGAAGAAATAGTGTTTATAGATGACATGACTTGCATACAGAAGAGCCTAAACACTCCATGACAAGTTAGTTGATCAACCCATTCAGTTGATTCATAAGTTAGAAAATCAACATGCAAAAACAATAGTGTTTTAATATACCAACAGTGATTTTAGGAAAAGTCAAGAAACAATCCCATTCACAATAACTAAAAACTTTAAGTACCTAGGAGTACATGTTTTTAAAGATTTATTTATTGGGCCCTGCGGCATGGCCTAGCGGCTAAAAGTCCTCACCCTGACCACGTCAGGATCCCATATGGCTGCTGCTTCTAATCCCAGCAGCTCCGCTTCCCATCCAGCTCCCTGCTTGTGGCCTGGGAAAGCAGTCGAGGATGGCCCAAAGTCTTGGGACCCTGCACCCACATGGGAGACCTGGAGGAGGTTCTAGGCTCCTGGCTTCGGATTGGCGCAGCACTGGCCATTGCGGTCACTTGGGGAGTGAACCATCAGATGGAGGATCTTCCTGTCTCTCCTCCTCTATGTGTATCTGACTTTCCAATAAAAAATAAATAAATCTTAAAAATATTTATTTATTTACCTGAAAGGTAGAGTTACAAAGAGAGACAGACAGACAGACAGACAGAGAGATTAATCTTCCATCCACAGGCTCACTTCTCACATGGCTACAGAGGCCAAGGCTGGGCCAAGCTGAAGCCAAGTACTTCTTCTACATCACGTGGGTGCAGGGTCCCAAGGACTTGGGCCATCTTCTGTTGCCTTCCCAGGCTATTCCCAGGGAGCTGGGTCAGAAGTAAAGCAGCTGCAACATGAACTGGTGCCCACATAGAATCCTGGAGTCACAGGCAGTGACTTAATCAGCTATGCCACAATGCCAGTCCCAGGAGTAACTTCACCCCAAAATGTGAAAGATCTCTACAATGGAAATTATAAAACAATGATGGAAGAAATAACCAACACACACACACACACACACACACACACACACACACACACACAAATGTGTATTGGAAGAATCAATGTCATTAGAGTATCCATACAACTCAAAGAAATCTAGATTCAGCAAGTCCCTATCAATATACCAAGGACATTCTATACAGAATTAGAAAAACACAATTCTAGAATTCATATGAAATTGAAATATCCCAAAATATCCAAACAAATACAAAGCATCCCCCTCTTTTTCCTCCTCCACAAATCAAGCAGGTGTATCATAACATCCTATTTCAAACAGCACTACAAAGCTACAGTAATTAAATCAGTATGGTACTGACATACAAACACATAAGTCAACCAAAAAGGGAACTCAGAAATAAACTCACATATATGTAGTCCACTGACTGCTGACAAAGTGCCAAGAACATACATTACAGAAATGGTGGTCTTTCCAATAAATGGTGCTAACACAAGGAACGCAGAATGAGAGTCCTGCCTCTCTTCATGTACTCAAACCAAAGTCCTAAATCTAAGCCCTGAACTATGAAAGCATTAGGAAAAAAAATGTAGGTGAAATATACAAATATTTGGTTAGACAATGATTCCTTGGATAAGACCCCTTTAAAGCATGGGCAACAAGAGCAAAACTAGGGTCTGCACGGTATCCTAGCAGCTAAAGTCCTTGCCTTGCACGTGGTGGGATTCCATGTGGGCTCTCTGGTTCATGTCCCAGCAACCCCGCTTCCCATGCAGCTCCCTGTTCATGGCCTGGGAAAGCAGTCAAGGTTGGCCCAAAGCCTTGGGACCCTGCACCCGCGTGGGAGACCTGGAAGACACTTCAGACTAGCTCAGCCAGGGCAGGGTGTGGAATGTACCCAGTTGGGCTAGACTGCAACACCCACCAACAAGAGCTGAGACTGCAGGTAGGCCACACTAGGTTGGGTTGAAGCACCTGCCAGCATGCACAAGATCCAGGGCTAAGAAAGGTTCTGGTAGGAGAACTTTGGGGACTCCTTTGTTGGGCTGAAGCTACCACTGGGGAGTGACAAGAGCCAGAGCTGGGGGTTGGATTGGGCTGAGCAAGCCTGCAGCATCCTTTGGCATGCATGTGGGTTGAGTTTGGAGGCAGAGCAGACTGGGCTATGCTCCAGCATCCACTGGCACTTGCAAGAACCTGAATGGCTGTGGGATGGGCCATGCTAGGCTACAATACCCACCATTCAGTGCCGGGACCAGGAGCCAGCTCTATCACGTGGGGCCGCAGCAGCCCCCACACATGTGAGATTAAGATCTGGGGATAAAAAATAGGTCTGATGGGAATTGAAGAACTCCTCTGCTACGGTGCAACTTCTAGTAGTTAGTGTGAAAGCCAGAGCTAGGGGCAGGCCAGACTGGGCCAGTCCACAACATATACTGGCACAAACGAGAGTCAAGATGAGGCTCAGGCGCAGCCGGGTTGAAGCATAACACCCCCCAGTTCATATGCGGGTTGGGAGTGGGCCAGGCCAGGCCGGACTAGGCTGCCACACCACTGACAAGTGCTGGGACTGGGCGCAAGCCATAACAGGCTCGATTGTAGTAACCACTGGCAAGTACAAGATCTGTGTCTGGGAGTGGATCTGGCAGGGAAACTGTGGGTACTCCTCTGCTAGGCTGCAACTCTCACTGGTGAAGACAATGGCAGGGCTGTTGGAAGACCAATCTGGGCAAGGTGGTAGCACCCACTGGCATGTGTGTGGGCTAGGTCTGGGGTGAATTGGGCTGAGGTAACATGTAGCACCCATGAGTGTGCTCAAGAGCCAGACGGGATGCAGGACAGACCAGGCTAGGCTGCAGCACAAGCCAGCAACACACAAAAACCGGGATTGGAGACAGGCCTGGTGAGGTTTTTGGAGGTTGCCCCAACTAGGCCATGGCACCTGCTGGTGTACAGGAGACTGGGCCTATGGCAGGCTTAGCTGGGCTGGGTTAGGCTGTAGCATGTGTCAGTTTGCATGAGAGATGGGGCTGTGTAGCACTGACCAGGTAGATGCATTCACTAGCATGTGTGTTGGCTTGTGCACGAGAGAGGCCACGTCTGATCCTGGATCATCAAAGGACCGTCTGCAATTCCTGGGTGCTGATGGAGTTTGACAGCAAGGAATGGTACTTCCCCCCTCCTCCCCTGCTGACACAGGAAGAAAAAAAAAACATTAAAAGATATGTCCCACTCACCCTCCTCCATACCTGAACCCTCCCACCCTAATCAGAGGCCCACTTGGGCATCCCTTTCAACTGTATAAACAATAGTAAAAAGGAAATTTAAAATTAAAAAAAAAAAAAGAAAACTCACCAGAGTCTTTTTTATTGGCAAGGTTACTAAGAGACTGTGGGCAAATGAAACTCATAAAACTAGATATTAGTGTGCAAAAATTTAAATGAGCCTCATTCACTGAAAAAAAATCAATGCCAACTGAATTAAAAAATAGTTGGAAGCTACTGAACCATTACACTCTTAAAAATAATGGGGGCTTGCCACAGCAGCCTAGTGTGCATGGCAGCCTAGTGGCTAACTCCTCTCGTTCTAAGCATCAGGATCCTATATGGGCACCAGTTCATGTCCCAGCTGCTCCACTTCCCATCTAGCTCCCTGCTTGTGGCCTGGGAAAGCAGTCGAGGATGGCCCAAAGCTTTGGGACCCTGCACCCACGTGGGGGAAAAGTAAGATAAATATTTCCTGTTACTGTGCATGGGAAGGCAGAAGAGTGGCTCCAATGCTTGGGCCCCTGCTCCCATGTGTGAGTGCTGGGTGAGGTTCCTGGCTTCAGCCTGGCCTGGTCCTGGCCAGTGTGGTCATTTGACGAGTAACCCAGAAAATAGAAAGATGCTTTTTCTCTGACTCTCCCCATCTCCCTGTAACTCTTTCAACACAGCAAATAACTAAGTAAGTTAATCTTTTTAAAAAGGAAACAAATCTAAAAAGACATTTTTCAATGAAAGACATTCAAATGCCAACGGGTATACCGACAATACTCTCAACACTGTTAATAACCAGGGAAATGCAGGCACCATGGCATGTCACTGCATCCAGTTAGCATGGCCAGCATCGAACAGAGAAAAGGCAGCGAGCACAGGTGAGAAGGTGGAGAAAAGGAAACCTCGGGTTTATGGTTGGGAGTGTGAGTCAGCACAGCCATCAGAGGAAACCAGGCCAGATACTCCCCAGATTAGAACTCGAACTATCTGCGGGGAATGAGACATCACACATTATTTCACACATATGTGTAATTTTTGTTATTATATATATATATATACACACATATAATTTTATTTATTAGTTAAAAGTTTAAAAAACTTTTAAAGACATTTAAGATAACAGATGGAAGATGGCTCCCTCTAACCAAGCCTTTCAAATAGACAAATCTTAAACACACACACACAAAGGAATGCCTAGGTGTTACAGCTGTATGATATCACCTGGAAACTTGCCTACCACTGTAACTATGAGAAAATAAGAAAAACTGCCTAGGATATTTCTTACAAACTGCAAGTGACCTGCAGATGTGGGGATGAGAACCCCCTCTGGCAGCAGGTCACCAGGAGTGGCTGGGCAGGAGAGGGCTGGATGGGAGCCAGGTCCCAGGCTGTCCCTTCCGTGGCCCCTGTGGGGCTGGCTGCGGGCCAGAGCCCCAGTTTCTCCCTTTGACTTCATGGATCCTTTGGAGCTGGCAAGGTAACTCGCCCTGCTCACCTTGAGGCCTGGCAGCAGTGCCCCTGCAAAGCGTTTGTGTCTGTTGTGATCTGAGTACCAGTCTGGATGAATTTCACTTCATTCTGGGAGAAACAGTGTATTCTCTCACCTCTGTCTTCCAGGTTCTGCAGCTTATGTTTGACACTCGTATTGTCCACTAGCGACTCTCGGTTCCCAACCTTAAAGACAAATAAAACACAGCTGACTGAGAAATATATGAACATACTTTTGTAACTGATATGTAAATGTTATATAATTACACACATATACATATATATGTAGTTATGCATGTGTGTATGTATACATATGTGTGTAACAAATGTAGTAGTCCCTTAAACATAACAAGCTCATGTTATGTGAATACATTAACTCTGGAGAAAGAACAGATGAATAGCCAACCACAAAGTAGCATCTTAGAAGTGTGATTGTGGGGTCTTGGGTGAGGCTGCCACAGGAGACGCCCACATGCTATATTACAGTGCCTGGTTGGGGTTCTTGCCACTCCACTTCTGATCCAGTTTCCAGGAATATGCATTTTGGGAGGCAGCAGATGATGGGTTAAGTACTTCAGTTCCTGCTACCCAACTGGGAAGCCAGGATGGAGGTCTAGGCTCCTGGCTTTGCCCTGGCCATTGTGAAATATGGGAGAGTGAATCACTCTCACTGTGAGCTCACTCACTCTCCACTTTTCAAACACATGACATTTTTGTAAAGGTACCTTGGAGGTGTTTTCTTCAGCCTCTGAGCACTCCCTGGAAGAGAACCCACTCAGCAGCCGGGGACTTGCATATTCTGCATGTGAGGAAGAGGAGGTTCCAGTGAACAAACACACCAGCAATGAGGCAGTCACATCACACTACTGCTCTCCATAGTAAACCCAGTTCCTTAAAACTGGACATAGTGCTAAATATAATCCCAATGTTGCATTTTCAAGATGTTTGTTTCTTAGATTCGTAGTTCTGTAGACAAAACAGTCAATCACCTTGATGCACTAACTCAACAATGTTGGTAGCTATCCATCTGGGTAAGGTCACCCCATGAGTCTTCTCTTTTCTCCCCAAGGACCCCCTCCGTATTTCCTCTGACTCGTGTGTGTGAGACATGATTTGACACATGTGTGCTGTGTGAGAGTTGTCATATTAACACCGAGGTCAACATCCACGCTGTGTCTCATATCCCTACCACTTGTTCCCTCTCCACCTGCTCACTCGGCGAGGGGTGTGTAGTTGCTTTTCACATCCTGTTAAGAATGTGACAATGCCCATAGGAACGTAGACATCTTTCTGATATACCATTTCCCTTGGATGGAATCCCACAAGGGAGACTGTCATATTGTCCCATTTTTAATTTTTTGACAAACTCCTATAACTTTTTCCTCTGTTGGCTGCACTGATGTGTATCCCACCGACAGACACCATCCCATCCAACACTTCTGCTCGTCCTTCTGTACTAATCACCAAGCAGACGTGAAGTTACGGCTCATTGTGCTTCTAATTTCATTCCCTGGTGTTGAGTGCCTTTTCACATTCCTGTAAGCTGTCTGTATGCTTTCCTTAGTCAACTGTCTATTCAAATCCTTTGACCATTTTGTGTAACTTAGGTTACTTGGACTTTTTGTCTGTTTTGCTGTTGAGTTGTATGAGTTGTGTATTTTTAACACTATATCTTATATACTATCCTTATATACTCATCATATACCTCAGATATATGATGTAAAAATATTTTCCCTAGGATCACTACTGTGGGAGGGCTAAGCAGCCACTTAACAGTGCCACCATCCCGTATGGGCACCAGTTCAAGTCCTTACTGTTCCATTTCCCATACAGTTTCCTGCTAACATGCCTGGGAAAGCAGCAGCAAATGGCTTGAGTGCTTGGCCTCTGTGTCCATACAGGAGACCTGGAGGAAGTCCCAGGCTCCCACATCAGCACGGCACAGCCCCAGCTGTTGTGGCCATGTGGGGGATAAACCAGCAAATGGAAGGTCTTGCCCTCAATCTCCTTTCTAATACTGCCTTTCCAATAAATAAATTCATCTTCAGGAAGAAGAAAATATTTTCCTATTCTGTAGGCTGCCTTTTGATTTTGTTGATGGTTTCCTTTGCGATGTGAAGACTGTTCAGCTTGCAGTACCTGTTCATTTTTACTCTGTTGCCTGTGGTATTGGTGTTATATTCAAAACAAAGCAAAACAAAACACTACCAAGAATATTAAGTACCAGAACAGTGGGGAAAAAAAAAACAGAGACTATCAAGGACCTATTTCCACAATTTTTTATTGGAATCTTTATGGGACCTAATCTTTCTTTTTGAGGTTTATTTTTATTACAAAGTCAGATATACAGAGAGGAGGAGAGACAGAGAAGATCTCCCATCCATTGATTCACTCAACAAGTGACCGCAATGGCCGGTGCTGCACTGATCCAAAGCCAGGAACCAGGAACTTACTCTAGGCCTCCCACACAGTGCAGGGTCCCAAGGCTTTGGGCTGTCCTCAACTGCTTTCCCAGGCCACAAGCAGGGAGCTGGAAGGGAAGTGGGGCTGCTGGGACTAGAACCAGCACACATATGGGATCCCGGCACATTCAAGGCGAGGACTTTAGCCACTAGGCCACCACACCAGGCCCTACCGGTCCTAATCTTACATTTACACTTTTAGTCCATTTTGAGTCTGTCTCCACATATAGCGTAACATGTCCCCAATTTCATTTTTTAACATACATGTGAATCCCATGTTCTCTCAACACCATCTCATAAAGAAACTTTTTCCCCCATTGTATATATCTTTTTAAGATTTATTCATTTTTACTGGAAAGTCAGATATACAGAGAGGAGGAGAGAAAGAGAGGAAGATTCTCTGTCCGATGATTCAGTTCCCAAGTGGCTGCAATGGCCAGAGCTGAGCCAGTCTGAAGCCAGGAGCCAGGAGCTCCTCTGGGTCTCCCACATGAGAGCAGGGTCCCAAGGCTTTGGGCCATCCTTGGCTGTGCCCCCAGGCCACAAGCAGGGTGCTGGATGGGAGGTGGGACCACTGGAACCACAGCCAGCACATATATGGGATCAAGACACGTCCAAGGTGAGGACCCCAGTCGCTAGGCCACCACGCTGGGCCCCTCAATGTATATTTGTAACACTTTTTAACAATCAGTTGGATCATGCTGTATGTGTTTTTTTTTTAAGACTTCTTTCTTTTACTTGAAGTCAAAATTACACAGAAGAGACTGAGATCACCCATCCACTAGTTTACTTCCCAAATGACTGCAACAGCCAGAGCTGGGCTGGTCTAAAGTTGGGGGCCAGGAGCTTCTTCCCAATCTCCCACGTGGGTACAGAAACTCAAGCACTTGAGCCATCCTCCCCACCTTCTCAGGTCATTAACAGGGAGCTGGATCAGAAACGGAGCAGGCAGAACTAGAACCGGCACCCACAGTGTCTGCGGGTGCCACAGGCGGAAGCTTAGCCTGCAACACCACCCTGGTGGCTGCTATACTTTGCTTTCTGAGGTGTCAGTCTGTTCCAGGGGTCTGATGCGCCTCTGTTCCATCACCATAGCTTTCAAATACAGCCTGAAGCCAAGCAGCTTTGCCCTTCTCTGTCAAGACTGCTTTGGTTACTGGGGGATTTGAGGTCCTACACACATTGAAGGATTGATTTTTTTTTAACACTGTGAAAACTGACAGACATTTTATCAAATGGGAATGCAGATATCTTTCTGATATACCATTTCCCTTGGATGGAACTCAGAAGGGAGACTGTCATATTGTCCTATTTTTAATTTTTGGGAGGCATGGCCATCTTAACAACATTAACAATATTAACTCCTTATTCAACTTATTTCATTACTATCCCATTGTTTTGGTATCCAGCTCTCTCCTCTCTTTGGATTTATTGCTACTTTTAATTCCTTTGGATTTGATTTTTAAAAGATATATTTATATTCATTGGAAAGGCAGATTTATAGAGAAGGTGAGACAGAGAGAAAGATCTTTCAGAAAGTTTGCTGGTTCATTCCACAAGTGGTCACGATGGCTAGAGCTGAGCTGATCTGAAGCCAGGAGTCTGGAACCTCTTTCTCTGGGTCTCCCATGCGGGTGCAAGGTCCCAAGGCTTTGGGCCGTCCTCAACTGCTTTCCCAGGCCACAAGCAGGGAGCTGGATGGGAAGTGGAGCAGCCAGTATACAAACTGGTGCCCATATGAGATCTCAGTGCACACAGGGCGAGAATTCAGCCACTAGGCTATTGTGCTGGGCCCTCGCTTCTATTTTAATGGGATGGTTTTCTTGATTGTTCAGATGGTTCACTTTTAAATCATGTAGAAGCACAGGTTTTTGCACTTTGATTTTCCACCCTGAAACTTAACTGAGTTGATGTTATTAGTTCTCACAGAGTCAGGGGAGTCTGTTTCCCATATATTGATCATCTCACCCAAACAGTGGAAACTTCACTTCTTTCTTTTGGATTTGGAAGCTTTCCTTCCCTGCCTGCTTGCTCTGTCTGGGACTTCTACTACTGTTACAAAGGGGAGAGGACAACGCTGTCTTGCTCCTGATCTTAGAAGAACAGTTTTCAACTTCTCACCTCTGACTATGTTGTTAGCTGTGGACCCAATGGTATTAGTTTTCATTGTGTTGAAGTACAATCCATAAATACCTAATTTGTTGAGGGTTTACATCACAAAGTTATTTTGAATCTTGTCAAATACTTTTTTATATATTTATTTTTCTTTGTAAAGGCAGATTAAATTTATAGAGAGAAGGAGAAACAGAGAAAGATCTTCCACCTGCTGGCTTACTTCCCAAGTGGCTGCAATGGTTGGAGCTGAGCCAATCTAAAGCCAGGAGCCAGGAGCTCCTCCCAGGTCTCCCACATGGGTGCAGGGTCCCAAGGCCTTTGGCCATCCTCTACTGCTCTCCCAGACCACAGGCAGGGAACTAGAAGGAAAGCAGGGACAGCTGGGACATGAACCAGCCCATTACGGGACTCTGGGGCTTACAAGGCGAGGATCTATCCAGCTAAGCCATCATGCAAGGCACATCAAATTCCATTTTATATGTCTGTCAAATCAATGGTCAAGGATGACATATTACTACTACTTGAATAATCTGTGGATATTTTAAGATTTTATTATATATATAAGTGAAACGGGTAACTTTTTTTGATTGTTGTTCCTAACCCTTGCCTGAATTCCCACTGAACTCGTGTTTCCACTTGAGTTCCTTGTTTAGTGGACCATTGAGCCTTTGCTCACAATGTAAACTGAAAAGATGTTATCTGGAGAATGAAGAAAGGAAAGGAGCAAGGGAGAAAGAGAAGAGAAACATTAGTAGATTGTTAAACACGAATCTACACTGTATCAACACCGCATTAACACGGTGGGGGAGGGATGTTCCAGAATTTCAGACAGTATATTAAAACACAAAACCTCCACATCGTTTTTGTGGAGATAATCACATCTTCACACATTCCTCAATAGATAGCAAAAGAAAATTGCTTTATTTACCACAGAGTGTCTTTACTGGAAAATATGTCAACAGGAAGTCACGAACCTGGTTTCTGGGAGAAATCTTCAGGAATTAAGGTGGCAGGACTCCCCAGCAACTCTGGTTCAGCGATCTCTGGTCATGTGGCCTTCCTCTGCCTGGACGTGTCCTGTAGTGGTGTGAGAAGTTCAGCCAATCCAGACACATTCAAAACATCATAAAAAAACAAATCCTCTAAGACACTGAAGAAGTGGAATTATTGGATGCTTAAGCATTTAAAAATCGGTGTTTAAGTTTCAGTTGATCACTGTTAACCAGCAGTTCTCAAAGTATGACGATGCAACACCTTACAGCTTGATAGAAATGCAAATTCACAATCTTTTAAAAACTATGATTTATTTTTAATTTATTTATTTGAAATTCAGAGTTACAGAGTGAGAGAGGCGAAGACAGAGAACTCTTATGTTTTCTGATTTATCCCCCAGCTGGCTGCCATGGCTGGAGCTGCACCTGTCTCAATCTGGGAGTCAAGAGCATCTTCCGTATCTCCCACATGGGTGCAGGGAACCAAGGACCTGGGTCCTGCTCTGTTGTTTTCCCAGGTACAACAGCAGAGAGCTGGATTTGAAGTGGAGCAGCTGGGATGTGAATCAGTGCCCATTTGAGATGCCAGTGCCAAATGGCGTAGCCTGATATGCCACTCCACTGGCCCCAGCAATCCCTGTTTAACAAACCATCCTGCTCATTCTGACGGTCGCTGAAGTTTGAGAACCTGTGTTCTAAACCAGGGCTCGGTCCAACCCACTGCTGACTCTTGTAAGTAAAGTTTTATTGTAACACAGAGCACATTTCCACATTATGATTGCTTTGGGGTTATAAGTGCAGCGATGATGTGTTGCCAAAGAAGCTGCAAAGTTTGCAGAGCCTAAATTGTTTTGTTTTGTTTTGTTTTGTTTTACCATTTTCTCTGTCTCTTCTGTTTCTGCTGCTTTGCTTTCAAGTGAAACAAATGGGTGTCAGCAGGTGAAGTTGCCTTTTGGCCTGCACCCTGCATCACTGAGGTGGCAAGCCCCCCAGGCCCTCCACTTCCCCTTCCCGCTGTGCCAGCACAGCAGGCAGAGGATGCTGGCTCAAGTGCTTGGTTCCCTGCCACCCAGACAGAGGTCCTGGATAGAGTTCCAGGCTCTGTCCTCAGCCTGGCCCAGCCCTGGTTGCAGGCATGTGGGACATGAAGTAGAAGTGCCTCTTTCTACCTGTTTCCCTGTACACCCGTCACCACCACTGCCAGCTCTGCCTCTGGAGTTCAATGGAAGCATATTAAGACTTATCCTATGTAGCAGGACAGAAACATTTCCCCTAATCTTTGCTCCAAGTCAATCATACTTTGACCAGCAGTATTTATGGAAAATCATCAATTCATAGGAAATGCTAAGTTGTTCTTGCCATTGCTGCTGGAGTGATTTCCAAACCATTAGACCACTGGTTTGTTTTTCTCATATTCCTGAAAGCCTTAGAAAGAAATAGGCTCATCATAGCCATAACACGCAGAAGCAGGACAAAGTGGTACAAAGTGGATTTATTTACCTGATCTTTCTCATTGTCGCTAGCACTGCTGAGAAAAAAAAGTGGCAGAACTGGAAGAAAAAGAAGTCAATTATACCATGGCTATATTTCCTGAAGAGACAGAAACTCAGCTCCCAGATATGCAGGCCATGCCAGGAACGACGGCAACCTCCCACCTGCCACCTACAGACCCCTTCACTGTTCACCTCTTTCCTCACCACCCAGGCTTTGTCTCTGAGCACCACCAGCATGCCCTCACTGTGTCCTCCTGGTGTCACGGGCTTGCTGCCCCATCCTCTCTGCCCTTCAAATCCAACTTTGCTTCAGTCCCACTCCCCCATCCTCGGAGCCTTGCCACATGTCCCGCCCTGAACCTACTGCAAACAGCTGTAACTCATAGTGAACAGTGCTTGGTCCATTCTCAGCTCTCTGTCTGAGAACTGTTCATTCCACATCTGCTCAATGTCCGTGAGACACAGAGACGGGGAAGGAGGGTGCACTGGTCACCCAGTTCTCGGGCATCCTTTTAATTTAGCACACTGAGAAGTTAATCCCTGCTGGTTGATTTCAGAGATGCCTCAGAAGCCAAACGCCAAACTTACCGCTGCCACATTTTCGGACTTTCGTCTTCCTTCTTCTACTACGATATGGTATTAGCATTTTCTTCTTCTGGTCACCAGTCCAAGACTGCTCACTGGCACTGCTACTGGAAGCCTCATTGCTCTCAGAAAAGAGATGTTTCCTGTAATTAACCTATTACAAACACAAATGAAATGATCAATGAAACCATCGAAGGGGTGTCAGCACCATTTATGTATGAGCAATCTATTACTACAAAGTTACACAGAAGAGAAGTGACTATTGAAGACTGGGCTCTTATACAAAAGTGATTCGGAAGTAATGGCGAGGAGAAAAATAATTTCTCATGAGTCAGTTATCAACCAAGATGCGGTCTCAAGGATGACCAAATTCTACTTAGGCATTTGCAACTAAGATGTAAGAGTTGCCAACTTTAAAATACTAAACATTTTATTTATTTATTTGAATGGCAGAGTTATAGAGAGACAGAGGGAGAGACAGGAATCTTCCATGGGCTAGTTCACTTTACAGTGGCTGCAATAGTCAGAGCTGGACCAGGCAGAAGCTGGGAACTGAGTCTAAGCACTTGAGTGTTCTCTGTTGCTTTCCCACACAGCCCAGCAGGCAGCAGGACTGGAAGTGGAGCATTCAGGGTCCAATGTGGGATGCTGGTGCTGCAGGCAGCAGCCTACATTTTTATGCCTCAACACTAACCCTTAGGCGTTTCCTGAGCAGAAGGATCTGCTTAAAGAATTGAAAAGAAGGGCCCAGCGTGATAGCCTAGTGGCTCAATCCTTGCCCTGCATCTACCATGATCACATATAGGTGCCAGCTCATGTCCCAGCTGCTCCACTTCCCATCCAGCTCCTGTCTGTTGCCTGGGAAAGCAGCAGAGAATGACCCAAAGCCTTGGGACCCAGCACCCATATGGGAGACCCAGCGAAGGCTCCTGGCTCCTATCTTCAGATAGGCTCAGCTCCAGCTTTTGTGGCTACTTGGGGAGTGAACCAGTGCACAGCCAATCTTTCTCTCTGTTTCTCCTCTTTGTATACCTGCCTTTCCAATTAAAATAAAATCAAATAAGTTTTTTTTAAAAAATGATTGAAGAGTAGAGATTTGATCTAGTGGTTAAGACAACAGTTGACATGCCCACATGCCCCATCAGATTCCAGCTCTAGCCTGGCAGGCAGTGGTGAGGACTGAAGTAGTGTGTCTCTGTCCCCAAGACACAGCCTGGGATTGAATTCTTGGCTCCTGACTTTAAGCCCAGCTTTTCATGGTCATTTGATGGGCTGGAACAGCAGATTGAAGCTGCCCAACTTCCTTTCTGCAACAGTGTCTGAGTAATGAATTTCTCTTCAAGCCCCCTCTTGTGATCCTGGTGTGTAGCCACATTTATGAACTGTTGTTCTAAATACGCATGCTTTTGCAAACAACCTTCAGCATTTTTTGATAGAGGAATAAAGAAACTGGGAAAGTCTTGTTGCATGATTTTTTTGTTCTTTCCTGAAAGATGTATTTGAAAAGCAGAATGACAGAGACGTCACACTGTGTCGTGTCCCATCATGAGAACGACGTCAGAATAGTAAAGTATTCCGAGAGAAAGATACCACATTCACAAAACTTTCATCGCTTGATGTTACTGCCAGCTATTGCTGTTCGCCTCTCATCATGTCTACTGTGTAAGTTCTACTTGAATGTGGCTATCATGATCAGGAGAAAACAGCATTTAGGGGTTTCGTAGAATCTCTGGATTCAGGCTTCCATTTCTCATGAGAAAGAAGGGACCACTATGCCTGCTCATCAGCTGTCATCCAAGGTGAGCGAATTCTTGATGGCGTAAGAACTTGCTCTAGTCACATAAGACTGAATAAAGGACTTTTTCCATTTCCCACGACCTATCTGCCATCAAATGAGAACATGAAATGATAATTCCTTCTAAGACTATCAATGGGGCTGACCCACCTGTCCATCTAACTGGACAGACCTGAGTATGGTAGATTGACCCTTTCATAGTTTGCCAATCATTAAGCCCATTTCATGCAATGAAGAGATCAAGTAATAGCATGCAGGGATTATTTTCACTTTATTTGGAGGCTTACTGCTACTTGTAATGAGTAATGTCCATTTCCAGTTAAAAATGAAATAAGATATTTATTTTTAAAATGCTTGAATAAATTTAAGATAATTTTCATTAAGAAAAAGGCATAGATAACAAAGAGCCACAGCACACTGACAGTGATGGGCAAGCAACTGAAGTGTAGGGCTCATTGCCTTAAAAGGATAAAAGTTACCACATTACCAGCATCCTTCTCCTTGTTTGTTTTCTGTCACTGTTGAAAGCAGAATCGCGCCTGAAGTAAAATGTGCCTGGTGAATGGGACAGGTACAATCAGTACCCTCTACCTTCCCCTCTCTCACTGCCCCCAACTTCTGTTTCCCTCCTGTGTCCTTTGCCCAGTCACAAACCTGGTGCCCGGTAGTGCCCCATTCTACAAACTTGCTATCATGCAGTCTATGGCTGCAGATTCTCTGGCAGGTAAGAACAGAGAATTGAAACCACACATCCTGTGAGTCCCTTGTCTGTCAGGTTCAGAGGAAAGAGAAGGGTGGGTGGAGCAATGGGAAACCAGGCAGCTGTGGCAAATACACCACCATTTCTAGGCAGCCACTGACCTAACTTATGTCTGCATTTTCTAGCATTTCATACAATAGAATCATTATATGTACTCTTGTGGCCCAGCTTCTTTTACTAAGCATAATTACTCTGAGATGAATTAAGGATACATATATCCAAATTCATTACTTTTTGCCTCAAAAATTTATTTATTTGAAAGGTGGAATTAGAGAGAGAGAGCGAAGACAGAAGAGAGAGGGGGAGGGGGGAGAGAGAGGGGGACAGGCAATGGGGGGGAGACAAGGAAAGCTGGGCAGAGAAGGGAAGAGGGAGAGGGAGAGAGAGGGAGAGAGGGGGAGAGAGGGGGAGAGAGAGGGAGAGAGAGGGAGAGAGAGGGAGAGAGAGGGAGAGAGAGGGAGAGAGAGGATATGAACTGATGTTCATCCACTATTTCACAGCCCAGCTAGCTGCAACAGGCAGACTAGACCCGACCACAGGCAGAAGTCAGGAGCTTCATCAGGGTCTCCCATATGAAGCAGGGACCCAAACACATGGGCCATCCTGTACCTACTCTCCCAAGGCCACCAGCAGGGATCTGGATCGGTAGTGGAGCAGCCAGGACTAACATGTGCCATGTTGGATGCTGGCATCATCACAGGTGGCACCATGCCCAGCTATGCCTCAATGGTGGGCCCATTCCTTTCCATTGCTATGTGACGTTCCAATGTGTGGATATGTCAGAGTGCGTCAGTATGTCATCTATTGACGGACATTTAGGTTTGTTCCAGTTCGGAGCTATTACAAATAAAGTTGCCATAAACATTCATGCCTTTGTAAGGACACACTGATAGGTCTCTTGGGAAAACACCTAGGATGAGAACAGGTCAACAAGTCAAAGGGTTGCTAAAAATCTAACATTTTAAGAAACTGCTAGAAGTATCTAAACTGCTCTGCATTTTTAGCAGTGCTTGGCACACTCTAATTTCAGCCAGTCTAGTGGGTGTGTAGTGCCTCTCATTACAGTTTTAACCTAGATTTCCTCAGTAACTAATGATATCAGTAAAGTTGCAATATACTTATCTGGGCTGTCCTCCACTGCTTTCCCAGGCCACAAGCAGGGAGCTGCATGGGAAGCTGGGCTGCCGGGATTAGAACCAGCACGCATATGGGATCCCAGAGTGTGCAAGGTGAGGACTTTAACCATTACGCTATTGCGTTGGGCCCACCTTCAATGATTTGAATCAGGGGTTATATTTTTGAATCTATTGGTCAATTTCGGAGGTCCTGGAATCTTCCTCCTGAGTCTTCCATGGCAAGAGCTCATCTATCTCTGTTTATACTGTTTTTTTAAAGATTTATTCATTTTATTACAGCCAGATATACAGAGAGGAGGAGAGACAGAGAGGAAGATCTTCCATCTGATGATTCACTCCCCAAGTGAGCCGCAATGGCCGGTGAGCACCGATCCGATGCCGGGAACCAGGAACCTCTTCCGGGTCTCCCACATGGGTACAAGGTCCCAATGCATTGGGCCGTCCTCAACTGCTTTCCCAGGCCACAAGCAGGGAGCTGGATGGGAAGTGGAGCTGCCGGGATTAGAACCGGCGCCTATATGGGATCCTGGGGCTTTCAAGGTGAGGACTTTAAGCACTTGGCCACGCCGCTGGGCCCTATCTCTGTGTATACTTAAGGACCCTCAGCAACATCAGAGATCCCAATGTATGCATGTGATCTTATGGAGCACTGAAATTAATCTGTCATTAACTTCACTGCAAATGGTATTGGTTGTTAATTATTCTAATTGTTAGTAGCATTCAGAAAGGAAACCGATATTTGTATATTGATCTGTGTCCTTTGGTCTTAAATCCAGTGTTTTGCTGACAAAAAAAAAAAAAGTACACTGCCTGAGATAACCCTGGAGGCATGGGGAAGGGGCCCAAGGGGCCTTGAAAGTCCCAGGATCCCATATGGGCGCCGGTTCTAATCCCGGCAGCTCCACTTCCCATCCAGCTCCCTGCTTATGGCCTGGGAAAGCAGGAGAGGATGGCACAAAAGCTTTGGGACCCTTCACCAGGAAGAGGTTCCTGGTCCCGGCATTGGATTGGCGCCGCACCGGCCCGTTGCGGCTCACTTGGAGAGTGAATCATCTGATGGAAGATCTTCCTCTCTGTCTCTCCTCCTCTCTGAATATCTGGCTTTCCAATAATAATAAAATCTTTTAAAATAAATAAATAAATAAGCTTTTAAAAAAATGTATCTGGTCTAGTCTATTGCTGCACTGGCCTCAAGGGAAGACAAGACTGACCAATGCTCCCATCTCCTGCTCCCTGCCACCCCAGCATCTGCACTGCTTTGCCATTTCTGAGGGACAAGCAACTCTGAACTGAATAGTAATTCCAGGCTCTGACCAACTCTTCCTTCTCCAGTGATACACTCATACTCAAACAATCTCACATGATGCTAGGTTTTCTGGGACTTCTTCCAAGTTTGATTTTTGTCATCACTTTTCAGAGCCAGAATTTTGCCATTTTCCAAAAAGACCTGTCTCTCTCTCATGGCTATTAGGAATCATAGCCATGGTGACTTCCTTCTCAAAATTAGTAGAAAGTTCCCAGGAAGTTTGCATCTGATCAGGCAACACCTGAAACATAAGCCAGAAGCCATGCGACTTTAAAAGCAGAAGCCTGCCCTGGTGCTCCATTTCCAATCCAGCATCCTGCCAATGCACTCTCTAGGAGAGCAGTCACACAGCTCAACTATGTAGGCCCTTGCCACCCATGCATGGGACCTGAATTGACTTCCAGACAACAGGCTTCAGGACAGCTCAACTTTGGGTATTGCAGTGAGTGAAGGTCTCTTTTGCTCTCCTTCAAATAAATACAAATAAGTAACAAGTTTTAGAGTATCAGCCTTTGAAAAAGCATCCAGGAAAATGCATAGCTTGGGATACAGCTCCGTGCTCCTGGAAAAGAGGTTAGTGTCTTAAAGGGTTTTCAGCGAGCTGGTTCATTGAACTGGTTCTAATTCTGCCCTCCTCCAAGTCCAGTGAGGGGGGACCAGACCTTTGCAAGTGTAAGAGATCAGAATCTTCCCAATTCACTCTGTGAACAGGAAGGTGAGAGAGAAAGAAGGGGGGAGAGAGGGGTAGCGAGGGGGAGATAGAGAGCGAGAGCAAGAGCGAGAGCGAGAGCGAGAGCGAGAGCGAGAGCGAGAGAGAGAGAGAGAGAGAGAGAGAGAGAACAGTGCCAGAAGCCCACCAGGAATGTCCTTGGGACCCCAGGAAGAAATGGTCAGGAGGTGATGTCATCCCAGTCAAGTTTCCCATGGTGCACAGTAAATGGAGTAGATTATTTGGAGGCAAACAGAGAGGGTCAGTGTTCCACACCATGGAGACACTGACACACAAAAAGGGAGAAATGGGATTAGGACACTTGACTCTTCAAGGGACACTCAGGAGACCATGGCTTTTTCAGCCAACGTTCACATCCTCCAATGCCAATGAGGAAATGAAAGAGCTGGGAAAAGAGTTTTGAATCATCAGCGAGAATTAATCCTGGTCCTGTTTGTCCTGTCCCAGTGCTCGAGTGGCTGCCTGTGCGATGGCAAGCTGTACATCAAAGTGGATTTCTACCTTCATCACCTCTTCCCTGCTGATGACAATAGGCTGCTGCAGGCGGATGAGGAGTATCTTCATCATCTCCGTTTCTGGCAATGAAAAGGGGCAAGAATGCGTGTCAACACAGAGACAGGTTTTATTTTCAAATGTCATCGTTTTAAATGACCTCAGGGGGGTATTTGTAAACCAGATCTTTCCATGATAATAAGATGAAAATAAATCATATTATAACAGGTTTCTGATACTGCTTTACTAAATACACATGTATATTTATGCACACACTTGTCATACACGTTTGTGGGGCTCACCTTGGAAAACCATGAACCAGCATAGTGCAGCAACAAGGAAATGGAGGCAGGTTCTGCCTTCTGCAAGCCAATCAACTTTTTAAGGAGCACTTTGTTTTTATAGGGGGATCATCTGCAACAAGCATTTTGCTTTCAAATCCACTAAACACAATATCCATTCAATATCTCTTTGAAATCTTAGTTGCTGCTAAAATTCACATTGAAATTCAGCTTTCCCAATATGCAAACAGTAATAATTCACCTCCATTTCAACACACTCTTTTCTTTTAAGAAAATTATTTAGGAGACAGAGTCACAGAGAGACACAGAAACATTGCTCCCAATCATTGTTTCTCTCTCCAAAAACTCATCACAGCCCTGGCTTGAGGCCAAGGGCAGAAGCCAGGAACCAGCACCCGAACTACCACGACTGTGCTCCAGGCTCCGCATCAGCATGAACCAGTTGGGCTGGGCACCCGAGCATGCCAGTGCAGGACATGGATTTCCTAACCACCAAGACAAACGCCTACTCTTAGGTTCCTCTTGCAGAAAAGAATGGAGCCAGAGTTGAGAGAAGCCTGCTGTTAGACTTCAGCCTCTGAATTAGATGACAGCTCTTTGCTGAACTGCAGTGAGCGCACATTAGAGGTGGCCCACAAGAAAGAAGCGAGTGAAGTGCAACAGAGAGCCTGCACAGCCACAAACTGAGGAAACTGGAGAGGAAGCCAACAGAAGCATACAGGCCTAGATCGACCTGTCCATCGCAGTGGAAGACCAAAACGCAACCAGTAAGGTGGGGATGCAGCAAGAGTAACTCAGACAGCAGACTGGGATTAATTGGGACCAGAAAGGGCACACCATCTCAATCATTTTGATATACGATATTTTGGCTGGAACTGGTTAAACAAATTAACAACAGTTTTTATTTGACATGAATACTTGGAGATACAAGACAAAGAGGCAGAATCTACTAGATACCACAAAACAAAGAAAGAATGATGGTCCCAGTGGACTGCTTGAAAGAAATTCTTGGTGGAAAGTAGAATGAACAGACTCCTTGGCACAGTGAGGAGAAAGAACAGGTAGCTGCTGGCTGCACACCACCAGTGACACCTGCACACCGCTAATGATGCCTGCGTAGGCATGGCTAGGGCACAGCTAGAATCACCATGTTCCATGACAAGGTGCCAGGAGGCAGTTCACTGAGCCAGAAATGAGTTCACTTCCAAACCCATACATGCGCAGTGCTGTCCTATCATAACTTTTGTCTCCCTATACAAAATGGCACCTGATTTGGCTCTAGGTGGCAGACTGGGCTATGGAAATCTACTCTTTTCCCACACTGCCCATCTGGGACCTGCTGCTCTGTCTCTGCTCCTGGTCAAAAGAAACAGACCAGCAGGATAGGCAGTTCTTTGTCTGGGTTCATCTCCTGAGCTCTGGGTGAATGCCCTTCCCACCTGTTGCTGGCAGAGTTCCAGCTACCAGTGGAGTTAAGACTGCTGCTGGCTGATTGCCATTGGGGTATCAGTCACTGCAACACCACACCATTGTGTCCGCTGCTTTCCTTGTGTCTGTCAGTCTCCAGGTACCCCTCTGCTATTGTTCTGTTCTCTCCTATGTCCTGGAATGTGCCCTCTCTACTCCACACTGGCTAACAGTTCTCCGTCTGTTTAAGCATGTCCTTACCCTATTCGGCCATCTTGATTCTCCGTAAATTAAATTTTAAAAATCATCCATTCAGACCAAGCAGCATTTATCCCAAAGATGCAGGGACAGTTTTCAACATATGCAAATCAATGAAAATGACATATCACACCAACAAAATGATAAGAAGCCACATGATTATTTAAATGAATAGAGAGAAAGCATTTGGTAAAGTACATCCTTTTGGGGACAGGATGCTGGCGTAGTGGGTTTAGCCCCTGCCTGCAGCACCAGCATCCTGTAGAGGCTTCTGGCTGTTCCATTTCTGATCCAGCTTCCTGGTTATGCGTTTGGGAAAACAGTGGAATCTCTGGACCCCTGCATCCACAAGGGACACATAGAGAAAACTCCTGGCTCTTGGTTTCAGACTGGCCCAGCCTCAATCTCTGTTCCCAGTTAGGGAGTAAATCAACAGATGGAAGTTCTCTTTCTTTCTCTCTCTAACCCTTTTTAAAAAATGAATGAAAAATAAAACATACTTTCATGATGAAAAATTCCCCCAAAATATTGTATATAGAAGGAACACACTTATAAACAATGAAGGCAACATAGGCAAATCTCACAGCCAGTATTATATTGAATGGAGAAAAGTAGAAGCATTCCCACTAGGATCCAGAACCAGACACGGTCGCCCACGCTCCCCATTGCTATTCCACACGAACCTGGAAACTCTATCTAGAGCTACTAGACAAGAAAAAGAAATCAAAGGGATACAAATTGGAGAGAAGGAAGCTGAATCATCCCTGTTTGCAGGTGACATGGTTCTTCATATAGCGGAACCAAAGATTCTAAGACTGTTGCAACTCAAGAGACTTTGGCAAAGTGTCAGGACACCAAACCAAACTAATTCCATTCTTACACACCAACCATGGTTGAGAACGAACTCTTAAGATCAGCCCCATTCCCAAGAGCTGCCAAACAATAAATAAAATAAACAAATACCTTGGGATATATTTAACCAAGGATACAAAAGATCTCTATAATGAAAAATTTTTAAATGTTAATGAAAGGAATAGAAAAACACACATGCAAAAAATGGAAAAATCCTCCCCATGTTTAGGGATTTGTCAGAATATCATCAAAATGCTCACACCACCCAAAACAATTTGCGATCCCAATAAAAATGCAAAGGGCATTCTTCTCAGATCTGGAACAATACAGTAGCCCAGAAACTCCTATGAAAACACAAAAGATCCCAAACAATTAAAGAAATGTTAAACAATAAAAACCAACCCAGAGGCATCACAACACCATACTTGAAGACACACAACTGACACAGACCAATGAAATAGAAGGGAAGCCCCAAAAGGTCGTCCACACATCTATACTCCCCCCACCATACTAGGCACCTTGCCTCTATCTCAAGGCACGCACACAATCTTCTTTAGAACTAACCCAGCTTTTTACTGACAGAACTGCACACAGAAAACATAAACGAAAATAGATGTGGCATGAACAATTATCATCTTACCTGTTACGCAGAAATGGACCACTGCTTCCTTGAACAATCTTACTGGATCCCACAGAGTACTCTTAGAAGGAAAATAAATTTGTGAAATTCACAAGCACATGACACATACAGAGAACAATCCAGAAGCATTCGGATCTCACAGGGAAATGAACATCATTACCTCCACATTGTTTATATAAAATGTCACACTCTGACTTCTGAGGTTGAAATCAATCCAAAATTTCTCTATTTTTTCATCTGCAGGTTTTCTCATCTGAAAGAGAATTTCAGCATGAATTGAACAGAATATCCACATTAAATGGTCATGTAAAATCTAACCCATTAAAGAATTTGAACTTTTCCTAAAATAATACTGTCCTAACATTATGCAACTTGCCTTAATTACTTAACTCATTTATGCAAAATGGAAAGATAACAGTTTTCTGTACCTAGTTCCAAGAAAAATTGCTATCTTAACATATCTCATGGACATTTAAGTGTGCCAAAAGACTCCATCTTGTAATTTTATCTATAATAAAACACTGGTTTACATAATTTATTGTCTGAATAAACGCAATAGTTATCATTATAGTTTTGCTGACAGTAGCTTTTAGCAAAGGTTATCTAATTAGAAGCCTATTTCATATTTTTTCATTATTTTAAATATATCTTTACTGTAAGTTCCAAGGCCAAAGAACAGCTAAACCAGTGAGATACAATTTGTAGTAAATAATAATAATAAAAAAACCTTGAGATTGCTGTAATCCTTAAATTCTTTTATAAACAGTCTGAGATATTATTAAGTCAATTTAATGTGTGCCTGATTTATGAAAATACATGTAACCACAACAGTGTTAAAAAAAGACTAAAAGAAAAATACTGTACAACTCCAGGAAATGATTCAAATACAGATGTAAATAAATTTTTTAAAGACTTTATTTCTATCTCTTTGAACGATTTTCCATCTGCTGGTTAAATGACTACCATGTTCAGGGCGAAAGCAAGCAGAAGCCAAGCCAAGAGCCTAGAACTCCTTCTGAGCCTTCTACATGGACGGCAAGGGTCACACACTCAGGCTACCTCCCGCTGCTTTCCCACACACATCCACAGGGAGCTGGACAGAACCAGGACAGCCAGAACGCACACCGGCGCTGCCACAAAAGGACAGTGTTGCAGGGTTAGGGTTACTCAGTGGCTTGATGCTGCACCACAACGCCAGCCCCCTCAGTTACTTTCTCCAAACAAGAAACATGTCCAGATGGACAAGTTTACCAAATGAGGCTATCGCCAAATGTAATTTTTCCACCAAAGCACAACCTTGTAGGTTTCTGCCATGTTTTTCTGTCTGCTGATTAGGAAGAATAATGAAGCAACTGCTGCAATTGTTTTACATTTTTTAGCCGTTCTCATATACCACTACTAAATCAGTTCTTAATCACAGTTTTGTCTTACTAAAGTCATTTTGTCTGAAATAAGACCTCTGGCATTCTTCCTCTGCTTGATCCAGTCTGTTGTTCAGGCTTTCATTACTTTATTGAGATCTCTATGTCCCAGATTTTAGTCTGGTTCCTTTTCAAACATCTTTTTGTGAAATCTCATTCGTACCCTTGCATTGTCCGCCTCATTTCAGTAAACTCTCTGTACCTCTTGAACCTCTGACTATCCCTATAGTCACTCTCCTGAAAGTTTTGAATCAAATATTTATTCCCTCAACCTCCCTTTCTTTGGCGTCTGACACTACTAGAACATTACCATGCGCCAGCGGACACTTCATTCTCTCCTTCACCCCTCTGTTGATACTTGCATATCTGATGAATCCAGTGTCTCTTTGGCTTTTTTCATATTTTTTAAATGATTATTTTATGATGGAGTTCCACAGACTCTGAAATTTCATGTTCCCTCTCCTTAAAGCCCTTTGGCCCCACTGATTTCCCTTATATTATTACAATAGTACAGTCCTTCATAAACAGTAATAAGTCCATCATTCCACCATTTAAGCATATCCCAACATTGTAGGTATGGGCAATGACAAAGAGTTCAGCATCCTATTGCATATATATATGCATATATATATCAGTTTCATATATACATATATAACACAATTTCAATGGAAGTCCGTCTGTGGTTTGGAAGTAGAGATGCACACTGCATTGTATCTTCACATCTACGTATCATAATCTCCATTACACAGTTACTGTACATCCCCTTAAATGCAATGCCACAAAACAAAATCAACAGGAAGAAAAACAGAAAATTTACAACATGGAGTTAAATAACGTGATACTGAATGTCCAATGTGTCACTGAAGAAACAAAAATCAAAAAGCTTTTGAAGCAAATAATGCTGCTGTATGCCCTATGTGTCACTGAGAAAATTACTAAGGAAAAAAAACTTGAAGAAATGAAAACAAAAAAATCAAAACCCATGAGATGTAGCAAAAACAGTACTAAGATACGTATAACATCAGGTGCTTACAAAAAAACAGAAGCATCTCAAATAAATGATCTAATAATGCATCTCAAGGACTTAATGAGAAAAAGTGAAAAGCATGAAATGATAATCACAGCAAAAATAACGGAATTAAAACTAAAAACCTACAAATAGCAACAAGAAAGACCCACTTTCTAAGAAGATGAGCAAAACAAATTCTAAGCCAGACTAGCAAAGAAAAGTAAGAGAGAAAAACCAAGTCAAATTAGAGTTGAAAATAAAAACATGCTAAGAAACAAGTAAGGTGATCTCTTCCTGCTGAAAACACAATCTCTGATCACTATGTGGTGTCCTTTCTCATCTCTTTGGTTATTTTTTCACGTCAAAGTTTATCTTATCTAACATAAGGATGCCTACAGCAGGACCTGGCATGGTAGTTTAGTGTCTAATATCCTCACCTTGCACATACTGGGATCCCATAATGGCACTGGTTCACATCCAGGCAGCCCCACTTCCCATCAAGCTCCCTGCTTGTGGCCTGAGGAAGTAATTGAGGACGGCCCAAAGCCTGGGGAGCCTGTACCCTATTGGGAGACCTGGAAGAAGCTCCTGGTTCCTGGCTTCAGATTGGTGCAGCTCTGACCATTGTGGCCACTTGGAGAGTGAATCAGCAGATGGAAGATCTTTCTGTCTCTCCTTCTCTCTGTAAATATGCCTTTCCAGTGAAAATAAATCTTTTAAAAAATGAAGAAAAATTGCTACATCAACTCTTTTTTCCATTACCTGGAATATCTTTTTCTTTCACTTTGTTTCTGCCTGTTTTAGTGAGATGTTTCTCCTGTAGGGAACAAATAGATGGATTTTGTTTTTTTTTTAATCCAGTCTACTAATCTATGACATTTGATTGTTGGGTTTAAGCCATTTACATGCAGAGTTAATATGAATGGGTGGTAACTCAATCCTGTCACTTCAGCAACGGTTGTTCATTATTTGATTTACTCTTCTGTTGTTATTTTACTGGGATGTTCTTCACATTTGCCTCTGGTTTTGGTAGGTGTTATTCCTTTTCTCTATAAAGAGAACATCTTTAAGCATCATTTGTAGGGCAGGTCTGAAAGAGGCAAATTCTTTGAGCTTTTCTTTACTGTGGAAGAATTTAACTTGATTTCAAAGACAAAGGAAAACTTTGCTGGATAAGTTATTCTGGGTTGATAATTTATCCCCTTTAAAATCTGGAATATGTCACTTCACTCTCTTCTGGCCTGTAGAGTTTGAGAGGTCAGCAGGAAGTCTGATTGGGGATCCTTTTAATGTTACTATCTTTTTCACATGCATATTTAAGTATCTTTTCCCTGTGTTCAACTGAAGAAAGCTTGATTATCATGTGTCATGGCAAAGATTGCTTTTTGTCAACCCCCTGGGAATTCTGTTCTTCTTCTGAATGTTGTTTCCCAATTTTTTCTCCAAATTAGGGAATTTTTCCCTTATTTTATTGAATATATTTTTAAACGCAGCCTCTCTTTCTGTGCCTTCTGGAACTCCCATATGTCTTATATTCGGTCATTTAATAGTGCCACCTAATTCTTGAATGCTTTCCTTAGCTTGACTCAGCTCCTCTTCCAGCTTTTCAAGTATTTCCCCATTTTGGAAGAAACGTCTTCCAAATCTGAGATTCTTTCTTCTGCCTTGTTCATTCTATCACTGAGGCTTTCCACTGAATTTCTAACTTGCTCCATCGTGTTCATTTCAAATAATTCGGCTTGACTTTGTCTCAGTATTGCTATTTCCTGTGTGACCTATAGTTCTTAAATTCATTCAACTCCTGTATGTGCTTCTCATTAAGAAGCTTCATAATAAGTTTATAAAATTCTTTATCCCCCATTTTCTTGATGTATTCCTCAGTTAACTCTGAGATCAACAAAGGCGTTTGCTCCTTTGCAGGGGAAGCAGCAGTAATATTCACTGTGTCTGTCTCCTCTTTCGCTCTTGGTCATTGCTATTCTGGATGGAAGATTCCTCTCCTTAGGGCCCGTTTCTAAACTGTGTAGCCCACTGAACTACAGATGGAGTTTACTAATTGAGTTTGGTATTTGGTTCTTTGTTTGCAGTCACTTGTGCCACTCTCTACAGCAAGTATCGGTTCTGGACTCTTGTTTTAGGCTTTTACCATGGTCTCCATGGCCCCAACTCCTGGCTCACCACTTTCAACCCCATGTGATCCTGTGCTGTGGCTGCACCATTTGCCATATCCTGTATAATCTTTCTCCCACTCCTGGCTCAAGCAATGCCTGGCATTAGGGAGACACCAGCTGTCCTACATCACTGGATGCTAGTCTTGCTGGAAGCTGTTGGTCTGAGGGCCACCTGGACCTATTTTGGTTGGAAGCTGTAACATGCAAAGTTGGTGCAATTTTCTCTGTGATACCAGCGCAATGCACTGAGCCAGAAGTGAGTTCTTTCCCGGCTGTGTGCCTGTGCAGCTCACTACAATTCCTTCTGCCCCACAACCTTTACCTTAGTACACAAAATGGCGTCTGATGAGAGTTCTGGGCCTCCTGGCTATTGGGCCTGAAGGCCACCTTGACTTATCTTGAGTAGAACCTGTAGGATGCCAAGTTGGTACCATTTCCCTGAGGGACCAGTGCAATGTGTTGAGTGCAGAGTGAATTCCCTCCTGGCTCAGCAACTGCACAGCTGTTGTTCCTCCACCCCAAAGCCTTTTCCTCAGAACACAAAATCACACTCCATGTGGCTCTGGTACGTGTCTGAGCCATGAAAGCGACCCTGTTCCTGTACCTTCTTGCCTGGGCTCTGTCACTCTGCTTCTGCTTGTGGTCGGATCAAGCAAATCAGAAGGATGGGTAGTTCTATGCCTGAGTTCTCCTCTTGAGTTCCTGGTGAACTTGCCTTCCAACTGGCCACCAGTGGAGCTTCAATCACTGGTGCCAACCACTGCTCCATCGTCTCTGCTGCTTCCCCATGTCCATGGATCTCCAGGTGTCTCTCTGCCATTGGCCTGTCCTCTCCTATTACCCGGGATTGTGGCCTATCTTCTTTACCCTGGCTACTGATTCTCCATCCTTTTTAAACATGTCCTTACCCTATTCTGCCATCTTGCCTGTCTCTTTGATTACTAAAGGTAATCTGCTTCCTGCAGATGCATCATTGGGTACCACTTGATTGACTTTTCAGTTCCAGCTGGATGCTGAGGTATGGATTCCCCTAACTCCTTCCACTGTCATCAATGGCTACAGGTCTATGGGGTTCTCACGTCAGTTCCAGCAGGTAGGTAGGCCCCAGTGGTGGCCTGGGGTTGCAGGAGGGTTGGCCAAGAGTCCTCAAGGACTGTATGGCTCTTTGTACCAATCAAAGCGCTGGAGGGTAGAGAACAGTCACAGTAGTACATGCCCCAAGTTCAATGGGAAAGCAGACTTCCCCACAGTGCCATGTGCCACCGCAGGGGGAAGAAGAGTGTGGAGGTGGAATGGGCCCCCGTTCTGCTTGGGCAGGTGGTCTTACCTCTAAAGTCTTGGGAGTTCATCCCCCTGTTGTTCTCAGACACATGTCCCTGGTAGCACAGCACACTTTGGGGGCTGGAGTTTAGGGGATCACCGTTTGTGCTATTTTACTGGGATGTCTGTGCAGCCCAGGCTCAAGGATTTGCCAGGGCCTTAATCCTCCTAGAGTGGCAAGAACTCTGTTAGTGATGCCTTTCTACAAGATAATACGAAAATGTGTCTCAAGAGCAGAGGGAGATGCAGTTCCTCCTCTAGGGCAGAGGTCCCATGTGGCTCTGCTGGCAGGACTTGGTGTCTGTGTGACTGCAGATCCCTCCCCTAGCTAGGATTGCTGGGGCTCTCAGGGGCTCTCCTAGTTGCCCTCTCCCCTAAGGGGTGTCTCTGCGTCCAGGTGGACATTCCCTTTTGAGTCACAGCAGCTGATGTCTTTTGCTCCTCTTTCTGCTGTGGATTCTTTGTCAACTGACAGTGTCTCCATGTCTCCTCCATGAGTTCCAGGGCTCTGCCTCAGGCACCCACAACAACATGTGGCAGTTTACTGGTGCTTTCGGGTCTTGCCATGAAGGTGATAACAAATGGCGTCCCTAGGACCCCATCCTGGACTCTGTCTTGCACTTGGAAAAACTTGTGTAAAAACTTGTGTAAAAACAAGGTAAATCTCTGATTGGGACCCAAGCATCCCAATCAGAGTGCTTGACTGCTCTACTTCCAATCCAGCTTCCTGCTGTTGAAAGCAGACAAAAACCTAGGGCCTGGGCCCCTGTTAACTACATGGGAGACCAGGATGGAACTGCCAACTTCTGACTGTAGCCTGACCCAGCCCTGGCTGTTGTGGCCATTTGGGAAGTGAATCAGCAGATGAGACACAGAGAATGTGTGTGTGGGGAAGAAGGGGACAGCAGGTGTCTCCCTCTCTGTGCCTTTCAAATACAGGAAACTTCCTTTCAAAAAGAAGACGTGGACAGCAGCCTGCAGCACATCACTTTACGCCTAGAAGAGGATCTACTGCTGGTCTGGCAATTATTTTCACTTGAGGTAGGATTTGACTTCTTGCAGATTTTGTCGAAGAGCAGATGTATTCAGTACATCAGGTTTTCATCCATCTTTACAACCTCACTCCTGAGGCTCAGGGACTTTAGCTGAGCCATGCTGCCTGCATGCCCACCACTTGGTTCTGATGATGTTTCAGAGATTACCATGATATAGAAACAGTCACCATCTCGGCCTCTGCCTCCCAAGGTCCCGCGGTACTTCTCCATACCCAGCACTAATACAGTGTCTCTACTGCCTCCCAGACAAACCTCAAGAAGCATTTAACAGCTGCCCTACGATAGCCCCCAGGGATTGGTTCTGATGTCCCTTCAGAACCTGAAATCTGCGGACATTGAAGTTCCTTAAATAAAACGGCACTTGGAGTTGTCATTGTGGCACAGTGGGCAAAGCTACCGTCTGGGATGCTGCCATCCACATGGGCATCGGTTTGTCCCGGCTACTCCACTTCTGACCCAGCTCCCTTCTAATGGTATGGGGAAAGCAGCAGCAGGTGACCCATCCAAATGGGAGAGCTCTCTCCTCCCCTGACTTCAGCCTTGCCCAACTCTAGCCACTGAGGCCCCTGAGGCCATCTGGGAAGTGAATCTGCTGATGAAGCTCTATCTCAGTCTCTCCATTTCTCAATGCAGCTTTAAAATAAACAAACTATATATATATAATATATATAAACTATATAACTATTTAGTTATATAACCTTCTATCATACTTTAAGCCATCTCTAGATTATTTATAGTTCCTATGACAATGTAAACACTAAGTAAATACTGTATTTTTAAGAAAATAATGATGAGGCAAAAATCAGTACACACTCAACCTAGATGCAACCATCATTGCAATGTCTAACTATATAGGACATATCAGCAACAACCTATAACACTCCATCTGCAGTGGGCTGAACCCGTGGCTGCCAGCCTGCAGACAGAGAGGGCTGACAATGTACAACTTTTGTGCCCACCTATGGGACACAGACTACAGACTCACTACTTTCCCAGAAGATAGTACTTCTTGGACATGGGCACCACCATGGGCGCCTAGTTTTTAATAGCCACAGAGTTAGACGAAGGTATTAGCCCACCATACATGTTCTAGAAGCTAGGATAAGGTGAAGTTCAAGGGCCCTGATAGAAGCTGTTGGAAAATTGCAAAGAAAATCCACAAAGAGCAGAATTTTCACAGTAACCTAAGGGGAAATAAAATAGACAGACTTTGGGTGCAGGACTGAGACTCCAAGAATCTGCTCTAGACAGAAGGAATGTGCCAGCAAGCCTGGGTCTACAGTCCCAGGAAGGCATGCTGGACCCAAACCAAGGACACGGTGCATGCAAACACTCTGAAGGCTGCGCCAAGGGACCAAACTCTCAGGTCTCATCCTGACACTGAGATGATGGGTTCGTGAGCACTGTGACAGGAAGGACCCTGTGTTTGTCTAGAAACCAAAGAGAAGGGTGAAAAGAATCTGATCTTACAAAGGAAGGATGAAAGTGCTGTCCGTGTGCCCATAACATCCTGAGCTGTCCTGGCACATCCTTTGTCAGGTGTCTGTACTTGCACAGCCTGTACTCTATGAAGACAGAGAAAGGAAAGAGTGTGGCCCCTGTTGTTGGAGAAAGAAGAGGAAAGTTCAACTGGAAGGAAAGAGGCGAGGGTACCACCTCTTGCTTCTTGTATAATCTTTCCCTTGAGGAGGGTAAAATGAAACAAGCAGCTGGCTTCATGGGTACATTATGCACCCCCAAATCCCCCTTTCTGTCAGGAATAACCATGGAGCCCTCAAGCATGGTCTCAGAGTTGAAGCTACTTGGAGATGTTAGTATTCTTTTCAAAAAGTCTCTTGAGAATGACAGCAAAATTGAACAGAACTGGGTTTCACCATCCAGCACCCTCCCAACCCCCAGGCAGGACAAACCTACCTCACATCCATCGGCGAATGCGGCAATACATGGAAATGAATAAACCCTGGAAGAGACCATCACAGTTACAATGTAAAACTTGGATTATCCCAGCCACAACCCACAGACACAAGAATATTTATAACTAGGATATGCTGTTGAGTTTCTTGGTACAGTCGAGGGGGTTCAAATGTACAAATGGGATGCATATACAGTTTTTAAATGCCCACCTGGTAGACTCTGAATTACATTTAGTGATTCTCTATACCTCCACCAAAGCACTTGGCAGAATTCCCAAAGAAAGAAAGTAGCAAATATGTTCATACCAGAAACTCAACTGTTGGGCTTGGCAGTGTGGCCTAGTGGCTAAGGTCCTCGCCTTGGTCCCATATGGCCGCTGGTTCTAATCCCGGCAGCTCCACTTCCTCTCTATCTCTCCTCCTCTCAGTATATCTGACTTTGTAATAAAAATAAAATAAATCTTAAGAAAAAAAGAAGAAGAAACTCAACTGTTCATAACACACTTATCTCTGATGAGCTCATGTGTGTAACAACCACTCCTCTTAAAAATCTCCGGACTTGCTGGAGAGGACTGTATCAGAAATGTCCCAAATCAAACAAGTGTGCTAAAGACCAACAGAGCTCATTTTGAAAGACACTCACAGATCCCAGACAAGCTGTAAACACAGCCGACATCGCCAGGACACCGAGAAGCAAGGGAACCATGCTGAAGAAGCTGTCTTACCTCTTTTGGTCACCAAGTCTGTCATTCAGGAGATTGAGAAAACAGCGACTATCCTACAAAACAAGTCAAATGTTTTCATTAAAAATATATGTATATATCTTATTTAATACTACCCTGACCAGCACATACAGGTCAGTATGGGCTCCTGCCCAACTATATCCAGTAACATCATGATGCTGCATAAGGGTTCGGGATCATGTTAACTATTCTTTGCCACGAGAAAGAGGCTCAGGCCACAAGCAGACTCCCTTCCTCTGACTGTGAGGGTGACAACTGAGGAATACTTGGGAGTTCCAGAAGTTATCTGCACATTTGTATGTCAATGAGCCAGAAGAAGCAACAAGAGAATCACCACTTCCTGCCAGACCCCAGCAGGGTGAGCCTTTCAAGGATGAGTGGCCCAACTAAGAGCTGGGTGCCTCCAGGGGAGACAATTTCAGAAGCTAGATAATTAACGGATCCTGTATTTTCTTCCCTTTCACAGCAAATGTGCCAGTGAAACAGAAGAAATTCATGCCAGAAGCCCACGGGAGTGCAAGACCTTTCTATTTCTCTAAATCAGGTAGCTGGAACTCAAAGGCAAGCTTGGGATAGCCCTGACATGACGTCAACATCTCCACCTAGACCACAGGGAATCCTGGCAATGGGCTCAGAGCCTGAGAAAATAGAAACGTTTAGATGTTAGAAAATCTGAGGCCCAGAGTGATGGCTCCATGGCTAAAACTTGACCTTCCCAGCACAGGGATCCCATATGAGCGCTGGTTCATGTTCCACATGCTCCACTTTCCTCCCATCCAGTTCTCTGCCTGGGGCCTGAAAAGCAGTGGAGGATGACCCGAAGCCTCGAGACCTGCATTCACACTGGAGACCTGGAAGAAGCTCCAGGCTTCTGACTTTGGATCGGCTCAACTCCAGCCACTGTGACCACTTGGGGGCTGAGCCATCAGACGGAGGCTTGGGGGCAGAGCCATCCACTTCTCTGTAAAATCTGACGTGCATTTCCAATAAAAATAAATAAATCTTAAAAGGAGAAAACTCTGGTTGTTTAGCTTTTGCCCAGAAGGGTACTTTTAGCCTAGATGCTGTTACTAAGGTTTTGCCTTATACTAAAAGCAGCAGCTTTAGGTATTTTGTTTTTGTTTTTGTTTTTTTTTAAAGAGGAGAGGATATGTTTTAGCCATGTGAAACTGAAGACAGATACACACAAAAGCCATAAGCTGCTTCTATGCCACTCAAAGGCAAAATCAAGGTGAGCCAGAGGTATAGAGAAGACCCTGAAAATAACCCTTCCTCTACATACAGATGGTGGGTGGACAGCTCAACACAACCACCCCACACGACTTGGCCACCAGAGCTAGCCCCACGCATAGGAGCCTGTCAACACCCATGGGAGCCTGTCACCACTTCTCCAGTTCCCCATCCCCCTACAAATCCATTTACTGTTACTGTTTTTATTTATTTGTTTGTTTATTTGTTTGTTTGTTTGTTTATTTATTTATTTATTTATTTATTATTGGAAAGGTAGATATACGAGAGAAGCGACAGAGAGAAAGATTTTCCATCCACTGATTCACTCATCAAGTGGTCCCAATGGCCGGAGCTGAGTCAATCAAAAACCAAAAGCCAGGAGTTTCCTTCAGGTCTCCCACATTGGTGCAGGGTTCCAAGGCTTTGGATCATCCTTGACTGCTTTCCCAGGCCATAAGCAGGAAGCTGGATGAGAAGTGGAGTAGCTGGGACACTAACCAGTGCCCATATGGGATCCCGGCACTTTCAAGCCAAGGATTTAACCACTAGGTTACCGCACTGGGCCCTACATGTCCATTTACAATTGCTCTCCTCATTCAAAACAAAACATTTTCTGCTTGATCCATGAAAATCACTTTGTCTGTAGTCTGTACCATCCCTGTTTGTATTGATGGATCCCTTTCCTTGGAAAACAGGGAGTTTAACAATTTCAGTGAAATCATATAAATGGAAGGAAAAAATTCCTCCCTAAGCCCAACTCATTGCCAAGAATTCAGGGGAGACTTCGCAACTGTTCACTGTTAGGGCAGAACTCTCACCATCTCAAATTCTCGATCCTTAATGTCTTTGAAAGCTTCCGCAATGACGTTATCCTCAAACCACTGCTTGGCAAGTTCCTCCCTCGCTGTTCTAGTTGTCAACCTACACAAGGTTTTGGAAGCTGCAACCTGCTGGTCGTAATCTGGACATGAACACACAGCAGACATGGGTCACTCTGGACAAACGACACAACAAAGGAGTCCCAGAGACGGTGCTTGCTCTGACAAGTCCCATCTTGGTCGCTTCATGCCACACGAACTAACAGCAGAACGTATCCTGGGGTGGGACCCCCAGGCAAGCTGCAACTGACAAATCCTGGGAGAGAAATCTAAAAGATGTTAACAACATATAAATGAATAATATTTGTGGTTTTATGTTAGATACATTTAAAATTTTTAAAGGAAAGGGCTGGCACAATGGCAACACTGGCTAATCCTCTGCCTGCTGCCACTGGCATCCCACATGGGCACTGATTCATTTCCTGGCTGTTCCACTTCCGATCCAGCTTCCTGTTTATGGCCTGGGAAAGCAGTGGAGGATGGCCCAATCCTTGGGACCCTGCACCCATGTGGGAGACCAGGAAGTCCTTCCTGGCTCCTAGCTCAAGGTCAGCTCAGCTCCAGCTGTTGCAACAAGTGGACGGAAGATCTGTCTCTCCTTCCCTCTATAAAAATCTATGTTTTTTAATTTTTATTTATTTTTATTGCAAAGTCCGATATATAGAGAGTGGAGGAGAGACAGAGAGGAAGATCTTCCATCCGATGATTCACTCCCCAAGTGAGCCGCAATGGCCGGTGCGGTGCCGATCCGAAGCCAGGAGCCAGGAACTTCTTCTGGGTCTCTAGCAGAAGCCGTCCTTGACTGCTTTCCCAGGCCACAAGCAGGGAGCTGGATGGGAAGCAGGGCTGCTGGGATTAGAGCCCATGACCATATGGGATCCCAGTGCGCTCAAGGCGAGGACTTTAGCCACTAGGCCATGGCACCAGGCCCAAAATCTGCCTTTCAAATTAAAAATATAAATATTTTTTTAATTCGAAGAAATTTCATCAAAATAGCCATAAAATATTTGTTTAAAAAATAAAATTCTAAGGTCACTTATGATATTCACAATGGACTCTAAAACTGCATAGAGCAAAATACTTTCCATAGAACGGTACTTATTTACATTAAGGGCCAAGGCACCTGGCCTGGTTAAGTCACTGTTGGGATACCCATATCTGATTTGCAGTGTTTTGGTTTGTATTCCAACTTGGCTCCTGATTCCAACTTCCAACTAACGCAACCCTGGGAGGCAGGAGGTGACGGTTCAAGGGACGAGGTCCCGGCCACACACATACACAGGAGACCCAGACTGGGTTTCTGTTTCCCAGCTCTGGCTGAGGTGGGCACTTGAGGAATAAACTGGTGGATGGGAGCTCTCTGTCTCTGTCTCTCAAGCATTTTTTAAAATTGTGTTTTTAACTGATTTTTAAAATTTAAATTTAAAAAATAAAATTTTCAGTGCTTATGAAAATAGAAAATTTAGAGAAAGTTGCTTAGACATGGAAACTGTGAGTCAAGGAGAAATGAAATGGCCTGGGAACAAGGACACAGGGAACTCTTCTTCATTTTGACTCCATTTGTTTTCAAAAAGAGTATTTACGGTAGATGTGCCAACATACTAAAATTTAACAAAGTTGCATGGTGAATAAATATACAATTCCTAATTATTCTTTACAGTGTTCGGTCTGTACCTCTTAAAATAAATTGAAAATCAAATCTCAATACCTCTTTTCAGAGTTTGACCATGATTCATCCTTCCTTCTCCCTGGGTCCCAAATGCTTAGAAAATCCCCTCCAGGGCCCAATATTTAATATAGTAAATATTTACATTCTTACCACCCACAGTTATGATGGTCCTTGCAAAGTCTTTCCTGAAACATTCAAATCAAGCACATTTACTGACAGGTACATCAAGTGGCAAAGTTACATCAAGTGTATCATGCTGACAATATTTTTAAAATCAATCTGTGCGTTTGAAATGACTTCAAATTCCCCTCACTGACGGTAATGTCAAAACTGTAACGAACACAGTCTCTCACTAGATGAGGTTACTCCTAAAAGTTGGTGGAAAACAGAACTAAAGGGTAGGTTTACTTGGCTGCAAAAAGAGATTCTTGCATATGGAAAGTTGTCTAAAAAGTTCACCAGAAGCAGAGCTGGCATTATGACACAGCAGGTTAAGCTGCTACCTGTGAAACCAGGTTGAGTCCTAGCTGCCCCACTTCCAATTGAGCTTCCTGCTAAAGCGCCTAGCAGAGCAGCAGAAAGTGACCCAATGACTTGGGCCCCTGCCACTCTTGTAGCAAACCAAAATTCCAGCCCTGGTCATTGCAAACTTTGGGAATAAATTAGCAGATGGAACACTGATTAATCTCTCAAAAAATGTATTTTTTGTTAAAGTTTGCAAAAAAGTGCCTGTTACAAAAATCTGTGGAAACAGTGCTCTGGTACTGTGGGTAAAGACCATTGCTGGCAGTATAGCATCCTTATGGGCACCCGTTCATGTCTCAGTTGCTCCACTTAACCTCCAGCTCCCTACTGATCGTCTGGGGAAAGTAGCAGAAGATGCCGCAAGTGCCTGGGCCCCTGCTATGTATGTGGGAGATCTGGAAGAAGCTTCTGGCTCTTGGCTTCAGCCTGGCCCAGTCCTAGCTGTTGTGGCCATGTGGGAAGAGAAATCAGTGGATGGAAGAGGTGTGTGTGTGTGTGTGTGTGTGTCTTTCTTTCTATGTAACTTTCAAATAAACAAATTAATCTCTAAGAAAATTCATGCATGGAATTTCCAGATTTTCACAACAAAACACATTCTATTTTTAAATTCCATTTTCCACAAGCTTTTTTTTTTAATTTTATTTTAAATTCATTAATTACATTGTATTATGTGACACAGTTTCATAGGTACTGGGATTCTCCCCACCCCTCCCCAAACCCTCCCACCATGGTGGATTCCTCCACCTTGTTGCATAACCACAGTCCAAGTTCAGTTGAGATTCCCCCATTGCAAGCATATACCAAACATAGAGTCCAGCATCTTATTGTCCAGTCAAGTTCAACGGCTTCTTAGGTATACACTCTCTGGTCTGAAGACAGAGCCAGCAGACTATCATCCCGATCAATTAAAAGCTCCAACATACCATCAGCAAAAATTTACATCACCATGGAATTAATTGACATAGTAATGAGTAACCAATATGTTAAAATAAATGCGAGTTCCCAGCCACCTTCTGTGACCACCTCATTGACATTTCAATTTTAGTTTATACACAACCTATAACATTCAAAACATAACATGTTATACATAAGATCATATCATCTTAAATTAAGGCAAACATGTGGTATTTAACCTTTTGGGATTGGCTCATTTCCCTTAGCATTATGGTTTCCAGTTTGGCCCATTTGGCCACAAAGAACTGCATTTTGTTTTTTTAATAGCTGAGTAGTATTCCATGGAGTAGATGAACCATAGCTTTCTTATCCAATCCTCTGTTGATGGGCATTTTGGCTGCTTCCATGTTTTTGCAGTTACTGATTGTGCTGCTATGAGCATAGGAGTGCATGTTGGTTTCTCATAAAACAAGTGTTCTGGATATATTCCTAGGAGTGCTATTGCCGGGTCATACGGTATGTTGCATTTGAATTTTTTGAATGTTCTCCATACTGATTTCCATAGAGGCTGTACCAACCAGCAGTCCCACCAACAGTGGAGTAGGGTTCCCTTTTACCCGCAACCTCGCCAACAAGTGTTGTTGGTGCTTTTATTCATGTGGGCCAGTCTTACTGGCGTTAGGTGGTACCTCATTGATGTTTTAATTTGGATTTCCCTTATTGCCAGGGAACTTGAGCATTTTTTCATATGTTTATTTGCCATTTGGGTTTGTTCCTTTGTGAAGTGTTTGCCCATTTCCCGTGCCCATTTCTTGAGTGGCTTGTTTGTTTTGACATTTTGGTTGTTTTGTAGCTCTTTGTATATTCTGGAGATCAGCCCTCTATCACCTAAGTCGTGTGCGAAGATCTTCTCCCATTCTGTGGGTTGCCTTTTTACTTTGTTGATTGTTTCTCTAGCTGTACAGAAGCTACTTAGTTTGATGAGGTCCCAATTGTTTATTTTGGTCTTGATTTCTACTGCATTTGGAGTCTTTTTTAGGAAGTGAGGGCCTACCCCTAAGTGTTGCAGTGTGTTTCCACATTTTCTTCCAAAAGTTTGAAGGTTTCTGGATGTAGGTTTAAATCTTTTATCCATTTGGATTTGATCTTAGTATATGGTGAAAGATGTGGGTCTATCTTTTTGTTTCTGCAGGCTATCAACCAGTTGTCCCAACAGCATTTATTGAACAGACCTTCCCATTTGCCTGGATTGTCGTTTGTCTTTTTGTCAAAGATTATTTGGCTGTATTTGTGTGGGTTCCCATCTGGTGTTTCTATTCTGCTCCATTGATCTTCTTCTCTATTTTTTTGCCAGTAGATGGAAAAATCCACAACATAATCAAAGCAATATATGAAAAACCCAATGCCAGCATCATACTGAATGGAGAAAAACTGGAACCCTTCCCACTGAGATCTGGAACAAGACAGGGATGTCCGCTTTCTCCGCTGCTATTCAACATAGTTCTAGAGGTACTCGCTGAGGCCATAAGACAAGAAAAAGAAATCAAAGGAATCCAAATGGGAAATGAAGAAGTCAAGCTTTCACTATATGCAGATGACATGATTCTTTATATGGAAGAGCCAAAAGGCTCAACACAGAGACTACTAGAACTTATATGAGAGTTCGGTAGAGTGGCAGGGTACAAAATTAATGAACAAAAATCAACAGCCATAGTGTATGCTAACAGCCCCAAGTTGGAAAAAGATCTAACCAGCAAGATACCATTCAAAGTAACAAAGGAAAGCATGAAGTATCTGGGAATTAACCTAACCAAAAATGTAGGAGACCTATTTGAAGAAAACTACAAACTACTTAAAAAAGAAATTGAACAAGATCTAGAAAGATGGAGTAACATCCCATGCTCCTGGATAGGTAAAATCAATATCATTAAAATGTCTATACTGCCAAAAGCAATATATACATTCAACGCAATCCCAATCAAATTGCCCAAAACATTCTTCACAGATCTGGAAACAATGATTCAAAGGTTCATCTGGAAACACAAAAAACCACGAATAGCTAGAACCATTCTCAAGAACAGGAAGTTAGCAGGGGGAATCACAGTTCCGGACCTCTGGACATACTATAGGGCAGTGGTTCCACATGCTTTTAAAGTACCTGTATATAATCAAGAATTTCAAGTCAAGTTTAACAACTGTGACACTAATCTTTCTTCCATGTTACAGTAACTCCCATTTTAAAGAAGAGATTTATTGCAACATCTTGTGATAGCCTAGTTTCTCATACGTGGATTGATCTGTTGCTACTCAACAAACAGCCCTAAAACAGCACCACTTCATTTTACGCTTGCAGGTCTCACTTGTGCCTGAAAGTCCAGAACATTCCAGACTTTCCTGAATACACAGATAAGAAGGCAGCATGACCATAGGATTGTGATTTGAAAATTGAGAAAACATCAGAAAACATGAGATCTTCCAATCTCAACATATTAGATATCAGAACATCAATATTAACTCTAAACACATTGAAGATAGTGATTTCACTGTGTCAAATGAAAAAAAAAAAAAAAGGTGTTTTTATTTGTTTTTTAGAAGAAGTCCAGTGCAGAAATGATGAGTGACATGGTTAAACATGACATCAATGCATTGATGATCATTGGTCACCACCTGTACACTATGGTAAACTCACCAGTAACAGCTGCCCAGCCAATAAATGTTGGACTGCCACTGTCAGCCATTTAAAATCACATTTCACAATATTGTGCTAAATTTGCTCTTTCTGCAGTCACACATGACATCCTTACTTCCAAATTTCACGCTGCAATGACTATGCAGGCATAGCGAGGTCACCCAAAATTCCACCACTTCAAAGCAATGCAAACTCCACGGCCTGTTGGGGTGGCGAACAGCTGGTAACCTAAGAGTCCATGCTCTCCGCAAAGCATCCCGCTGGCCACTGTAAGACTGTCTCACTTGACCTTCACAAGAACTTCACTGGGAAGTTACTGCCAACCCCAGTCTATAGGTAAGCAGCATGAAGGACAATGTTCAAGCTGCACTCCACCCACGGAAGTGGCAAAGGTAGGATTGGAAGCCAAGAAGTCTGGCCCCAGGACTTGCACTGTCAACATTCTTCCCAGTCACTGAGTGAGCTCACATACACAAAAGGAAAAAAATCACGGATGGTCAAATAAAGCATTTCACCTTGCCTTGTAAAATCCAAACAACCTGGGCCCGGCGGCGTGGCCTAGCGGCTAAAGTCCTCGCCTTGAAAGTCCCGGGATCCCATTTGGGTGCCGGTTCTAATCCCAGCAGCTCCACTTCCCATCCAGCTCCCTGCTTGTGGCCTGGGAAAGCAGTTGAGGATGGCCCAAGGCTTTTGGACCCTGCACCTGCGTGGGAGACCCGGAAGAGGTTCCTGGTTCCCGGCTTCGGATCGGCATGCACCGGCCGTTGTGGCTCACTTGGGGAGTGAATCATTGGATGGAAGATCTTCCTCTCTGTCTCTCCTCCTCTCTGTATATCCGGCTTCCCAATAACAATAAAATCTATTAAAAAAATCCAAACAACCCATAAAGAAACAAGAACACAGTCAGTCTGCCTCTTCCTCGGTCCTCCCGCGTTATCTAGCACACACGGCAGATGCACTGAGCCTTCACAGAAACCACGAATGATTGCACTCATCCGTGAGAAGAAAGGCTGAACCAACACCACCACAAGAGAGTTGCTCTTAACAACACCACGTACTTGAGGCTAAAGCCACTTAAGATGACATATGCTTTCTGACAAGGGGAGGCTTTTTCTCTCTTCCCGAGGTACAGCTTGCAAAATGAAGTTCAAAGTCCTCACGGCCTTCTCAGAATTGGGGAAGGCATTCACAAGAAAGAAAGAAAACAGAGACCCATGCGTAAGTTTCTTGGAAGCTGCTGGAGCACTTGTTGTCTAGTTTCTTAACTCACCTCCTGCTGAAGCGAATGGCTGATCCTCCTTTCTGTCACCAGGAATCCTAAACTGAGGATGAAGGAATCCAACATCTGCATTTTCCCTGAAAGCATATTTTACAAGAATCAAATGTGTGCCAAAAAGAATTAGGGGAGCTAGTGGTTATGGTGTCCGTGTCCTACAGCACTTGGTCTCAACTCCTTGCCATGCAGTCTGTGGGAGGCAGTGAGGGTAACTGAGTTGCTGTTGCCCTCCAGGGAGACCAAGCCCCAGCTGTCCTGGAAGTTTTGGGAGTGAATCAACAGATGGCAGATAGCTCTGCCTCTCCTATCTGGGGAGGAGGAGGAAGGAGAGGAAGAGAAACTGACAAATGTAGGGGCAACAGCAGCAGGGGGAAAAAACACAGAAGAGGCACCAGGAAAGCAGAGACCAAAGCAGGTGAGGCAGCAGCAGTAACAGAAACAGCGCTGCACAGCAGCTGTAGCAGGAGGAAGAGAAGCCGCAGCAGATTCAGCACAAGCAAGAGGAGGAGGATGGCAGCAGAGCCGGCACACAAGGCAGCAGCTTACACAGAAGCAGGAAACACCTCAGCAAACTCTGCAGGTGCAGGCTCAGTACAAAACAGCAACACAGATGCAGTGGAAAGAACGGCAGGGGAAAAATAAGATGCCAACAATGACCAAGGAAATGACTCCCAAATGACATGGAAAGGCAAATCTACAAAAGCCATGGAATGATGAGGTCTGGCCATGAGACAAGATCAAGTCTGTGTTAAAGCCACTACCAGCAGGTGTTGTGGCACAGGAGCTAAGCCCTGGCACCTCAGGTCCATATTGGAATGCCCGTTGGAATCCCAGCCACTCTGTTTCCAGTCCAGCTCCATGCTAACAGCCCCGGCAGTTGAGACCATGGGGGAGTGAACCAGCAGATGGAAGAGGTGTCACTCTGCCTTTCAAATCAGCAAACCTGTTGGGTGAGCACTGGTACAGCGAGTTACGTGGTCCCTTGTGAGACCAGCATTCATAACAGCTTGCCAGTTCTAGTCCCGGCTCTTTCGCCTCTGATCCAGCTCCCTGCTAATGTACCTAGGAAGACAGCAGATGCTGGCCCAAGTGCTTGAGGTCCTGCTACCCGTGTGGGGAGCAGGAGGAAATCCCAGACTCCAGACTTTATCCTGGCCCAAACATAGCTGTTGCAGTCATTTTGGGACATGGAAAATCAATTGATCTCTCTCCTGTCCCTGGTGTGTGTAACTCTACCACTCAAATAAATTTAAAAGTTCCAGGCCACATATGTATGAATCATGCAGATATCCACGAAGGAAAACGGAACAAGCAGTATGACTCTTCCCTGTCATCATACCCAAAGCAAAACTGATTTCTGATTTCTACACCAACTAAGAATGTACAGTTCCTTGTACAGTTTCATTTATCATTACTACTATTATTGTTATCATTTTCTGATACAGTTCCATAGGCCCTAGGACTTCCCTTACTCCCTCCCCAAATTCCCTCCTCCCACAAGTTCTACTATATTATTACTATAGCACAGTTCCTCATAAACAGTCATATGTCCATCGTTGCGGGCATGGACAATGGCAGAGAGTCCCACATCCTATTGTCAAGATACAGTAAACAGTTTCATTGGGAGTCCATCTTTGGAAGTAGAGATGCATACTGCAATACATCCTCACATCTGGATAAGACAGTCTCCATTACAGTTACTATACATCTGCTTAAATGAAAAGCCACAATACAAAATCAACAGGAAGAAATAGAAATTTACAATGCTATGAAGTTGAATAACACGCTACTGAATGACCAATGTGTTGAAGAGAAAGAAAATCAAGAATATTCCTTAACAAAATGATGCTATCGTATGATCTATAAGTCGTTGAAGAATTTAGTGAGGGGAAAGAAAAAGTGTTTTGAACAGATGGAATTAAAAAAAAAATCAAAATCCATGAGATATAGTTTCTGTTAATCTTTGTTGGTGATATGTCTTCTGCAGGCAACAAATAGATGGGTTTTGTTTCTATACTCCTCTCTGCTAATCTATGACATTTGATTGATGCGTTTAAGCCATTCACATTCAGGGTTAATATGAATAGGTGGCAATTTGATTCTGTCATTTTAGCAATGGGTTGTTCATTAATTTAGTCTACTGTTGTTATTTCACTGAGATGTTCTTCACATTTGCCTTTGATTTTGGTGGGTGCTATTTCTCTTCTCTGTCAAGAGACCGTCTTTAAGTAGCCTTTGTAGGGCAGTTTTGAAAGAGGTATATTCTTTTTACTGTGGAAGAACTGTATTTCATTTACAAAGACAACAGAAAGTTTTGTTGGGTAATCTTGGGCTAACTATTTTTTGCTTTTAGAATCTGGAATATGTCACTCCATTCTCTTCTGGCCTGCAGAGTTTCCTGTGAGAGGTCTCCTGTGAATTTAATTGGCATTCCTTTATATGTCAGTTGATTTGTTCATGTGCACATTTAAGGGTCTTTTCCTTATGTTTGATTGAAGAGAGCTTGATTATCATGTGTCATGGTGAAGATCACTTTTGGTCAAGCCTGTTGGGAGTTCTGTGTCTCTCCAGGATGTTGTTTCCCAATTCTTTCTCTAGATTAGGGAAATTTTCCCTGATTATTTCATTAAATACATTTTTAAAAGATTTATTTATTTTATTACAAAGTCAGATATACAGAGAAGAGGAGAGACAGAGAGGAAGATCTTCCGTCCGATGTTTCACTCCCCAAGTGCGCCGCAATGGCCAGTGCATGCTGATCCGATGCCAGGAACCAGGAACCTCCTCCAGGTCTCCCACACAGGTGCAGGGTCCAAAAGCCTTGGGCCGTCCTCAACTGCTTTCCCAGGCCACAAGCAGGGAGCTGGATGGGAAGTGGAGTTGCCAGAATTAGAACTGACGCCCAAATGGAATCCTGGGACTTTCAAGGTGAGGACTTTAGCCACTAGGCCGTGTCACCGGGCCCCATTAAATACATTTTTAAACCCAACTTCTCTTTCTGCACCTTCTGGGAATCGCATAACTCTTATACTTGACCTTTCAATAGTGTCTTTCAGTTCTTAAATATTTTTTTAGCTTGACCCAGCTCTGCTTCCAGCTTTTTGCTTGTTTCCTTCTGGTGACAAGAAATATCTTCCAATTCTGAGATTCTTTCTTCTGCCTCCTTTATTCTATTTTGGAGACTCTCCACTGTACTTTTTATTCACTCCACTGTATTTTTCATTTCTGATATATCAGCTTTCATTTGATTCATTTCCAGTGTGACATATTCCTTAAAGTCCTTAAACTATTAAAGTATTACATGATTCTTGTTGTTGATAAGAAGTTTCATAACAAGTGTTTTGAATTTTGTGTTCCCCATTTTCTCGATTTCTTCCTCAGTGAACTCTGAGGTTGGCTAAGGGTTTTGCTCCTTTACTGGAGAGTATTCAGTAATATTCATTGTGACTGTGGCTCCTCTTTTGCTATTGGTCACTGTACTTCTGCTTCCTTGGGACAGGTTCCTACACTCTGTCACCCACAGGTCTGCAATTTGATTTTATTTATTGTGGTTGGCACACATCTCTTTGTTTGCAGTTACTTGGGCCACTTTTTCCACCAAGTTCCAACTCTGGGTTCTCATGTTAGACATCTACCATGGTCTAGACAGCCCCAGCTCCTGGCTCACCACTCTCCACCTTCTGTGATACTGTGCTGAGGCTGCATCGTTGTCTGTACAACCTTTCTTCCACTTCCGGTTGGAGCAGGTTCTAGGATTAGGGAGCCACCAGGTGTCCTATATAGCTAGGTTGATGGTGGTGCTAATCTTGCTGGAGCCTATTGGCTGTTAGGTCTGAGTGCCACACAGACCTGTTTTGACCCATATGCCATAGTTGGTATTATTTTCCTGTGGGACCCGTGCAATGCACTGAGCTCAATGAGTTCTCTCCCAGCTCTGCACATGCACAGCTCACTGTTGTCACTGCAGTTGTAAAGTTTTTCCACACTGTTCAGATTTGTGCCTGATGTGTCACTACTAGAGTTCTTGATCTGCTGGTAGTCAGGACTGAGTTCTAAGCAGACCTGTCTTGGGTGGAACCTGTAGGATGCCACATTGTTGCAGTTCACTGAGCCAGAATGAGTTCATCCCAGCTCAGTGCATGCACAGTGCTGTCCTATCACAGCCTTTGCCTTCCTATACAAAATGCTGCCTGATTTGGCTCTAGCAGGCAGACTAGGCCCTGAAGTCCATGTTGTTCCTGCACTGCCTGTCTGGAACCTGCCACTCTATTTCTGCTCCTGGTGAAATCCAATAGATCAGCAGACAGGCAGTTCTTTGGGTTCACCTCCTGAGCTCTGGGGAAACGCTCCTACCCACCTTGTTGCCAGTTGAGTTCTCACTGCAGGTGCAGTTCAGGTCACCGCTGGCTGAGTGCTGCTGGGGTATCAGTCACTGCCACACCACACTGTTGTATATGCTGCTTTTCTGTGTCTGTCACTCTCCAGGTGCTCCTCTGCTGTCATTCTGCCTTCTCTTATTTCCTGGAATGTGTCCTCTCTGCTTAACATCGGCTAACGTTTCTCTGTTTAAACATGTCCTTACCCTATTCTGCCATCTTGATTCTCCCTAGTTTCCTTTTGTTTTTCCAAAATACTTATTTTGAGGCCAGTGCTATGGCTCAACTGCCTAATCCTCTACCTCCAATTGCCAGCATCCCATATACGCATTGGTTCATGTGCTGGCTACTCCACTTCCCATCCAGCTCTCTGCTTATGGCCAGGGAAAGCAGCAGAGAATGGCCCAAAGCCTTGGGACTCTGCATCCACATGGAAGACCCAGAAGAAACTCCTAGCTTCTGGCTTTTACATATATACGTATATATTTTTTTTCCATTGGAAAGGCAGATTTACAGAGAGAAGGAAGATCTTTCACTCTGTCTCTCCATCGACTGGTTTACCTTCCAAAAGGCCACAAGAGCCTGAGCTAATCCAATACAGAGCCAAGAGCTTCTTCCAGGTCTCTCATGTAGGTGCAGAATACTAAGGCTTTGGGCCATCATCTGTTGCTTTTCCAGGGCATAAATAAGGAGCTAAATAGGAAATGGAACAGCTGGGACAGTGCCCGCATGGGAATTTGGTGCTTGCAGGTGAAGGGTTACTGTGTTGAGCCACTACACTGGCCCCACAATTTCCTGTTATTTCCATATGCTTCTTACATTTGTGTATTACAATAAAAATTAAGATTGTGCAAAGGTTTAGTCTGCCAGAGAAGCAGATAGCAGCAGTGTGAAAGTGCTCTCATCAGTTGGTTCATTCTCCAACTGTCCACTCACTCCAAGTCTCTTTACATGAATATTGGGGCTACAAATGTCCAAATACACAATGGAAAATACTTTTTCTGCCAATTTTTAAAGACCACAATTATCATTTATGAAGTTAACAAAAAAAAAATTAACTTGAAGATATGTGGAGTCCACTGACAGATGGTGAAGACCTCTGACAAACACAGCACAGCTGGTAACAAGTCTGAAATCCCCCGTGACCAGACATCGTCAATAACCACTCTTGAACATGAAAAATCAAAAAGGTGTATCACACAAAAAGAATGTATCTGTTGCAAGAGGTCCCCAGTTTCTGAAATGGTCCAATGTTTTAAATATACCTTGGAGTTCATAATAATTGAAAGTATCAAAATCGTCTTTTCTGTGAGCCACGTTGGAAAAAAAAAAAAATCAACCACCTAGTCCCCAGTTTCCTTTTCTAGAATCCTTACCTTTATACTCTTAAAGGAGGAAAGCAGCCAAAGCAAATTCAGGTCAAGTCAGCAACAGCTACACTGGCCTGGTTTTCCTCTTGGTCTGCCTCTAGGTTTGAGTAACTGTGGTGGCATGAGGAGGGCTTTGTGGCAGATGGCACTTCAGTGGCCACATGCCAAAGAGATTACCCAGAAACAGGAGAGCTGAGACGGCCAAACTTCCCAATCCATCCTCTCAGGACCTACCAGCCCCCGCTGCTGCCTCAGTGGGAACCACAGCACTGACCATGCTGCTGGTGTGCAATGACCAACCTGGTTTTTCACGACTTGAACAAAGCTTAGCAGCCATTTAGCGACAGCAGCAACTACAAACACAACCAGGCAAATAAACAGGTTTTCACAACAAAATGTATTTCAACACTATCATATGCTTTCTCAATAAATTCAAATATATTTAACCCCACTTTCAATAGTCTCTGTATTGTAATATTAATTAAAATAGGTAGCCAATTGGTAGCTAATAATAGACTTACCTTTTCTACTGCATCTGGAAATAACCTAATAAAAAGAAAGGTTTCAGCTATTATTCTAAAGCAGCATTCTAAACTGTAACGTTCATGTTAGTAGAGGTAGAGGGTGCCCTTAAAGAACTTTCGAGAAAGCTTATGTGAACCTCAGCCACCTGAATACAATGAGCAAGTGGCTATTTGTACATATGTAAATAAGCCATTTTTCTTTTAACACGGACATGTGTGTTGATGTACAGTTATTCTTTAAATGATACTCTGATAATAAAGTCTTTTAATGAAACGCACATCTTACAGAAATTCAGGCTTTGAAAATAACCTCGAGGGTCCAGCTCTGTGGTGTGGCATGCTCCCCCACCACCTACAGAGTGGCCTCCTGGATGGCAGCTGTTCTGAGTCCTGGCTGCTCCACTTCTGATTCAGCTCCCTGCAAATGCGCCTGGGAAAGCAGCAAAGGATGGCCCAGGTGCCTGGGCTCCTGTACCCGTGGAAGAGACCTGGATGAAGCTTTGCTATTCCTGTCCACTTCCAAAGGGGCATGCACAGTCAAGTTCCCCAGAGCCTTACCATAGCAGTGTCCAGGAAGTCTTCTGTTATACTGATCGGAGATACATCTGAGACCAGGTCTTCCATGGTCAGAAATCCTGTCATCCTCTCAAACCAGGAAACTATGTAGCTGAGACAGAAAATGCAGATGGAACCACAAAGGACTGAGTAATTGCAGCCTAGTCAATGAAAATTCTCTAGATTTTCTCAGGCGACCAGAATGGGACTAAAGCTCCTCTTCCCTGCACATGTCCAGGTAGGCCTGGCTCTCACATCTGCCATGCGGAAGACTCATGATGGAACCAGTAACCTCCAGGAGCCTCCTAAGCTCTCGGGTTCTCAGCAGGAATTGAAGACTTAGCCAGGATGGATGCCAGAAAGCTTCAGAAGGGACTGGCAAGACAGGACTGAGCTCAACGGATCTTCTCAACACAGGGGGAAACGTGCAGAAAGCAACCTGTCAACAGAGATGCAGAACTGGGAACGGCTCCACCCAGTGCCACCCTGATGGCACTCGATGGGCCCAGGCCTGGCTACCTTTCTTAGGTCAAACACAGCTGGCTAAAACAAGGTTTGGCTTTTCATAGAAATATATATTCGATTTCATATTAAGTTGCTATGATGGAAATAATTTATAACAAACTTTAAAAAAAAGACTTATGTTTATTAAAAAGGCAGACATGGAGAGAAGGAGAGACAGAAAGAAAAATCTTCCAACTGTGGGTTCACTCCCCAAATGGCCCCAACAGCAGAAACTGAGCCATTTGGAAACCAGGAGCTGCTTCTGGGTCTCCAGCTGTCCTTCTCTCTGCAAACCTCCATTTCCAACACAAATATCAGTAAGTCAGAAAAAACAAACAAAACTTCTGTCACCTTCCTAGAATATATTTACTCAATAAAGCAAAGGCCATCTGAAGACCATTTTTTGCTGAGACAGGTCAGAAGAGAAAACGGCTCTTGCTGAGCAGGAGTTTGGATAAACAGCTCCTTACAGAGCCTTGAACACTGCATTTCAGAATCAAGCACCCTGCTGAACATCACAAACAAGCCTCAATGGGAACTGGGACAAGCTGGCACTATCTGAAAATTCCCTGATCCTAGACCCAGGAAATCAAAATTGCTGGTGACAGAGCCCAGGCAATGGTTAACTCTCTCCACGTGACTGGTGACTGTAACATAGGCAAGGTCTGAGACATTTCCTGCATTTACATCAGAAAAACCTTCACTTTATATTCAACCACCTGGGGCCCTAGAGTTGTGGCACACTGGGTTAAGCCACTACCTGTGGTGCTGGCATCCCAACTGTTCTGCTTCCCCTGTCTCCCTGTTACTACACCTGGGAAAGCAGCAGAGGATGGACCAAGTGCCACCTGCTTGGGAGACCCAGCAGGGATTCCCAGCTCCTGCTTTTGCCCTGGTCCAGCGCTGGCTGCAGTGGTATCAATCGACAGATGAAACATCTTTCTTTGTGTCCCCTCTGGCACTTTGCCTTCCAAATGCATGAATGCCTAAGTCTGTGGGCACACTGAGGTAGATGCGGGCAGCCAAGAGACCTTAGAATTTCTCACCTCTGGTGCAAGAAGCCAAGAGAAATAACTCCCTCAGGACATTCTCTCTCCCCTGCACCCCCGTCAGGGTCCCTAAGGAGACAGCCAACAACCATCTCCATCCCTTGGCACCACTGTAGCCTGGCAAGGAGTGGCACACCTTCTCTCTCTACTCTTCCAACCCTCTTCCCCTGTGGACAGAGGAGGGAAGGCAGGAACATTTTTCTCAGCCATCCCACTGCCCCCCAAACCCAACCCTCTCCATCCTAATCAAAAGTCCACAATGGTCTGCAACCTCCTCACCTTTGCAATAAATATTAAAATTTAGAAATGCAAGTGGTATCCCAACAGCAAGAAACATAATTATGTTCCAAATCATCCACTGTCTATAAAAAATATTACTGAGTCCTTTAGTGCGTTAAAGGAAACAAAATGGTATGTTTAATTCAAAGCTCAGAGAAACATTTTTGGTGCGATGATGTCCAAAAATCAAAAGAATTGAATCATCTGTCTTCTGAAACTCTATTTTCTCCATCCTTAAATTCATGATTAAAATTCCATGCTCTTTTATGTTAATGTGATCCAACTTACCCCGGGACCTCCCCTCAAGAAGTGACCTCAACTGAGGGAGGTTAGTTCTTTAAAAAAAAAAAAAAAAAAAAAAAAAAAAAAGATTTGAAAGAGTAACAGAAGCAGGGACACACACATACATGCACACACACATGGACAGCTCTCTCTCTCTCTCTCTGAGAAAATAGCTCCTTCTCCTTGCTTTTCTCCCCCCCCCCCCACCCACAGAAAGCTGCTGCACTGGCAAAGCTAGAACTGCATCCTGGTCTCCCACATGGGGTGCATTGGTCCAAGCACTTGGGCCATCTTCTGCTGCTTTTCCCAAACACATTAGCAGGTAGCTGGATTGGAAGTCGAGCAAGTTGGTGCCCGTGCTTGGCATTACAGAAGGTGGCAAGCACTGTCCACTATCCCATGAAGCTATGCTTTAAAATACCTCGGTTCAGCACAGTGTGATAGCTCAGTGGTTACATCCTGGCCTTGCAACTGCCAGGATCCCATAAGGGTGCCGGGTGGTATCCTGACTGCTCCACTTCCCATTAGCTCCCTGCTTGTGGCCTGGGAAAGCAGTACAGAACAGCCCAAAGCCTTGGGACCTTGCACCTGCGTGGGAGACCCAGAAGAAGTTCCTGGCTCCTGGCTTCGGATCAGCTTAGCTCTGGTCATTATGGACACTTGGGGAGTGAACTATCAGATGGAAGATCTTTCTGTCTTTCCTTCTCTCTGTAAATCTTTGCAATAAAAAAAATCTTTTTTAAAAATAAAATACCTTGGTCACCACTCCAGCTCTCCCCATCAAAAACTGTTTTTTGTCACCATTCCATCTCCCTCCCCACCATATATTTGTTGAATACAGATGTAGCAAAGTGGGGATACAGATGTGGCAAAGTGGAGATACCGATGTGGCAAAGAGGGGATACAGATGTGGCAAAGAGGGGATACTGATTTCTTCTCTGATTTGGTCTCCATGGGACAGAATAATGTAACACAACTAAACCCACCCTAATCCTTCAGGTTACCCAGAGCTTCAAGCAGTGACAAGGTGACACTTATCTTTGGGATCAGTCCCTGCTGAATTAGTAAAGGCTCATCTTCTTCAGGACCATCCATGAAGAACTGCCGACCACAGGTGAGCAGCAGGAAGATATGCCCAAAGGCATGCTCATCCAGCTCCTAGGCAGGAGACCACACTGCGTCACCACTCACGTCGGCAGTTCAATGCAGGTACTTTGGGCACACCAGAAAGCAAAACATACTTGCCTTATTGATGGAGCTATCGAGCTTTTGTAAGAGCAGACGACTGTATTTTTGGGGGGAATGGCTCTCTTTCTGTTCAAAGTATTCTTTGACTTTCTGAAATCTATTACAATCAAATGCGTCGGTAATGAGTGACTGAAGCTGGAAAGGCAACAGTGTGCAAATTACTCCTTACCCCAGAACATTCTATAATATATCTAGTTCATATTATCTGTAATAATTCAATGTGAAATAGAGGTCAGCATGGAACAATGTTGAATAGGAGGCAATCACGTAACAAGTGATCGAAGTTTCTCGGCTTGTTAATACTCAGAGGCAGCAGAGAGCCTGTCCCGTGATGCTGACACACCCTAAAGTTGGAGACCCACTTGACTGGAAACATGTGATCCTACAGGTGAAAATTCTTAGCAATGCTGGCAATCTTATAACCCTAAAATGCTCATAAAGTCACACAAATGATCCTAGTAGAAAAAAATTAAAATTCCATTACAAACAATGGAAGCTGATGAATTCACAAATTGGCCATTTTGAGATTGATTTGTTTTCTAACTAAACATTATCCAAGACCTGTTTTAAGTACATACACTTGTGTAACATTCTTAACTATCACCTCTAAAGGATGCCTGGAGCTGAGGTCAAACCTCTGGAGAGCACCCAGCGGGGCCTCCTACTCTCATCCTCTACCTCCTATCCTGCAACTCCTATCCTCTACCTGGCAGCCCCAGTCCTGCCTGCTGAAAACCCTACCATGGCTCTCCCTCCTCTCAGAATCAACCTAAACCTTTGGCTGTCATCTGCAGGTCTCTGTGTGGTCTGATCTCTGGCTGACTTCTAGGTCAACCCTCCCTTGCTGCCGAGACCTCGGATAAGCCAAGCCCTTCCCAGCACAACTGTTCCAAGGCCAGGCTGCAGTCTCCCTGCCCCTTTCCCTGTGACTGGTTCCTCCCCATCTCAGCTTGTCAGGTAGATCTTCCAGGGCTACCTGTTGTAAAGGAAGCCAGTGCCTCCTTGCATCTCCAAAGCTTTCCCATTCTGACACCTAATTCCTCTTGGCTGGGAACCTGCCTCCCTGACTCTGCCACAATCATGTGGGCAAGCACTGCTTGAGCTTGGTTCATTTCTGGCTGCTTACATCCAGCACAGCACTAAGGCACAGGATCCTGCAGCCTAGGGCGCTCAGGGTGGCTGATGGTGAAAACTGACCAGAAGCGTGGATACACTGGATGGGGGAGATTCAGGAAAGGATAGATTTCTCTGCTTCTGGCTTGAGAACTGAAGGGACCATTGTGCTGATGGCCCCTGGGGAACAGGGAAGGGGCTGGAACTTACCCACACAAAGAACAAGAAACAGTCTTTACCAAGAAAGCAGCTTGTGCAAAAAAAAAGACTTAAACATTCAAAGAATCCCACTTCAAAGTTTTTTTTAAGCCTTCTATTGTTTTCCTCAACACAAAATTTTAACTGTACGTTCCACTTCTTTCAGGTCAGAGTAAAACAGCATTTCAAAACAAAACTTTACAAATACAGCAGGAAGATTACCAGCAAAGTGCATCCTAATTGAACAAGTTTACAAAAAAAAAAAAAAAATGCCAAACTCCATTGTGCCGATAAAGCACAACTATTTAGAACCAACCATTGTCAAATGTCAGGTTGCAAAGTACAAACTAAACAAAGGGTCTCTACTCAGGAGTCTGTTTTCCGTACAAATTTAAACAGCACCAAAGGGCTCCCATACTGAAAATTTCAAGAATCAAACCACAAGAGAAATGTCCAGAAACTTTGATAATTGTCTGAGCTCTCTATTTTTTTTTTTTCAGGAAACAAGCCCTGGTTTTGCAACACCTTACCACCACATTAAAAAACTCCATGTTCCCTGCTCACTTCACCCTCACAATGGAATTGGAAAGTGTGAGACACACAGTATTTTAAAGTCCACTTTGAAGTCTAGACAGAGGTAACGGTGCTACTTCTTGAACTTGACCAAAAAATTCCCCAACGGTGTACTTTTGTCATATTCTATCACCACTATTTACAAACGCGAAAACAAGGGATATGAAGTCAAAGACCCAAATCCAGACTGACTTTTTCACCAACGGAGTATTCTAATTAACGCCAATTAAACGAATGTTGCAACTCGGGCAGAACCGCACCGCGGGTGCCTTAGGAGGTCTTCACTTAGTCGCAAAAGTTTTCTGGAGTCCCAGCGTTTGGGACCATGGGTCTGGGCCCAGAGAGAGCGACTTGAAAATATCTGCCTGGTAGCTTTCTAACTTGAATCCCCCCCTCCCTTCTGGAGTGCTGTAGTAGCCAGGAACTAGATCACCGTTCCGCCGCTGCCCAAACACTCAGACTAAACCTAAGGAGCTTGAAGCCACAGACCGGACCCGCTGCCCCATCCCGTGAGCTCAGAGCCTCCCCGCCAGCTTAAACCTCAGCCCGCCAGGCTAGTGGCCGAGAGACCAGGGCTCAGTGGACTCCGGGTTCCATTGGGGTCACTCACCCGCGGCATTGTGCTCCTCTGGGCCCGACGCTGGCCTTCCCCAGTCCCTGGTCCCTGGTCCCAGGCTCCTGGCCCCCGGCGCGCCGCTCACCTGAGTGCGCACACCTGCGCTATTCTCCATTCCACCTCCCATGAGTCGGGCGGGTGGAGGACGCTGGGTAGCAGGTGTCTGGATTTAGAGCTTCTCCAGAAATACTAGTTGATGGACAGGCCGCTGAAACCTACAACAACTCTGATTGAAATCAAGACACACGCGCACCTGACTAACCAGTGCACTCAGGTTGGGACACCTGGGCGCAGGCTCACAGGCGCACCCGCAGAAAATGGTGATCCCTGGAACAGGAACTCGGTGAAAGCTTTCCCTCCTGGGTGGAATTACGAAGCCAGAGCTGGTGAAGCGTTCTCTCTATGCTTCAAAGCCCTGAGAGCTGATTTTTGTGCCCTGATTGGAATGCATCCAAGCTACACTCGTTCCCTGCCAAGAACCAGGCCTGCCCCTAAAATTACAACAATGCTCCTGAGACCATAGAGATATTTTCATTTTGCTTTGCTTAAATGCCCTTCTGCGTGAGTGGCAGAAAAGGGGTGTTTGAAAAAAAAGACACTTGAATACAGTAGCAAAAAAATAAAACTGCAGTTTGAGTTTTAAAAAATGTACTTTTATAGGAAAGGCAGATTTACGGAGAGAAGGAGAGACAGAAAGATCTTCCATTTGTTTGTTCACTCCAAAAATGACCCCGAAGGGCAGAGCTGAGCTGATTCGAAGCCAGGAGCTTCTTCCAGATCTCTCATGTAGGTTCAGGGTCCCAAGGACTGCGGCCATCCTCTAGGCTTTCCCAGGCCACAAGCAGGGAGCTGGAAGGGAGTTGGAACAGTCAGGACAGGAATCAGTAGTGTCCTGGTGCTTACAATTGGAGGATTAGCCAATTGGGCCATCATGCCCACCCTCAAAGTTTGTTTTCTTTCTCTCTCTCTCTCCTTCCTTCCTTCTTTCCTTTTCCTTTATGATTTTTCTTTTTAAAAAATGACGCTTCCACCGGAAGTACCCCTTGAGTAAAAATCAACAGACACTGTTACTAGATGCTGTGCGATTTCATGCAGTGGCATGTATATGCGTCCACATCAAAGCTATAGAGGACGCAACTGGAGTCTCCTTTAGTCAACACAGGCTTCCCCTCACACTTTCAGTGTGATCCTTGGGCTGTCTTTCCCAGGTACTAGTGTGGGAAGAGGGATTGAAAGTAGAGCAGCTTGGACCCAAAGCAGCACCTGCACGGGATGTTGATGATGCCGATGGTGGCTTAGTCCTTGAGGCCACGTCACCAGCTCTATCATCAATTATTTTCAGATGAGGTTGGGGGCATGATTTGGGGAAAATGTATTTTATGTATTCTTTGGAACTCTGCAGTAGCAATACATGCAAATCTTCAGGGGACAGTAAAATATAATAACTATTATTAATTACATTTTTACTTTGATCAGCTTCCTTTTTTTTTTACCAGACATTTTATAGCAACACAGAATTAGATGCTCTTACTGTTCTCAAACAATACACAGGAGAGGCTTTGCATCTTTAGTAGATTCTTAGGACGCATTTAGAAATTGAGTTTTCTTTACGTTAAAAGGTTTCATTTTGGGGGCCCAACGCGGTGGCCTAGCGGCTCAAGTCCTTGCCTTAAACGTGCCAGGATTCCATATGGTTCTGATCCCAGCAGCCCCGCTTCCATCCAGCTCCCTATTTGTGAACTGGGAAAGCAGTTGTGGTCACTTGCGGAGTGAATCATAGAACAGAACATCTTCCTCTCTCTTCTCTGTATCTCTGACTTTCCAATAAAAATAAATAAATCTTTTTTGAAAGTTTGATTTTTGAAGGGTGAGTATCCTGTAGTCACACTCTGAAAGGGGTGAGCCAACAAACCTAACCAGGTTTGCACAAGATCAGAAGCTAATTTTCATGCTTTTTCAGTGGTAATTATAAGTGACTTTCTGGAGTTATTTTAAAGCCACTTATGGATGTAAAGTAGCACATTTACCAAAATAACGATATTTTTAAAAATTTCAAGGCAGGAATGTTAATCTAACTTTGGAAGACAACACAAAAGCCACGGGAAGGCTGAGGCGGCAGAACCCAGCACAGTCCGGCAGCAAAGACAAGAAAGACAAGGCGGGTGGGGCCAAGCCCAACCCGCCTCCGCCACCCCCTTCCCGGCAAGGAGGAGACCGGTGCCTTCCCTGCCGCCTGGACCAGCTGAGAGAGACCTTAAGCAGAAACTCTGAGTAAAGCCAAGGGGCAATAGAGTCCCCGGGATGTGCGATGTTGAGAATGAACCAAGCTTTGTTCCCCCGCCTTCCGGATTTTTTTTTCCCCATTGGTGAGCAGAACTTCGCTGCCTCTGGAGAGCTGCTCTGAAAGCTAGCCAACTAAGCAGGCTTGCCCGTGCCCTTGGCTGGACCGCGTGGACCGCGCGGATAATCCCGCGGATAATTCTTCACGTTCTCAGGCTGATGCGCGCCTGAGACACATTTGCTTCCCCCACACCCGCCAGCTCCTAGCTGGCGGCCCCCCACCCCGGCGCATCCCAGGGAAAGCAGTGTCTGAGTTTGGAGCTGTGCTGGTTCCGAATTGCCTCCTCTAGCAGTGACGCACCTCAAGGGGTCGGCTCTCTCTGGCTAGGGCTGCAAAAAACAATTGGCTTTGTCCCCTCCTGGCGCAGCTAGGGGCTGCAGGCATGCCGCGCCCCCTCCCTTTCCCTTCAGCCTGGGCTTTCTAGCCGCGCAGCCCCCCCCCACACCTCCCCTCGCCGCCGCTGCTGCTGCTGGAGACCCTCGGGAGCCGTGGCGAGGGTCACCGCTGCTGCTGGAGAACCCCAGCACCCGAGGCAAGGGTCCCAGCGCACCCGAGGCGCCAGGGCTCCAGGAGAGGACAGGACCCTGTCTACCGTGTTCCGGGGAAAAGACCGGGATCCAGTCTCCTGGGTCCAGGAGAGAACGTGGCCCTGTCTCCAGTTCCAGAGAGAGGACCAGGACCTGTCCAAGGTCTCAGAGTTCTGGAGAGGACCAGGGCCTGTCCAAGGTGTCAGGGGGAAGACCGGGGCCCTGCTTCCTGGGGTCCGGAGAGAGGACCGGGCCCTGTCTCCCGGGGTCCAGAGTGAGGACTGTGGCCCTGTCTCCAGTGGTCTCTAGCCACGCCGTGCCCCCTTCCCCTCCCTGTGCAGCGGTGGTCTCCACCTGCTCGGGGAGAGGAATCCCCTCCTGGCAAGGCTGGGGTCTGAAGCTGCGCCGCTCCCCGCCCCCTCCCCTCACCTAGCCACGTGGCTGGGTGTTATTGTGGGTCGCTCTGACTAGGCTGCAGCTCCCACTGGTATGTGTGAGGGCCTAGTATGTGCTGGGCAGAACCAGGCTGGACTGCAACAGCCATTCGTCCCAGTTTATGTTGGGCCTGAAAACAGAACCAACCCAGCAATTGCAACCACCAGCTGATCCAGGAGATGGACTGTGCCGGGCCCTGTGCTTGCTAGAACATACCAGAATCTGGTCTATAAATACCTCACAATTTCTTTGGGGTTCTCCCCAATCGAAATGCTGGACTCAGAACCCTGGCCAAGAAAAGACAGAAGAAAGAACAAGTCAATCAACCACCTCAGCTCTATGTTGCCAGCGAAATACTGGGCAAATGAAGACTCTATGACTATGTCAATCAGTGGATTCTTCAACAACCCCCTCGTGCTTGGAGTGGTGAAAATGGCAGCGATTCATAACTGATGAACTATTAAAACCACTTGAGCAAGGATCTCAGAGCATGCCCCACATCCGGGACTTGGGGTGGGTGGGAAACTGGGAGGGGCTTCTCCCTCAATAACCCCCTTTACCTCAGATACAAGAAGGAAACAATATGGACATAATAGTCTTACCCACCTCCCTATAGCTCCTGAACCTTTTTACCATAATTAACTATGTAAAGATTGTCAACAATATAATTTTCAAAATTAAATAAAAAAATGCAAAAAAAAAAAAAAGAAGAAACGAGTTCACTCCCAGCTCAACTTATGCTCAGTCCTTTCCCTTGCTTTTGTCTCCTTACGCAAAATGGCGCCCAATTCGGCTCTATGGGGCTGACTGGGCTGTGAATCCACGCTGTTCTCGCACTGCCTGTCTGGGATCTACTGCTCTGTCTCTGCTCCTGGTCAAATCAAATGGACTAGCAGGACGGCCAGTTCTTTGGGTTCACCTCCCAAGTTTCCAGTGCAAGTCCCTTCCCACCTGGTTGCTGGTGGAGTTCCGATTGCCGTCAGCTGAATGCCGCTGGAGTATCCATCACTGCAACACCACACCATTGTGTCTGCTGCTTTCCTGTGTCTGTCAGTCTCCAGGCATCCCTCTGCTGTTGTTCTTTTCTCTATTTCCTGGAATGTGTCCTCTCTGCTTCATCCTGATTAAATGTTTCTCCATCTGTTTAAACGTGTGCTTACCCTATTCTGCCATCTTGATTCTCCCAGCAGTGAACTTTCATAGAGCAGTCACTGCGTTCTTGGAATACTTGATTATTCAGCCATCATTCCATCAAGTAACTACTATGATCACCCACATTTTACAGATGCAAGAAGGTAAGGAGAAGAAAGTAACTAGCCCAAGGTAATACAGCCTATTAGTGACAGAATCATAATGCAGTCTCAGGAAGGCTGGATCCCAAAGTTTATACCTGCACTTTAATCCATCCTGCTACACTTCTATACTGGCACTCAAGGATGTGTCCTCAGTTCTCAGAAACCTAGTTTTGCTTACTACTTAATTATATTAAAATGGAAGATTCAGAAATTGAATACTTCAAATACTAGTCTCCACAATCTAGTCTTCATTGATTCATCAAATATATACTGCAAATGGCATGGTGCTATATAGATCCACGAGGAATATGGTGTTTGCTAAGGATTATGTCTCAAAGAAACTAGTGCTGTACACTATAGGTGTATGTGTGTATGTGTGTGTGTGTGCGCGCGTGTGTGTGTGCGCGTGCAGTGGGAGAAAGAGATTATGTATGAGTACAGGTGCATAGACATGGCTCTTTATAAACTGGATTTGGAAAAATGTTTCAGGTAGATATTTATACAAAGAGGAAAAGAAATTCTAGTAGAAGTAAAAGAACAAGTACATATAGAGATCAGGAATGTGTAGCAACCAGATGAAAAATTGGTAATATGGCGCTATATATATATATATATATATATATATATATATCCCGATGTGCCTAGAATAATATTGCTTTACACTTGTTTTCTCAATTCAATGACTATAAAGGCCTCTTTCACACTTACTTATCCCTTCTGGAAAAATCAGATGGTTACCCTAAGTATAGACTATAATGAGCAAGCAGGTGGAGCCTTCCCTGAAGTGTAGAGTGACCCAAGAAGCACTTTGCGTTGAACTATGTAGGTTCTTCTGTAAATACGGAGACATCATTAAATATTTAAGTGTGCATATTTTAGGAAGATAAGGTAAGGAAAACCAGGAATGTGAATACCAGTTGTGAGGTTTCTGCAACAATTTTGGCAATATAGAACTAAGATCTAGACCAGGATAATGGATGTTGAAATGTGAAGAAGTGGACAAATGTGAAAGACACTACAGTTTATCTGAAATGTCAGCTTTTTCTACAAATACTGAATGTTTTAGGCTTTGTGGGCTATATGATCTTTGTATGCTTACATACAATTGTAGAATTCTGCCTTTATAACTGAAAGCAGCTGTAGACAATGTACATGAATAAACATCACTACGCTGCAATACAGTTTTATAGATGGACACCAAAATTAGAATTTCATACTTTTCATGCACATAAGACATTTATTGTAACAACTGAAATAGAGAAACCATTTGTAGTTTGTAGCTATACAGAAAGAGATAATGGGCCAGAAGTTCTTGCTTAACCCTGGCCTAATTAGGTCTCATAATAAGATCTACTAATCACATTAGCATGTTTGATCTTTAATTAAACAACTAGTTATGAGATAATCCCAACATTATTAAATCATCAGATTTTACTCTTCATTAGAACGGCAAATATCTTGACTAATGGAATTTCTTTCGTGGTTTGTCACAAAATACTGAGCACAATTAAATCAGCCGCTCTGACACCTACTTCTTTAGCAATAAGTTTAAGATGTAAGTAAATACAACCGTAGGGAAAAGGGCATTCATCTTGTTAATTCTTCAACAACACAATCCATCAACATTATGTCATAGAGCCTCAGACTTTTGGTAGATGTTCAAGGGTAAGTGCTTTGCAATTGCCTTGATCATCATCATCATCATCATAACAATAATGCAAGTGATTTAAAGCACACGGTCACTGGTGACATAACTTCCAAAGATGTTCACTATATCTGTGTACAAATTCTATCCAAACAGGACTCACCTCTACAGTAAAAAAAACAATCCTTCCATAAACGGTATCACCATCAAATCAAAATTGTTTCAACATTAGTACTTTGGGGGGGAAGAGAAGTAGACAGGAGAATGATACCTACAAGGTCCTTGTTTTCTGAAGTGACTTCTATATTTTCAGAATCTCTGGTTTCAACAAATGTAACATGACCATCTTGTTGCTGCTTCCTATTCACTTCCCTTATTAAACCCATCATTTCACACACCCCCACCCTCCCTAACTAAAGCTCATCCTGTTTTCCAAACAGTCCTGGGACTTCACTTCCTTACTCAGGTTAGCAAAAATTAATAACATTGAAGACTCTAGCACTACAATTCAAGAACAGGAAATGCAAACTACAGGTTAAAGTCCTGCCTGACAACTTAATTTGTCTTCCATTTCCAAAAACTGAGCAAGAAATTGAATCCATAATATAATACTGAGGTAATATGGAATAAGTGACACAGAACCCAAGTTGCACTAATCCAAAGCCTATGTTTAAACTTGAAATATTCAGGGAATAAATATTTAAAAAAACTGAAATGTCAGTTGCTCCCTTGGGCCATCCAGACGTTTGATTTTTTCTTGGCTGAAAGTTTTACTGCCTAGCTTTGAGCAACTTTTAATCCCTACTGTATTGGGAATCTATACAGAAGATGAACTGCCTATATTTGAAAATAGAAAGGCAGCTTAAGCTAATAAATGACAAAGGAACTGTTGAAGGAAGTTGAAGCCTGGGATTTAGTTCCCCAGAACTTTTAGTATCTTCACAAAATAGGACTTTATTCAAATCAAGTTCAAGGTCAAAAATTCAAACATGATTGTACCCAAAGGTACCCAGTATTCAAGTGTCTGTTAATTTTCCTAAAGCTTCACAAGAACTTTTCCTTTTGGGTTTCACATTTTAAGACCAGCACTTTACAAAGAACTAATGGCACCACCTGCAGGTATTTTCCAGACACTAGAACTCCCCATTCTCCCACCTTTACATACACTAACACCCCTTACTGTCACTTGGTTACAAACATCAGGTGGGCTCTTACAGGAAAGTGACATGCAGATCCAATGGGCAGGTTGTTTGTATCAGCTGGCGTGATGTCATCACTCTGCACAGCACTCACTCATGACACCCCCTTCCTCCATCTGGTTACCTCCTGGGATTGCAGCATTCGTTCACACAATCTGTTTCCACCAACTACAAAAGTTTAGAGTAACAAAACAAAACCAAAAAACCCAACAAACAAAAAACTGGGACAACGAGCTCAGCCCTGGTATTTCATGACTGTATGATTGTGAATGAGTTAGTCCAAGTTGTTAGACCCAATATCCCACACCCATAAAAAGGATGATAAAACTATTGTTCTTAAGCCTACCGGAAATAATAAATGAGATGATGGGGAAGTTCTCTTGTAAAAAGTAAGAGGTAGGATAGAGCCCACCATGGCCACCAGATAGACTGTCATAACAACTAGGCCCAAAATGATCCGATATTGCAGATGGTGAATAGAAGCAAAACTTAGAAACAAAACAAAATAAAGGGAAAGGGAGAGAATGAGCTTCAGTTTGGTAGTAGGAGAAACATAATGCAATGTTGTGGAATGGCCCAGGGTGACAGTAAGATGCAGCCCTAGAAACATACTTACTAGTAGCTGTTCTTTAATCCAAATGCTTGGCAAAACCGTTTCTATTTAATTTATACTTTCTAAAATAGCCTCTTCACTTACTTTTCCTCAAGTTTCAGAGAAACAGGGGTAGAAAGGGCAGCTTCGCCTGCCCTCTCGTGGCCACCGGCACTCACTGCAGGACGCTCCTCCTAACTGCTGCCAAGTCAAGGGAAGCAGTCCCAGCCACAGAGACCTTCTCTCTCAAGCACACTCTTTACAAGTTGCAAAGGAGTCCCATGACGGAAGCCCTACATAAGCCCTCAGGGTCTGCATTCGCAGGAAAAAGCAGTAGAGACAGAGCACAGCACACAGCACACAGCACACAGCACGCTCCCTCCCAGGAGGGCAGCAGGTGTCTATCTCTTCCTGCCTGCATGCCTGCCTGTGTGCATGCCAGCCTTCCTCTGTGCTATTTGCTTTGAAACACAGAGGAACAGAGAGGGAGAGAGAGCAATCTTTCTTGCATCTGCTGGCTCACTTCCCCAAGGACCAGCACCAGAGCCAGCCGAGGCTGGGCCATGACAATCCCGGGAACCAGGAGCTTCCTCCAGGTGTCCACCTGGGCACAGGGGCACAGGGGCACAAAGCCCTGCACCATCCTCCACTGCTCTCCCAGGAGGATCGGCTGGGAGCTGGCCTGCGGGGGAAGCAGCCAGGATCTAAAGCAGCACCCATACAGGCCATCTGCCTGGCAGGCTGATTCTTGACCCACTGGGACACCACCCTGGACCACTCCACCCCAACAATCACCACTCCATACCACACACAGGGCAGTTGTGAGGGCCTCCCCAAGGGGATGGGGTGCATGGCCAAGGCAGGGACAAGCGGGAAAGGGGCGACGGGTGCCTGAGTAGAGGGCAGGGATGCAAGGGTGCACCTCCCCTAAAGAAGGGTTCAGGGTAGAACGCAGGAAAGGCTGCTGGGAAACAGTCCAGGGATCCAGGCCCGTGCTGTTGGGAGCACAAGCCCTGAAAGCGTTCCCTTGTCCAGGCCCAGGTGGCTCCCCGGCCAACGTCATACCTGCTCATGGCTTCTGCCACCTACAGTACAAGTTCCCAAATGTGCTCCAAAAAGCCTGACCATCTCCTGGTGCTGCAACCCGGACACTGCACTGCATACCTGCTCGATTGAGCTCGGCTGTGCTCGGCTGTACTCGGCTGTGCTCGGCTTGGCCTCGGCCCAGCGGCAAAAGAGGTGCTGGGAATATACGTCCCACGATGCACTTTGAGAGACAAGGGGATGGTGTCTCTTGTCCCAGAGCGGCCTATGGGAGGCTACCTAGTGGAACATCTTTTCCCAAAATGCCTCACGACTTCAGCGTCTAGAGTACTCAGGCGCTCTGACGTGGGACTGCAGCTCCCACAGTGCGCTTGCCCACGCTGAAGTCGGACTCCAACTCCCAAACACTGGTGGGAACACTGACGTGGACTGCAACTCCCAGATGCCCATGGTCACGCTGACGTGGGAATGCAGCTCCCACAGTGCCCGTGCGCATGCTGACGTGGGACTGCTTTGAAACACAGAGGAACAGAGAGGGAGAGAGAGCAATCTTTCTTGTATCTGCTGGCTCACTTCCCCAAGGACCAGCACCAGAGCCAGCCGAGGCTGGGCCACGACAATCCCGGGAACCAGGAGCTTCCTTCAGGTGTCCCCCCTGGGCACAGGGGCACAGGGGCACAAAGCCCTGCGCCATCCTCCACTGCTCTCCCAGGAGGACCGGCTGGGAGCTGGCCTGTGGGGGAAGCAGCCAGGATCTGAAGCAGCACCCATACAGGCCATCTGCTTGGCAGGCTGATTCTTGACCCACTGGGACACCACCTTGCAACACCCCGGCCCAACAAACATCACCCCATACCACACACACAGGAAGGTTGTGAGGGCCTCGGTGTGGAGACCCCAGCAGCGGGGTCCCCGTCGAGAGTTGCCTCTGCTGCTGGAGACCCCTGGCAGCCAAGGAGAAGGTCTGCAGCCATTCTGCGGCCCCTCCCCTTCCCTCGCGCCTGGGCTCTCCAGATGCACCATGCCCCTTAGGCTCCCCTCGCCATGTGCCTGAGCTATCCAGGCGCGCTGCTCCCACCCCTCCCCTGGCCGGTCGGCTAGAGACCCCAAGCACCCAAGGCGAGGGTCGTTGCTGCTGCTGGAGACCCCCCGGCAGCCAAGGCAAGGGTCACCGCTGGTGCTGGAGACCCCTGCAAGCCAAGGCCAGGGTCACCATCGCTGCTGGAGACCCCCAGCACACGAGGTGAGGGTTGCCGCCGCTGCTGAAGACCCCTGGCAGCCAAGGCGAGGTCGCCAATGCTGATGGAGACCCCCAGGTACAGCAGAGCAGGTCTCTGCTGCTGCTGGAGTTCCCCTCGCAGTGCGGGGAGGGTCTCAAGCTATGCCGCGCTCCCTCCCCTTCCCTTGCTCCAGGCCTTACCAGCCCCACTGCGCCCCCTCTCTTCAGCTCGCCACCGCTGCTGCAGACCTCTGGCAGCAGAGGCGAGGGTAGCTGCTGCTGGAGACCACTGGAAGCCACGGTGAGTGTGTTCCCCTGGGCCAGGGACCCTCCCCTTCCCTTGTGTCTGGGCGCTGCTGCTGTTGGATCCCCTTGTAGTGCAGCAAAGGGCTGTAGCCGTACCACGCCCCTCCCCTTCCCTTTAGCCTGGACTTTCCAGCTGCACCGCGTTCCATCCCCTCCTTTTTCCGCTGCTGCTGGAGACCCCTGCAAGCCAAGGCGAGGGTCGCCTCCTCTGTTGTAGACCCCCAGCACCCTAGGCGAGGGTCGCCGACGCTGATGGAGACGCCTACCAGCCGAGGCGAGGGTCGCCAATGCTGATGGAGACCCCCAGGTACAGCAGAGCAGGTCTCTGCTGCTGCTGGACTTCCCCTTGCAGTGCAGGGAGGGTCTTAAGCCATGCCGCACTCCCTCCCCTTCCCTTGCTCCAGGCCTTACCAGCCCCGCTGCGCCCCCTCTCTTCACTTCTCCGCTGATGCTGGAGACCTACGGACTCAGCTGCTGGAGATCCCTGGGATCTGCGTCGAGGGTCAGCTCCACTGTTGGAGACCCCCTAGCAGCTGAGGCCAGGGTCTGCAGCCATGCCGTGGCCCCTCACCATCACTTGCGCCTGGGCCAAAATGCGGTATGTTTTTATTTATAGAATGTCTTAATTTGGAGTCTTACATGATTGTTTCAAAATGTAAATCGAGCAAATAAGCAGGTTATTAAGGAAGAGAATTGCTTGTAGAATATTGTCCTACAGAAGTATGGCTATCGTAGAATGGAAAAGCTGGGACAAAATACTAAAGGCTTAAGCATGTTGAGAAATGAACCTTGCAAGTTTTACATATAGAATTGTTTATACTATAAGACACTACTCCCACATTGTTGAAGTGTTTAACATTAATACCTAGTGTACACCGACATTAGAATTAAGGGTGCATACATAGGAATGCTAGTAAATTTGAGAATTTACACGGGAGAGGTCTGGCGTGATAGCTTGGCAGTTAAGGGGTCTGGTGCAGTAGCCTAGTAGCTAAAGTCCTCACTTCGACCATGCCGGGATCCCATCTGGACACTGGTTCTAATACCGGATGCTTTGCTTCCCGTCCAGCTCCCTGCTTGTGGCCTGGGAAATCAGTAGAGGACAGCCTAAAGCCTTGGGACTGTGCACCCATGAGGGAGATCTGGAAGAAGCCCCTGGCTTTGGATTGGCTCAGCTCTGGCCATTCTGGACACTGGGTAAATAAACCAGTGGATGGAAGATATTTCTGTGTCTCCGCTTCTCTCTGTAAACCTGCATTCCAATAAAATAAAGAATCCAAAAAGAATGATGTGGAACACTCAAAAAGACATAAGACACTTCAACAGAAAATGAAATTAGAAAATCAATGCATGATATGAGAAATTTGGCAAGGACTGACCTTGAGGAATTGAACAAATATTACAAAATCAACTGTGGACTGGCTCTTGTGAGCAGCAGGCTGAGCTACTGCCTGTGTACTGATCTCCTATGAGCTCCGATTCCAGTCTTGGCCATTCTACCTTGGATCCAGATGTCTGCTAATATGTCTGCAGAGGCAGCAGAAGAGGGCAGAGGTACTTGGGTCCCTGTCAGCTACAAGAGGGACAGAGCTCCAGGCTCCTGGCTATCCAGTGGCCCAGGCCTTGATGTCAGCCATTGAGATGGAGGATCTGTCTCCCCCTCTTTATCTACCTTGCAAATCAAGTATTTCTTAAAGAAAAATTAAAAATGAAAATAGTTGAAAGTCAAGATAAATGAAGAGCAACAGAATTAAAAAATATTTGAACTTGAAGACAGGTTCAATATTTTCTAGCCAGCTTTTAAAAAAATGTGAGAAAGGGAATGAAAGCAGCCCGAGAGCTTTGAGACCTTACTGAAATGAATATTTTCTTGGAATTCCTGAGAGGAAGAGAGTATGCCGCATATTCAATGAAACAGCTCATAACTTCCCTGATCTTAATAAGTACACCTCCAAGTACAGAAGGCCCATAGGATGTCAATTGACAGGATCAGAAAAGATCCACGTTCCCTTGACCTATTGTGGTCCGGCTCTTTTAAGTACAAACAATTGTTCATTCTCAAAAGGAAAGCACTGTCGTTTTCAAGGGGACCTCCACTAAACAAACAACATTGTCAAACAGAAATTTTATAGGCCAAGAGGGAATTGAATGGTTTATTTCAAGTTGTGAAGAAAAAGTAAGCCTATCAGCCAAAAATACTTGGCTGAGTAGAACTATCCTTTATAACTTAAATATTCTCCAAAATGAGTGAAAGTCAGGAAAGTCATCAGAATCAACTGGCCTCCTAAAACTTGTTTGAGGGAAATGTACAGACAGAAGCAAAAAAAAGGTAGCAGGCTAGCATCATGAGAACATGCAACACTTCTATTTATTCTCATTACAAAGTCAGATATACAGAGAGGAGAGACAGAGAGGAAGATCTTCCGTCCGATAGCTCACTCCGAGTGGCCGCAATGGCTGGAGCTCAGTCAGTCCGAAGCCAGGAGCGCGGGCCCCCCATGTGGGTGCAGGGTCCCAAGGCTGTGGGTCATCCTTGACTGCTTTCCCAGGCCACAAGCAGGGAGCTGGATGGGAAGCAGAGCCCCCGGGATTAGAAACAGTGCCCATATGGGATCCTGGCATGTGAAAGGTGAGGACTTTAACCACTACGCTATTGTGCTGGGCCCAAAATGGAAAACTTTGAAGCTCACCCATAACTGGATGAAAAATACTCAGAAGAAACCAACTAATTTTTAAGTGCATAGATTACTTATAATAACAGCTACTTACTGTTACTACTTATTAGCAACAGCTTTGAAAGTCAATGGACCACACTCCCAGGTAAGATAGAGTTTGGCTAAATGGATTAAAAAATAACCAAGGATATGTACCTTAAGAACTCATTAGTAAAGACACACACTGGTGAAAAGATGGGAAAAAATGTTCTACCTAAGTGGAAACCTAAAGCAAGCAGGAGTAGTGCATTAGACAAAATACACTTCAGCCAAAAGCTATAAAAAGATACAAAGATCTTCAGATAGTGATCAAGGAATTAATTCAACAATAAGATAGGACAGATTAGGTACTATATATCCAATGCCACAGCATGTCATTTTCTTAAAAAGCCTTATTATATCTAAAGGGAGGGCCCGGCAGTATGGCCTAGTGTTAAAGTCCTCGTCTTGAATGCCCCGGGATCCCATATGGATGCCAGCTCTAATCCCAGCAGCTCCACTTTCCATCCAGCTCCCTGCTTGTGCTCTGGGAAAACAGTCGAGGACAGCCCAATGCCTTGGGACCCTGCACCTGCGTGGGGGACCTGGAGGAGGCTCCTGGTTGGATCGGCGCAGCACCGGCCGTTGTGCTCACTTGGGGAGTAAACATCAGACGGAAGATATTCCTCCGTCTCTCCTCCTCTCTGTATATCTGATTTTGTAACAAAATAAATCTTTTTAAAAAACACAAACATATCTAAAGGGAGAGTCAAGCTCCAGATCAAGAAAAGTGGAGTTAAGGAATCAACTAACATGTCAGTCAAGCAAAAAAAAAAAAAAGAGAGAAAAACCACAGTTCTAGGGTATACAGACACTGACACAGCATTCATTGCAATAGCTTTAGAATATGTACTTGAATACACTAAACTTCCTCTAAGACCACATATTAAATCACAACAAAAAGTACATCATATCTTTTCTAATCACAAAAATATAAATCCAGACAAATTTGGTAATACAAAGCCATAGATTGAGGGGCGGGCCCTGTGGCTCAAGAGGCTAATCTTCCACCTTGCACACCGGCATCCATGTGGGCACTGGTTCATGTTCCGGGGAACTCACTTCCCATCTAGCCCTCAGCTTATGGCCTGCAAAAGCAGTGGAGGATAGTTCTCGTGCTTGGACCCTGCACCTGTGTGGAAGACCTCAAAGAAGCTCCTGGCTCTAGGCTTGGGATTGGTTCAGCTCCGGCCATTGCAGCCATTTGGAGAGTGAACCAGTGGACAGAAAATCTTCTCTTTGTAACATCTGCCTTTCAAATAAATCTTGAAAACAAAACCATCTGCAGATTAAATATTATGATCCTGAAATCCAAAGAAGAAATGTGGAAGAAATCCAAAAGAAAACTTAAAAATTGAATGAAATGAAAATACAGCATTTCAAAACTTACAGAAGACATCTAAAGAAATACTAAGTAAAGGTTGAAGCATTAAATGCCTACATAAAAAAGTGGAAAGGTTTCAAACAGGTTAGGTGCATTTGGGTATCTAGAGAAGGCAGAATTAACTAAATCCCAAAGTTAGTAAAGAAATAAAGATCAAACCAGCAAATGAAGAGAAAAACATGAAAGATCAGTGAAACAAAGGTTATTTCCAAAAGAAATAAAACCAGCAAACTTATAGACTAACCTAGAAACAAAACATTGAAAAGAAATTAGAGAGCTGGGCCCGGCGGCGTGGCCTAGCAGCTAAGGTCTTTGCCTTCAACGCTCCAGGATCCTGTATGGGTGCCGGCTCTAATCCCAGCAGCTCCACTTTCCATCCAGCTCCCCGCTTGTGGCTTGCGAAAGCAGTCAAAGACAGCCCAAAGCCTTGGGACCCTGCACCCACATGGGACACCTGGAAACAGCTCCAGGCACCTGGCTTCAGATCGGTGCAGCACGGGCCATTGCACTCACTTGGGGAATGAATCATCGGATGGGACATCTTCCTCTGTCTCTCCTCCTCTCTGTATATCTGACTTTGTAATGAAAATAAAATAAATGTTAAAAACAGCAAAAAGAAATTAGAGGAGAGCTGAGAAACGAAATCTAACCAACACTAGAGAAAGGTGAAAGGTCACTAGGGACTATTGTCGAGACCTGTATATGCATTCATGGTGTTCATTTTATGAAAAACGCAAATTTTAAGACCTTTTTCATCAAGATAAACAGATCTTTAATTCTGTCTTCTGCAAACTTTTTGAAACATTGTTTGGAATTTAAAGTTGATCTCATGTGAATTTAGAATAATATCACAGATTGGGGGGAAGAAGGGAGAGGGATAGAAAAATGGGAGAAGTCTGACGGACAAGTTGAAAGTAATGGCTGGGTAGAAGAACTAAGTTCTGGTCTTCTATAGTATGACAAGGTGATGACAGTTACCAATAACATGCTGTGTGTACATACATATGTGGACGCGTCTACACATTATATATAACATACAGTTAATACATATAAAGCTAGATGGAGGGAATTTGAGTGTTTCACCACATAGAAATTATCCAAGGAACTACATAACTAGATCTATTCACTCCCATTTCATCACTTCCCAATGTTTGCTTTACATGCAGCAAAACCTTACAGAGTCCCCGTGGATGCATATTTGTGTCAATTGATCTTAAAAATGTAAAAAGTTGCACTTAAAATTATGACCACCTTATATATTCAAGTAACCAGAAACTTAAAACATGAGGATTTTAATTGTTGTGGAACATTCAGACTGATTTAATGAGAAAATTATGGAGACATGCGTCTGCTAACTATTACATGCAAACAATTGGAACTATCAGGTTTTGACTGGTGCATTATTTTACCAGCAAGATTCTTTGCAATGGTGAAAAATATTCAAAAATTCACCTTTTGTTCTTACAATCTGCCACAAAGAACAAACCCTCACTTTCACTCCCTCGCTTAACTACACCTCGTGTCTTTTTCCTCCATGGCGATGTGTTATGTTTCTTTAGAAGAGCCAAGAGACTCAATACAGAGACAGCTAGAACTTATACGAGAGTTTGGTAGAGTGGCAGGGTACAAAATGACGTAACGAAAAGCAGCTATAGTGTATGCAAACAGCCCCAAGATGGAAAGGGATCTAATCAGCAAGATATCATTCAAAATAACAGAAAACTATGAAGTATCTGGGAATAAACCTAACCAAAAATGTAGGAGACCCATTTGAAGAAAACTACAAACTACTTAAAAAAGAAATTGAACAAGACCTCAGAAGATGGAGTAACATCCCATGCCCCTGGATAGGTAAAATCAGTATCATTAAAATGTCTATACTACCAAAAGCAATATATACATTCAATGCAATTCCAATCACATTACCCAAAACATTCTTCATGGAACTGGAAACAATGATTCAAAGGTTCATTTGGAAACACAAAAACCCAAGAATAGCTAGAACCATCCTGAAGCACAGGAAGTTAGCAGGGCGAATTACAGTTCCAAACCCCTGGACATACTATGGGGCAGTGGTTATCAAAACAGCCTGGTACTGGCACAAAGATAGAGAGGAAGATCAATGGAGCAGAATAGAAACACCAGAAGGGAACCCACACAGATACAGCCAAATAATCTTTGACAAAAAGACAAACGACAATCCAGGCAAATGGAAAGGTCTGTTCAATAAATGCTGTTGGGACAACTGGTTGATAGCCTGCAGAAACAAAAAGATAGACCCACATCTCTCACCATACACTAACATCAAATCTACATGGATAAAAGACCTAAACCTATATCCAGAAACCTTCAAACATTTGGAAGAAAATGTTGGAAATACTCTGCAAGATCTAGGGGTAGGTCCCGACTTCCTGAAAAGGACACCAAAAACAGCAATCAAGACACGAACAAATGAATGTATCTACATCAAACTAAGAAGCTTCTGCACAGCAAGGGAAACAATCAACAAAGTAAAAAAGCAGCCCACAGAATGGGAGAAGATCATTGCACACTACATAGGTGATATGGGGCTAATCTCCAGAATATACAAACATCTCCAGAACAACCAAAACAAACCACTCAAGAAATGGGCAGACATTTCACAAAGGAACAAACCCAAATGGCAAACAAACATGAAAAAACGCTCAGCTTTCCCTGGCAATAAGGGAAGTACAAATTAAGACAATAATGAGATACCACCTAACGCCAGTGAGGATGGCTCACATACAAAAAACCACCACCAACACTTGCTGGCGAGGATGTGGGGAAAAGGGAACCTTACTCCACTGCTGGTGGGACTGCAGATTTGTACAGCCTCTATGGGAATCAGTATGGAGAACACTCGAACAACAGAAAGTCTGCATACCATATGATCCAGCAATAGCACTCCTAGGAATATATCCAAAACAACTATTACACGAGAAACCAACATGCACTCCTATGTTCATAGCAACACAATCAATTATACAACCATGGAAGTAACCGAAATGCTTATGAGCAGAAGACTGGATAAGAAAGCTATGGTTCATTTACTCCATGAAATACTACTCAGCTTTAAACAAAATGAAAGGCAGTCTTGTAGCCAAATGGGCCCAACTGGAAACCATAATGCTAAGGGAAATGAGCCAATCCCAGACGGTTAGATACCACATATTTGCCTTAATTTAAGATGAAATGATGCCAGTTCGAAAAACAGTACCTGTAAAATGTAGTATTATTCCAAACCCAAACAGTCTGTAGCTCATGCATTAAGATATTGTGATGTAACCAATGAACCAACAATCAATGTGAGTCAAACTGCTTATGATCTACATCAAAGAATTGTAAAACCTGATATACTTTTAAGACCCTATGCTACCCAGAAATGGGGTGGGAGAGCAGAGAAATCTTCCATCTGCTTAGAATGTGAGGAAGACGTGAAGTATAACCTGTCAGGAATGGAACAAGTAACTCAAACTACAAAGACATATAGGGGGAATCAAGAGCGATCCTGACAATCTCTTAACAGGTCGTACACACAGAGCAGGGGGGCACCCCAGAGTGGAGCAGGTGGACAGGAGGAGGCTTGTATCCCAACCATGTAGACTCCCGCATCCTCACCAAGGACTATCACTACGGGCACCAAGGACTACATCCCAACCGCCAAGAAGAACACAGGGAATTGGAGTGCCTTCAGAGCCTGAGAATTCTGAGGTCATCCACCCCCATCTGGATCTCCCACATGGGATGGAAGAAGCCCAAATCCTTCCTGACAGGATCCAAGGTCATCGGAACAACAGCCAGGAGCCCTGAGCAGTCTGCAGAAACAGAAGAACAGTAAACTTCCTTTGGGACTAGGGAGAGGAGCTTTCTCTGATCCTTACTTAGTTCCAACTTTGGATCCCCACCCTCTCCTGCAAGGACCATCAGGGTCGCTGCAGAGACCCCCCCCCAAAAAAAAAAAAAAACATTACGATAGAGAACAACAAGGAAAGCTTAGAACCAGGAGGAAATGTTCGGCGTGGACTCACACATACCTTACTAGGGAGGACACAAAGATTGGTTACTCCTCACTAAAGCATTGAAGATTTCTCTGCACACCCCTCCTAAAACTGTTCTGCACCTCAACTGTTGACAAATGCCTTGTCAGAGTTATAAGCCAGTTTAGACTATCCTAAAATCTGCCAAGTTCAGCAACATTATGTTTTAACACTATAAACTGCTAAATACTCCAATGAAAATAGACACGAGACAGCTGAATAGTACCCTATAGCCATTTTAAGGTGTATAGAAGCCGGTTCCATGTATAAACTAAAATTGAAATGCCAATGAAGTACTCACAGGATGTGGTTAAGAACTTGCATTTTAACGTACTGATTACTCAATACCATCTCAATTAACTCCATCATGTTGTAAATTGTTGCCTATGTTTTGTTGTGGCTTTTAATTGATTGGGATGATATTCTGCCAGCTCTGTTTTCAGACCAGAGATGGTCTCCCCAAGAAACCTGGAGTTTATCTGGACAATAAGATGCTGGACACGATGCAAACTACATGGTTGCTATGACAGAATCTTGACTTAATTTGAACTGTAATACTGCAACAAGGTGGAACAATCCACCATGGGGGGATGGCATGGGGAGGGGTTGGGGGAATCCCAGAGCCTATGAAACTGTCACGTAATGCAACGTACTTCATAAAAAAAGTGAGGGAATTGTAACTCAAATAATCCACAAGTCTAATTTTCATTGTAGTTAGACTTCCTCTAGAGCTAATAAGTAGGTCCATTGTCTAATTTGATCATCATTAATTTCCCACTTTTTACCCACAGCTGTCCAAAGAATAAAAATCCAAAACACATCTAGCCAGAAGGCAGAAAATACAAGCTAAAAATTATGGAATTCTCACAAGTTGGGTACTTAACCAGGAACAGGTGTACTTTTCCTAACATTGGTGAGCTATAGAACTCACATACACTGTCTCTTTCAACCAGTCTTTAAAATGTTTGTGGAGAATGCTCATGAAAGCCAACGTATGGATTTCAAGTCTGTATGGAAACTTCTCTTTTGACTCCATTTTTACGGACTTTGTGAAGCATCCCACTTCCTACTTCCACAAACACCTCCACGAGGCAGAGAAGCGCCAGACTTTCATCCTTGTCTGATCTTCTCCTATCTCGGTATTGAGCGTTTGAGCATTACTCCCACGTTTGTCTACACGAGGAATGTTGCTGGCCAATGCTGACAAATTAACGTCTAGTCCAACGCACATGTCAGTTTCTCTACCATGCCGTAACAGTAAAAACTTCAGAAGTACTCTCAACATTATGGCTTTTCTAGAAATCACTTGGTCCCTAAATGATGGAAAACAATCCTTACTAACATGTATGCATAATTCCAGTAAGGCAAATCTCACTTGGAATTCACACAGCTCATCAGAAGCTCCGAGATCAAGAATGATCTACTAGGTGATGCTAGGGAACGTGGGGCTATGCTTAACAGACGAAGCTGTAACAGCCTAACGGAAAATTGAGACATTGAATTTTTAGTAGGAAATGAGCTAAAAGCAGATAACTATTTAAGAACCTTAATTGGGTGAAGTTCATGCTCACACAAGCAATCTTTCTTTACAATTCTTGCTTGCATGTGTGTTTAGGAAGTTTCAGCCCCGTGCATATGGAGTAATTCTGACATACTAGTTATCCTTGAAAAAAAGGCCAGCATTGGTTTAGGAATGGGCTACCAACATGGGATATGTTCAGCTCACAATGTACTGGCCTTCAGTATTTTAGTTGGAGAGTTAAGATTTTGGACCTGGTGAGGTGGCCTAGCAGTTAAAGTCCTCGCCTTGAATCCCATATGGGCACTGCGTCTACTCCTGGCAGTCCCGCTTCCCATCCGGCTCGCTGCTTGTGGCCTGGGAAAGCAGTTGAAGATGGCCCAAAGCCTTGGGACCCTGCACCCACATGGGAGACCTGGAGGAGGACCTGGGCTCCTGGCTTCAGATCGGCTCAGCTCCAGCTGTTGCGGCCACTTTGCGGAGGGAATCATTGGACAGAAGATTGTCCTCTCTCCTTTCTACATGTCTGGCTTCCCCCCAAAAATAAATAAATCTTTAAAAAATATTCTTACTGTAAAGTCAGATTTACAGAGAGGATGAGGAGACAGAATAATCTTTCATTTGCTGAGCCACTCCAAGTGATTGCAACAGTTGGAGCTGAGCCAGGAGCTTCTAGGTCTCCCCTGCCAGTACAGGGCCGCAAGGCTTTGGGCTGGCTTTGACTGCTTCCCCAGGTCACAAGCAAGAAGCTGGATGGGAAGTGGAGCAGCTGGGATACAAGTGAGTGAGCAGCCCTGTGGGATCCTGGCACTTGCAAAGGTGTCGACTTTAGTCAGTAGGCTACTGCTCCGGGTCCAGTTGGAGATTGGTCACTCAAATGTTTACGGTTAAAGATCCTGATAAGCCATAGAATGCGTTTACATGTAAAATAGTAGCAAGTGAGTACAGCATGGTTTTGCACATGATTTCCTGCACATCTGCAGGTAAGTAGTTCAAGAGTTGTTCAAATGATAGCAGACACAATCCCTCTGGCAATGTATTTCACTGGAACTGTTCATCTTATTGAGAGTTTCTGGCAGCAAAGCATGATATTCCAACAATTCCTTCATTTTGCTTGACTGAAAAAAAGAAAAAGCTGCCCAGTGACTGCAGTAGACCTTGTTCTTAAGGTAAGATTACCAGGGAACTAAGCAAAAACATACATTCAGAATATTTGATTTGTTGATGTCCGTTTGGCATTGGTAGGGGACTTGTGCATTGTTTTCTGCAATAAAAAACATGGCATCACACAGTCAATCTTTCCAAGGCTTCAGGGAACTGGCCTCGCTTCTCCTACCCAACTCTCAGTAGACTGCAACTGAGAATTACAGTCATGTTTTTGGAGTTCTTTGAGGTTAGACAATGTGATTTCAGTCTCTGGCTCTTTCCACAAACCAAAATTTATAATCAGCACTTATTGATAGTTTTACGCTATTGAATAATTTTCAGTCCTGTAAGACGTCGGAGAGGATGCTGGCAAATGCTTTCCTCCTATACATCACTCCCAAGTTACTTAGCTCCCCTCAGTACCTTCCCATCAGCATTCCAAGTGCCTCATTTACTCCAACTCCCTGGTTTCTGATGAGATGGAAATAGATATTTTAAGAGGATCTTCTCTCTCTCTCTCTCTCTCTCTCTCTCTCTCTCTCTCTCACACACACACACACACACACACACAAGAAGTCATAGTATATTTCTCCCATGGGAAGGGATGACTGATCAAGAAGGATGGCTGTTTTAAATTTTATTATTTATTTGAAAGAATGGAGGCAAGTAGACACTTGCCTCTTATACTTACTGAAATAAACCAGTCCCCCAAAGACAAATGGGTTCCTTCCTGTTTGTTAGCTAATACAGAGTACAGAAGTGGAATATGACTGAAACTGACACCTTGAGATTTGATTAATGTTTATAACCCTCATCTGTACTCTTGAGAAATCGTGGTTTTTCTACTTACTACTTGTGGAATTCTTTAATGGAGGATTAAACTTGTGGTTATAAACTCAAAGTATGCTGCAGTGAAAAGTTAAACAAAAATTATAAGGGAAGGAGGAGAAAGGGCGAGAGTGTGGCAGAAGGCTAGACAGGTTGGGAAATCTCATTATGCTCTTAACTTTAAGTAAAATACAAGGAATGTATTCCAGTTAAATAAAACTTTACAAAAAAGAGAGGAGAGTAAGAGAATAGAGAAAGATTTTCTATTAACCGATTTAATCTCAATATGCCTGCCACAGCATGGGCTAGGTCAGACCAAAGGCAGCTGTCAGATATCCATCCCCAGGTGTATGCGGATGGCAGGAACCTAGCTGTTCAGATTATCACTTGGTTACTTCCAGGGTTCATTAAGATGAAGTTAGTATACTTGGCATATGCTTGCTAAGAGGGAATCTCAACTGAACTTGAACTATGGTTACGCAACAAGGTGGAGGAACCCACCATGGGGGGAGGGTGTGGGGAAGTGTGGGGAGAATCCCAGTTCCTATGGAATTACAACACAATGTAATTAATGAATAAATTTAATAAAAAACAAAACAAAAACAAAGCAAAAGCAAAAAAAAGATGAAGTTTAGAGCCCGCAGTTGAAGCAGCATTGGAATCCAGACCCCATGATATGGGCTACAGGAGTCCTCCAGCATCATCTTAATCTCTGCCAACATTTGCCTAGGGATGATATTTTAAACAGTTTAACCATAATAGTAGCAGGAACTAACTTAATCACATGCCTTTAGCAAGTAGGAAAACAAAATGTGAAGCCTGGACTTTGCCACCCAACATCCCTCCCCACGACCTCCCCTACCCTGGCGCTTTACCTTAGGTTCCCTAATTTTGGTGTTTCTGCTATGTGAAGTAGGATTCAAGTTACAGCTTTTCCATGAGCCAAAATGAGTTATGAGCACTTCATGTATTTGTCAAGAAACTTCTCTGTGCCTTGGTTTCTCATCTGTTGAATAGGATCACTGATTCCTACCTTCTGAAAGTCAGTGATAGTGTGCTTGGTGTAACACTTGGCATGCAGAACGTAGCATTGTTGTTGCCATCTGTGGATCCACTTGCAAAGTATTAATCAGAAATTGGATTCCCTACATATTACATGAATATTTCTCAAATTTGAAATCTAAGAATAGGATGGCTTATCTGTAGGTTCCTTAGTTTAGGGACTGCTATGCTGCTGGTTTGACCTAGGCACATAGAATGTACATATCAATATGTAATATTGTACCAAAAGACATACTCATAACCCAGGCTCAGAAATGACTAATCAAATCCTCAAACAGCATCAAGTGCTCATATAGACAGTATGAAAAGTACAGGTTCACAAATATTTCTTTTCCACATATATTCTTTATACAATGTTAACATTGTTATGGGAAAATAGCTGAATAGTTCCTTTTGTCCTTGCCAGCAAAGTGACACAACAAGAGGGTAACAGAGCCGGCATTTCTCAACATGCTCCTCTTTATTTTTCTCTAATTTAAATCTAGGCATCCCAGCCTGGACGAGTCACTCTTTATGGACCTAAACTGCTCAAATAGTGGACAATTGCTTAATAAATCATTCTCCAACTCTCTCCCCCATATCCAGCCACATGCTGTGATGCATGACTTCTGGCCTTGTCCGAAGGCTTCTCTAAGCCAGTGACTCACCATAGCTCTATTACCATGAAGCCAAAGATCAGCAGTCTCCTTATGTACAAACTGTCGCTGCAAGTTTGATCAGTTTCTTTATTGCATGAGTAGGTACCGTTTATGACTCAGCCAAAACTTTTCTCATGGCAATAACAAACACAAATTAAGGATAAAGGGCCCGGTGGTGTGGCTTAGCGGCTAAAGTCCTCGCCTTGAAAGCCCCGGGATCCCATATGGGCACCAGTTCAAATCCCGGCAGCTCCACTTCCCATCCAGCTCCCTGCTTGTGGCCCGGGAAATCAGTTGAGGATGGCCCAATGCATTGGGACTCTGCACCCGCATGGGAGACCTGGAAGAGGTTCCTGGTTCCCGGCATCGGATTGGCGTGCACCGGCCATTGCGGCTCACTTGGGGAGTGAATCATTGGACAGAATATCTTCCTCCCTGTCTCTCCTCCTCTCTGTATATCTGACTTTGCAATAAAAATAAATAAATCTTGAAAAAAATAATAAAATAAAACAGAAGCCAAGAAGCAGCTCTAGACTTACCAGCCATGCAAAAGGGAGGCGCATGCTTGCAGTCTGCCCTTTGGAACGAATTCAGGACCTTGGGCTGAAATAAAATGAATAAATCTTTGAAAAAATCTAAAGATAAAAAGGAACACTCTAAGTAAATGTACTTTTAAACCAAAAACCTTATTTTTTTCCCAACAGTTTTGATAGGTTGGCAGGGGAAGAGTCTACAACAATGTTTGTGTGAGTGCACTTCAAGACACCAATGGGAAAAAATGGAAATTAAGTGCAAGTGCAAAAAAACACTTGAAATCTCTGCAGTTTTTTGTAATTTTTTTCAGAAACTTGAAGACCACTGGGTTCATGGATTTTAGGGCTTTTTCTTTTGCACCAAACTTCTATTTCAATTGCACTTTGCCAGAACTTTTTACCCACTCTTGCAGATGATCTCAAATCCATCAAAGCAAACTATCTCCATGGATTTTTCTTCAACTGAATCTCAGTGGAAGAAAATCCAAGGGTACACAGTACTTACTTCCACCTGATTTTCTAACTTCAAAGCAAGATTACTATGATACTCAAAATCACCATTACTTTTTCTATTGCTTTAAGATATTGAGATGTGACATCTCATTTCTAGTCAAGTCAGGCTTAATTATTTGGATCTACTCTCACTGATAAGCAGTAAAGCTAAATTTAAAGCATCTTTCTTAGCAACTGAAAAGCTGGCAAAACAGTATCTGGCAAAAACTGACAGGACCAAAAAGAACCTCATGCGATAAAACCTGAGAGCTGCTTTTGTGGGCTCTGTGACCTGAACACATTTGGTAGTAACATTTAGGAGAGGGTCAGACATCAGAGCCCTGTGTCTGCTGGAAGTTGAGAAGCTACTAGCAGACACACTCCCAAAAGTTTCCACTGGACATCAGTTAGAATAAATGAGACACAGTAGAGTCCTCATATACCCTTCCAGCCCGAGATTATATAGATGTATTTTTAAAGATTTTTCTTTGTAAAGGCAGATCTATACAGAGAAGGAAAAATAGGAAGATCCTCCATCTGCTGATAAAGTGACAATGGTCCGAGAGGAGTTGATCCGAAGCCAGGAGTTAGGAGCTTTTTCTGTGTCCCCAGGCTTTGGGCCATCCTATTGTGCTTTCCCAGGCTGCAAACAGGGAGCTGGATGGGCAGTGGAGCAGCAGACATGCAGTGGCACCCATATGGGATCCTGGTGACTTCCAGGCAAGGATTTAGCCACTAGGCCACTGTGCTGGGTCCTTGGGATCATAGTTTAAGGGAATTAATTTCAAGTCCTGAGCATCAATGAGGGGGTCGCAGGTGGGTAGGGAAGAGGTAAATCCTCTCCAGAGAGGTTAGTTTTCTGAGACCTCCACATTTATTGCTATATACAAACTTGCAAAATAATCTGTATGAAAGATTAGGTACACCAGGAAATAGGATATCAAGAGTGAGAAAAAGCAGAAGTAGATCCACGAATTGCACATTGAGAAACAGTAACCATGGGAAATGTGATCAACATTGTCTTTAAAGCAATAAAATACAAGCAGATTTAGAAGCAGAAGCAAAAGACATGGACTTGAAAATGATCTACTAGAACTTCTGGAAATGAAATTTTATACACAAAGTATTACCAAATCAATAGATTTAGTCTATTAGACATACTTGACATGGGCAAAGCAGGCAGGCAGTGAGGGACAGGAAGCTGAATACTGCCAACACCCTAGCCATCCGCACTGCCATCTCCTCCAGGCTATTTCCACATGGCCAAAGCCTCAGCACACATGCTCTGCATCCTGCAGCTAAGCCTCACTTTGCATCAGGTACCAGGTGTCCTTAACCACCATAAGGAGCTCACCACACATACTATAGCTACACTCCTTATGCTAGAAGGAAAATGTAACCCCAGCCAGGTGGGGAAATTGTCCCTTTTGAGATTGCCTGCACACATTATCTGAGTGAAGACTGTTCTTTTGTCCTACTGTTCATCTGTCTCTCCTTTGTGTTCTTATTTGTAGAATGACAAAAGCCTGCAGTTGAAGTCTAGCTGGGGCGGGCGGGTGGGTGGGGGGCTGGCAGGAGCTGAGCCTCGCCAACTACCTCCAGGGCTCCTGAGCCCTACAACACCACCAGAAGGCTGCATTTCCCACCATTAGTAAACTGAGATCAAAGATGTTGTAGAGCATGGAGGTGCAAAACATGTTAAGAGACAAACAGAACTCCTGACATGATGGTTGAAAATGAATCCCAACCTGTTTAATCCGAGTTCTAGGATTTCCAGAAAGAAAGACAATGAACAGAGGTAGTCTGAGGTTTCTCCATAGTAACTGTCTACACGTTTTTTAAATGCCACTTATTTCTTCAAAAGCATCTGATTTTCATGAAAACAATCACTGGAAAACTATTTTGTTACTTTAAATAAAAATGACAGCATTGTAAAATAACAGACAACAGTTCCCGGGCTTGGCAAAACATAGCACTACACAGGGGAAACATACATAAAGCATATGATGGGGAACAAGAGGCCCTGACCATAGGAGTATCTTTAGCTCGGTAGCAACAAGCAGACAGCAGTTCCCGGGCTTGGAAGCATTTTGCACTTGCATAGGTGTTGCACACAAAAAGGCATACGATGGGGTACAAGAGGCCTAGACCCAATCTCACAGCCTCTGCTGTTCCTCTGCCAACAGATCAACCCGCAGTTACAACACAAGGGTGCCCACCCACTCATGTGCATCAGTAAAGTCCTATTGTTCCATAACTCTGGCAGTCTGTACCGCGACCTTGTTCATTGTCACCAAGGTAACTGGTGGTGGCGGCTGCTGATGTACTGACTATGGTGGTCGCCATTATGCCAGTCTCTTTTATTCTTTATCAGGCAAACAGAGGCCTCTCCGTTAGTCCCAACAGGCACAGGCAGGATTCAGGGCAGGGGCTGAAGAACAGCAGAATTGCAATTGCCATTCCAGCACGCTGTCAGGGTGCACTGGAACGTGGTGTCATTTACTTCAGAGGTGTTTTCTGTATGTGAGAGAGAAACATGGGGATAACACAGGCAGACACAAGCTTCAAATTCAAGGAGCTGAGGTTCACCCACATGAGTGAGTCCTCAAGTTCAGAGGAATGATGGAACTAATAGATTCCACAGGAATCATTGCATTCCTAAAGAAGGGAAAACGGGGTGCTTGCCAGTCATGTCCAAACCCCACAAAGCTGCCACGTAGAGAAGGTGGGTATTTTCCCTGTGGTAATAACAGGGGAATGATAAGCAAAAGCACAGGCAGAGATTATGCTATTTATAAAGGGAGGGCCAGACCCCCAACAGCTGGGGTCACACACCAGACAGTCTGATAGTCTGGTTAAAATAGAAACTGGCAGGAAATGTCGGAACCTGGTGCTCATAGCAGAAAAACAAGATAAAGAGAGGGGTGCTTCACAAATACTAACATACTTACATAATATATAAAGGCCTAATATACCTGCCTGAGGGGGAACCTCTCACGGAGGCCCCAGCAGAGATGGAGAGGGATTCTGAGGGGGACCCTCGGGCTGAGGACCCAGCAGAGGGGTTCCTGAGTGGGACCCTCTCACTGAGGACACAGCAGAGAGGGGAGGTCCGAGGGGGACTCTCGCGGAGGCAAGAACAGAGGGGGTCCCAAGAGGGACCCTCTCGCTGAGGCCCCAGCAGAGAGAGAGGGTGATACGAGAGGAAACTTCTTGCTGATGCCCCAGCAGAGGGGGTCCCGAGGTGGTCCCTCTCTCGCTGAGGCCCCAGGAGAGGTGGTGCCCAGGGGGACCCTCTCGCAGAAGACCCAGCAAAGTGGTAGTGAGACTCAGGGCTCTCTCTCACTGAGGCCCCAGAAGACGGGGTCCTGAGTGGGACCCTCTGGTTGAGTCCCCAACAGAGAGAGGGTCGGGCTCTGATGATCTCTCTCGCTGAGGCCCCAGCAGAGGGGTTCCGAGGGGAACCCTCTCGCTGAGGCCCCAGCAGCGAGGAAGGGCTTGCCGGGGGTCCCACTAGCTGAAGCCCAGGTAAAGAGGGGGGTCTGAGGAGGACCATCTCGCTGAGACCTAGACAGAGGGGCTCACGAGATGGACCATCTTGCAGATGCCCCAGCAGATAGGGAGGTGTTGGGGGGACCAAGGGTCCCTCTCACTGAGGCCCCAGCAGAGTGGGTCCCGAGCAGGACCTTCTCGCTGAGGCCCCAGTAGGCAGAGAGAGAGAGAGAAAGGGCGGTCGATGGTCCTTCTCCCTGAAGCCCCAGCAGACTGGGTCCCGAGGGGGAACCTCTCGCTGAAGCCCGAGCAGCGAGGAAGGGAGGGTCCGAGGGAGACCTTCTCCCTGAAGCCCCAGCAGAGTGGGTCTCAAGGGGGACCCTCTTGCTGAGGCCCCAGCAGAGGAGGTCCCAAGGTGGACGATCTTACTGTGGCACCAGCAGAGGTGGTCCCGAGGGAAAACCTCTCGCTCTGGACCCAGCAGAGGGGTTTGCGAGGGGAACCCTCGCTCTGCGGCCCCAGCAGCGATGGAGGGGACCGCAGGGGTCCCTTTCGCTGAAGCCCAGCAGAGGGGCTCCAGAGTGTGACCCTCTTGCTGAGGCTCCAGCAGAGACAGAGGGGTTATATGAGAGGGGTATCCTCTTCCTGAGGCCCGAGAAGATGGGGTATCCGAGGCTTACCTTCCTGCTGAGGCTCCAGCAGAGAGGGAGGGCGTGTCCGAGGGGGACCTCTCACTGAGGTCCCAGCAGAGATTGAGGGGTGCTCGGGGGTTCGTCTCGCTGAGGCCCCAGCAGCTAGGGAGGGGGTCTCTGGGAGTCCCACTCGCTTAGGCCGCAGCAGACGGGGTCCCCAGGGGGACCCTCTCTCAGAGGCCCCAGCAGAGATAGAGGCTCTGGCTAGGAGGGTCCCTCTCGCTGAGGCCCCAGCAAAGAAAGGGTCCCTCTCGCTGAGGCCCCAGCAGACGGGGTCCCGCGGGGGCCAATCTTGCTGTGGCCCCAGTAGAGGTTGTCCCGAGTGGGACCCTCTTGCTGAGGCCCCAGCTGTGAGGGAGGGAGGGTGAAGGTGACCCTCACCCTGAGGCCCCAGCAGATAAGGAGGGGGGCTCCAGGTGTGCATCTCGCTGAGGCCCCAGCACAGGGAGTCCTGAGGGGGTATCCTCTCGCTGAGGCCCCAGCAGCGAGGGAGGGGTTGCCGGGGGTCCCTCTAGCTGAAGCCCAGGCAGAGGGGTTCCAGAGGGTAACCCTCTCATTGAGGCTCCAGCAGAGAAGGAGGCGGTGTCCGAGGTGGACCCTCCTCCTGAGGCCCGAGGAGAAGGGGCCCTGAAGGGTACCTTCTCACTGAGGCTCCAGCAGAGAGGGAGGGGGCGTAAGATGGGGACCCTCTCACTGAGGCCCCAGCAGAGATGGAGGGGTGCTGGGGTCAGTATCACTGAGCCCTAGCAGCGAGGGAGGGGGGCTCTGGGGGTCCCTATCGCTTAGGCCCCAGCAGGCGGGGCTCCGAAAGGGACCCTCTCTCAGAGGCCACAGCAGAGATTGAGTCTCTGGCTGGGAGGGTCCCTCTCGCTTAGGCCCCAGCAGAGAAACGGTCCCTCTCACTGAGGCCCCAGCAGAGGTTGTCCAGAGTGGGACCCTCTCACAGAGGCCCCAGCAGAGAGAAGGAGGGTCCGAGGAACACACTCTCACAGAGGCCCCAGCAGAGGGGCTCCCCAGGGTGACCCTCTCACTGAGGCCCCAGCAGCTAGTAGGGGGGCTGTGGTGGTCCCTCTTGCTGAGTCCCCAAAGTGGAGTCCCGAGGGGGATCCTCTCGCTGAGGCCCCAGCAGAAACAGACAGAGAGAGAGGGGAAGACGAGGGTCCCTCTTGCTGAGTCCCAAGCACTGGAGTCCCGAGGGGAACCCTCTCGCTGAGGCCCCAGCAGAAACAGAGAGAGAGAGAGAGGAAGACGAGGGTCCCTCTCGCTGAGGCCCCAGCAGAATGGGTTCGGAGTGGGACCCTCTCGCTGAGGCACCAGCAGCGTGAGGGTCCCTCTTGCTGATGCCCCAGCTGAGGGTGTCCCAAGGGGGACACCCTCGCTAAGGTCCCAGCAGACAGAGATGTGCGGTCCGAGGGGGACCCTCTCATTGAGGCCCCAGCAGAGGAGGTACCAAGGTGGACAATCTCGCTGAGGCCCCGAGTGGTCTCTTTTGCTGAGGCCCCAGCAGTGAGGGAGGAGTCGCCAGGGGTCCCTCTCTCTGAGGCCCCAGCAGACGGGATCCCTATGGAGACCCTCTCACTGAGGCCTTAGCAGAGAGAGGGGGGCGAGGGTCCCACTCCCTCAGGCCCCAGCAGAGAAAAGGGGGAGTCCAAGTGCTAACTTCTCTCGGGTCCCCAGCAAAGAGAGAGAGAGAGAGGGGTGCCAAGTGTCCCTCTCTTTGAGGCCCCAGCAGAGGGGGTCCCTATGGAGATGCTCTCGCTGAGGCCCCAGCAGCGAGGGAGGGGGCACTGGGGAACCCTCTCGCTGAGGCCCCAGTAGAGGGTGTCTCAAGGGAGTTCCTCTCGATGAGGCCCCAGCAGAGATGGAGGGGGTATCCGAGGGGGACCCTCTTCCGAGGCCCGAGGAGTGGGGGTCCCGAGGGGTACCTTCCTGCTGAGGCTCCAGCAGAGATGGAGGGGTGCTAGGGGGTCCATCTCGCTGAGGCCCCAGCAGCAAGGGAGGGGGGCTCTGGGGGTCAGTCTCGCTTAGGCCACAGCAGAGGGGGTCCCGAGGCAGACCCTCTCTCAGATGCCCAAGCAGAGATAGAGGCTCTGGCTGGGAGGGGCCCTCTCACTGATGTTCCAGCACAGAGACAGGGATCTTCTCCCTAAGGCCCAAGTAGAGGTTGTCCCGAGGGGGACCTTCTCACTAAGGTCCCAGCAGTTAGAGAGGGAGGGTCCGAGAGTGACCCTCTCGCTGAGGCCCCAGCAGAATGGGTCCCCAGGGTGACCCTCTCGCTGAGGCCCCAGCAGAGAGAAAGGGGGATCTGAGAAAGAACCTCTCGCTGACCCCAGCAGAGTGGGTTCCGAGGGGTACCTTCTCGCTAAGGTTCCAGCAGAAAGGGAGGGGGTGTCCCACTGGGGACCCTCTCGCTGTGGCCACAGCGGAGATGGAGGGGTGCTTGGGAGTCCTTCTCGCGTAGGCCGCAGCAGCAGAGGGGGGTGCTGGGGGACCCTCTCGCTGAAACCCCAGCAGAGGGGGTCTCAAGGGAGTCCTTCTCGATGAGGACCCAACAGATGGGATCCCGAGGGGACCCTCTCGCTGAGGCCCCATCAGAGAGAGAGAGAGAAAGGGTGTGGTTGTGAGTCCCTCTCGCTGAGGTCCCATCAGAGAGAGAAAGGGGATGGTTGTGAGTCCCTCTCACTGAGGCCCCGGCATCAAGTGAGTGGGGCTCTGGGGTTCCTCTCACAGAGGACCCAGCAGAGAGGTAGTGGGACTCTGGGGTCCCTCTCACTGAGGCCCCAGAAGACGGGGTCTTGAGGGGGTCCCTCTGGCTGAGTCCCCAACACAGAGAGAGGGTTGGGCTCTGAGGATCTCTCTCGCTGAGGCCCCAGCAGAGAGTGTAGGTGGCACTGGGGGTCCCTCTTGCTGAGGCCCCAGCAGAGGGATTCCAGAGGGGACCCTCTCACTGGGGCCCCAGCAGCGAGGAAGGGGTCACCGGGGGTCCCACTAGCTGAAGCCCAGGTAGAGAGAGAGGGGGGTCCGACGAGGACCATCTCGCTGAGACCCAGGCAGAGGGGCTCACGAGATGGACCATCTTGCAGATGCCCCAGCAGATAGGGAGGGGATGGAGGGGGGGCCAAGGGTCCCTCTCACTGAGGCCCCAGCAGAGTGGGTCCCCAGGAGACCGGCTCTTGTGGCTCGTTTGGAGAGTGAATCATCGGACGGAAGATGTTTCTCTCTGTCTCTTCTCCTCTCTGTATATCTGACTTTGGAATAAAATTAATAAATCTGTTTTAAAAAAAAAAGGTAGGGCAGCACCGGGCACCCTCGAGGCCACCAGGACTCACTGCAGGATGCTCATCCAAGGCTCTCCTGCCAAATCAATGGAAGCACCCCAGCTCAGAGAGGCATTTACTCTCAATGACACTCTTTTAAGAGCTTGCACACAAGTCCCATGACGGAAGCCATATGCACGCCCTGGGGTTCTGCATTGACAGCTAAAAGCAGTCTAGAGTCACAGCACAGCACACAGCATGCTCCCTCGCAGGAGGCCAGCAGCTTTCTGTCTTTTCCTTCCTCCCTTCTGCCTCCCTCTGTCCTCTTTTCTTGGAAGCACAGAGGAACAGAGAGGGAGAGACAGAATCTTTCTTGCATCTGCTGGCTCACATCCCCAACGACCACCACCAGAGCCAGCTGTGGCTGGGTCAGGACATGCCCAGGAACCAGGAGCTCCCTCCAGATCTCCCAAAGGGGCACAGGGGCACACGGGTACAGGGGCACAAGCCCCTGCAGCATCCTCCGCTGCTCTCCCAGGAGGATCGGCAGGGAGCTGGACTGCAGGGGAAGCAGCCAGGATTTGAAGCAGCACCCGTACAGGCCATCCACCTGGCAGGCTGGGGCTTGACCCACTGGGACAATTCCCTGCACCACACCACACCACACCATACCAATCCTGGCTGGACCCTTCAGCAGCTCCTTCACCAGGCTGCTGAAGGTGCCTGTCCCCCTGGCTTGCACAACTTATGGCATTCCGTGCTGTGAGAGCAGCCAGTACAGATGAGGGATCCAGGCATGTTGCTACTCTACCTGTCCTGGGGAGAAGGACCTCTGTGAAGAACAGATGTCAGCTGTTGGGATGTCTTGTGGAAGATGGCACATCAGCGGCGGCCGACGGTCCACAGCTGACCAGCAGGAGGAAGAGTCTTGAATCCAGAAGGATCCATGGAGGAGGGTGAAGCACTCCCTGGTGAACAAGAGGGCAGCAGCATCTGGCTGGAGGCTGTGAGGCCAAATTCCTGCCTCCAAAGCACATGACAGGGATGGCTGACCCCTCAAGTGCTAGCTAGAGATAGGAAAGGCAGCTTTGTGCACCCTGTTGTGTGCAGGAAGCACAGGCCCTGAAAGCCCTACCTTGTGCGGGCCTTGGTGGCTCCCCAGCCATCATCATATGTGCTGGGCAGTAGGGCTGCATGTTGCAGGGTGCTTTCTTTAGCAGTTAGGGCCTGGGACTTCCTATTGCAGATGGCTGGTGACCTCTGGTGCCTACTTGCCCATCCACTTGGCTCCTGGCTTAGGAGCCCACATGCCCAGACACCACTCAGCTAGGCCAAGGCAGGCCGAGTAGTGTATCACCCTAACCACCACCCAACACATGCAAAAGTACATGAAGCCGGGGCCCATCAGCGTGGCCTAGTGGCCAAAGTCCTTGCCTTGAACTCGCCGGGATCCCATATGGGCACTGATTCTAATCCCGGCTGCTCCACTTCCCATCCAGCTCCCTGCTTGTGGCATGGCAAAGCAGTCGAGGACGGCCCAAAGCTTTGAGACCCTGCACCCACATGGAAGACCCGGAAGAGTTTCCAAGTTCCCAGCTTCGGATTGGCGTGCACCAGCCATTGCGGCTCACTTGGAGAGTGAATCATTGGACAGAAGATCTTCCTCTCTGTCTCTCCTCCTCTCTGTATCTCGGACTTTGTAATAAAAAATAAAGGTCCATGAAGCCCTGTTGGCAGCCCATCAAGGAGCTGCTCCACTTGCCAAAGAATTCCCGGAGCCTGCATCTCAGGGTGCTCTGTGAGGAATGTGGGTGGCGGTAAGGTTTCCCGGGACCTCATCTGGCCAAGTACAACCCCAGTGTGCTGGTGTTTAACACCAGCCCTGAGAGGGCTCTGAGGACGCAGGCATGGGACTCCAGCTCCCTGAGGGCCTGTGGGCATGCTGATGTGGGAGTCCATCTGCCAGGGTTCTTTAAGTGCCCTGCTGTTAAAGGCACCCTGACACTTCCTATCACAGAGGCCTGGGCTGATGCTAGGCCCCAAAAGTCCTCCTCCCTCTCGGGCTTTGGTATGTGGGCTGTTCGGCCTTGGAGCCCTGATCTTTCAACAACACGTGTACCAGAATACTGTCCGGGACCCCCACCTGATGCTAGGATGGCTCAGGTTGGACTGTCTAGAGGTCAGAAAGCCTGAGCCCACCAGGGGTAGAAAGGGCAGCTTGGGGCCCAGCGCCATAGCCTAGCAACTAAAGTCCTCACCTTGGATGCACTGGGATCCCATATGGGCACCGGTTCTAATCCCGGCTGCTCCACTTCCCAACCAGATCCCTGATTGTTACCTGGGAAAGCAGTAGAGACTGCCCAAAGCTTTGGAAACTTGCACCCACATGGGAGATCTAGAAGAGGCTCCAGGTTCCCGGCTTTGGATCGGCGTGCACCAGCCATTGTGGCTCACTTGGGGAGTGAATCATCGGATGGAAGATCTTCCTCTTTGTCTCTCCTCCTCTCTGTATATCTGACCTTGGAATAAAATAAATAAATGTGTAAAAAAAAAAAAAAAAAAAAAAGAACGAACTAACGAACGGCGGCTTTGGGCACCCTCTCGTGGCCACCAGCACTCACTGCAGGACGCTCCACCAAGGCTCTCCAGCATGGATGAAGGTCCTCTGCTGCCGGACCCCAGCATGAAGGAGCGTCCTCTGCTGGCAGACCCAAAAAGAGAGGAGGGTCCTGTGCTGCAGGACTCCAGCAGAAAAGAGGGTCCTCTACTGCCGGACGCCAGCATAGAGGAGGATTCTCGGATGTCGGACCCAACAGAGAGGAGGGTCTTCTGGTGCTGGATTAGGCAGAGAAGAAGGTCCTCTGGTGCTGGAACTCAGCAGAGAGGAGGGTGCTCCGCTTCTGGACCCCAGCACAGAGGAGTTTCCTCTGCTGCTGGACCACAGCAGAAGACAAGGCTTCTCTGGTGTTGCACTACAGCAGACAGGAGGGTCCTCTGCTGCCAGACCCCAGCAGAGAGGAAGGTCCTCTGCTGCTGCACCCCAGCAGGGAGGAGGGTCCTTTGCTGCTGGACCCAGTCAGAGAGGGCGGTCTTCTGGTGCCGGGCCCCAGCAGCAGTTGAGGGTCCTGTGCTGCAGGTCCCATGCAGAGGGGGGCCCTCGGGTGCCGTGCCCCAGCAGCAGAGGAGGGTAATCTGGTACCACACGCCAGCAGGGAGGTGGTTCCTGTGGTGCCGGACACCAGTAGAGGTAGGGTCCTCTGCTGCTGGACCCCAGCAGTGAGGAGGGTCCTCTGCTGCTGGACCCAATTAGAGAGGGGAGTCCTCTGGTGCTGGGCCCCAGCAGCAGTTGAGGGTCCTGTGCTGCAGGACCCATGCAGAGAGGGGAGTCTTTTGGTGCCGGACCCAAGCAGCAGAGGAGGGTACTCTGATGCAGGACCCTAGGAGCAGAGGACGGTCCTCTGGTGCCGGACAACAGCAGGGAGGATGGTCCTGTTGTACCGGACCCCAGCAGCAGAGGAGGATCCTCTGGTGCCGGAACCCAGCAGAGAGAGATTCCACTACTGTCGGACCCCAGCAGAGAGGAGGCTCCTTTGCTGCAGGAACACAGCAGAGAACAGGGTCCTCTGCAGCCGGACCCCAGCAGAGGGGAGGGTACTCTGATGCCGAACACCTGCAGCAGAGGGGGGTCTTCTTCTGCTGTACCCCAGCAGAGACCAGGGTCCTCAGCTTCCTGTCCCCGGTAGGAAGGAGTGTCTTCTGGAGCCTGACCCCAGCAGAGAGGTCCTCTCCTGCTTCCTCTCTTTGGTGTTCAGCAGGATAGGAGTGTCCTTGGCTGCTGGACTCCAGCAGAGAGAAGGGTCCTCTGCAGCATTTTACTCGCTGGACCCTAGCACAGACGAGGGTCCTCATGTGCTAGACCCAGCAGAGAGGAATGTCATATGGTGCCGAACCCAGGCAGAGAGGTGGGTACTCTGCTGCTTCCTCTTTGTTTTGGCAGAACAGAGAGGAGTGTCCTCTGGTGCTGGATCACAGAAGAGAGGAGGGTCCTCTGCTGCTTCCTCCCTGCTGGGGTCCAGCAGAGGAGGTCCACTGCTTCTGGACCCCAGCAGTGAGTGGATCCTCTGCTCCTGGACCCCAGCAGAGCGAAGGGTCCTCTGTTGCCGGACCCCAGCAGAAGAGGGTCCTCTGCTCCCTGACCACAACAGAAGAGGAGGGTCCTCTGCTGCGGCCTCTCTTTGAAGTCCATGAGGAAACGAGGGTCCTTTAGAACTTTTCTCTGCTGAGGTCGTGCAGCAGAGGAAGGTCATCTTCTGCAGGGGTTCAGCAGGAGAGAAGGGTCCTCAGCTGCTGGAAGCAAGGCAAAGTGGAGTGTCCACTGCTGCCAGACCCCAGCAGGGAAGTGGGTCCTCTGCATCGGTACCCCAGCAATACAGGAGTGTAATCTGCTGCTGGACCCCAGTAAAGAAGAGGGTCTTCTTCTGCTGGACCCCAGCAGAGAGGAGGGTCCTCTGTTGCTTCGTCTATGCTGGACACCCGCAGTGAGGAGAGTCCTCTGGTGCTGGACCCCAGCAGAGAGGAGAGTACTCTACTGCTGGACTCCAGCAGAGAGGACGGTCCTCTGCTGATTCCTCTCCACTGGGGTCCAACGGAGAGGAGGGTCCTATTTTTCCGGACCCCAGCATTAGAGTAGGACCCTCTGCTGCCCGATCCCAGCAGAGGGGTGTTCTCTGGTGCCGGATCCCTGCAGAAGAGGGAAGTTTTCTGCTGCCGGACCCAGCAGAGAGGATGGTCCTCTGCTGCCGGACCCCGCAGGGACGAGTGTCATCTGCTGCCAGACCACAGAAGGAAGGAGGGTCCCCTGTTGCCAGACCCAGCAGAACAGGAGAGTCCCCTGCTGCTTCCTTCTTTTTTTTTTTTTTCGGCTTTTTTTTTATTTTGTTTTAATTAATATTTAGCATTATGTGACAGTTTCATAGGCTTTGGGAATCCCCCTCCCCCCCTTTATTGTCCAACAGAAGAGGATTGTCCTCTGCTCCTTTCTCTCTGCAGGAAAACAGCAGTGAGGGGGAACCTATGGTGCCAGGCGGCAGCAGAGAGGAGGATCTTGTGCTGCTGGACCCCAGCAGAGAGGCGGATCCTCTGGTGATGGACCTCAACAGAGAGGAGGGTCCTCTACTGCTGTACCCCAGTAGAGAGGATGGTCCTCTGCTGATTCCTCTCTGATGGGGTCCAACGGAGAGGAGTGTCTTATGCTGCCGGACACCAAAAGCAGAGGATGGGCATCTGCTGCTGGACATCAGCAGCAGATGAGGGTCTTCTGTTGCCGGACCCTAGCAGAGAGGAGGGTACTCTATTGTTGTACCACAGCAGGGAGGATTGTCCTCTGCGGCTTCCTCTGTGCTGGGGTCCAGCAGAAAGGAGGGTCTCTGATGCTGGACCCCAGAAGAGAAGAGGGTCATCTGATGCTTTATCTCTGCTATGTTCCTTCAGCAGAGGAGGTTCCTCTGCTGTCCGAATCCAGCAGGAAGGAGAATCCTCTGCTGCCGGAACACAGCAGGAACGAGGTTCCTCTGTTGCCGGACCCCAGCAGCAGAGGAGGGTCCTCCACTGCTGAACCCCAGCAGGGAGGTGGGTCCTCGGCTGCCAGGCCCCAGCAGAGAGTAGAGTCCTCTGTTGCCAGACCCCAGCAGAGAGCATGGTCCTCTGCTGCCGGACCCCAGCAGAAGAGGAGGTACCTCTGCCGCATCCTCTCTTTGGGGTCGAACAGGAGTTGAGTGCCCTCTGTACTTCCTCTCTGCTGGGGTCCAGCAGCAGAGGAGGGTCCTATGCTGCAGGTGTCCCGCAGGAGAGTAGGAACTCTGCTGCTTAAACCCAGCAGAAGTGGTGTGTCATCTGCTGCAGGACCCCAGCAGAGTGGAGGTTCCTGTGCTGCTTCCTCTGGTGATGGACCCCAGCAGAGAAGAGGGTCCTCTTGTGCTAGACCCCTGCAGACAGGGGGTCTTCTGGTGCCGGACCAGAACAGCAGAGGGTGGTCCTCTGCTGCCGGACCACAGCAGGGAGGAGGGTTCATTCTTCTGGACCTCAGCAGGGACGATGGTCCTCTGCTGCCGGACCCCAGTACAGAGGAGGGTCCTCTGCTGCCGGAAACCATCAGAGAGGCAGCTCCTTTGTTGCTACCTCTCTGCTGGGGTCCAACAGAGTGGAGGGTCTTCTGTTTTCAGACCCCAGCAGCAGAGCAGGGTGCTCTGGTGCTGGAAAACAGCAGGGAGTAGGGTCCCCTGCTGCCGGCACCATCAGCAGAGGTGGGTCCTCTGGTGCCGGAACCAAGCTACAGAGGGGGGTACTCAGATGCTAGACCCTAGCAGCAGTGGAGGGTCCTCTGGTGCTGTCGGACCCCAGCAGAGAGGAAGCAGCAGAGGACTCGCCTCTCTGCTGGGGTCCTACAGAGTGAAGGGTCCTCTGCTACCAGACCCCAGCAGCAGTAGAGCATCCTCTTCTGCCATAAAACAGCAGGGAGAATGGTTCTCTGCTGCCAGTCCCAGCAGCAGAGGAGGGTCTTCTGGTGCCGGACACCAGCAGCAGCAGGGCGGGGTCTCTGGTGCTGGACCACAGCAGAGAGTGGGTACTCTGCTGCCGGACCCCAGCAGAGAGCAGGGTCCTGCGCTGCAGGACCCCAGAAGAGAAGGAGGGTCCTCTCGTGCTAGACCCCAAGAGAGGAGGGTGCTCTGCTGGGGGACTCCAGCACATCGGAATGTCGTCCTGTGCTGGACCCCAGCAGAGAGGGGTGTCATCTGGTGAAACACCCCAGCACAGAGAAAGATTCTCTGTTGCTGGAACCCAGCAGAGAGGGAGGTCCTCTGGTGCCAGACCCCAAAAGCAGAGGAGGGTCCTCTGCTGCCAGACCACAGCAGGGAGGAGTGTCCTCTGCTGTCTGACCTGAGCAGTAGAGGATTGTCCTCTGGTGCCGGGCCCCAGCAGAGATGAAGGTCCTCTGCTGCTCGAGCAAGCTGAGAGGAGGATCCTCTGGTGCTGGACCCCAGCAGAGAATGGTGTCCTCTGTTGATGGACCCCAGTAGCAAAGGAGGGTTCTTTGTTGCTGGACCCCAGCAGAGTGTAGGGTGTTGTTGTGCCAGACCCCAGCAGAGAGGAGGGACTCTGCTGCCGTACTAAGGCAGGGAGGAGGGTCCTCAGCTGCAGAAACCCAGCAGAAGGAGGGTCCTCTGCTGCCGGACCCCAGCAGCAGAGGGGGTGCTCTGGTGCCAGACCCTAGCATCAGAGGGGAGTCCTGTGCTTCCAGACACCAACAGCAGAGGGAGGAACTCTGCTGCTGGACCCCAGCAGAACATGGGTGTTGTCTGCAGCCAGAACCCAGCATAAGGAGTGTCATTTGCTACCAAACCCCAGCAGGACAAGGGGGTCCTCTGGTACCGAAACCCAGCAGCAGAGGGGGGTTCTTTGCTGCCAGACCCAAACAGCATAAGGGGGCTCTCTGCTGCCGGACTCCAGCAGAGAGGACTTCCTCTGCTGCCGGACATCAGGAGAGAGGAGGGTTCTCTGCTGCAGGACGCCAGTAGAAGAGTAGGATCCTCTGCGTGTCCTCTCTTTGGGGTCCAGTAGGGAACAAGGTTCCTCTGCAACTTCCCCTTTGCTGTGGTCCAGCAGCAGAGGCGGGTCCTCTGCTACAGGGGTCCAGCAGGAGAGGAGGGTCCTTTGCTGCTACCTCTCCACTGGGGTCCAGCAACACAGGTGGGTCCTCTGCTGCTGCACCCCAGCAGCAGAAGGCGGTAATCTGGTGCTGGACCCCAGCAGAGTGGAGGGTCCTCTGCCGCTGGACCCCAGTAGGAGAGGAGAGTACTTGGGTACTGCACCACAGCAGAACAAGGTGTTCCTCTGGTGCCGGACCCTAGCAGCAGAGGCGAGTTCTCTGTAGCAGGAACCCAGCAGAAGGAGTGTTCCCTGCTGCCAGACCTCAGGAGCATACGGAGGTCCTCTGGTGCTGGACCCCATCAGCAGAGGGGGATCTTCTGTTGCCGGACGCCAGGAGCAGAGGAGGGTCCTCTGGTGCTAGACCCTAGCAGAGAGGGTTGTCATCTGGTTTCAGACAACAGCAGCAGTGGTGGATGCTCTGCTGCTGTAACCAGCAGAGAGGGTGGTCCTCTGCCACCAGACCCCACCTGGGAGGAGGGCCCTCTTGCCTCCGGAACCCAGCAGGGAGGAGGGTCTTCTGGTGCCGGACCCCAGCAGCAGAGGAGGTCCGCTGGTGCCGGACCCGAGCAGCAGAAGAGGGTCCTCTGCTGACAGACCCCAGCAGGGAGGAGGGTCCTCTGCTGCAGGAACCCAGCAGAAACAGGGTCCTCATCTGTCGGATCCCAGCCGAAGATTAGGGTCCTGTGCTTTGTCCTCTCTTTGGGGTCCAGCAGGAGATGAGTGTCCTCTGCAACTTCCTCTCTGCTGTGGTCCTGTAGCAGAGGAGACTCCTCTAGGCTGGGGTTCAGCAGCTGAGAACCCTCCTCTCTGCTATGTCAGGCAGGAGATGACGCTGCTCTGCTGCTGGGATCTGACAGCAGGAGAGGAGGGTCCTCTACTGTTGGAACAGGAAAGAAGACGAGGGTCCTCTACTGTTGGAACAGGAAAGAAGAGGAGGGTCCTCTGCTGCAGGACTCCAGCTGAGAGGAATGTCCTCTGCTGCTTCCTTTCTGCTGCACCCCAGCAGAGAGACGGGTCCTCTCATGCTAGACACCAGCAGAGAGGATGGTCCTCTGCTACTTCCTCTCAGCTGGGGTCCAGCAGAAGAGTAGGGTCCTCTGCTGTTGGACGCAGCAGCAGTGGAGGGTCTTCTAATGCCGGGCCCCAGCAGAGAGGAGGGTATTCTGCTGCTCCACCCCAGCAGAGAGGAGGGTCCTCTGGTGCTGGACCCCAGCAGAGAGGGGTGTCCTCTGGTGCCCGACCCAAGCAGCAGAGGGGGTTCTCTTTTGCTGTCGGAACCCAGCAGAGAGGGGGGTCCTCTGGTGCCTGAAACCAACAGCTGATGGGTTCCTCTGGTGCCGGACCACAGCAGTGAGGAGGGAGGACCTCCACTCCTGGACACCAGCAGAAGAGGGGGTCCTCTGCTGCCCGACCCAGCAGAAGGAGGGTCCTTTGCTGCCAGACCCAGTAGCATAGAAGGGTCCGTTGGTGTCGGACCCCAAGAGCAGAGGGTGTTCTCTGCTGCTGGACCCCAGCAGCAGGGGAGGGTCATCTGGTACCACACCCGAGCAGCAGATGAGGGTCCTCTGCTGCCATATCCCTGCAGGGAGGAGGGTCCTCTGCTACCAGAACACAGCAGAAGGAAGGTCCTCTGGTGCCAGACCCCAAAAACAGAGGGGGGTCCTCTGGTGGCAGACCCCAACAGCTGAGGGGGGTTCTCTGGTGCCCGACCACAGCAGCAGAGGGAGGACCTCCACTCCTGGACACCAGCAGAAGACGGGGGGCCTCTGCTGCCAGACCCAGTAGCAGAGGCGGGTCCTTTGGTGTCGGACCCAAAGAGCAGAGGGGGTTCTCTGCTGCCGCACCCCAGCAGCAGAAGGCGGTCCTCTGGTGCTGGACCCCAGCAGGAGAGGAGAGTCCTCGGGTACCGGACCACAGCAGCACTAGTGGTTCCTCTGGTGCCGGTCCCCAGCAGGGGGGTTCCTCTGGTGCCGGAACCCAGAAGCAGTGAGTGGTCCTCTAGTGCCAGAAACAGCAGCAGAGGGAGGACCTCTGCTTCCGGACTCCAGCAGCAGAGGGGGGTCCTCTGCTGCAGGAACCCAGCAGAAGGAGGGTTCGCTGCTGTAGGACACCAGGAGCATAGGGGAGTCCTCTGGTGCTGGACCCCATCAACAGAGGAGGGTCTTCTGCTGCCGAACACCATTAGAAGAGGGTCACCTGCAGTTTCCTCTCTTTGGGGCCCAGTCGGGGACGAGGGTCCTCTTCAACTTCCTCTGTGCTGTGGTCCAGCAGCAGAGGAGGGTCCTCTGGTGCTGGACCCCAGTAGAAGAGTAGGGTCCTCTGCAGTGTCCTCTCTTTGGGGTCCAGTAGGCAACGATGGTCCTCTGAAACTTCCTCTCTGATGTCGTCCAGCAGCAGAGGACGGTCCTCTGCTGCAGGAGTCCAGCAGAGGAGGGTCCTTTGCTGCTGGACCCCAGAAGCAGAAGGCAGTCCTCTGGTACTGGACCCCACCAGCAGGGGACGTTCCTCTGCTGCCGGACCACAGCAGAAAGGAGGGTCCTAGGCTTCCGGACCCCAGCAAAGAGGATCGTCCTCTGCTGCTGGAACTTTGCAGAAGAAGCTGGTCCTCTGCTGCCGGACGCCAGTAGAAGAGGAGGGTCCTCTGCTGCTTCCTCTCTGCTGGGATCCAATAAATAGGTGGGTCCTCAGGTACTGGACCCCAGGAAAGAGGAGGGTCCTCAGCTGTCTGACCCCAGCAGGGAGGAGGTTCTCTGCTGCCAAACAACAGCACAGAGGATAGTCCTCTGGTGCCGGACCACTGCAGAGAGGAGGGTCCTCTGCTGCTGGAGCCAGCAGAAGAGGTGGGTACTCTGCTTCTGGACACCAGTAGAAGAGGAATGTCCTGTGCTGTGTCCTCTCTTTGGGGTCCAGCAGGGAGGAGGGTCCTCTGCTGCAGGGGTGCAGGGTCCTCTGCTGCCAAACCCCAGTAGCAGAGGGGGGGTTTCCTCTGCTGCCGGAACCCAGCAGAGAGGATGATCCTCCTCTTTGTCCTCTCTTAGGGGTCCAGCAGGAGATGAGTGTCCTCTGTAACTTACTCTTTGCTGTGGTCCAGCAGCAGAGGATGATCCTCGGAGGCAGGGGTCCAGCAGTAGAGGAGGATCCTCTGCTGCTGGAACACAGCAGAAGAGGAAGGTCCTCTGCTGCGCGACCCCAGCTGAATAAAGGCTCCTCTTCTGCTTTCTCTCTGCTGTGCCACAGCAGAGAGGAAGGTAATGTGCTGCTGGACCAAAACAGAGAGTAGGGTCCTTTGCTGCTTCCTTTCTGCTGGGGTTCCTAAGCAGAGGAGGGTGCTCTGCTACCGGACACAACAGCAGTGGAGGGTCCTCTGCTGCAGGACCACAGCTGGGAGGAGGGTCTTTCGTACTAGTCCCCAGCAGAGAGGATGGTCCTCTGCTGCCTGACCCCAACCGGGAGGAGGGGCCTCTGCTGCCGGACCCCAGCAGAGAGGAGTCTTCTGATGCCGGACCCGAGCAGCAGAGGAGGTTCCTCTGATGCCGGAATAGAAGCAAACGAGGGTCATCGGCTGTTGGACCCCAGATGGCAGGAGGGTCCTCTGTTGTATGAACCCAGCAGCTGAGTAGTGTCCTCTGCTGCTGGACCCCAGGAGTAAGGAGGGTCCCTGCTGCTCGACCCCAGCAGAGACTAGGATACTCTGGTTTCGGACCTCAGCAGAGAGGGGTGTCCTCTGGTGTCGGACCCCAGCAGCAGAGGATGGTCCTGTTCTGCCGTACCCGAGCAGGGAGGAGGGTCCTCTGCTGCCGTACCATAGCAAGGAGGAAGGACCTTTGCGGCCGGACCCCAGCAGCAGAGTTGGGTCCTCTGGTGCCTGACACGAGCAACCTAGTAGGGTCTTCTGGTGCAGGACCTCAGAAGGGAGAAAGGTCCTCTGCTGCCAGACCACAGCACCACAGCAGCAGAGAGGGGTACTCTGGTTCCAGATCCTTGCAGCAGAGTGGGTGTCCTCTGCTGCCAGACAATAGCAGCAGAGGGGGATCCTCTGGTGCTGGAACGCAGCAATAGAGCGGGGTACTCTGCTGCCAGACAACAGAAGCATAGGGGGATCCTATGGTTCCGGAACCCAGCAAAGAAGGGGAGTCCTCTCCTGCTGGATCCCAACAGCTGAGGAGTGTCCTCTGGTACCAGACCCCAGCAGAGAGAAGGGTCCTCTGCTGCCAGACAATAGCAGCAGAGGGGGATCCTCTGGTGCTGGAACGCAGCAATAGAGCGGGGTACTCTGCTGCCAGACAACAGAAGCATAGGGGGATCCTATGGTTCCGGAACCCAGCAAAGAAGGGGAGTCCTCTCCTGCTGGATCCCAACAGCTGAGGAGTGTCCTCTGGTACCAGACCCCAGCAGAGAGAAGGGTCCTCTGCTGCCAGACGCTATCACAAGATTAGGTCCTCTGCTGCGTTCTTTCTTTGGGGTCCAGTATGGGACGAGGGCTCTCTGCAACTTCCTCTCTGCTGTGGTCCAGCAGCAAAGGAAGGCCTCTGCTGCATGGGTGCAGCAGCAGAAAAGAGTCCTCTGCTGTGGGACTCCAGCAGCAGAGCAGCATCCTCTGTTGCCAGACCACAGCAGCAGAAGGGGATCCGCTGCTGTTGGATACCAGCAGCAGAAGCTAGTCTTCTGCTGCCGGATGCCAGAGGCAGAGGGAGGTCCTATGCTGCAGGACCCCAGCAGCAGAGGGGGTTCCTACAGTACGGGATCCCAGCAGATGAGGAGGGTCCTCTGGTACCAGATCCCAGCAACAGAGGAAGGTCCTCTGGTGCCAGACCCCAGCAGTAGAGGAGTGTCCTATGTGCCCAGACCCCAGCAGCAGGGAGGTGGGTCCTCTGGTGTGGAACCCCAAGAGAGGAAGAGGATCCTCTGGTGCAGGACCACAGAAGAGAGGAGGGTCCACCACTGCCGGACCCCAGCAGAGAGGAGGGTCCTTTGCTCCCAGACCTCAGCAAAGAAGAGGGTGCTCTGGTGCCGAACATCAGCAGAGAGTAGGGTCCTCTGCTGCTGTACCCCAACAGAGAGGAGGGTCATTTGCTGCCAGACTCCAGCAGACAGGAGGGACCCTGCTGCAAAACCCAAGTCCATCAGGGAAGAGTGTCCTCTGGTGCTGGACCCCAGTAGGAGAGGAGGCTCCTATGCTTCCTGACGCTAACACTGAGGAGAGACCTCTGCTGCCGGACCCCAGCAGAACAGGAGTGTCTTCTACTGCTTCCTCAGTTTGATGCCCGCCCGGAGAGGAGTGTTCTCTGCAGCTTCCTCTCTGTTGGGGTACAGCAGAGAGGAAAGTCCACTGGTGCCGGACCCCAGCAGAAGAGGAGTGTATTCTCCTGCGTCCTCTGTGGAGAAGACACGTCAGCTGTTGGGGTTTCTTGGTTCAGGTGGCACACCAGTGGCAGCTGATGGTTCACAGGTTGTCCGCAGCAGGAGAAAGGGTCTTGAATCCAGGATGGTCCTGGAATAGGGTGAAGCATTCCCTGGTGAACAAGAGGGCAATTGCACTTGACAGGGCGCTCTGGGACCAAATTCATGCCTCCAATGCACACGACACATGTTTAATATGATGCCTTGTAGAATGGAATATGGTCCCTGTGATCCCATTCTTGAAGATGGTATGGGAGGCCCTCCCTTTTGCAGGTTTGGTGGCTCCCCATCCACCATCCCTGCTAGACAGTGAGAATGCATGTCCAGGGTGCTCTTGCAGCAGCTAAGGCCTGGGACTTCCTATTCCAGATGACTGGTGACCTCTGGTGCTTACTTACCCATCCACCTGCTCCTGGCTTAGGAGCCCACATGCTCAGATTCCACCCAGCTAAGCAGAAGAAGTCCGAGTGGTGTATCACACTAAGTGCCACTCCACAAATGCAAAAATGCACAAAGGCCTCTATGCAGCCCATCAGGGAGCTTCACCACTTGCTAAAGAACGCCTAGTTCCTGTCCCTAATGGTGCTCTGTGAGGAAAGAGAGTGGTGTAAATGTTTCCAAGGATCTCATCTGCGAAAGACCAGTGCTAGTCAGCTGTTGAGTAACTCCAGGTCCCAGAGGGTCCATAGGCACACTGATGTGGGACACTAGCACACAGAGGGCACGTGGACACAATGACCTAGGATTTCAACTCTCAGAGGGACCATGGACAAACTGATGTGAGTCTCCATGTTTCAGAGGGCCCTTGGAGAGACTGATGTGGGACTCCAGCTCCCACAGGGCCTCTGGGTGCCCTGATGGGGAACTCCTGCTCGCAGGTTTCCCCAGTGCCCTCTGATGTTCCTTGCTGGTGATGGCACACAGCCACCCCTAGCACAAAGGCCTGGGCTGATGCAAGGACACAGGCATCCTATACACACACCTGGACCTTGGTATGCGGGCTGTTCTGCCTAGGACCCCAATATTCCAGCATCCTGTGTCCAGGAACACTGTCCAGGAGCACCAGCTGATGCTAGGATGCCTTGGGCCAAGCCGTCTTGTGCTCAAAAGGCCTGAGCCCACAAGGGGTAGAAAGGCAGCTTTGCATGCTCTCTCGTGTACAGTTGAACTCACGGCAGGACGCTCTTCCAGTCTCTCCTGCCCAGACATGGGAATCAAACCTGGCCTGAGAGAAATTCACTATCAAGGACACTTTTTGAAGAGGTTTCACAGGAGTGCCAGGACAGAAGACCTACGTATGCCCTTGGGGTCTGCATTGGCAGACAAAAGCAGTCTAGAACCACAGGACACAGCACACAGCACACACCCACCGAGCTAGGCAGAGGAATGCCGCGTGTTGTATCACCATAACTGCCACTCCACACATGCAAAAACACATGAAGGCCTCTCTGCAGCCCATCAGGGAGCTGCTCCACTTGGTAAAGAAAGCCAAGGGCCTACCTAGGGTTTTTCAGCTAGGAAAGGAGGTGGTGTAAATGTTTCTGGAGACCACACCTGTGAAAAATCAGGGCTTGTCAGCCTGTGTGTAACTCCAGGTCCCAGAGGGTCTGTTGGCATGCTGATGTGGGACTCCAGCTCTCAGAAGGCCTGTGGGTACGCTGATGTGGGACTCCAGCTCCCAGGTTTCTCCCCGTGCCCTATGTTGTACCTTGCTGGTGAAGGCACACAGCCACTTCCTAGCACAGAGCCTCAGCCTGATGCAAAGCTACAAGTGTCCTCCAAACCCTCCTGGACCTTGGTATGAGGGCTGTTCTGCCTTGGACCCCAATCTTCCAGCGACACATATCCAGGAACACTGTAATGGACCCCCACCTAACACTAGGATGGCTCTGGCTGGGCCTTCTTGTGCTCAAAAGGCCTGAGGACAACCAGGGGTAGAAAGGGCAGCTTTGCGCACCCTCTCGTGGTCAGCAGAACTCATTGCATGACGCTCCTCCAGGCTCTCCTGCACAAACAAGGGAAACAAACCTGGCTTGAGAGACATTCACTCTCAAGGACATACTTCGGAGAGGTTGCACAGGAGTCCCAGGACTGAAACACTACGCATGTCCTTGGGGTCCGCGTTGGCAGACAAAAGCAGTCTAGAGCCACAGCGCAGTACACAGCACACAGCACACTCCCTCCCAGGAAGCCAGCAGCTTTCTTTCTCTTCCTTCCTGCCTGCCTGTATCCCTCTGTCCTGTTTGCTTTGAAGCACAGAGGAACAGAGAGTGAGACAGAGCAAACTTTCTTGCATCTGCTGGCTCACTTCCACAAGAACCATCACCAGAGCCAGCTGTGGCAGGGCCAGGACAAGCCGAGGAACCAGGAGCTTCATTCACATGTCATAAAGGTTCACGGAGCACAGGGGCACAACCCCTGCACCATCCTCCACTGCTCTCCCAGGATCATCAGCAGGGAGCCTGATTGCAGGGGAAACAACCAGGACTTGAAGCAGCACCTATACAGGCCATCTGCCTGGCAGGCTGAGGTTTGACACCCTTGGACACCACACTGAGGCCCCAGAAGACGGGGTTCCTGAGGTGGACCCTCTCGCTGAGGCCCCAACAGAGAGAGAGGGTCAGGCTATGAGGATCTCTCTCGATGAGGCCCCAGCAGAGGGGTTCCGATGGGGACCCTCTCGATGAGGCCACAGTAGAGCGGGTACCGAGTAGGATTCTCTCACTGAGGCCACAGTAGAGAGAGAGGTGGTGTCCGAAAGGGACACTCTCGCTGAGGCTCCAGCAGAGGGGGTCCTGAGGGGTACCCTCACACTGAGGCATCCACAGATAGGGAAGGGGGCTCGGGGGGCAGTCTCGCTGAGGCCGCAGCAGAGTGGGTCCCGAGTGGTACCTTCTCACCTAGGCCCTAGCAGAAAGGTTAGATGGCTCCAGGTGTCCCTCTAGCTGAGGCCCCAGCAGAAGGGGTCCCGAGGGGTACCTCTTGCTGAGGCCCCAGCAGCGAGGGAGGGGTTCGCCGGGGGTTCCTCTCGCTGAGGCCCCAGCAGAGGGGCTCCCGAGATGGACCTTCTCGCAGATGCCCCTGGAGATACGGAGGGAAGTGGGGGGCAAAGGGTCACTCTCACTGAGGCCCAAGCAGAGTGGGTCCCGAGGGGGACCCTCTCGCTGAGGCCCCTGCAGAGCAGTTCCCTAGGTGGATGATCTCACCGAGACCCTGTAGAGGGGGTCCTGAGGGAAACCTCTCGCTCTGGCCCCAGCAGAAGGGGTTCCTCGGGGAACCCTCTCGCTGAGGCCCCAGCAGAGGGGGGTCTCAAATGAGTCCCTCCCGTTGAGGCCGCAGTAGAGTGACTCCAAGGATGACCATCTCGCTGAGGCTCCAGCAGAGATGGAGGGGGTACCCAAGGGGTACCCTCTTCATGAGGCCCGAGGAGAGGGGGTCCCGAGGGGGACCCTCTCACTGAGGTCCCAGCAGAGATGGAGGGGGGCTCTGGGGGTCCGTCTCACTGAGGCCCAAGCAGGGAGGGAGGAGGGCTCTGGGGGTCCCAGTCACTTAGCACCCAGCAGACGGGATCCCGAGGGGGACCCTCTCTCAGAGGCCCCAGCAGAGATAAGAGTCTCTGGCTGGGAGGGTCCCTCTCACTGAGACCCCAGTGGAGGTTGTCCTGAGTGGGACCCTCTTGCTGAGGCCCCAGCAGAGTGGGTCCCAAGAAGGATCCTCTCGCTGAGGCCCCAGCAGAGGGAGAGGGGAGTCCAAGGGGGACCATCCCGCTGAGGCACCAGAGGAGAAAAAGAGAGTGTGGGTCCCGAGGGGGACCCTCTCGCTGAGGTCCCAGCAGAGACGGAGGGGTGCTCCGTGGTTTCCTCTCGCTGTGGCCCCAGCAGAAGGACTCTTGATGGGACCCTCTTGCTGAGGCCCAAGCAGAGAGATGGGGTCCGAGGGGACCCTCTCGTTGAGGCCACAGCAGAGACAGAGGGGGGTCCGAGGGGGACCCACTTGCTAAGGCCACAGCAGATAGGAAGAGGGGCTCCGGGTGTCCCTGTCGCTGAGGCCACAGCAGAGGGTAGGTGGCTCCGCAGGTCACTCTCACTGAGGCCCCAGCAGAGGGGGTCCTGTGGGAGACCCTCTCGCTGAGGCCCTGGCAGCGTGGGAGGGGTTGGCGGGGGTCCTTCTAGATGAAGCCCCAGCAGATGGGGTCCCAAAGGGGATACACTTGCTGAGGCCCCAGCAGAGAGAGAGGGAGGGATCAGAGGGGGACAATCTCACTGAGGCCCTTGGCTGCCAGGGGTCTGCAGGAGCTGCGGCTAGGGGAGGGGAGGGGGCGCTGTATGGCTGTAGTGCCCAGGCACAAGTGAAGGGGAGGGGCCACGGCATGGCTGGAGCCCCTGGCCTCCGCTGCTAGGAGGTTTCCAGCAGTGAAGGCAACCCTCGCCGGGGGGGGGGGGTTGGGGGTCTCCAGCAGGAGCGGCGACCCACGCCGGGGGGGGTGGGGGTCTCCAGCAGGAGCGGCGACCCTCGCCTTGGCTGCCAGGGATCTGCAGGAGCTGAGGCTAGGGGAGGGGATTGGGCGTGGCTTGGCTGGAGTGCCCAGGCACAAGTGAAGGGGAGGGGCCACGGCAGGGCTGCAGACCCTGGACTCAGCTGCTAGGGGGTCTCCAGCAGTGGAGGCAAACCTCCTCGCAAACCCCGGGGGTCTACAGAAGCTGAGCCAACCCATGCCATGGCTGCTTGGGGGTCTCCAGGAGCAGCAGCGGCGACCCTAGCCTCTGCTCCCGTGGGTATCCAGCAGCAGCGGCAACCCTCGCCTCGGCTTCCGTGGGTATCCAGCAGCACAGAGACTCTCGCCAGGGCTCCCAGGGGCCTCCAGCAGCCGCGGGTCCCGGAGGGGAGGGGGCGCGGCACGGCTGGTGACCCTCACCCTGCCGCGAGGGCATCTCCAGCAGCAGCGGCTACCCTCACTTCGCCTGCCGGAGGTCTCCAGCGGCGAGGCGAGGCGAGTTGAAGAGGCGCGGTGCAGCTGGAAAGCCCAGGTGCAAGGGAAGGGGAGGGGCCCTGGCACAGCAGAAGACACTCGCCGGGGCTTCCGGTGGTCTCCAGCAGCAGCAAGCCTCGCTGCTGCTGCTGCCCGTGGTCTCCAGCAGCGGCGGCGAGCTGAGGAGATGGGGCGCAGCACGGCTTGTAAGGCCTGGAGCAAGGGAAGGGGAGAGAGCGCGGCATGGCTTGAGACCCTCCCAGCACTACAAGGGGAACTCCAGCAGCAGCAGAGACCTGCTCTGCTGCACCGGGGGTGGGGGGGTCTCCATCACCGTCTGCGACCATCGCCTCGGCTGGTAGGGATCTCCAACAGTGGCAGCGACCCTCGCCTCGGCTTGCAGGGGTCTCCAGCAGCGGCAGAGACGGGAGGGGGGGGCGCGGCACGGCTGGAGAGTCCAGGCACAAGGGTAGTGGAGGCGGAGCAACATGGCTACAGCCCATAGCTGCGCCACAACGGGATCTCCAGGGGAATTGGTGATCTTGGCCTCAGGTGCTGGGGATCTCCATCCGCGGTGGTGACCCTCGCCTTGGCGCTGGGAGTCTCCAGCAGCCGCGGTGAACATCGCCTTGGCTGCCGGGGGTCTCCAGCAGCTGCGACTAGGGGAGGGGAGGGGCACGGCTGGAGTGCCCAGGCACAAGTGAAGGGGAGGGGCCACGGCATGGCTGGAGACCCTGGACTCGGGTGCTGGGGGTCTCCAGCAGCAGTGACGGCGACCCTCCCCTGACTGCTGGATGTCTCCAGCAGCGGTGGCAACACTCGCTTGGGCTGCCAGGGGTCTCCAGCAGGTGTGGCTAGGGGAGCATAGGGAGCCTAGGGGGCTGGAGAGCCCAGGCGCAAGCAAAGGTGAGGGCCACGGCATGGCTGGAGCCCCTGGCATCGCCTGCTAGGGGGTTTCCAGCAGTGGAGGCGAACCTCGCCAGGAGGGTGTTGGGGGTCTCGAGCAGCATCGGCCACCCTCGCCTTGGCTGCCAGGGGTCTGCAGGAGCTGCGGCTAGGGGAGGGGAGGGGGCGCGGTATGGCTGGAGTGCCCAGGGCAAGTGAAGGGGAGGGGCCACGGCAGGGCTGGAGACCCTGGCCTCGGCTGCTAGGGGGTTTCCAGCAGTGGAGGCGAACCTCGCCGGGGGGGTTGGGGTCTCCAGCAGCCGCGGTGAACATCGTCTTGGCTGCCAGGGGTCTGCAGGAGCTGCGGCTAGGGGAGGGGAGGGGGCGCGGCACGGCTGGAGTGCCCAGGCACAAGTGAAGGGGAGGGGCCACGGCAGGGCTGCAGACCCTGGACTCGGCTGCTAGGGGGTCTCCAGCAGTGGAGGCAACCCTCCACGCAGACCCCGGGGGTCTACAGCAGCTGAGGCAAATCATGCCATGGCTTCCTGGGGGTCTCCAGGAGCAGCAGCTGCGACCCTCGCCTCTGCTCCCGTGTGTATCCAGCAGCATCGGCAACCCTCGCCTCGGCTTCCGTGGGTATCCAGCAGCACAGAGACTCTCGCCAGGGCTCCCAGGGGCCTCCAGCAGCCGCGGTTCCCGGAGGGGAGGGGGCGCGGCGCGGCATGGCTGGCGACCCTCACCCTGCCGCGAGGGGATCTCCAGCAGCAGCGGCCACCCTCACTTTGCCTGCCGGGGATCTCCAGCCGCGAGGCGAGGCGAGTTGAAGAGGCGCGGTGCAGCTGGAAAGCCCAGGTGCAAGGGAAGGGAAGGGGCCCTGGCACAGCGGAAGACACTCGCCACGGCTTCCAGTGGTCTCCAGCAGCAGCGAGCCTCGCTGCTGCTGCTGCCAGTGGTCTCCAGCAGCTGCGGCGAGCTGAAGAGATGGGGCGCAGCGTGGCTTGTAAGGCCTGGAGCAAGGGAAGGGGAGAGAGCGCGGCATGGCTTGAGACCCTCCCAGCACTGCAAGGGGAACTCCAGCAGCAGTGGAGACCTGCGCCCTGCTACACTACACGGGGGGGTGGGAGGTCTCCATCACCGTCTGCGACCCTCGCCTCGGCTGGTAGGGATCTCCAACAGTGGCGGCGACCCTCGACGCAATTTGCAGGGATCTCCAGCAGCAGCAGAGACAGGAGGGGAGGGGGCGCGGCAGGGCTGGAGAGTCCAGGCACAAGGGTAGTGGAGGCGGAGCAACATGGCTACAGCCCATAGCTGCGCCACAAGGGGATCTCCAGGGGAATTGGCGATCTTGGCCTCGGGTTCTGGGGGTCTCCAGCCGCGGCGGCGACCCTCGCCTTGGCGCTTGGAGTCTCCAGCAGCCGCGGTGAACATCGCCTTGGCTGCCGGGGGTCTCCAGCAGCTGCGGTTGTGGGGAGGGGAGGGGAGGGGCACGGCTGGAGTGCCCAGGCACAAGTGAAGGGGAGGGGCCACGGCATGGCTGGAGATCCTGGCCTTGGCTGATAGGGGGTCTCCAGCAGTGGAGGCGACCCTCGACATGGACCCCGGGGGTCTCCTGCAGCTGAGGCGACCCAGGCCACGGCTGCCTGGGGATCTCCATCAGCAGCAGCGACTCTCGCCTCAGGTGCTGGGGGTCACCAGCCTCAGCAGCGAACCTCGCTTCTGCTGAAAGGGGTCTCCAGCAGCTGTGGCTAGGGGAGGCGAGGTGGCGGGCAACGGCTGGAGAGCTAAGGCGCAAGTGAAGAGGAGGGGCCACGGCAGGGCTGGAGACCCTGCCCTCGGGTGCTGGGGGTCTCAGCAGCAGTGACGGCGACCCTCCCCTGGCTGCGGGTCTCCAGCAGCGGTAGCAACACTCGCTTGGGCTGCCAGGGGTCTCCAGCAGGTGCGGCTAGGGGAGCATAGGGAGCCTAGGGGGCTGCAGAGCCCAGGCGCAAGGAAAGGTGAGGGCCACGGCATTGCTGGAGCCCCTGGCATCGGCTGCTAGGGGGTTTCCAGCAGTGGAGGCGACCCTCGCCAGGAGGTGGTTGGGGATCTCCAGCAGCGTCGGCGACCCTGGCCTTGGTGCTGGGAGTCTCCATCAGCAGCAGCGACTCTCGCCTCAGGTGCTGGGGGTCACCAGCCGAAGCAGCGAACCTCGCTAAGGCTGCCAGGGGTCTCCAAAAGCTGCGGCTAGGGGAGGGGCGAGGTGGCGGGGCACGGCTGGAGAGCTCAGGCGCAAGTGAAGGGGAGGGGCCACGGCATGGCTGGAGACCCTGGCCTCGGCTGCTATGGGGTTTCCAGCAGTGGAGGCGACCCTCGCCGGGAGGGGGTTGGGGGTCTCCAGCAGGAGCGGCGACCCTCGCCTTGGCTGCCAGGGTTCTGCAGGAGCTGGGGATAGGGGAGGGGATTGGGCGCGGCACGGCTGGAGTGCCCAGGCACAAGTGAAGGAGAGGGGCCACGGCAGGGCTGGAGCCCCTGGCCTCCTCTGCTAGGGGGTTTCCAGCAGTGGAGGCGACCCTCGCCGGGGGGGAGAGGGTGGCGGTCTCCAGCAGGAGCGGCTAGGGGAGGCGAGGTGGCGGGGAACGGCTGGAGAGCTCAGGTGCAAGTGAAGGGGAGGGGTCACGGCAGGGCTGGAGCCCCTGGACTAGGCTGCTAGGGGGTTTCCAGCAGTGGAGGCGACCCTCGCCGGGGGAGGGGTTGGGGGTCTCCAGCAGGAGCGGCGACCCTCGCCTTGGCTGCCAGGGATCTGCAGGAGCTGCGGCTAGGGGAGGGGATTGGGCGTGGCTTGGTTGGAGTGCCCAGGCACAAGTGAAGGGGAGGGGCCACGGCAGGGCTGGAGACCCTGCCCTCGGGTGCCAGTTGTCACAGCAGCAGTGACGGCGACCCTCCCCTCGCTGCCGGGGGTCTCCAGCAGGGGTGGCAACACTCGCTTGGGCTGCCAGGGGTCTCCAGCAGGTGTGGCTAGGGGAGCATAGGGAGCCTAGGGGGCTGGAGAGCCCAGGCGCAAGGAAAGGTGAGGGCCACGGCATGGCTGGAGCCCCTGGCATCGGCTGCTAGGGGGTTTCCAGCAGTGGAGGCGACCCTCGCCAGGAGGTGGTTGGGGGTCTCCAGCAGCGGCGGCGACCCTCGCCTTGGCTGCCAGGGGTCTGCAGGAGCTGCCGCTAGGGGAGGGGAGGGGGCGCGGCACGGCTGCTGGAGAGTCCAGGCACAAGGGTAGTGGAGGCGGAGCAGCATGCCTACAGCCCTTAGCTGTGCAACAACGGGATCTCCAGGGCAATTGGCGACCTTGGTCTCGGGTGCTGGGGATCTCCAGCCACGGCAGCGACCCTCTCCTTGGCGCTGGGAGTCTCCAGCAGCCGCGGTGAACATCGCCTTGGCTGCCTAAGGTCTCCAGCAGCTGCGGTTGTGGGGAGGGGATTGGGCGTGGCATGGCAGGAGTGCCAGGCACAAGTGAAGGGGAGGGGCCACGGCATTGCTGGAGACCCTGGCCTTGGCTGATAGGGGGTCTCAGCAGTGAAGGCGACCCTCTCCGGGGGGGGGTGGGGGTCTCTAGCAGGAGCGGAGACCCTCGATGTGGGGGGGTGGGGGTCTCCAGCAGCCGCGGTGAACATCGTCTTGGCTGCCGGGGTTCTCCAGCAGCTGCGACTAGGGGAGGGGAGTGAGGGGCACGGCTGGAGTGCCCAGGCACAAGTGAAGGGGAGGGTCCACGGCATGGCTGGAACCCTTGGCCTCCTCTGCTAGGGGGTTTCCAGCAGTGGAGACGACCCTCGCCGGGGGGGTTTTGGGGGTCTCCAGCAGGAGCGGCGACCCTCGCCTTGGCTTCCAGGGGTCTGCAGGAGCTGCGGCTAGGGGAGGGGATTGGGCGTGGCTTGGCTGGAGTGCCCAGGCACAAGTGAAGGGGAGGGGCCACGGCAGGGCTGGAGACCCTGGACTCGGCTGCTAGGGGGTCTCCAGCAGTGGAGGCAACCCTCGACGTGGACCCCGGGGGTCTCCTGCAGCTGAGGCGACCCATGCCATGGCTGCCAAGGATCTCCATCAGCAGCAGCGACTCTTGCCTCAGGTGCTGGGGGTCACCAGCCTCAGCAGCAAACCTCGCTTCGGCTGCCAGGGGTCTCCAGCAGCTGCGGCTAGGGGAGGCGAGGTGGCGGGTAACGGCTGGAGAGCTCAGGTGCAAGTGAAGGGGATGGGCCACGGCATGGCTGGAAACCCTGGCCTCCGCTGCTAGGGGGTTTCCAGCAGTGGAGGCGACCCTCGCCAGGAGGGTGTTGGGGGTCTCCAGCAGCAGCGGCGACCCTCGCCCCGGGGGGGTGGTGGTCTCCAGCAGCAGCGGCGACCCTCGCCTTGGCTGCCAGGGGTCTGCAGGAGCTGCGGCTAGCGGAGGGGAGGGGGCGCGGCACGGCTGCTGGAGAGTCCAGGCACAAGGGTAGTGGAGGCGGAGCAGCTTGCCTACAGCCCTTACCTGTGCAACAATGGGATCTCCAGGGAAATTGGCGACCTTGGCCTCGGGTGCTGGGGAACTCCAGCCGCGGCGGCGACCCTCGCCTTGGTGCTGGGAGTCTCCAGAAGCCGCGGTGACCCTCGCCTTGGCTGCCGGGGGTCTGCAGGAGCTGCGGCTAGGGGAGGGGATTGGGCGTGGCATGGCAGGAGTGCCCAGGCACAAGTGAAGGGGATTGGGCCACGGCATGGCTGGAGACCCTGGCCTTGGCTGATAGGGGGTCTCAGCAGTGGAGGCGACCCTCGCGGAAGCGGGGTTTGGGGGTCTCTAGCAGGAGCGGCGACCCTCGCCGTGGGGGGGGGTGGGGGTCTCCAGCAGCCGCGGTGATCATCCCCTCGGCTGCCGGTGGTCTCCAGCAGCTGCGACTAGGGGAGGGGAGGGGAGGGGAACGGCTGGATTGTCCAGGCACAAGTGAAGGGGAGGGGCCACGGCATGGCTGGAGACCATGTCCTTCGCTGCTAGGGGGTTTCCAGCAGTGGAGGCGACCATCGCCGGGAGGGTGTTGGGGGTCTCCAGCAGGAGTGGCGACCCAGGCCACGGCTGCCTGCGGATCTCCATCAGCAGCAGCGACTCTCGCCTCAGGTCCTGGGGGTCACCAGCCGAAGCAGCCAACCTTGCTTGGGCTGCCAGGGGTTTCCAGAAGCTGCAGCTAGTGGAGGCGAAGTGGCGGGGCATGGCTGGAGAGCTCAGGCGCAAGTGAAGGGGAGGGGCCACGGCATGGCTGGAGACCCTGGCCTCCGCTGCTAGGGAGTTTCCAGCAGTGCAGGCGACCCTCGCCGGGGCGGGTTGGGGGTCTCCAGCAGGAGCAGCGACCCTCGCCTTGGCTGCCAGGGGTCTGCAGGAGCTGCGGCTAGGGGAGAGGAGGGGGCGCGGTATGGCTTTAGTGCCCGGGCACAAGTGAAGGGGAGAGGTCACGGCAGGGCTGGAGCCCCTGGCCTCCGCTGCTAGGGGGTTTCCAGCAGTGGAGGCGACCCTCGCCGGGGGGGGGTGGTGGTCTCCAGCAGGAGCAGCGAACCTCGCCTTGGCTGCCAGGGGTCTGCAGGAGCTGAGGCTAGGGTAGGGGAGGGGGTGCGGCACGGCTGCTGGAGAGTCCAGGCACAAGGCTCGTGGAGGCGGAGCAGCATGCCTACAGCCCTTAGCTGTGCCACAACGGGATCTCCAGGGGAATTGGCGACCTTGGCCTCGGGTGCTGGGGATCTCCAGCCGTGGCGGCGACCCTCGCCTTGGTGCTGGGAGTCTCCATCAGCCGCGGTGACCCTCCTCTTGGCTGCCAGGGGTCTGCAGGAGCTGCCGCTAGGGGAGGGGATTGGGCGTGGCATGGCAGGAGTGCCAGGCACAAGTGAAGGGGAGGGGCCACGGCATGGCTGGAGACCCTGGCCTTGGCTGATAGGGGGTCTCAGCAGTGAAGGCGACCCTCGCCAGGAGGGGGTTGTGAGCCTCCAGCAGGAGCGGCGACCCTCGCCTTGGCTGCCAGGGGTCTGCAGGAGCTGCGGCTAGGGGAGGGGAGGGGGCGCGGTATGGCTGGAGTGCCCAGGGCAAGTGAAGGGGAGGGGCCACGGCAGGGCTGGAGACCCTGGCCTACGCTGCTAGGGGGTTTCCAGCAGTGGAGGCGAACCTCGCCGTGGGGGGGTGGGGGTCTCCAGCAGCCGCGGTGATCATCCCCTTGGCTGCCGAGGGTCTCCAGCAGCTGCGACTAGGGGAGGGGAGGGGAGGGGCACGGCTGGAGTGTCCAGGCACAAGTGAAGGGGAGGGGCCACGGCATGGCTGGAGACCCTGGCCTTGGCTGATAGGGGGTCTCAGCAGTGGAGGCGACCCGCGCGGAAGCGGGGTTTGGGGGTCTCTAGCAGGAGCGGCGACCCTCGCCGTGGGGGGGGGTGGGGGTCTCCAGCAGCCGCGGTGATCATCCCCTCGGCTGCCGGTGGTCTCCAGCAGCTGCGACTAGGGAAGGGAAGGGGAGGGGAACGGCTGGATTGTCCAGGCACAAGTGAAGGGGAGGGGCCACGGCATGGCTGGAGACCATGTCCTTCGCTGCTAGGGGGTTTCCAGCAGTGGAGGCGACCATCGCCGGGAGGGTGTTGGGGGTCTCCAGCAGGAGTGGCGACCCAGGCCATGGCTGCCTGCGGATCTCCATCAGCAGCAGCGACTCTCGCCTCAGGTCCTGGGGGTCACCAGCCGAAGCAGCCAACCTTGCTTGGGCTGCCAGGGGTTTCCAGAAGCTGCAGCTAGTGGAGGCGAAGTGGCGGGGCATGGCTGGAGAGCTCAGGCGCAAGTGAAGGGGAGGGGCCACGGCATGGCTGGAGACCCTGGCCTCCGCTGCTAGGGAGTTTCCAGCAGTGCAGGCGACCCTCGCCGGGGCGGGTTGGGGGTCTCCAGCAGGAGCAGCGACCCTCGCCTTGGCTGCCAGGGGTCTGCAGGAGCTGCGGCTAGGGGAGAGGAGGGGGCGCGGTATGGCTTTAGTGCCCGGGCACAAGTGAAGGGGAGAGGTCACGGCAGGGCTGGAGCCCCTGGCCTCCGCTGCTAGGGGGTTTCCAGCAGTGGAGGCGACCCTCGCCGGGGGGGGGGTGGTGGTCTCCAGCAGGAGCAGCGAACCTCGCCTTGGCTGCCAGGGGTCTGCAGGAGCTGAGGCTAGGGTAGGGGAGGGGGCGCGGCACGGCTGCTGGAGAGTCCAGGCACAAGGCTCGTGGAGGCGGAGCAGCATGCCTACAGCCCTTAGCTGTGCCACAACGGGATCTCCAGGGGAATTGGCGACCTTGGCCTCGGGTGCTGGGGATCTCCAGCCGTGGCGGCGACCCTCGCCTTGGTGCTGGGAGTCTCCATCAGCCGCGGTGACCCTCCTCTTGGCTGCCAGGGGTCTGCAGGAGCTGCGGCTAGGGGAGGGGATTGGGCGTGGCATGGCAGGAGTGCCAGGCACAAGTGAAGGGGAGGGGCCACGGCATGGCTGGAGACCCTGGCCTTGGCTGATAGGGGGTCTCAGCAGTGAAGGCGACCCTCGCCAGGAGGGGGTTGTGAGCCTCCAGCAGGAGCGGCGACCCTCGCCTTGGCTGCCAGGGGTCTGCAGGAGCTGCGGCTAGGGGAGGGGAGGGGGCGCGGTATGGCTGGAGTGCCCAGGGCAAGTGAAGGGGAGGGGCCACGGCAGGGCTGGAGACCCTGGCCTACGCTGCTAGGGGGTTTCCAGCAGTGGAGGCGACCCTCGCCGGGGGAGGGGGGTGGGGGTCTCCAGCAGGAGCGGCGACCCTCGCCGTGGGGGGGTGGGGGTCTCCAGCAGCCGCGGTGATCATCCCCTTGGCTGCCGAGGGTCTCCAGCAGCTGCGACTAGGGGAGGGTAGGTGAGGGGCACGGCTGGAGTGTCCAGGCACAAGTGAAGGGGAGGGGCCACGGCATGGCTGTAGACCCTGGCCTCCGCTGCTAGGGAGTTTCCAGCAGTGCAGGCGACCCTCGCCGGGGCGGGTTGGGGGTCTCCAGCAGGAGCGGGGACCCTCGCCTTGGCTGCCAGGGGTCTGCAGGAGCTGCGGCTAGGGGAGAGGAGGCGGCGCGGTATGGCTTTAGTGCCTAGGCACAAGTGAAGGGGAGGGGTCACGGCAGGGCTGGAGCCCCTGGCCTCCGCTGCTAGGGGGTTTCCAGCAGTGGAGGCGACCCTCGCCGGGGCGGGTTGGGGGTCTCCAGCAGGAGCGGCGACCCTCGCCGGGGGGGGGGTTGTGGTCTCCAGCAGGAGCAGCGAACCTCGCCTTGGCTGCCAGGGGTCTGCAGGAGCTGAGGCTAGGGTAGGGGAGGGGGCGCGGCACGGCTGCTGGAGAGTCCAGGCACAAGGCTCGTGGAGGCGGAGCAGCATGCCTACAGCCCTTAGCTGTGCCACAACGGGATCTCCAGGGGAATTGGCGACCTTGGCCTCGGGTGCTGGGGATCTCCAGCCGTGGCGGCGACCCTCGCCTTGGTGCTGGGAGTCTCCATCAGCCGCGGTGACCCTCGCCTTGGCTGCCGGGGATCTGCAGGAGCTGCGGATAGGGGAGGGGATTGGGCGTGGCATGGCAGGAGTGCCCAGGCACAAGTGAAGGGGAGGGTCCACGGCATGGCTGGAGACCCTGGCCTTGGCTGATAGAGGGTCTAGCAGTGGAGGCGACCCTCGCCGGGGGGGTGGGGGTCTCCAGCAGCCGCGGTGAACATCGTCTTGGCTGCCGGGGGTCTCCAGCAGCTGCAACTAGGGGAGGGGAGGGGAGGGGCACGGCTGGAGTGCCCAGGCACAAGTGAAGGGGAGGGGCCACGGCATGGCTGGAGACTCTGGCCTTGGCTGATAGGGGGTCTCCAGCAGTGGAGGCAAACCTCCACGCGGACCCCGGGGGTCTACAGCAGCTGAGGCAACCCATGCCATGGCTGCCTGGGGGTCTCCAGGAGCAGCAGCGGCGACCCTCGCCTCTGCTCCCGTGTGTATCCCGCAGCAGCCGCAACCCTCGCCTCGGCTTCCGTGGGTATCCAGCAGCACAGAGACTCTCGCCAGGGCTCCCAGGGGCCTCCAGCAGCCGCGGTTCCCGGAGGCGAGGGGGCGCGGCGCGGCTGGCGACCCTCACCCTGCCGCGAGGGGATCTCCAGCAGCAGCGGCTACCCTCACTTCGCCTGCCGGGGGTCTCCAGCCGCGAGGCGAGGCGAGTTGAAGAGGTGCGGTGCAGCTGGAAAGGCCAGGTGCAAGGAAAGGGAAGGGGCCCTGGCACAGCGGAAGACACTCGCCACGGCTTCCAGTGGTCTCCAGCAGCAGCGAGCCTCGCTGCTGCTGCTGCCAGTGGTCTCCAGCAGCGGCGGCGAGCTGAAGAGATGGGGCGCAGCACGGCTTGTAAGGCCTGGAGCAAGGGAAGGGGAGGGAGGGCGGCATGGCTTGAGACCCTCCCAGCACTGCAAAGGGAACTCCAGCAGCAGCAGAGACCTGCTCCGCTGCACCGGGGGTGAGGGTGTCTCCATCACCGTCTGCGCCCCTCGCCTCGGCTGGTAGGGATCTCCAACAGTGGCGGCGACCCTCGCCTTGGCTTGCAGGGTTCTGCAGCTGCAGAGACAGGAGGGGGGGGCTCGGCACGGCTGGAGAGTCCAGGCACAAGGGTAGTGGAGGCGGAGCAGCATGCCTACAGCCCATAGCTGCGCCACAAGGGGATCTCCAGGGGAATTGGCGATCTTGGCCTCGGATGTGGGGGTCTCCAGCCGCGGCGGCGACCCTCTCCTTGGCGCTGGGAGTCTCCAGCAGCCGCGGTGAACATCGCCTTGGCTGCCTAAGGTCTCCAGCAGCTGCGACTAGGGGAGGGGAGGGGAGGGGCACGGCTGGAGTGCCCAGGCACAAGTGAAGGGGAGGGGCCACGGCATGGCTGGAGACCCTGGTCTTGGCTGATAGGGGGTCTCCAGCAGGAGAGGCGACCCTCGACGTGGACCCTGGGGGTCTCCTGCAGCTGAGGCGACCCAGGCCACGGCTGCCTGCGGATTTCCATCAGCAGCAGCAACTCTCGCCTCAGGTGCTGGGGGTCTGCAGGAGCTGCGGCTAGGGGAGGGGATTGGGCGTGGCATGGCAGGAGTGCCCAGGCAAAAGTGAAGGGGATTGGGCCACGGCATGGCTGGAGACCCTGGCCTTGGCTGATAGGGGGTCTGAGCAGTGGAGGCGACCCTCGCCGGGGGCGGTGGTTGGGGGTCTCCAGCAGGAGCGGCGACCCTCGCCGTGGGGGGGTGGGGGTCTCCTGCAGCCGCGGTGATCATCCCCTTGGCTGCCGAGGGTCTCCAGCAGCTGCGACTAGGGGAGGGGAGGGGAGGGGAACGGCTGGAGTGTCCAGGCGCAAGTGAAGGTGAGGGGCCACGGCATGGCTGGAGACCCTGGCCTCCGCTGCAAGGGGGTTTCCAGCAGTGGAGGCGACCCTCGCCGGGGGGGTGGGTGGTTGTCTCCAGCAGCCGAGGTGAACATCCTCTTGGCTGCCGGGGGTCTCCAGCAGCTGCGACTAGGGGAGGGGAGGGGAGGGGCACGGCTGGAGTACCCAGGCACAAGTGAAGGGGAGGGGCCACGGCATGGCTGGAGATCCTGGCCTTGGCTGATAGGGGGTCTCCAGCAGTGGAGGCGACCCTCCACGCGAACCCTGGGGTCTCCTGCAGCTGAGGCGACCCAGGCCACGGCTGCCTGCGGATTTCCATCAGCAGCAGCAACTCTCGCCTCAGGTGCTGGGGGTCACCAGCCGAAGCAGCGAACCTCGCTTCGGCTGCCAGGGGTCTCCAGCAGCTGTGGCTAGGGGAGGCGAGGTGGCGCAGCACGGCTGGAGAGCTCAGGTGCAAGTGAAGGAGAGGGGCCACGGCATGGCTGGAGACCCTGGCCTCGGCTGCTAGGGGGTTTCCAGCAGTGTAGGCGAGCCTCGCCGGGGGAGGGGGGTGGGGGTCTCCAGCAGGAGCAGTGACCCTCGCCTTGGCTGCCAGGGGTCTGCAGGAGCTGCGGCTAGGGGATGGGATTGGGCGTGGCTTGGCTGGAGTGCCCAGGCACAAGTGAAGAGGAGGGTCCACGGCATGGCTGGAGACCCTGGACTCGGCTGCTAGGGGGTCTCCAGCAGTGGAGGCAACCCTCCACGCGGACCCCGGGGGTCTCCTGCAGCTGAGGCAACCCATGCCATGGCTGCCTGGGGGTCTCCAGGAGCAGCAGCGGCGACCCTTGCCTCTGCTCCCGTGTGTATCCAGCAGCATCGGCAACCCTCGCCTCGGCTTCCGTGGGTATCCAGCAGCACAGAGACTCTCGCCAGGGCTCCCAGGGGCCTCCAGTAGCCGCGGTTCCTGGAGGGGAGGGGGCGCGGCGCGGCTGGCGACCCTCACCCTGCCGCGAGGGGATCTCCAGCAGCAGCGGCTACCGTCACTTCGCCTGCTGGGGTCTCCAGCCGCGAGGCGAGGCGAGTTGAAGAGGTGCGGTGCAGCTGGAAAGGCCAGGTGCAAGGGAAGGGATGGGGACCTGGCACAGCGGAAGACACTCGCCACGGCTTCCGGTGGTCTCCAGCAGCAGCGAGCCTCCCTGCTGCTGCTGCCAGTGGTCTCCAGCAGCGGCGGCGAGCTGAAGAGATGGGGCTCAGCACGGCTTGTAAGGCCTGGAGCAAGGGAAGGGGAGGGAGGGCGGCATGGCTTGAGACCCTCCCAGCACTGCAAAGGGAACTCCAGCAGCAGCAGAGACCTGCTCCACTGCACGGGGGAGGGTCTCCATCACCGTCTGCGCCCCTCGCCTCGGCTGGTAGGGATCTCCAACAGTGGCGGCAACCCTCGCCTTGGCTGCCAGGGGTCTGTAGGAGCTGCGGCTAGGGGAGGGGAGGGGAGGCGAACGGCTGGAGTGTCCAGGCACAAGTGAAGGGGAGGGGCCACGGCATGGCTGGAGACCCTGGCCTTGGCTGATAGGGGGTCTCCAGCAGTGGAGGCGACCCTCGACGTGGACCCCGGGGTCTCCTGCAGCTGAGGCGACCCAGGCCACGGCTGCCTGCGGATCTCCATCAGCAGCAGCAACTCTCGCCTCAGGTCCTGGGGGTCACCAGGCGAAGCAGCCAACCTCGCTTCGGCTGCCAGGTGTTTCCAGAAGCTGCGGCTAGGGGAGTCGAGGTGCGGGGCACGGCTGGAGAGCTCAGGCGCCAGTGAAGGGGAGGATCCACGGCATGGCTGGAGACCCTGGCCTCCGTTGCTAGGGAGTTTCCAGCTGTGGAGGCGACCCTCGCCGGGAGGGTGTTGGGGGTCTCCAGCAGGAGCGGCGACCCTCGCCTTGGCTGCCAGGGGTCTGCAGCAGCTGCGGCTAGGGTAGGGGATTGGGCGTGGCATGTCTGGAGTGCCCAGGCACAAGTGAAGGGGAGGGCCCACGGCATGGCTGGAGACCCTGGCCTTGGCTGAGAGGGGGTCTCAGCAGTGGAGGCGACACTCGCCCGGGGGGTGGGTGGGTGTCACCAGCAGCCGGGGTGAACATCCTCTTGGCTGCCGGGGGTCTCCAGCAGCTGCGACTAGGGGAGGGGAGGGGAGGGGCACGGCTGGAGAGCTAAGGCGCAAGTGAAGGGGAGGGGCCACGGCATGGCTGGAGACCCTGGCCTTGGCTGCTAGGGGGTTTCCAGCAGTGTAGGCGAGCCTCGCCGGGGGAGGGGGGTGGGGTTCTCCAGCAGGAGCGGTGACCCTCGCCTTGGCTGCCAGGGGTCTGCAGGAGCTGCGGCTAGGGGATGGGATTGGGCGTGGCTTGGCTGGAGTGCCCAGGCACAAGTGAAGAGGAGGGTCCACGGCATGGCTGAAGACCCTGGACTCGGCTGCTAGGGGGTCTCCAGCAGTGGAGGCGACCCTCCACGCGGACCCCGGGGGTCTCCTGCAGCTGAGGCAACCCATGCCATGGCTGCCTGGGGGTCTCCAGGAGCAGCAGCGGCGACCTTCGCCTCTGCTCCCGTGGGTATCCAGCAGCAGCGGCAACCCTCGCCTCGGCTTCCGTGGGTATCCAGCAGCACAGAGACTCTCGCCAGGGCTCCCAGGGGCCTCCAGCAGCCGCGGTTCCCGGAGGGGAGGGCGCGCGGCGCGGCTAGCGACCCTCACCCTGCTGCGAGGGGATCTCCAGCAGCAGCGGCTACCCTCACTTCGTCTGCCGGGGGTCTCCAGCCGCGAGGCGCGCTGCAGCTGGAAAGGCCAGGTGCAAGGGAAGGGAAGGGGCCCTGGCACAGCGGAAGACACTCGCCACGGCTTCCAGTGGTCTCCAGCAGCAGCGAGCCTCGCTGCTGCTGCTGCCAGTGGTCTCCAGCAGCGGCGGCGAGCTGAAGAGATGGGGCGCAGCACGGCTTGTAAGGCCTGGAGCAAGGGAAGGGGAGGGAGGGCGGCATGGCTTGAGACCCTCCCAGCACTGCAAAGGGAACTCCAGCAGCAGCAGAGACCTGCTCCGCTGCACCGGGGGTGAGGGTGTCTCCATCACCGTCTGCGCCCCTCGCCTCGGCTGGTAGGGATCTCCAACAGTGGCGGCTACCCTCGCCTTGGCTTGCAGGGTTCTGCAGCTGCAGAGACGGGAGGGGGGGGGGGCGCGGCACGGCTGGAGAGTCCAGGCACAAGGGTAGCGGAGGCGGAGCAGCATGCCTACAGCCCATAGCTGCGCCACAAGGGGATCTCCAGGGGAATTGGCGATCTTGGCCTCGGATGCTGGGGGTCTCCAGCCGCGGCGGCGACCCTCTCCTTGGCGCTGGGAGTCTCCAGCAGCCGCGGTGAACATCGCCTTGGCTGCCTAAGGTCTCCAGCAGCTGCGACTAGGGGAGGGGAGGGGAGGGGCACGGCTGGAGTGCCCAGGCACAAGTGAAGGGGAGGGGCCACGGCATGGCTGTAGACCCTGGCCTCCGCTGCTAGGGATTTTCCAGCAGTGCAGGCGACCCTCGCCGGGGCGGGTTGGGGGTCTCCAGCAGGAGCGGCGACCCTCGCCTTGGCTGCCAGGGGTCTGCAGGAGCTGCGGCTAGGGGAGAGGAGGCGGCGCGGTATGGCTTTAGTGCCCAGGCACAAGTGAAGGGGAGGGGTCACGGCAGGGCTGGAGCCCCTGGCCTCCGCTGCTAGGGGGTTTCCAGCAGTGGAGGCGACCCTCGCCGGGGGGGGGTGGTGGTCTCCAGCAGGAGCAGCGAACCTCGCCTTGGCTGCCAGGGGTCTGCAGGAGCTGAGGCTAGGGTAGGGGAGGGGGCGCGGCACGGCTGCTGGAGAGTCCAGGCACAAGGCTCGTGGAGGCGGAGCAGCATGCCTACAGCCCTTAGCTGTGCCACAACGGGATCTCCAGGGGAATTGGCGACCTTGGCCTCGGGTGCTGGGGATCTCCAGCCGTGGCGGCGACCCTCGCCTTGGTGCTGGGAGTCTCCATCAGCCGCGGTGACCCTCGCCTTGGCTGCCGGGGATCTGCAGGAGCTGCGGCTAGGGGAGGGGATTGGGCGTGGCATGGCAGGAGTGCCCAGGCACAAGTGAAGTGGAGGGTCCACGGCATGGCTGGAGACCCTGGCCTTGGCTGATAGAGGGTCTAGCAGTGGAGGCGACCCTAGCTGGGGGGGTTGGGGTCTCCAGCAGCCGCGGTGAACATCGTCTTGGCTGCCGGGGGTCTCCAGCAGCTGCGACTAGGGGAGGGGAGGGGAGGGGCACGGCTGGAGTGCCCAGGCACAAGTGAAGGGGAGGGGCCACGGCATGGCTGGAGACTCTGGCCTTGGCTGATAGGGGGTCTCCAGCAGTGGAGGCGACCCTCCACGTGGACCCCGGGGGTCTACAGCAGCTGAGGCAACCCATGCCATGGCTGCCTGGGGGTCTCCAGGAGCAGCAGTGGCGACCCTCGCCTCTGCTCCCGTGTGTATCCAGCAGCAGCCGCAACCCTCGCCTCGGCTTCCGTGGGTATCCAGCAGCACAGAGACTCTCGCCAGGGCTCCCAGGGGCCTCCAGCAGCCGCGGTTCCCGGAGGGGAGGGGGCGCGGCGCGGCTGGCGACCCTCACCCTGCCGCGAGGGGATCTCCAGCAGCAGCGGCTACCCTCACTTCGCCTACTGGGGGTCTCCAGCCGCGAGGCGAGGCGAGTTGAAGAGGTGCGGTGCAGCTGGAAAGCCCAGGTGCAAGGGAAGGGAAGGGGCCCTGGCACAGCGGAAGACACTCGCCACGGCTTCCGGTGGTCTCCAGCAGCGGCGGCGAGCTGAAGAGATGGGGCGCAGCACGGCTTGTAAGGCCTGGAGCAAGGGAAGGGGAGGGAGGGCGGCATGGCTTGTGACCCTCCCAGCACTGCAAAGGGAACTCCAGCAGCAGCAGCAGATACCTGCTCCGCTGCACCGGGGGTGAGTGTGTCTCCATCACCGTCTGCGCCCCTCGCCTGGGCTGGTAGGGATCTCCAACAGTGGCGGCGACCCTCGCCTCGGCTTGCAGGGGTCTGCAGCTGCAGAGACGGGAGGGGGGGGGCGCGGCACGGCAGGAGAGTCCAGGCACAAGGGTAGTGGAGATGGAGCAGCATGCCTACAGCCCATAGCTGCGCCACAAGGGGATCTCCAGGGGAATTGGCGATCTTGGCCTCGGATGCTGGGGGTCTCCAGCCGCGGCGGCGACCCTCTCCTTGGCGCTGGGAGTCTCCAGCAGCCGCGGTGAACATCGCCTTGGCTGCCTAAGGTCTCCAGCAGCTGCGACTAGGGGAGGGGAGGGGAGGGGCAAGGCTGGAGTGCCCAGGCACAAGTGAAGGGGAGGGGTCACGGCATGGCTGGAGCCCCTGGCCTCCGCTGCTAGGGGGTTTCCAGCAGTGGAGGCGACCCTCGCAGGGGGAGGGGGGTGGGGGTCTCCAGCAGGAGCGGCGACCCTCGCCTTGGCTGCCAGGGGTCTGCAGGAGCTGCGGCTAGGGGATGGGATTGGGCGTGCCTTGGCGGGAGTGCCCAGGCACAAGTGAAGAGGAGGGTCCAGGGCATGGCTGGAGACACTGGTCTTGGCTGATAGGGGGTCTCAGCAGTGGAGGCGACCCTCGCCGGGGCGGGTTGTGGGTCTCCAGCAGGAGCGACGACCCTCACCCGGGGTGGGGTGTTGGGGTCTCCAGCAGCCGCGGTGAACATCGTCTTGGCTGCCGGGGGTCTCCAGCAGCTGCGACTAGGGGAGGGGAGGGGAGGGGCACGGCTGGAGTGCCCAGGCACAAGTGAAGGGGAGGGGCCACGGCATGGCTGGAGACCCTGGCCTTGGCTGATAGGGGGTCTCCAGCAGTGGAGGCGACCCTCGACGTGGACCCCGGGGGTCTCCTGCAGCTGAGGCGACCCAGGCCACGGCTGCCTGCGGATTTCCATCAGCAGCAGCAACTCTTGCCTCAGGTGCTGGGGGTCACCAGCCGAAGCAGCGAACCTCGCTTCGGCTGCCAGGGGTCTCCAGCAGCTGTGGCTAGGGGAGGCGAGGTGGCGCGGCACGGCTGGAGAGCTCAGGTGCAAGTGAAGGGGAGGGGCCACGGCATGGCTGGAGACCCTGGCCTCGGCTGCTAGGGGGTTTCCAGCAGTGTAGGCGAGCCTCGCCGGGGGAGGGGGGTGGGGGTCTCCAGCAGGAGCGGTGACCCTCGCCTTGGCTGCCAGGGGTCTGCAGGAGCTGCGGCTAGGGGATGGGATTGGGCGTGGCTTGGCTGGAGTGCCCAGGCACAAGTGAAGAGGAGGGTCCACGGCATGGCTGGAGACCCTGGACTCGGCTGCTAGGGGGTCTCCAGCAGTGGAGGCAACCCTCCACGCGGACCCCGGGGGTCTCCTGCAGCTGAGGCAACCCATGCCATGGCTGCCTGGGGGTCTCCAGGAGCAGCAGCGGCGACCCTTGCCTCTGCTCCCGTGTGTATCCAGCAGCATCGGCAACCCTCGCCTCGGCTTCCGTGGGTATCCAGCAGCACAGAGACTCTCGCCAGGGCTCCCAGGGGCCTCCAGTAGCCGCGGTTCCTGGAGGGGAGGGGGCGCGGCGCGGCTGGCGACCCTCACCCTGCCGCGAGGGGATCTCCAGCAGCAGCGGCTACCGTCACTTCGCCTGCTGGGGTCTCCAGCCGCGAGGCGAGGCGAGTTGAAGAGGTGCGGTGCAGCTGGAAAGGCCAGGTGCAAGGGAAGGGATGGGGACCTGGCACAGCGGAAGACACTCGCCACGGCTTCCGGTGGTCTCCAGCAGCAGCGAGCCTCGCTGCTGCTGCTGCCAGTGGTCTCCAGCAGCGGCGGCGAGCTGAAGAGATGGGGCGCAGCACGGCTTGTAAGGCCTGGAGCAAGGGAAGGGGAGGGAGGGCGGCATGGCTTGTGACCCTCCCAGCACTGCAAAGGGAACTCCAGCAGCAGCAGCAGATACCTGCTCCGCTGCACCGGGGGTGAGTGTGTCTCCATCACCGTCTGCGCCCCTCGCCTCGGCTGGTAGGGATCTCCAACAGTGGCGGCGACCCTCGCCTCGGCTTGCAGGGGTCTGCAGCTGCAGAGACGGGAGGGGGGGGGCGCGGCACGGCTGGAGAGTCCAGGCACAAGGGTAGCGGAGGCGGAGCAGCATGCCTACAGCCCATAGCTGCGCCACAAGGGGATCTCCAGGGGAATTGGCGATCTTGGCCTCGGATGCTGGGGGTCTCCAGCCGCGGCGGCGACCCTCTCCTTGGCGCTGGGAGTCTCCAGCAGCCGCGGTGAACATCGCCTTGGCTGCCTAAGGTCTCCAGCAGCTGCGACTAGGGGAGGGGAGGGGAGGGGCAAGGCTGGAGTGCCCAGGCACAAGTGAAGGGGAGGGGCCACGGCATGGCTGGAGACCCTGGGCTTGGCTGATAGGGGGTCTCCAGCAGTGGAGGCGACCCTCGACGTGGACCCCGGGGGTCTCCTGCAGCTGAGGCGACCCAGGCCACGGCTGCCTGCGGATTTCCATCAGCAGCAGCAACTCTTGCCTCAGGTGCTGGGGGTCACCAGCCGAAGCAGCGAACCTCGCTTCGGCTGCCAGGGGTCTCCAGCAGCTGTGGCTAGGGGAGGCGAGGTGGCGCGGCACGGCTGGAGAGCTCAGGTGCAAGTGAAGGGGAGGGGCCACGGCATGGCTGGAGACCCTGGCCTCGGCTGCTAGGGGGTTTCCAGCAGTGTAGGCGAGCCTCGCCGGGGGAGGGGGGTGGGGGTCTCCAGCAGGAGCGGTGACCCTCGCCTTGGCTGCCAGGGGTCTGCAGGAGCTGCGGCTAGGGGATGGGATTGGGCGTGGCTTGGCTGGAGTGCCCAGGCACAAGTGAAGAGGAGGGTCCACGGCATGGCTGGAGACCCTGGACTCGGCTGCTAGGGGGTCTCCAGCAGTGGAGGCAACCCTCCACGCGGACCCCGGGGGTCTCCTGCAGCTGAGGCAACCCATGCCATGGCTGCCTGGGGGTCTCCAGGAGCAGCAGCGCCGACCCTTGCCTCTGCTCCCGTGTGTATCCAGCAGCATCGGCAACCCTCGCCTCGGCTTCCGTGGGTATCCAGCAGCACAGAGACTCTCGCCAGGGCTCCCAGGGGCCTCCAGTAGCCGCGGTTCCTGGAGGGGAGGGGGCGCGGCGCGGCTGGCGACCCTCACCCTGCCGCGAGGGGATCTCCAGCAGCAGCGGCTACCGTCACTTCGCCTGCTGGGGTCTCCAGCCGCGAGGCGAGGCGAGTTGAAGAGGTGCGGTGCAGCTGGAAAGGCCAGGTGCAAGGGAAGGGATGGGGACCTGGCACAGCGGAAGACACTCGCCACGGCTTCCGGTGGTCTCCAGCAGCAGCGAGCCTCGCTGCTGCTGCTGCCAGTGGTCTCCAGCAGCGGCGGCGAGCTGAAGAGATGGGGCGCAGCACGGCTTGTAAGGCCTGGAGCAAGGGAAGGGGAGGGAGGGCGGCATGGCTTGTGACCCTCCCAGCACTGCAAAGGGAACTCCAGCAGCAGCAGCAGATACCTGCTCCGCTGCACCGGGGGTGAGTGTGTCTCCATCACCGTCTGCGCCCCTCGCCTCGGATGATAGGGATCTCCAACAGTGGCGGCGACCCTCGCCTCGGCTTGCAGGGGTCTGCAGCTGCAGAGACGGGAGGGGGGGGCGCGGCACGGCTGGAGAGTCCAGGCACAAGGGTAGTGGAGATGGAGCAGCATGCCTACAGCCCATAGCTGCGCCACAAGGGGATCTCCAGGGGAATTGGCGATCTTGGCCTCGGATGCTGGGGGTCTCCAGCCGCGGCGGCGACCCTCGCCTTGGCGCTGGGAGTCTCCAGCAGCCGCGGTGAACATCGCCTTGGCTGCCTAAGGTCTCCAGCAGCTGCGACTAGGGGAGGGGAGGGGAGGGGCAAGGCTGGAGTGCCCAGGCACAAGTGAAGGGGAGGGGTCACGGCATGGCTGGAGCCCCTGGCCTCCGCTGCTAGGGGGTTTCCAGCAGTGGAGGCGACCCTCGCAGGGGGAGGGGGGTGGGGGTCTCCAGCAGGAGCGGCGACCCTCGCCTTGGCTGCCAGGGGTCTGCAGGAGCTGCGGCTAGGGGATGGGATTGGGCGTGGCTTGGCGGGAGTGCCCAGGCACAAGTGAAGAGGAGGGTCCAGGGCATGGCTGGAGACCCTGGTCTTGGCTGATAGGGGGTCTCAGCAGTGGAGGCGACCCTCGCCGGGGGGGGTTGTGGGTCTCCAGCAGGAGCGACGACCCTCACCCGGGGTGGGGTGTTGGGGTCTCCAGCAGCCGCGGTGAACATCGTCTTGGCTGCCGGGGGTCTCCAGCAGCTGCGACTAGGGGAGGGGAGGGGAGGGGCACGGCTGGAGTGCCCAGGCACAAGTGAAGGGGAGGGGCCACGGCATGGCTGGAGACCCTGGCCTTGGCTGATAGGGGGTCTCCAGCAGTGGAGGTGACCCTCGACGTGGACCCCGGGGGTCTCCTGCAGCTGAGACGACCCAGGCCACGGCTGCCTGCGGATTTCCATCAGCAGCAGCAACTCTTGCCTCAGGTGCTGGGGGTCACCAGCCGAAGCAGCGAACCTCGCTTCGGCTGCCAGGGGTCTCCAGCAGCTGTGGCTAGGGGAGGCGAGGTGGCGCGGCACGGCTGGAGAGCTCAGGTGCAAGTGAAGGGGAGGGGCCACGGCATGGCTGGAGACCCTGGCCTCGGCTGCTAGGGGGTTTCCAGCAGTGTAGGCGAGCCTCGCCGGGGGAGGGGGGTGGGGGTCTCCAGCAGGAGCGGTGACCCTCGCCTTGGCTGCCAGGGGTCTGCAGGAGCTGCGGCTAGGGGATGGGATTGGGCGTGGCTTGGCTGGAGTGCCCAGGCACAAGTGAAGAGGAGGGTCCACGGCATGGCTGGAGACCCTGGACTCGGCTGCTAGGGGGTCTCCAGCAGTGGAGGCAACCCTCCACGCGGACCCCGGGGGTCTCCTGCAGCTGAGGCAACCCATGCCATGGCTGCCTGGGGGTCTCCAGGAGCAGCAGCGGCGACCCTTGCCTCTGCTCCCGTGTATATCCAGCAGCATCGGCAACCCTCGCCTCGGCTTCCGTGGGTATCCAGCAGCACAGAGACTCTCGCCAGGGCTCCCAGGGGCCTCCAGTAGCCGCGGTTCCTGGAGGGGAGGGGGCGCGGCGCGGCTGGCGACCCTCACCCTGCCGCGAGGGGATCTCCAGCAGCAGCGGCTACCGTCACTTCGCCTGCTGGGGTCTCCAGCCGCGAGGCGAGGCGAGTTGAAGAGGTGCGGTGCAGCTGGAAAGGCCAGGTGCAAGGGAAGGGATGGGGACCTGGCACAGCGGAAGACACTCGCCACGGCTTCCGGTGGTCTCCAGCAGCAGCGAGCCTCGCTGCTGCTGCTGCCAGTGGTCTCCAGCAGCGGCGGCGAGCTGAAGAGATGGGGCGCAGCACGGCTTGTAAGGCCTGGAGCAAGGGAAGTGGAGGGAGGGCGGCATGGCTTGAGACCCTCCCAGCACTGCAAAGGGAACTCCAGCAGCAGCAGAGACCTGCTCCACTGCACGGGGGAGGGTCTCCATCACCGTCTGCGACCCTCGCCTCGGCTGGTAGGGATCTCCAACAGTGGCGGCGACCCTCGCCTTGGCTGCCAGGGGTCTGCAGGAGCTGCGGCTAGGGGAGGGGAGGGGGCGCGTCACGGCTACTGGAGAGTGCAGGCACAAGGGTAGTGGAGGCGGAGCAGCATGCCTACAGCCCTTAGCTGTGCAACAACGGGATCTCCAGGGGAATTGGCGACCTTGGCCTCAGATCCTGGGGATCTCCAGCCGCAGCGGCGACCCTCGCCTTGGTGCTGGGAGTCTCCAGCAGCCGCGGTGACCCTCGCCTTGGCTGCCTAAGGTCTGCAGGAGCTGCGGCTAGGGGAGGGGATTGGGCGTGGCATGGCAGCAGTGCCCAGGCACAAGTGAAGTGGAGGAGCCACGGCATGGCTGGAGACCCTGGCCTTGGCTGATAGAGTGTCTAGCAGTGGAGGCGACCCTCGCCCGGGGGTGTTGGGGATCTCCAGCAGCAGTGGAGGCGACCCTCGCCGGGGGGGGGGTGGGGGTCTCCAGCAGCCGCGGTGAACATTGTCTTGGCTGCGGGGGGTCTCCAGCAGCTGCGACTAGGGGAGGGGAGGGGAGGGGAGGGGCAAGGCTGGAGTGCCCAGGCACAAGTGAAGGGGAGGGGCCACGGCATGGCTGGAGACCCTGGCCTTGGCTGATAGGGGGTCTCCAGCAGTGGAGGCGACCCATGCCATGGCTGCCTGGGGGTCTCCAGGAGCAGCAGCGCCGACCCTCGCCTCTGCTCCCGTGGGTATCCAGCAGCAGCGGCAACCCTCGCCTCGGCTTCCGTGGGTATCCAGCAGCACAGAGACTCTCGCCAGGGCTCCCAGGGGCCTCCAGCAGCCGCGGTTCCCGGAGGGGAAGGGGCGCAGCGCGGCTGGCGACCCTCACCCTGCCGCGAGGGGATCTCCAGCAGCAGCGGCTACCCTCACTTCGCCTGCTGGGGGTCTCCAGCCGCGAGGCGAGGCGAGTTGAAGAGGTGCGGTGCAGCTGGAAAGCCCAGGTGCAAGGGAAGGGGAGGGGCCCTGGCACAGCGGAAGACACTCGCCACGGCTTCCGGTGGTCTCCAGCAGCAGCGAGCCTCGCTGCTGCTGCTGCCAGTGGTCTCCAGCAGCGGCGGCGAGCTGAAGAGATGGGGCGCAGCACGGCTTGTAAGGCCTGGAGCAAGGGAAGGGGAGGGAGGGCGGCATGGCTTGTGACCCTCCCAGCACTGCAAAGGGAACTCCAGCAGCAGCAGCAGATACCTGCTCCGCTGCACCGGGGGTGAGTGTGTCTCCATCACCGTCTGCGCCCCTCGCCTCGGATGGTAGGGATCTCCAACAGTGGCGGCGACCCTCGCCTCGGCTTGCAGGGGTCTGCAGCTGCAGAGACGGGAGGGGGGGGGCGCGGCACGGCTGGAGAGTCCAGGCACAAGGGTAGCGGAGGCGGAGCAGCATGCCTACAGCCCATAGCTGCGCCACAAGGGGATCTCCAGGGGAATTGGCGATCTTGGCCTCGGATGCTGGGGGTCTCCAGCCGCGGCGGCGACCCTCTCCTTGGCGCTGGGAGTCTCCAGCAGCCGCGGTGAACATCGCCTTGGCTGCCTAAGGTCTCCAGCAGCTGCGACTAGGGGAGGGGAGGGGAGGGGCAAGGCTGGAGTGCCCAGGCACAAGTGAAGGGGAGGGGTCACGGCATGGCTGGAGCCCCTGGCCTCCGCTGCTAGGGGGTTTCCAGCAGTGGAGGCGACCCTCGCCGCGGGAGGGGGGTGGGGGTCTCCAGCAGGAGCGGCGACCCTCGCCTTGGCTGCCAGGGGTCTGCAGGAGCTGCGGCTAGGGGATGGGATTGGGCGTGGCTTGGCGGGAGTGCCCAGGCACAAGTGAAGAGGAGGGTCCAGGGCATGGCTGGAGACACTGGTCTTGGCTGATAGGGGGTCTGAGCAGTGGAGGCGACCCTCGCCGGGGGGGGTTGTGGGTCTCCAGCAGGAGCGACGACCCTCACCCGGGGTGGGGTGTTGGGGTCTCCAGCAGCCGCGGTGAACATCGTCTTGGCTGCCGGGGATCTGCAGGAGCTGCGGCTAGGGGAGGGGATTGGGCGTGGCATGGCAGGAGTGCCCAGGCACAAGTGAAGTGGAGGGTCCACGGCATGGCTGGAGACCCTGGCCTTGGCTGATAGAGGGTCTAGCAGTGGAGGCGACCCTCGCTGGGGGGGTTGGGGTCTCCAGCAGCCGCGGTGAACATCGTCTTGGCTGCCGGGGGTCTCCAGCAGCTGCGACTAGGGGAGGGGAGGGGAGGGGCACGGCTGGAGTGCCCAGGCACAAGTGAAGGGGAGGGGCCACGGCATGGCTGGAGACTCTGGCCTTGGCTGATAGGGGGTCTCCAGCAGTGGAGGCGACCCTCCACGCGGACCCCGGGGGTCTACAGCAGCTGAGGCAACCCATGCCATGGCTGCCTGGGGGTCTCCAGGAGCAGCAGTGGCGACCCTCGCCTCTGCTCCCGTGTGTATCCAGCAGCAGCCGCAACCCTCGCCTCGGCTTCCGTGGGTATCCAGCAGCACAGAGACTCTCGCCAGGGCTCCCAGGGGCCTCCAGCAGCCGCGGTTCCCGGAGGGGAGGGGGCGCGGCGCGGCTGGCGACCCTCACCCTGCCGCGAGGGGATCTCCAGCAGCAGCGGCTACCCTCACTTCGCCTACTGGGGGTCTCCAGCCGCGAGGCGAGGCGAGTTGAAGAGGTGCGGTGCAGCTGGAAAGCCCAGATGCAAGGGAAGGGAAGGGGCCCTGGCACAGCGGAAGACACTCGCCACGGCTTCCGGTGGTCTCCAGCAGCGGCGGCGAGCTGAAGAGATGGGGCGCAGCACGGCTTGTAAGGCCTGGAGCAAGGGAAGGGGAGGGAGGGCGGCATGGCTTGTGACCCTCCCAGCACTGCAAAGGGAACTCCAGCAGCAGCAGCAGATACCTGCTCCGCTGCACCGGGGGTGAGTGTGTCTCCATCACCGTCTGCGCCCCTCGCCTGGGCTGGTAGGGATCTCCAACAGTGGCGGCGACCCTCGCCTCGGCTTGCAGGGGTCTGCAGCTGCAGAGACTGGAGGGGGGGGGCGCGGCACGGCAGGAGAGTCCAGGCACAAGGGTAGTGGAGATGGAGCAGCATGCCTACAGCCCATAGCTGCGCCACAAGGGGATCTCCAGGGGAATTGGCGATCTTGGCCTCGGATGCTGGGGGTCTCCAGCCGCGGCGGCGACCCTCTCCTTGGCGCTGGGAGTCTCCAGCAGCCGCGGTGAACATCGCCTTGGCTGCCTAAGGTCTCCAGCAGCTGCGACTAGGGGAGGGGAGGGGAGGGGCAAGGCTGGAGTGCCCAGGCACAAGTGAAGGGGAGGGATCACGGCATGGCTGGAGCCCCTGGCCTCCGCTGCTAGGGGGTTTCCAGCAGTGGAGGCGACCCTCGCCGGGGGAGGGGGGTGGGGGTCTCCAGCAGGAGCGGCGACCCTCGCCTTGGCTGCCAGGGGTCTGCAGGAGCTGCGGCTAGGGGATGGGATTGGGCGTGGCTTGGCGGGAGTGCCCAGGCACAAGTGAAGAGGAGGGTCCAGGGCATGGCTGGAGACACTGGTCTTGGCTGATAGGGGGTCTCAGCAGTGGAGGCGACCCTCGCCGGGGGGGGTTGTGGGTCTCCAGCAGGAGCGACGACCCTCACCCGGGGTGGGGTGTTGGGGTCTCCAGCAGCCGCGGTGAACATCGTCTTGGCTGCCGGGGGTCTCCAGCAGCTGCGACTAGGGGAGGGGAGGGGAGGGGCACGGCTGGAGTGCCCAGGCACAAGTGAAGGGGAGGGGCCACGGCATGGCTGGAGACCCTGGCCTTGGCTGATAGGGGGTCTCCAGCAGTGGAGGCGACCCTCGACGTGGACCCCGGGGGTCTCCTGCAGCTGAGGCGACCCAGGCCACGGCTGCCTGCGGATTTCCATCAGCAGCAGCAACTCTTGCCTCAGGTGCTGGGGGTCACCAGCCGAAGCAGCGAACCTCGCTTCGGCTGCCAGGGGTCTCCAGCAGCTGTGGCTAGGGGAGGCGAGGTGGCGCGGCACGGCTGGAGAGCTCAGGTGCAAGTGAAGGGGAGGGGCCACGGCATGGCTGGAGACCCTGGCCTCGGCTGCTAGGGGGTTTCCAGCAGTGTAGGCGAGCCTCGCCGGGGGAGGGGGGTGGGGGTCTCCAGCAGGAGCGGTGACCCTCGCCTTGGCTGCCAGGGGTCTGCAGGAGCTGCGGCTAGGGGATGGGATTGGGCGTGGCTTGGCTGGAGTGCCCAGGCACAAGTGAAGAGGAGGGTCCACGGCATGGCTGGAGACCCTGGACTCGGCTGCTAGGGGGTCTCCAGCAGTGGAGGCAACCCTCCACGCGGACCCCGGGGGTCTCCTGCAGCTGAGGCAACCCATGCCATGGCTGCCTGGGGGTCTCCAGGAGCAGCAGCGGCGACCCTTGCCTCTGCTCCCGTGTGTATCCAGCAGCATCGGCAACCCTCGCCTCGGCTTCCGTGGGTATCCAGCAGCACAGAGACTCTCGCCAGGGCTCCCAGGGGCCTCCAGTAGCCGCGGTTCCTGGAGGGGAGGGGGCGCGGCGCGGCTGGCGACCCTCACCCTGCCGCGAGGGGATCTCCAGCAGCAGCGGCTACCCTCACTTCGCCTGCTGGGGTCTCCAGCCGCGAGGCGAGGCGAGTTGAAGAGGTGCGGTGCAGCTGGAAAGGCCAGGTGCAAGGGAAGGGATGGGGACCTGGCACAGCGGAAGACACTCGCCACGGCTTCCGGTGGTCTCCAGCAGCAGCGAGCCTCGCTGCTGCTGCTGCCAGTGGTCTCCAGCAGCGGCGGCGAGCTGAAGAGATGGGGCGCAGCACGGCTTGTAAGGCCTGGAGCAAGGGAAGGGGAGGGAGGGCGGCATGGCTTGTGACCCTCCCAGCACTGCAAAGGGAACTCCAGCAGCAGCAGCAGATACCTGCTCCGCTGCACCGGGGGTGAGTGTGTCTCCATCACCGTCTGCGCCCCTCGCCTCGGATGGTAGGGATCTCCAACAGTGGCGGCGACCCTCGCCTCGGCTTGCAGGGGTCTGCAGCTGCAGAGACTGGAGGGGGGGGCGCGGCACGGCTGGAGAGTCCAGGCACAAGGGTAGTGGAGATGGAGCAGCATGCCTACAGCCCATAGCTGCGCCACAAGGGGATCTCCAGGGGAATTGGCGATCTTGGCCTCGGATGCTGGGGGTCTCCAGCCGCGGCGGCGACCCTCGCCTTGGCGCTGGGAGTCTCCAGCAGCCGCGGTGAACATCGCCTTGGCTGCCTAAGGTCTCCAGCAGCTGCGACTAGGGGAGGGGAGGGGAGGGGCAAGGCTGGAGTGCCCAGGCACAAGTGAAGGGGAGGGGTCACGGCATGGCTGGAGCCCCTGGCCTCCGCTGATAGGGGGTTTCCAGCAGTGGAGGCGACCCTCGCCGGGGGAGGGGGGTGGGGGTCTCCAGCAGGAGCGGCGACCCTCGCCTTGGCTGCCAGGGGTCTGCAGGAGCTGCGGCTAGGGGATGGGATTGGGCGTGGCTTGGCGGGAGTGCCCAGGCACAAGTGAAGAGGAGGGTCCAGGGCATGGCTGGAGACCCTGGTCTTGGCTGATAGGGGGTCTCAGCAGTGGAGGCGACCCTCGCCGGGGGGGGTTGTGGGTCTCCAGCAGGAGCGACGACCCTCACCCGGGGTGGGGTGTTGGGGTCTCCAGCAGCCGCGGTGAACATCGTCTTGGCTGCCGGGGGTCTCCAGCAGCTGCGACTAGGGGAGGGGAGGGGAGGGGCACGGCTGGAGTGCCCAGGCACAAGTGAAGGGGAGGGGCCACGGCATGGCTGGAGACCCTGGCCTTGGCTGATAGGGGGTCTCCAGCAGTGGAGGTGACCCTCGACGTGGACCCCGGGGGTCTCCTGCAGCTGAGACGACCCAGGCCACGGCTGCCTGCGGATTTCCATCAGCAGCAGCAACTCTTGCCTCAGGTGCTGGGGGTCACCAGCCGAAGCAGCGAACCTCGCTTCGGCTGCCAGGGGTCTCCAGCAGCTGTGGCTAGGGGAGGCGAGGTGGCGCGGCACGGCTGGAGAGCTCAGGTGCAAGTGAAGGGGAGGGGCCACGGCATGGCTGGAGACCCTGGCCTCGGCTGCTAGGGGGTTTCCAGCAGTGTAGGCGAGCCTCGCCGGGGGAGGGGGGTGGGGGTCTCCAGCAGGAGCGGTGACCCTCGCCTTGGCTGCCAGGGGTCTGCAGGAGCTGCGGCTAGGGGATGGGATTGGGCGTGGCTTGGCTGGAGTGCCCAGGCACAAGTGAAGAGGAGGGTCCACGGCATGGCTGGAGACCCTGGACTCGGCTGCTAGGGGGTCTCCAGCAGTGGAGGCAACCCTCCACGCGGACCCCGGGGGTCTCCTGCAGCTGAGGCAACCCATGCCATGGCTGCCTGGGGGTCTCCAGGAGCAGCAGCGGCGACCCTTGCCTCTGCTCCCGTGTATATCCAGCAGCATCGGCAACCCTCGCCTCGGCTTCCGTGGGTATCCAGCAGCACAGAGACTCTCGCCAGGGCTCCCAGGGACCTCCAGTAGCCGCGGTTCCTGGAGGGGAGGGGGCGCGGCGCGGCTGGCGACCCTCACCCTGCCGCGAGGGGATCTCCAGCAGCAGCGGCTACCGTCACTTCGCCTGCTGGGGTCTCCAGCCGCGAGGCGAGGCGAGTTGAAGAGGTGCGGTGCAGCTGGAAAGGCCAGGTGCAAGGGAAGGGATGGGGACCTGGCACAGCGGAAGACACTCGCCACGGCTTCCGGTGGTCTCCAGCAGCAGCGAGCCTCGCTGCTGCTGCTGCCAGTGGTCTCCAGCAGCGGCGGCGAGCTGAAGAGATGGGGCGCAGCACGGCTTGTAAGGCCTGGAGCAAGGGAAGTGGAGGGAGGGCGGCATGGCTTGAGACCCTCCCAGCACTGCAAAGGGAACTCCAGCAGCAGCAGAGACCTGCTCCACTGCACGGGGGAGGGTCTCCATCACCGTCTGCGACCCTCGCCTCGGCTGGTAGGGATCTCCAACAGTGGCGGCGACCCTCGCCTTGGCTGCCAGGGGTCTGCAGGAGCTGCGGCTAGGGGAGGGGAGGGGGCGCGTCACGGCTACTGGAGAGTGCAGGCACAAGGGTAGTGGAGGCGGAGCAGCATGCCTACAGCCCTTAGCTGTGCAACAACGGGATCTCCAGGGGAATTGGCGACCTTGGCCTCAGATCCTGGGGATCTCCAGCCGCAGCGGCGACCCTCGCCTTGGTGCTGGGAGTCTCCAGCAGCCGCGGTGACCCTCGCCTTGGCTGCCTAAGGTCTGCAGGAGCTGCGGCTAGGGGAGGGGATTGGGCGTGGCATGGCAGCAGTGCCCAGGCACAAGTGAAGTGGAGGAGCCACGGCATGGCTGGAGACCCTGGCCTTGGCTGATAGAGTGTCTAGCAGTGGAGGCGACCCTCGCCCGGGGGTGTTGGGGATCTCCAGCAGCAGTGGAGGCGACCCTCGCCGGGGGGGGGTGGGGGTCTCCAGCAGCCGCGGTGAACATTGTCTTGGCTGCGGGGGGTCTCCAGCAGCTGCGACTAGGGGAGGGGAGGGGAGGGGAGGGGCAAGGCTGGAGTGCCCAGGCACAAGTGAAGGGGAGGGGCCACGGCATGGCTGGAGACCCTGGCCTTGGCTGATAGGGGGTCTCCAGCAGTGGAGGCGACCCATGCCATGGCTGCCTGGGGGTCTCCAGGAGCAGCAGCGCCGACCCTCGCCTCTGCTCCCGTGGGTATCCAGCAGCAGCGGCAACCCTCGCCTCGGCTTCCGTGGGTATCCAGCAGCACAGAGACTCTCGCCAGGGCTCCCAGGGGCCTCCAGCAGCCGCGGTTCCCGGAGGGGAAGGGGCGCGGCGCGGCTGGCGACCCTCACCCTGCCGCGAGGGGATCTCCAGCAGCAGCGGCTACCCTCACTTCGCCTGCTGGGGGTCTCCAGCCGCGAGGCGAGGCGAGTTGAAGAGGTGCGGTGCAGCTGGAAAGCCCAGGTGCAAGGGAAGGGGAGGGGCCCTGGCACAGCGGAAGACACTCGCCACGGCTTCCGGTGGTCTCCAGCAGCGGCGGCGAGCTGAAGAGATGGGGCGCAGCACGGCTTGTAAGGCCTGGAGCAAGGGAAGGGGAGGGAGGGCGGCATGGCTTGAGACCCTCCCAGCACTGCAAAGGGAACTCCAGCAGCAGCAGAGACCTGCACCGCTGCATCGGGGGTGGGGGGGTCTCCATCACCGTCTGCGCCCCTCGCCTCGGCTGGTAGGGATCTCCAACAGTGGCGGCGACCCTCGCCTCGGCTTGCAGGGGTCTGCAGCTGCAGAGACGGGGGGGGGGGGCGCGGCACGGCAGGAGAGTCCAGGCACAAGGGTAGTGGAGGCGGAGCAGCATGCCTACAGCCCATAGCTGCGCCACAAGGGGATCTCCAGGGGAATTGGCGATCTTGGCCTCGGATGCTGGGGGTCTCCAGCCGCGGCGGCGACCCTCGCCTTGGCGCTGGGAGTCTCCAGCAGCCGCGGTGAACATCGCCTTGGCTGCCTAAGGTCTCCAGCAGCTGCGACTAGGGGAGGGGAGGGGAGGGGCACGGCTGGAGTGCCCAGGCACAAGTGAAGGGGAGGGGTCACGGCATGGCTGGAGCCCCTGGCCTCCGCTGCTAGGGGGTTTCCAGCAGTGGAGGCGACCCTCGCCGGGGGAGGGGGGTGGGGGTCTCCAGCAGGAGCGGCGACCCTCGCCTTGGCTGCCAGGGGTCTGCAGGAGCTGCGCCTAGGGGATGGGATTGGGCGTGGCTTGGCTGGAGTGCCCAGGCACAAGTGAAGAGGAGGGTCCACGGCATGGCTGGAGACCCTGGTCTTGGCTGATAGGGGGTCTGAGCAGTGGAGGCGACCCTCGCCGGGGGGGGGTTGGGGGTCTCCAGCAGGAGCGACGACCCTCGCCCGGGGGGGGGGTTGGGGTCTCCAGCAGCCGCGGTGAACATCGTCTTGGCTGCCAGGGGTCTCCAGCAGCTGCGACTAGGGGAGGGGAGGGGAGGGGCACGGCTGGAGTGCCCAGGCACAAGTGAAGGGGAGGGGCCACGGCATGGCTGGAGACCCTGGTCTTGGCTGATAGGGGGTCTCCAGCAGTGGAGGCGACCCTCCACGCGGACCCCGGGGGTCTCCTGCAGCTGAGGCAACCCATGCCATGGCTGCCTGGGGGTCTCCAGGAGCAGCAGCGGCGACCCTCGCCTCTGCTCCCGTGTGTATCCAGCAGCAGCCGCAACCCTCGCCTCGGCTTCCGTGGGTATCCAGCAGCACAGAGACTCTCGCCAGGGCTCCCAGGGGCCTCCAGCAGCCGCGGGTCCCGGAGGGGAGGGGGCGCGGCGCGGCTGGCGACCCTCACCCTGCCGCGAGGGGATCTCCAGCAGCAGTGGCTACCCTCACTTCGCCTGCTGGGGGTCTCCAGCCGCGAGGCGAGGCGAGTTGAAGAGGTGCGGTGCAGCTGGAAAGCCCAGGTGCAAGGGAAGGGAAGGGGCCCTGGCACAGCGGAAGACACTCGCCACGGCTTCCGGTGGTCTCCAGCAGCGGCGGCGAGCTGAAGAGATGGGGCGCAGCACGGCTTGTAAGGCCTGGAGCAAGGGAAGGGGAGGGAGGGCGGCATGGCTTGAGACCCTCCCAGCACTGCAAAGGGAACTCCAGCAGCAGCAGAGACCTGCACCGCTGTACCGGGGGTGAGTGTGTCTCCATCACCGTCTGCGCCCCTCGCCTGGGCTGGTAGGGATCTCCAACAGTGGCGGCGACCCTCGCCTCGGCTTGCAGGGGTCTGCAGCTGCAGAGACGGGAGGGGGGGCGCGGCACGGCTGGAGAGTCCAGGCACAAGGGTAGTGGAGGCGGAGCAGCATGCCTACAGCCCATAGCTGCGCCACAAGGGGATCTCCAGGGGAATTGGCGATCTTGGCCTGGGATGCTGGTGGTCTCCAGCCGCGGCGGCGACCCTCGCCTTGGCGCTGGGAGTCTCCAGCAGCCGCGGTGAACATCGCCTTGGCTGCCTAAGGTCTCCAGCAGCTGCGACTAGGGGAGGGGAGGGGAGGGGCACGGCTGGAGTGCCCAGGCACAAGTGAAGGGGAGGGGCCACGGCATGGCTGGAGACCCTGGTCTTGGCTGATAGGGGGTCTCCAGCAGTGGAGGCGACCCTCGACGTGGATCCCGGGGGTCTCCTGCAGCTGAGGCGACCCAGGCCACGGCTGCCTGCGGATTTCCATCAGCAGCAGAAACTCTCGCCTCAGGTGCTGGGGGTCACCAGCCGAAGCAGCGAACCTCGCTTCGGTGGTCTCCAGCAGCGGCGGCGAGCTGAAGAGATGGGGCGCAGCACCGCTTGTAAGGCCTGGAGCAAGGGAAGGGGAGGGAGGGCGGCATGGCTTGAGACCCTCCCAGCACTGCAAAGGGAACTCCAGCAGCAGCAGAGACCTGCTCCACTGCACGGGGGAGGGTCTCCATCACCGTCTGCGACCCTCGCCTCGGCTGGTAGGGATCTCCAACAGTGGCGGCGACCCTCGCCTTGGCTGCCAGGGGTCTGCAGGAGCTGCGGCTAGGGGAGAGGAGGGGGAGCGGCACGGCTACTGGAGAGTGCAGGCACAAGGGTAGTGGAGGCGGAGCAGCATTCCTACAGCCCTTAGCTGTGCCACAACGGGATCTCCAGGGGAATTGGCGACCCGCGCCTTGGTGCTGGGAGTCTCCAGCAGCCGCGGTGATCCTCGCCTTGGCTGCCGGGGGTCTGCAGGAGCTGCGGCTAGGGGAGGGGATTGGGCGTGGCATGGCAGCAGTGCCCAGGCACAAGTGAAGTGGAGGGGCCACGGCATGGCTGGAGACCCTGGCCTTGGCTGATAGAGGGTCTAGCAGTGGAGGCGACCCTCGCCGGGGGGTGTTGGGGATCTCCAGCAGCGGCGTCGACCCTCGCCGGGGGGGGTGGGGGTCTCCAGCAGCCACGGTGAACATCGTCTTGGCTGCCTAAGGTCTCCAGCAGCTGCGACTAGGGGAGGGGAGGGGAGGGGCACGGCTGGAGTGCCCAGGCGCAAGTGAAGGGGAGGGGCCACGGCATGGCTGGAGACCCTGGCCTCGGCTGCTAGGGGGTTTCCAGCAGTGGAGGCGACCCTCGCCAGGAGGGGGTTGGGTGCCTCCAGCAGGAGCGGCGACCCTCGCCTTGGCTGCCAGGGGTCTGCAGGAGCTGCGACTAGGGGAGGGGATTGGGCGTGGCTTGGCTGGAGTGCCCAGGCACAAGTGAAGGGGAGGGGCCACGGCAGGGCTGGAGACCCTGGACTTGGCTGCTAGTGGGTCTCCAGCAGTGGAGGCAACCCTCCACGCGGACCCCGGGGGTCTACAGCAGCTGAGGCAACCCATGCCATGGCTGCCTGGGGGTCTCCAGGAGCAGCAGCGGCGACCCTCCCCTCTGCTCCCGTGGGTATCCAGCAGCAGCGGCAACCCTCGCCTCGCCTTCCGTGGGTATCCAGCAGCACAGAGACTCTCGCCAGGGCTCCCAGTGGCCTCCAGCAGCCGCGGGTCCCGGAGGGGAGGGGGCGCGGCGCGGCTGGCGACCCTCACCCTGCCGCGAGGGGATCTCCAGCAACAGCGGCTACCCTCACTTCGCCTGCTGGGGGTCTCCAGCAGCGGCGGCGAGCTGAGGAGATGGGGCGCAGCATGGCTTGTAAGGCCTGGAGCAAGGGAAGGGGAGGGAGGGCGGCATGGCTTGAGACCCTCCCAGCACTGCAAAGGGAACTCCAGCAGCAGCAGAGACCTGCTCCGCTGCACCGGGGGTGGGGGGGTCTCCATCACCGTCTGCGACCCTCGCCTCGGCTGGTAGAGATCTCCAACAGTGGCTGCGACCCTCGCCTCGGCTTGCAGGGGTCTCCAGCAGCGGCAGAGACAGGAGGGAGGGGGCGCGGCACGGCTGGAGAGTCCAGGCACAAGGGTAGTGGAGGCGGAGCAACATGGCTACAGCCCATAGCTGCGCCACAAGGGGATCTCCAGGGGAATTGGGGATCTTGGCCTCGGGTGCTGGTTGTCTCCAGCCGCGGCGGAAAACCTCGCCTTGGCGCTGGGAGTCTGCAGCAGCCGCTCTGAACATCGCCTTGGCTGCCAGGGGTCTGCAAGAGCTGCGGCTAGGGGAGGTGATTGGGCGTGGCTTGGCTGGAGTGCCCAGGCAGAAGTGAAGGGGAGGGGTCATGGCAGGGCTGGAGCCCCTGGCCTCGGCTGCTAGGGGGTTTCCAGCAGTGGAGGCGACCCTCGCCGGGGGCGGTGTGGTGATCTCCAGCAGGAGCGGCGACCCTCGCCTTGGCTGCCAGGGGTCTGCAGGAGCTGCGGCTAGGCGAGGGGAGGGGGCGCGGCAAGGCTGGAGAGTCCAGGCACAAGGGTAGTGAGGCGGAGCGGCATGGCTACAGCACATAGCTGCGCCACAAGGCGATCTCCAGGGGAATTGGCGACCTTGGCCTCGGGTGCTGGGGTTCTCCAGCAGCCGCGGTGACCCTCGCCTTGGCTGCCGGGGGTCTCTAGCAGCTGTGGCTAGGGGTGGGGAGGGGGCGGGGCACGGCTGGAGAGTCCAGGCAAAGGGTAGTGGAGGCGGAGCAGCATGCCTACAGCCTTTAGCTGTGCCACAACGGGATCTCCAGGGGAATTGGCGATCTTGGCCTCGGGTGCTGGCGATCTCCAGCCGCGGCGGCGACCCTCGCCTTGTTGCTGGGAGTCTCCAGCAGCCGCGGTGACCCTCGCCTTGGCCGCCGGGGGTCTGCAGGAGCTGCGGCTAGGGGAGGGGATTGGGCGTGGCATGGCAAGAGAGCTCAGGTGCAAGTGAAGGGGAGGGGCCACGGCATGGCTGGAGACCCTGGCCTCGGCTGCTAGGGGGTTTCCAGCAGTGGAGGCGACCCTCGCCGGGAGGGGGTTGGGTGTCTCCAGCAGGAGCGGCGACACTCGCCTTGGCTGCCAGGGGTCTGCAGGAGCTGCGACTAGGAGAGTAGAGGGGGCGTGTTATGGATGGAGTGCCCAGGCACAAGTGAAGGGGAGGGGTCACCGCAGGGTTGGAGACCCTGGCCTTGGCTGCTAGGGGGTTTCCAGCAGTGGAGGCGACCCTCGCCGGGGTGTGTGCGGGTCTCCAGCAGGAGCCACGACCCTCGCCGGGGGGGTGGGGGTGTCCAGTAGGAGCGGCGACCCTCGCCTTGGCTGCCAGGGTTCTGCAGGAGCTGCGGCTAGGGGAGGGGATTGGGCGAGGCTTGGCTGGAGTGCCCAGGCACAAGTGAAGGGGAGGGGCCACGGCAGAACTGAAGACCCTGGACTCGGCTGCTAGGGGGTCTCCAGCAGTGGAGGCAACCCTCCACGCGGACCCCGGGCGTCTACAGCAGCTGAGGCAACCCATGCCATGGCTGCCTGGGGGTCTCCAGGAGCAGCAGCGGCGACCCTCGCCTCTGCTCCCGTGGGTATCCAGCAGCAGCGGCAACCCTCGCCTCGGCTTCCGTGGGTATCCAGCAGCACAGAGACTCTCGCCAGGGCTCCCAGGGGCCTCCAGCAGCCGCGGTTCCCGGAGGGAATGGGGCAAGGCGCGGCTGGCGACCCTCACCCTGCCGCGAGGGGATCTCCAGCAGCAGCGGCTACCCTCACTTCGCCTGCCGGGAGTCTCCAGCCGCGAGGCGAGGCGAGTTGAAGAGGCGCGGTGCAGCTGGAAAGGCCAGGTGCAAGGGAAGGGGAGGGGCCCTGGCACAGCGGAAGACACTCGCTGCTGCTTCCGGTGGTCTCCAGCAGCAGCGAGCCTCGCTGTTGCTGCTGCCAGTGGTCTCCAGCAGCGGCGGCGAGCTGAAGAGATGGGGCGCAGCACGGCTTGTAAGGCCTGGAACAAGGGAAGGGAAGGGAAGGTAGGGCGGCATGGCTTGAGACCCTCCCAGCACTGCAAGGGAAACTGCAGCAGCAGCAGAGACCTGCTCCGCTGCACCGGGGGTGGGGGGGGTCTACATCACTGTCTGCGACCCTCGCCTAGGCTGGTAGGGATCTCCAACATTGGCGGCGACCCTCGCCTCGGCTTGCAGGGGTCTGCAGCGGTAGCGACGCGGGGGGGGGGGGGGGCGCGGCACGGCTGGAGAGTCCAGGCACAAGGGTAGTGGAGGCGGAGCAACATGGCTACAGCCCATAGCTGCGCCACAAGGGGATCTCCAGGGGAATTGGCGACCTTCGCCTTGGCGCTGGGAGTCTCCAGCAGCCGCGGTGAACATCGCCTTGGCGCCGGCGGTCTGCAGGAGCTGCGGCTAGGGGAGGGGATTGGGCGTGGCATGGGTGGAGTGCCCAGGCACAAGTGAAGGGGAGGGGCCACGGCATGGCTGGAGACCCTGGCCTTGGCTGTTAGGGGGTCTCAGCAGTGGAGGCGACGCTCGCCAGGGGGGGAGTGGGGGTCTTCAGCAGCCGCGGTGAACATCCTCTTGGCTGCCAGGGGTTCTCCAGCAGCTGCGACTAGGTAGGGGAGGGGAGGGGCACGCCTGGAGTGCCCAGGCGCAAATGAAGGGGAGGGGCCACGGCATGGCTGGAGACCCTGGCCTTAGCTGATAGGGTTTCTCAGCAGTGGAGGCGACCCTCGACGTGGACCCAGTGGGTCTCCAGCAGCTGAGGCAACCCACACCACTGCTGCCAGGGGGTCTCCATCAGCAGGGCGATTCTCGCCTCGGGTGCTGGGGGTCACCAGCCTCAGCAGCGAACCTCGCTTTGGCTGCAAGGGGTCTCCAACAGCTGCGTCTAGGGGAGTGGTTGGGGCGCGACAAGACTGGAGAGCCCAGGCACAAGTGAAGGGGAGGGGCCACGGCATGGATGGAGACCCTGCCCTCGGGTGCCGGGGGTCTCAGCAGCAGTGACGGCGACCCTCGCCAGGCTGCCGGGGGTCTCCAGCAGCGGTGGCAACACTCCCTTGGGCTGCCAGGAGTCTCCAGCAGCTGTGGCTAGGGGGAGAAGTGGGAGCCTAGGGGGCTGGAGAGCCCAGGCGCAAGGAAAGGTGAGGGCCACGGCATGGCTGGAGACCCTGGCCTCGGCTGCTAGGGGGTTTCCAGCAGTGGAGGCAACCCTCGATGGGGGGGTTGGGGGTCTCCAGCAGGAGCAGCGACCCTCGCCTTGGCTGCCAGGGGTCTGCAGGAGCTGCGGCTAGGGGAGGGGATTGGGCGTGTCTTGGCTGGAGTGCCCAGGCACAAGTGAAAGGGAGGGGCCACGGCAGGGCTGGAGACCCTGGACTCGGCTGCTAGGGGGTCTCCAGCAGTGGAGGCAACCCTCCACGCGGACCCCGGGGGTCTACAGCAGCTGAGGCAACCCATGCCATGGCTGCCTGGGGGTCTCCAGGAGCAGCAGCGGCAACCCTCGCCTCGGCTTCCGTGGGTATCCAGCAGCACAGAGACTCTCGCCAGGTCTCCCAGGGGCCTCCAGCAGCCGCGGGTCCCGGAGGGGAGGGGGCGCGGCGCGGCTGGTGACCCTCACCCTGCCGCGAGGGGATCTCCAGCAGCAGCGGCTACCCTCACTTCGCCTGCCGGGGGTCTCCAGCCGCGAGGCGAGGCGAGTTGAAGAGGCGCGGTGCAGCTGGAAAGCCCAGGTGCAAGGGAAGGGGAGGGGCCCTGGCACAGCGGAAGACACTCGCCGCGGCTTCCGGTGGTCTCCAGCAGCAGCAAGCCTCGCTGCTGCTGCTGCCAGTGGTCTCCAGCAGCGGCGGCGAGCTGAAGAGATGGGGCACAGCACGGCTTGTAAGGCCTGGAGCAAGGGAAGGGGAGGGAGGGCGGCATGCTGGAGACCCTGGCCTTGGCTGCTAGGGGGTCTCCAGCAGTGGAGGCGACCCTCGACGTGGACCCCGGGGGTCTCCTGCAGCTGAGGCGACCTACGCCACGGCTGCCTGCGGATCTCCATCAGCAGCAGCGACTCTCGCCTCAGGTCCTGGGGGTCACCAGTAGAAGCAGCGAACCTCGCTTCGGCTGCCAGGGGTCTCCAGCAGCTGCGGCTAGGGGAGGCGAGGTGGCAGGGCCCTTCTGGAGAGCTCAGGCGCAAGTGAAGGGGAGGGTCCACGGCATGGCTGGAGACCCTGGCCTCGGCTGCTATGGGATTTCCAGCAGTGGAGGCGACCCTCGCCAGGAGGGGGTTGGGTGTCTCCAGCAGGAGCGGCGACACTCGCCTTGGCTGCCAGGGTTCTGCAGGAGCTGCGGCTAGGGGAGGGGATTGGGCGCGGTATGGATGGAGTGCCCAGGCACAAGTGAAGGGGAGGGGTAACGGCAGGGCTGGAGACCCTGGCCTTGGCTGCTAGGGGGTTTCCAGCAGTGGAGGTGACCCTCGCCGGGGCGGGTTGGGGGTCTCCAGCAGGAGCCACGACCCTCGCCGGGGGGGGTGGGGGTGTCCAGTAGGAGCGGCGACCCTCGCCTTGGCTGCCAGGGGTCTGCAGGAGCTGCGGCTAGGGGAGGGGGATTGGGCGTGGCTTGGCTGGAGTGCCTAGGCACAAGTGAAGGGGAGGGGCCACGGCAGGGCTGGAGACCCTGGACTCGGCTGCTAGGGGTTCTCCAGCAGTGGAGGCAACCCTCCACGCGGACCCCGGGGGTCTACAGCAGCTGAGGCAACCCATGCCATGGCTGCCTGGGGGTCTCCAGGAGCAGCAGAGGCGACCCTCCCCTCTGCTCCCGTGGGTATCCAGCAGCAGCGGCAACTCTCGCCTCGCCTTCCGTGGGTATCCAGCAGCACAGAGACTCTGGCCAGGGCTCCCAGGGGCCTCCAGCAGCCGCGGGTCCCGGAGGGGAGGGGGCGTGGCGCGGCACGGCTGGCGACCCTCACCCTGCCGCAAGGGAATTTCCAGCAACAGCGGCTACCCTCACTTCGCCTGCTGGGGGTCTCCAGCCGCGAGGCGAGGCGAGTTGAAGAGGTGCGGTGCAGCTGGAAAGGCCAGGTGCAAGGAAAGGGAAGGGGCCCTGGCACAGCGGAAGACACTCGCCACGGCTTCCGGTGGTCTCCAGCAGTAGCGAGCCTCGCTGCTGCTGCTGCCAGTGGTCTCCAGCAGCGGCAGCGAGCTGAAGAGATGGGGCGCAGCGTGGCTGGTAAGGTCTGGAGCAAGGGAAGGAGAGGGAGGACAGCATGGCTTGAGACCCTCCCAGCACTGCAAGGGGAACTCCAGCAGCAGCAGAGACCTGCTCCACTGCACGGGGGGGGGGGGGTCTCCATCACCGTCTGCGACCCACGCCTCGGCTGGTAGGGATCTTCCATAGTGGCGGCGACCCTCGCCTCGGCTTGCAGGGTTCTCCAGCAGCAGCAGAGACGGGAGGGGAGGGGGCGCGGCACGGCTGGAGAGTCCAGGCACAAGGGTAGTGGAGGGGGAGCGGCATGGCTACAGCCCATAGGTGCGCCACAAGGGGATCTCCAGGGGAATTGGCGACCTTGGCCTCGGGTGCTGGGGTTCTCCAGCAGCCGCGGTGACCCTCGCCTTGGCTGCCGGGGGTCTCCAGCAGCTGTGGCTAGGGGAGGTGCGGGGGCGGGGCACGGCTGGAGTGTCCTGGCACAAGTGAAGGGGAGGGGCCAAGGCATGGCTGGAGACCCTGGCCTTGGCTGATAGGGGGTCTCCAGCAGTGGCGGCGACCCTCGACGTGGACCCCGGGGGTCTCCAGCAGCTGAGGCATCGCATGCCACTGCTGCCCGCGGGTCTACATCAGCAGCAGCAGCGACTCTCGCCTCAGGTGCTGGGGGTCACCAGCCTCAGCAGCGAACCTAGCTTCGGTTGCAAGGGGTCTCCAGCAGCTGCGGCTAGGGGAGTGGTTGGGGCGCGACAAGTCGCAAGTGAAGGGGAGGGGCCACAGCATGGATGGAGACCCTGCCCTCGGGTGCCGAGGGTCTCAGCAGCAGTGACGGCGACCCTCCCCTCGCTGCCGGGGGTCTCCAGCAGCGGTGGCAACACTCGCTTGGGCTGCCAGGGGTCTCCAACAGCTGCGGTTAGGGGAGCAGAGGGAGCCTAGGGGGCTGAGGAGCCCAGGCGCAAGGAAAGTTGAGGGCCACGGCATGGCTGGAGCCCCTGGCATCGGCTGCTAGGGGGTTTCCAGAGGTGCAGGCGACCCTCGCCAGGAGGGGGTTGGGGGTCTCCAGCAGCGGCGGCGACCCTCGCCTTGGCTTCCCGGGGTCTCCAGGAGCTGCGGCTAGGGGAGGGGAGGGAGCGTGGCACGGCTGGAGAGTCCAGGCGCAAGGGTAGTGAGGCAGAGTGGCATGGCTACAGCCCATAGCTGCGCCACAAGAGGATCTCCAGGGGAATTGGAGACCTTGGCCTCGGGTGCTGGGGGTCTCCAGCAGCCGCGGTGAGCCTCGCCTTGGCTGCCGGGGGTCTCCAGCAGCTGTGGCTAGGGGTGGGGAGGGGGCGGGGCACGGCTGGAGTGTCCTGACACAAGTGAAGGGGAGGGGCCACGGCATGGCTGGAGACCCTGGCCTTGGCTGATAGGGGGTCTCCAGCAGTCGAGTGACCCTCGACTTGGACCCCGGGGGTCTCCTGCAGCTGAGGCAACCTACGCCACTGCTGCCCGCGGGTCTCCATCAGCAGCAGCGACGCTCGCCTCAGGTGCTGGGGGTCACCAGCCGAAGCAGCGAACCTCGCTTCGGCTGCAAGGGGTCTCCAGCAGCTGCGACTAGGGGAGCAGAAGGAGCCGTGGTGGCTGGAGAGCCCAGGCGAAAGGAAAGGTGAGGGCCATGGCATGGCTGGAGCCCCTGGCATCGGCTGCTAGGGCGTTTCCAGCAGTGGAGGCGACCCTCGCCAGGAGGGAGTTGTGGGTCTCCAGCAGGAGCAGGCGACCCTCCCCTTGTCTTCCCGGGGTCTGCAGGAGCTGCGGCTAGGGGAGGGGAGGGGGCGCGCCAGGGCTTGAGAGTCCAGGCACAAGGGTAGTGGAGGCGGAGCAGCATGCCTACAGCCCTTAGCTGTGCCACAACGGGATCTCCAGGGGAATTGGCGACCTTGGCCTAGGGTGCTGGGAGTCTCCAGCAGCCGCGGTGACCCTCGCCTTGGCTGCCTGGGGTCTCCAGCAGCTGTGCCTAGGAGAGGGGAGGGGGCGGGGCACGGCTGGAGTGCCCAGGCACAAGTGAAGGGGAGGGGCCACCGCATGGCTGGAGACCCTGGCCTTGGCTGATAGGGTGTCTCTAGCAGTGGAGGCGACCCTCGACGTGGACCCCGGGGGTCTCCTGCAGCTGAGGCGACCCACGCTGCCCGCGGGTCCTCATCAGCAGCTGCGACTCTCGCCTCAGGTGCTGGGGGTCACCAGCCTCAGCAGCGAACCTCTCTTCGGCTGCAAGGGGTCTCCAGCAGCTTCGGCTAGGGGAGGGAATGGGGCGCGACAAGGCTAGTGAGCCCAGGCGCAAGTGAAGAGGAGGGGCCAGGGCATGGCTGGAGACCCTGCCCTCGGGTGCCGGGGGTCTCAGCAGCAGTGACGGCTACCCTCCCCTGGCTGCCGGGGGTGTCCCGCAGCGGTGGCGACTCTAGATTAGGCTGCCGGGAGCCTCCAGCAGCTGCGGCTAGGGGAAGCAGAGGGAGCCTGGGGGGCTGGAGAGCCCAGGCGCAAGGAAAGGGGAGGGCCACGGCATGGCTGTAGCCCGTGGCCTCGGCTGCTAGGGGGTTTCCAGCAGTGGAAGTGACCCTCGCCGGGGGGGTGCTTGGGCGTCTCCAGCAGCAGAGCACTCTATTCTCTGTTGGGGTCCAACAGCAGAGGACCTTCCTTCTGCTGGGTTCCAGCAGCAGAGGACCCTACTCCCTGCTGGCTTCCGGCAGCAGAGGACACTCTTCCCTGCTGCAGTCCGGCAGCAGAGGACCTTCCTCTGCTCTTGGTGTCAGGCACAAAAGAACCCCCATCTGCTGCTTCGGTCCAGCATAACAGAACCCTCTATGATCTTAGGACCGGCAACGGAGGACACCCCTCTCTGTTGGAGTACACCACCAGAAGTGCCTCGTCTCTGCTGGGGTGGACCAGCAGAATATCCTCCTCTCTGTCTGGGTCCGGCAGTAGGGGACCCTCCACTGCTGCTGCGTCTGACAGCAGAGGACCCGCTTCTTCTGCTGGACTCCAGCAGAGAGGAAGCAGCAGAGAACCATCCTCTCTGCTGGTGTCTAGCATGAGAGGACCCATCTCTCTGCTGGGGTCCAGCAGAAAGGAAGCAGAAGAGGACCCTCCTCTCGGCTGGAGTCCCGTAGCAGAGGACCTTCCTCTTCTTTTGGGTTCAGCAGCAGAGGACCCTCCTCTCTGCTGTAGTGCAGCACCAGAGGAGCCTTGTCTTCTGCTGTGGTCCAGCAGCAGAGGAAACTCCTCTGTGCTGGGGTCCAGAAGCGGAGCACCCTCTTGTCTGCTGAGTTCTAGCACCAGAGGACCTTCTTCTCTGCTAGGATCCAGCACCAGATGACCATCCTCTCTGTTGGGGTCCAACATCCGAGGACCCTTCTCTATGCTGACGTCCGGCAGCAGAGGACCCTCCTCTCTTTTTGGGTCTGCCAGCAGAGGTCTCTCCTCCCTGCTGGGGTCCAGCAGCAGAGAACCTTCATCCATGCTGGAGAGCCTTGGATGAGCGTCCCGCACTGAGTACTGATGACCACCAGAGGGCGCCCAAAGCCGCCATTCTTTCTTTTCTTTTTTTCTTTTCTTTTTTTTTTCCTTTTTTTTTTTTTTTTACAGGTTTATTTATTTTATTCCATGGTCAGATATACAGAGAGGACGAGAGACAGAGAAGAAGATCTTCCGTCCAATGATTCACTCCGCAAGTGAGTCACAATGGCTGGTGCACGCCGATCCAAAGCCAGGAACCTGGAGCCTCTTCTGGGTCTCCCATGTGGGTGCAAGTTTCCAAAGCTTTGGGCCATCCTCGACTGCTTTCCCAGGCCACAAGCAGGGATCTGGATGGGAAGTGGAGCAGCCGGGATTAGAACCGGTGCCCATATGGGATCCCAGCGTGTTCAAGGCGAGGACTTTAGTTGCTAGGCTACGGCGCCGGGCCCCAAGCTGCCCTTTCTACCCCTGGTGGGCTCAGGCCTTCTGACCTCTAGACAGTCCAATCCGAGCCATCCTAGGGTGATATGGGGGTCACAGACAGTATTCTGGTACACGTGTTGTTGAAAGATCAGGGCTCCAAGGCCGAACAGCCCACATACCAAAGCCCGGGAGGGGTGGAGGACGCTTGGGGCCTAGCATCAGTTCTGGCCTCTGATAGGAAGTGTCAGGGTGCCTTTAAGAGCAAGGCACTTAAAGAACCCTGGGAGGTGGTGTCCTATGTCAGCATGCCCACAGGCCCTCAGGGAGCTGGAGTCCAACACCAGCATCCTGGAGGCCCTGAGAGCTGGAGTCCCCAACCTGTGTCCCAAAGGCTCTCTGGGAGCTCGTGTTACACACCAGCCCACTGGGGTTGTACTTGGCCAGATGAGGTCCCGGGAAACCTTACCGCCACCCCCATTCCTTGTAGAGCACCCTGAGATGCAGGCTCTGGGCGTTCTTTGGCAAGTGGAGCATCTCCCTGATGAGCTAACAAGAGGGCTTCATGGACTTTTATTTTTTTTCATTCCAAAGTCCGAGATACAGAGAGGAGGAGAGAGAGAGAGGAAGATCTTCCGTCCGATGATTAGCTCTCCAAGTGAGCCGCAACAGCCGGTCCCCTCGGGACCCCCTCTGCTGGGGCCTCAGCGAGAGGGTCCCCCTAGGAACCGCATCCTTTGCTGCTGGGGCCTCAACGAGAGGGTCACCCTCGGGACCTCCTATGCTTGGCCCTCAGTGAAAGGGACCATTTGCCCCCCCCTTCCCTCCCTATCTCCTGGGGCATCTGTGAGAAGGCCCATTTCAGGAGCCCTTCTGCTGGGGCCTCAGCGAGAGGAACCCCGGCAAACCCCTCCCTCGCTGCTGGGGCCTCAGTGAGAGGGTCCCCCTCGGGACACCCTCTGCTGGGGCTTCAGCGAGGTGGAACCCTGGCGACCCCTCCCTGGCTGCTGGGGCCTCAGCAAGAGGTACCCCTTGGGACCCCTTCAGCTGGGGCCTCAGCTAGAGGGACACCTGGAGCCATCTAACCTTTTTGCTGGGGCCTAGGCGAGAAGGTACCACTCCGGACCCTCTCTGCTGAGGCCTCAGCGAGAGTGCCCCCCGAGCCCCCTTCCCTCTCTGTGGATGCCTCAGCGAGAGGATCCCCCTCGGGACCCCCTCTGCTGGAGCCTCAGCGAGAGTGTCCCTCCTAGACCCCTCCTCTCTCTCTACTGTGGCCTCAGCGAGAGGGTCCCCCTCGGAACCCCTCTGCTGGGGCCTCATCGAGAGAGATCCTCATTACCTGACCCTCTCTCTCTGTTGGGGCCTCAGCGAGAGGGTCCACCTCAGGAACCCCGTCTTCTGGGGCCTCAGTGTGGTGTCCAAGGGTGTCAAGCCTCAGCCTGCCAGGCAGATGGCCTGTATAGGTGCTGCTTCAAGTCCTGGTTGTTTCCCCTGCAATCAGGCTCCCTGCTGATGATCCTGGGAGAGCGGTGGAGGATGGTGCAGGGGCTTGTGCCCCTGTGTGCTGTGCCCCTGTGGGACATGTGGAGGAAAGTCCTGGTTCCCAGGCTTGTCCTGGCCCAGCCACATCTGGCTCTGGTGGTGGTCCTGGGGAAGTGAGCCAGCAGATGCAAGAAAGATTCTGTCTCTCCCTCTCTGTTCCTTTGTGCTTCAAACAAAACAGGACAGATTCAGATAGGCATGCAGGAGGGAAGAAAGCTGCTGTCCTGGGTGGTAGGGAGTGTGCTGTGACTGAAGACTGCTTTTGTCTGCCAATGCAGACCCCAAGGGTGTGAGTAAGGCTTCTGTCCTGGGACTTCTGTGCAACCGCTCCAAAGAGTGTCCTTGAGAGTGAATTTCTCTTAGTCTGGGATTGTTTCCCTTGTTTGTGCAGGAGAGCCTGGAGGAGCGTCCTGCAGTGAGTCCTGCTGGCCATGAGAGGACGCATAAGCTGCCCTTTCTACCCCTGCTTGGCTGAGGCATTTTGAGCAGTAGAAGGTCCAGCCCCAGCCATCCTAGTGTCAGGTGGGAATCCTGGACAGAATTCCTCTATATGTGTCCCTTGAAGATTGGGCTCCAAGGCCGAACAGCCAGCATATGAAGGATCAGGAGGGGGTGGAGGACACTTGTGGCCTTGCATCAGGCCAGGCCTCTGTGCTATGAAGTGGCTGTCTGTCTTCACCAGCAAGGTAGAACCAAGGGCACAGGAGAACTAGAAGCTGGAGTTCCACATCACAGACCCCAGAGGCCCTGAGGGACCTGGAGTCCCAGTCAGTAAGCCCACGAGCCCTATGGGAGCTGGAATCCCATGTGAGTGTGCACACAGACCCTCTGGGAGCTGGAGTCAGACGTCAGTGTGCCCATGGGCCCCGTGAGACCTGGAGTCCCATGTCTGTGTACCCACGAGATCTCTTCGACCTCGGTCCTAATTAGGCATTCCCCCAATCCCTGTGGAATCTGGGGTCCCACCTCAGCGTGTCCATGGACCCTCTGAGACTGGAATTACACACCAGCTGACTAGCACTGATGGTTCTCAGATGAGGTACCCGGAAAACTTTCTGGAATCCGGAAGCAGAGGAACCTCCTCCCTGCTGGGGTTCAGCAGCAGAGGACCATCCTCCCTGCTGGGGACCAGCAGCAGAGGACCCTCCACCCTGCTTGGGTGCGGCAGCAGAGGACCCTAATCCCTGCAGGGTCCAGCAACAGAGGACCCTCATCCCTGCTGCTGGACACCAGCAGAGAGGAAGCATCAGAGGTCCTTCCTCTGTGCTGTGGTCCAGCACCAAAGGACCATCCTCTCTGCTGGACCACAGCAGAGAGGAAGCCTCAGAGGACTGCCTTCTGCTGCTGGGGTCCAGCAGCAGAGGACCCTCCTCTGCAGCTGGTGTCCGGAACCACAGGACCTACTCTGCTTCTGGCGTCCGATAGAAGAAGACCCTCCTTGCTGCTGGGTTCTGGCACCAGAGGACCCTCCTCTGCTGGTGGGGTCCGTCAGCAGAGGACCATCCAATGCTGCTTCGGTGCGGAACAGAAGGACCCTCCTCTGCTGTTGGAGTCTGGCAACAATGGAGCCTCCTCAGCTGCTTTGGTCCATCAGCAGAGGACCCTTTTTTCTGCTGGGGTCTAGCACGACAGGACACTTGTCTCTGCTAGTTTCCAGCAGAGAGGAAGCAATAAAGACCCTCCCCTCTGCAGGAGTCTGGAGGACCCTCCTCTGCAGCTGGACCTGAGCAGAGAGGAAGATGCAGAGTATCCTCATCTCCTGCTGGACCCCAAAGAGAGGACGAAGCAGAGAACCCTGCTCTCTGCTGGGGTCCGGCAGCAGAGGACTCCTCCCTGCTGGGATCCGACAGCAGAGGACCCTCCTCTCAACTGGGTTCCGGCAACAGAGGACCCTCCTTCATGCTGGGGTCTGGAAGCATAGGACACTCCTCTGCTGCTGGGGTCCGGCACAAGTGGACCCCCCTCAGATGCTGGGTTCTGGTAGCAAAGAATTCTCCTCTCTGCTGGGTTCCAGCAGCAGAGGACCCTCCTCCATGCTGGGGTCTGGAAGCAGAGGACACTCCTCTGCTCCTGGGATCTGGCACCAGAGGATCCTCCTCTGCTGCTGAAGTCCGGCAGCAGAGGATTCTCCTCCCTGCTGGGGTATGGCAGCCGGGGAACCTCCTGCCTTCCGGGGTCCAACAGCAGATGACCCTCCTCTTCTGCGAGACACCTGCAAAGAGGTTCTCCCCTGCTACTAGATCGCAACAGAGAAGAAGTTGCAGAGGACCCTCCCCTCATGCTGCACCTCAGGGAGAGGACGCAGGAGAATACACTCCTCTTCTGCTGGGGTCCGGCACCAGTGGACTCTCCTCTCTGCTGTACCCCAGCAGAGAGGAAGCTGCAGAGGACACTCCTCTCCGGGTGGGCATCACAGAGAGGAAGCAGTAGAGGACACTCCTGTTCTGCTGGGGTCTGGCAGCAGAGGTCCCTCCTCAGTGTTAGCGTCAGGAAGCATAGGAGCCTCCTCTCCTACTGGGGTCCAGCACCAGAGGACACTCTTCCCTGATGGACTTGGGTCCAGCAGCAGGGTCCCTCCTGTCTGCTGGAGTCTGGCAGCAAATGACCCTCCTCTCTGCTGGGGTACAGCAGCAGAGGACCCTACTCTCTGCTGATGTTCGGCACCAGAGAACCCTCTTCTTTGCTGAGGTCTGGGAGCAAAGGACCCTCCTCTCTGCTGGGGTCCGGCAGTGGAGGACCCTTCTATCTTCTGTGGTCCTGCACCAGAGGATCCTCTTCCGCTCTTGGGGTTCCACACCAGAGGACCCACCTCCCTGCTGCTGTGGTCAGGGCCCATAGGACACTCCTCTACTGATGGGGTCTGGCACCAGAGGACCTTCCTCTCTGCTGGGATCCGGTACCAGAGGACCCCCCTCATCTGCTGGCATCCGGTACTGTAGGAACCCCCTCTGCTGCTGGCATCCGTCAGCAGAAGACTAGCTTCTGCTGCTGGGATCTGACAGCAGCGGATCCCCTTCTGCTGCTGTGGTCTGGCAGCAGAGGATGCTGCTCTGCTGCTGGGGTCCCACAGCAGAGGACTCTTTTCTGCTGCTGCACCCTTGCAGCAGAGGCCTTCCTTTGCTGCTGGACCACAGCAGAGAGGAAGTTGCAGAGAGCCCTCGTCCCATACTGGACCCCAAAGAAAGGATGCAGCAGAGGACCTAATCTTGTGATGGCATCTGGCAGCAGAGGACCCTTCTCTCTGCTGGGGTCTGGTACCAGAGGACACTCCTCAGCTGTTGGGATCCAGCAGGAGAGGACTCCCCTTCTTTGCTGGGTTCTGGAACCATAGGATCCCCCTATGCTTCTGTTGTCTGGCAGCAGAGTACCCCCCTCTATTGCTGGGTTCCAGCACCAGAGGACCCCCCTCTGCTGCTATAGTCTGGCAGCAGAGGACACCCTCTGGGCTGCTAGGATCCGGAACCAGAGTACCCCTCTCTGCTGCTGTGGTCTGGCAGCAGAGGACCTTTCTCCCTTCTGAGGTCCTGCACCAGAAGACCCTACTAGGTTGCTTGGGTTGGGCACCAGAGGACCCAACTCTGCTGCTGGGGTCCGGCCACAAAGGTCCTTCCTCCTTGCTATGGTACGGCAGCAGAGGACCCTCCTTCCTGCTCGGGTACGGCAGAACAGGACCATCCTCTGCTGCTGGGGTCCGACACCAGAGGACACCCCTCTCTGCTGAGGTCCGAAACCAGAGTACCCTAGTCTCTGCTGGGGTCGAGCAGCAGGGACCCTCCTTACTCCTGGGGTCCAGCAGCAGAGGACGCTACTCAGCTGTTGGGTTCATACAGCAGAAGACACTCCTGCCATCTGGGGTCCGACAGCAGATGACCCTCGTTTGCTTCTATTCCGGCATCAGAGGAACCTCCTCTGCTGCTCGGGTCCGGCATCAGAAGACTCCTCTCTGCTGGGATCCAGCAGCAGAGGCCCCTCCTCCCGGCTGGGGTCCGGCAGCAGAGGACCATCCTCTCTGCTGGGGACTAGTACGAAAGACCCTCCTCTCTGCTGTGGTCCTGCAGCAGAGGACCATCCACTGCTGTTGTGTCCGGTAGCAGAGCACCCTCATTTGCTTAGGAACCCCAGCAGAAAGGAAGCAGCAAAGGACCCTACTCTCTGCTTTGGTCCAGCAGCAAAGGACCCTCCTCTCTGCTGTGGCACAGCAGAGAGAAAGCAGAAGAGGAGCCTTTACTCAGCTGGGGTCCCGCAGCAGAGGACCTTCCTTTTCTGCTGTGTTCCAGAAGCAGAGGATCCTCCTGCTTCTGGACCCCAGCGGAGAGGTAGCAGCAAAGGACCCTCCTCTGCTGGACTCTTACAGCAGAGGACCGTCCTCTACTGCTGGACGACAGCAGAGGGGAAGTTTTAGAGGACCCTCATTGCCTACTAGACCCCAAAGAGAGGACACTGCAGAGGACCCTACTCTTCTACTGGGGTCCAGCACCAGAGGACCCTCCTCTGCTGCTGGACCACAGCACAGAGGAAGTTGAAGAGGACCCTCCTCCCCGACTGGGGCCCAAAGAGAGGAAACAGCAGGTGACCCTCTTCTAATGGTGTTCGGCAGCAGAAGACCCTCCTCTGCTGCTAGCTTCCGACAACAGAAGACCCCCTCTGTTGCTGGGGTCCAGCACCAGAGGACTCCCCTATGCTGCTGGTGTCCTACAGCAGAGAAACCTCCTTCTGCTGGGTTCCTGCAGCAGAGGACCCCCCTCTGCTGCTGGAGTCCAGAAGCAGAGGTCCTCCCTCTGCTACTGTTTCTGGCACCAGGGGACCCCTCACTGCTTCTGGTTTCTGGCACCAGAGGACCCCCCCTGCTGGGGACCGGCAGCAGAGGAACCACTTGTGCTGCTGTGGTGCAGTATCCGAGGACTCTCCTCTCCTGCTGGGGTCGAGCAGCAGAGGACCCTCCACTCTGCTGGGGTCCAGCACCAGAGAACCGCCTTCTGCTGCTGGGGTGCAGCAGCAGAGAACCCCCTCTGCTCTTGGGGTCCGACACCAAAGGACCCGACTCTGCTACTGGGTGGCACCAGAGGACCCCCCTCAGCTGTTGGGGTCTGGCAGCAGAGGACCTCCCTCTGTTCCTGGGGTCCGGCAGCAGAGGACCTTCCTTCTGCTGTGTTCTGGTAGCAGAGGACCCTCCTCCCTGCAGGGATATGGCAGCAGAGGACCCTCATCTGCTGCTCGGGTGTGGTACCAGATGACCCTCCCCTGCTGCTGGGGTCCAGCAGCAGAGGACCATCGTCCCTGCTGAAGTCCGGAATGAGAGAAACCTCCTCCCTGCTGTGGTCCAGCTGCAGAAGACCCTCCTCTGTTGGTGGGGTCCGGCACCAGAGGACGCCCTCTCTTCCTGGTGTTCGGCACCACATGACCCTCCTCTGCTGCTGCGGTCTGGCAGCAGAGGACCCTCCACTCTGCTGGGTTCCGGCAGCAGAGGACTCTCCACTCTGCTGGGGTCCAGCACCAGAGGACCGCCTTCTGCTGCTGGGGTGCGGCAGCAGAGAACCCTCTCTGCTCTTGGGGTCCGACACCAAAGGACCCTTCTATGCTACTGGGTCTGGCAGCAAAGGACCCTCCTTCTGTTGGGTCTGGCAGCAGAGGACCCCCCTCTTGTGCTGGTGTCCGGGAGTGGAGGTCCTCCCTCCTCACTGCTGTGGTCCTGCACCAGAGGACCCCCCTGAGCTGTTGGGGTTAGGCACCAGAGGACCCCCTCTCTGCTGAGGTCCAGCCAAAGAGAACCCCCTCTGCTGCTTGGGTCGGGCACCAGAGGACACCCCTCTCTGCTGGGGTCCAGCACCAGAGGACCCTCCTCTCTGCTGGGGTGGAGCAGCAGAATACCCTCCTCTCTGCTGGGGCCCGGCATTAGAAGACCCTCCACTGCTGCTGCGTCCGACAGCAGAGGACCCTACTCTTCTGCTGGACCCCAGCTGAGAGGAAGCAGCAGAGGACCATCCTCTCTGCTGGTGTCTAGCATGAGAGGACCCTTGTCTCTGCTGGGGTGCAGCAGAAAGGAAGCAGCAGAGGACGTTCCTCTCAGCTGGAGTCCTGCAGCAGAGGACCCTTCTCTTCTTTCCTATTCCAGCAGCAGAGGACCCTCCTCTCCTGCTGTCAGATCCCAGCAGCAGAGCAGCGTCATCTCCTGCCTGACATAGCAGAGAGGAGGGTTCTCAGCTGCTGAACCCCAGCCTAGAGGAGTCTCCTCTGCTACAGGACCACAGCAGAGAGGAAGTTGCAGAGGACACTCATCTCCTGCTGGACCCCAAAGAGAGGACAAAGCACAGGACCCTAATCTTTGCCTGGGATCCGACAGATGAGGACCCTGTTTCTGCTGGGTTCCTGCAGCAGAGGACCCTCCTCCCTGCTGGGGTCTGTCAGCAGAGGACCCTCTTCTGCTGCTCAGGTCCGGCACCAGCGGACCTCCTCTGCTGCTGGGGTCCGGCACCAGAAGACCCTCCTCCCTGCTGGGTTCCGGAGGCAAGAGGGCCCTCCTCCCAGGTGGGGTCTGGTGGCAGAGGACCACCCTCTCTGCTGGGTACAGCAGCAGAGCATCCACCACTGCTGCTGTTGTGTGAAACCAGATGACACCCCTCTCTGCTGGGGTTTAGCACCAAAGGACCCTCCTCTGCTGCTGGCGTCCGGCACCAGAAGATCCCCCTCTGCTGATGGGGTCCAGCACCAGAGGACCTCTCTATGCTCCTGGGGTCTGGCAGCAGAGAACACTCCTTCTGCTGGGTTCCTGCAGCAGAGAACTCCCCTCTGCTGCTAGGGTCCGGCACCAGAGGAACACCTTGTTCTGCTGTGGTGCAGTACCCTAGTACTCTCCTCTCCTACTGGGGTCCAGCGGCAGAGGACCCTCCACTCTGCTGGGGTCCAGCACCAGATTACCGCCTTCTGCTGCTGGGGTGTGGCAGCAGAGGACCCACATCTGCTGCTGGACCCCAGTGGAAAGGTAGCAGCAAAGGACCCTCCTCTCCTGCTGGACCCCTGCAGCAGATGACCCGCCTCTGCTGCTGGACCACAGCATAGGGGAAGTTGCAGAGGAACCTTGTTCCCTACTGGACCCCAAAGAGAGGACACGCAGAGGATCCTACTCTTCTACTGGCGTCCTGCAGCAGAGGACCCTCCTCTCTCCTGATGTCTGGCAGCAGAGGAAGTCCTCTCTGCTGGAGTCCGGCAGCAGAGAACCCCCTTATGCTCTCTCCTGATGTCCGGCAGCAGAGGAAGTCCTCTCTGCTGGATTCCAGGAGCAGAGAGCCCCCTCATGCTGTTTGTGTCTGGTAGCAAAGAACCCCCCTCTGCTGCTGGGTTTCGGTACCAGAGGACCCCCTTGTCCTGCTGGGGTTTGGTAGCAAATGACACTCCTTATGCTGGGTTCTGGCAGCAGACAACACCCATGTTCTGCTGGGGTCCAGCAGCAGAGTTCCTCCCTCTGCTGTTGGTGTCTGGAAGCACAGGACCACCCTCTGATCTGCTGGGGTCCGGCACCAGAGGACCCCCTCTGCTGCTGGGGTCTGGCAGCAGAGGACCCTCCTTCTGCTGGGTTTCTGCAGCTGAGGACCCTCCTCCCTGCCTTGGTATGGCAGCAGAGTCCCTCCTCTCTGCTGTGGTCTGGCACAACAACACCCTACACTCTGCTGGGGTCCAGCAACAGAGAACCCTCCTCTGTTGCTGGGGTCCATCAACAGAGGACACCATTCTCTGCTGGGGTCCAGCACCAGAGGACCCTCCTCTCAGCTTGGTCGAGCAGCAGAGGACCTTCATCTCTGCTGGGGCCCGGCACCAGAGGACAATCCTCTACTGCTCAGGTCAGACAGCAGAGGACACTCCTCCCTGCTGTGGTCTGGCAGCAGAGGACCCTCCTCTGCTTTTGGGGTCTGGCACCAGAGGACCTCCCTCTCTGCTGGGTTCCAGCAACAGAGAATCTTTCTCTGTGCTGGGGTGTTTCACCAGATGACACCCCTCTCTGCTGGGGTCCAGCACAGGACGACCCTCCTACGTGCTGGAGTCCCCCAGCAGAGCACCCTCCTCTCCTGGGGTCTAGCACGAGAGGACCCTCCTTCTCTTCTGGGGTCCTGCAGCGCAGGACCTGCTCTCTGCTGGGGTCCGGCAGCAGAGTACCCACTCTCTGCTGTGGTCCCGCACCAGAGACCGCCCCCCTCTGCTGTTGGTGTCCAGCACCAGAAGACCCTCCTCTGCTGCTGGGACTGGCAGCAGAGAACCATTCTCCCTGCTGGTTTACGGCAGAAGAGGATGCTCTACTGCTGCTGGGGTCTGGTAGTAGAGGACCCTTCACTCTGTAGGACCCCAGCAGAGAGGCGAGTCCTCTGCTGCTTCCTCTCTGCTGGGGTCCGACAGCACCAGAGGACCCTCCACTGCTGCTGGGGTCTAGCATCAGAGTACCCCCTTCTGTAGCTTGGTTCTGGCACCAGAGGACCCACCTCTGCTGATGGTGCCGGCAGCAGAGGACCCTACTCCCTGCTGTTTTCCAGCACCAGAGCACCCTGCTCTGCTGCTGGGGTCTGGAAACAGAAGACCCTCCACTCTGTTGGACCCCAGCAGAGAGGTAGCAGCAAAGGAGCCGCCTCTCTGATGGTTTCCGGCAGCAGAGGACCCTCCTCTGTACTGGGGCCCAGCAGCAGAGGACCATCGTCCCTGCTGAGGTCCAGAAGAATGAACCCTCCTCCCTGCTGTGGTCCGGCAGCAGAGGACCCCCTCTCTGCAGGGGTCTAGCACAAGAGGACCCTCTTCTCTGCTGGGGTCCAGCACCAGAGGAAGCAGCACAGGAACCTCCACTCTGCTGGGGTCCTGCAGCAGATGACACACCACTTCTGCTGGGTTTAAGCAGCAGAGTTCCTACTCTCCTGCGGGACACCTGCAGCATAGGACCCTCCTCTGCTGCTGGACCCCAGCAGAGAGGAAGTACAGAGGACACTCAACTCCTGTTCGACCCCAAAGAGAGGATGCGGCAGAGGAACCTCCTCTTCTGCTGGGGTCCGGCAGCAGAGGAACCTCCTCTTCTGCTGGGGTCCGGCAGCAGAGGACCATGCTCTCTGCTGGGGTCTGGCAACAGAGGACCCTACTCCCTGCTGGGGCCTGGCAGCTGAGGACCCACCTCCCTGCTGGGGTTCAGCAGTGGAGGACCCTCCTCTGCTGCTGGGGTCCGGCAGCAGAGGAACCTCGTTCCTGCTGTGTTCCGGCAGCAGAGGATTCTCCTTCCTGCTGGATTCGGACAGCAGAGGAACCTCCTCTGCTGAAGGAACATAGCAGAGATAAAGCATCAGGTGACCCTCTTCTCTTCTGGGGTCCAGCATCAGAGACCCTCCTTTCTGCTGGACCCCAGCACAGAGGAAGCCACAGAGGACAATCCTCTCTGCGGCGGTACAACAGTAGAGTACCCTCCACTCTGCTGGGGTCCGGCAACAGAAGACCCTCATCTGCTGCTGATGTCCAGCAGCAGATGCCCATCCTCTGTTTTGGTCTCCGGCAGCATAAGACACTCCTCTCCGTTGGACCCCATCAGAGGGGAATCAGCAGAGGACCATCCTCTCTACTGGGGTACAGCAGTAGTGGACCCTCCTCTCTGTTGAGGTCCATCACCAGAGGATCCGCCTCTCTGCTGGGGTCCAGCAGAGAAGAAGCAGCCTAGGACCCTCTTCTATGCTGGAGTCTGGCAGCAGAGGTCCCTCCTCTCTGCTGGCGTCCGGCAGCAGAGGACCATCCTCTTCTGCTGGGGTCCGGCAGCACAAGATCCTCCTCTCTGCTGCTGCCTGGCACCATAGGTTCCCCCTCACTGCTGTTTTCCTGCAGAGAGAAAGGAGCAGAAGACAATCCTCTTTTGTTGGACAATAAAGAACGAAGCAGCAGGGGACACTCCTGATCTGCTGGGTCTGGCAACAGGGGACCCTCCTTCCTTCTGTGGCCCAACAGCAGATGACACTCGTCCCTGCGGGGTCCGGCAGCAGAAAACTTCCCTCTTCTGCAGGGATCTGGCAGCAGAGGACTCTCCTCACTGCGGGTGTCCAGCATAGACGAAGCAACAGAGGACCCTACCCTCCACTGGGGTCCAGCAGAAGAAGACCCTCTTCTTTACTGGGGTCTGACAGCAGATTACACTCCTGTATTGCTGGGGTACCACTGCAGAGGACCCCCTTCCCTGCTGGGGTTTGGCAGCAGTGGACACTCCACTTCGCCTTGCTTCCAGCAGCTGAGGACCCTCCTCTCCTGCTGAACCCCTGCAGAAGATGACCCTCCTCTGCTGCACGACCTCAGCAGAGAAGAAGTTCTAAAGGACCCTCGTTATCTCATGGACTTCAAAGAAAGGCCACAGCAGAGGACCCTCCTCTTCTGTTGTGGTCGGGGAGCAGAGGACCCTCTTCTTCTGGGGTCTGGCAACAGAGGACCCTTCGCTCTGCTGGGGTCCAGGAGCAGAGGACCCACTCACTGCTGGGGTGTGGAAGCAGTGGACCTCCTCTGCTGGACCCCAGCAGGGAGGAAGCAGCAGAGGACCCTCCTCTCTTCTGTGATCCAGCACCAGAGGACACTCCTCTCTGCTCTGCCAAAACAAAGAGGAAGCAGCAGAGGACCCACCTCTCTGCCTGGGTTCGGCACCATATGACGTTCCTCTCTGCTGGGTCTAGCACGTGAGGACCCTCGTCTGTGCTAGGGTCCAGCGAGTAAAATGCTGCAGAAGACCCTTCTCTCTGCTGGAGTCCAGCAGCCAAGGACCCTCCTTCCTGCTGAACACCAAAGAGAGGAAGCAGGAGAGGACCTCTCTGCTGGGGTCAGGCTCCAGAAGACACTCCTTCCTGCTGGGGACAGGCAGCTGAGGACCCTGGTCTCTGCTGGGGTACAGCAGAAGAAGACCCCCCTCTGCTGCAGGTGTTCGGCATCAGAGTACCCTCCCCTCTGCTGGGGTGCGGCTGCAGAGGACCCTGTTCTCTGCTGTGTTCCTGCAGCAAAGGACCCTCCTCTGCTGCTGGGGTCCGACAGTAGTGGAATCTCTCTCTGCTGGGTTCCGGCACCAGAGTATCCTCCTCTGCTGCTGGGGTCCGGTACAACAGGACCATCCTCCCTGCTGTTGTCCGGCACCAGAGGACCGTCCTCTGCTCCTAGGGTCCTGCATCAGAGTACCCTCCTCTGCTGTTTGGGTCCGGCACCAAAAGACTCCCCTCTCTGCATGGGTCCTGCAGCACAGGACCTTCCTCACTGCTGCTGGGGCCTGGAACCAGAGGACCCTCCTCTCTAATTGGGTCCAGCAGCAGAGGACCCTCCTCACTGCTGGGGTCCAGCAGCAGAGGACCCTCCCTTTGCTGGTGTCCGGCACCACAGGAACCACCTTCCTGCTGGCGTCTGGTACCAGATTACCCTCCTCTGGTGCTGGGGCACGGCACCAGAGGAACCCACTCTCTGATTGGGTCCAGCAGCAGAGGACCCTCCTGTCTGCTGTAGTGCAACACCAGAGCAGCCTCGTCTTCTGCTGTGGTCCAGCAGCAGAGGAAACTCCTCTCTGCTGGGGTCCAGAAGCGGAGCACCCTCCTCTCTGCTGAGTTCCAGCACCAGAGGACCTTCTTCTTCTCTGCTAGGATCCAGCACCAGAAGACCCTCCTCTCTGTTGGGTCCGACATCCGAGAATCCTCCTCTATGCTGGCGTCCGGCAGTAGAGGACCCTCTTTTCTGCTGGGGTCCTGCAGCAGAGGACCCTCCTCTCTTTTTGGGTCTGCCAGCAGAGGACGCTCCTTCCTGCTGGGGTCCGGCAGCAGAGGACCTTCATCCATGCTGGAGAGCCTTGGATGGGCGTCCCGCACTCAGTGCTGGTGGCCACGAGAGGTCGCCCAAAGCCGCCGTTCGTTCATTCTTTCTTTCTATTTTTTTTTTACAGGTTTATTTATTTTATTCCAAGGTCAGATATACAGAGAGGAGGAGAGACAGAGAGGAAGATCTTCCGTCCGATGAGTTACTCCCCAAGTGAGCCACAATGGCTGGTGCACGCTGATTCAAAGCCAGGAACCTGGAGCCTCTTCTAGATCTCCCATGTGGGTGCAAGTTTCCAAAGCTTTGGGCCATCCTCGACTGCTTTCCCAGGCCACAAGCAGGGATCTGGATGGGAAGTGGAGCAGCCGGGATTAGAACCCGTGCCCATATGGGATCCCAGCGTGTTCAAGGCGAGGACTTTAGTTGCTAGGCTACGGCGCCAGGCCCCAAGCTGCCCTTTCTACCCCTGGTGGGCTCAGGCCTTCTGACCTCTAGACAGTCCAACCCGAGCCATCCTAGGGTAAGGTGGGGGTCCCGGACAGTATTCTGGTACACGTGCTGTTGAAAGATCAGGGCTCCAAGGCCGAACAGCCTACATACCAATGCCCGGGAGGGAGGAGGACGTTTGGGGCCTAGCATCAGCCCAGGCCTCTGTGATAGGAAGTGTCAGGGTGCCTTTAACAGCAGGGCACTTAAAGAACCCTGGGAGATGGACTCCCACATCAGCATGCCCACAGGCCCTCAGGGAGCTGGAGTCCCATGCCTGCGTCCTCAGAGCCCTCTGAGAGCTGGTGTTAAACACCAGCCCACTGGGGTTGTACTTGGCCAGATGAGGTCCCGGGAAACCTTACCGCCACCCCCATTCCTTGCAGAGCACCCTGAGATGCAGGCTCTGGGAATTCTTTGGCAAGTGGAGCAGCTCCTGGATGGGCTGCCAAGAGGGCTTCATGGACCTTTTTTTTTTTATTACAAAGTCCGAGATACAGAGAGGAGGAGAGACAGAGAGGAAGATCTTCCATCCAATGATTCACTCTCCAAGTGAGCCGCAATGGCTGGTGCACGCCAATCCGAAGCTGGGAACTTGGAACCTCTTCCGGGTCTTCCGTGTGAGTGCAAGGTCCCAAAGCTTTGGGCTGTCCTCGACTGCTTTGCCATGCCACAAGCAGAGATCTGGATGGGAAGTGGAGCAGCCAGGATTAGAACCGGTGCCCATATGGGATCCCAGCGCATTCAAGGCAAGGACTTTGGCCACTAGGCCACGCTGATGGGCCCCGGCTTCATGTAGTTTTGCATGTGTTGGGTGGTGGTTAGGGTGATACACTACTCGGCCTGCCTTGGCCTAGCTGAGTGGTGTCTGGGCATGTGGGCTCCTAAGCCAGGAGCCAGGTGGATGGGCAAGTAGGCACCAGAGGTCACCAGCCATCTGCAATAGGAAGTCCCAGGCCCTAACTGCTAAAGAAAGCACCCTGCAACATGCAGCCCTACTGCCCAGCACATATGATGATGGCCGGGGAGCCACCAAGGCCCGCACAAGGTAGGGCTTTCAGGGTCTGTGCTTCCTGCACACAACAGGGTGCACAAAGCTGCCTTTCCTATCTCTAGCTAGCACTTGAGTGGTCAGCCATCTCTGTCATGTGCTTTGGAGGCAGGAATTTGGCCTCACAGCCTCCAGCCAGATGCTGCTGCCCTCTTGTTCACCAGGGAGTGCTTCACCCTCCCCCAGGGATCCTTCTGGATTCAAGACTCTTCCTCCTGCTGGTCAGCTGTGGACTGTCGGCCGCCGCTGATGTGCCATCTTCCACAAGACATCCCAACAGCTGACATCTGTTCTTCACAGAGGTCCTTCTCCCCAGGACAGGTAGAGTAGCAACATGCCTGGATCCCTCGTCTGTACTGGCTGCTCTCACAGCACGGAATGGCATAAGTTGTGCAAGCCAGGGGGACAGGCACCTTCAGCAGCCTGGTGAAGGAGCTGCTGAAGGGTCCAGCAAGGATTGGTGTGGTGTGGTGTGTGTTGTGTGTGGTGTGGTGTGGTGTGGTGTGGTGTGGTGCAGGGTATTGTCCCAGTGGGTCAAGCCTCAGCCTGCCAGGTGGATGGCCTGTACGGGTGCTGCTTCAAATCCTGGCTGCTTCCCCTGCAGCCCAGCTCCCTGCCGATCCTCCTGGGAGAGCAGCGGAGGATGCTGCAGGGGCTTGTGCCCCTGTGCCCCTTTGGGAGATCTGGAGGGAACTTCTGGTTCCTGGGCTTGTCCTGACCCAGCCACAGCTGGCTCTGGTGGTGGTCGTTGGGGATGTGAGCCAGCAGATGCAAGAAAGATTCTGTCTCTCCCTCTCTGTTCCTCTGTGCTTCCAAGAAAAGAGGACAGAGGGAGGCAGGAGGGAGGAAGGAAAACACAGAAAGCTGCTGGCCTCCTGCGAGGGAGCATGCTGTGTGCTGTGCTGTGACTCTAGACTGCTTTTAGCTGTCAATGCAGACCCCCCAGGGCGTGCATATGGCTTCCGTCATGGGACTTGTGTGCAAGCTCTAAAAAGAGTGTCCTTGAGAGCAAATGCCTCTCTGAGCTGGGGTGCTTCCATTGATTTGGCAGGAGAGCCTTGGATGAGCATCCTGCAGTGAGTGCTGGTGGCCATGAGGGTGCCCGATGCTGCCCTACCTTTTTTTTTTTTAAACAGATTTATGTATTTTATTCCAAAGTCAGATATACAAAGAGGAGAAGAGACAGAGAGAAAGATCTTCCGTCCGATGATTCACTCTCCAAATGAGCCGCAAGAGCCGGTCCCCTGGGGACCCACTCTGCTGGGGCTTCAGTGAGAGGGACCCTTGGCCCCCCCTCCATCCCCTCCCTATCTGCTGGGGCATCTGCAAGATGGTCCATGTCGTGAGCCCCTCTGCCTGGGTCTCAGCGAGATGGTCCTCGTCGGACCCCCCTCTCTCTCTACCTGGGCTTCAGCTAGTGGGACCCCCGGCGACCCCTTCCTTGCTGCTGGGGCCCCAGTGAGAGGGTCCCCTCTGGAATCCCTCTGCTGGGGCCTCAGCAAGAGGAACCCCCGGTGCCACCTTCCCTCTCTGCTGGGGCCTCAGCGAGAGAGATCCTCAGAGCCCGACCCTCTCTCTGTGGTGGGGACTCAGCCAGAGGGTCCCCCTCAAGACCCCGTCTTCTGGGGCCTCAGTGAAAGGGACCCCTGATCCCACTACCTCTCTGCTGGGTCCTCTCTGAGAGGAACCCCAGAAGCCCCACTCACTCGATGCCGGGGCCTCAGTGAGAGGGACTCAAAACCACCCCCTTTCTCTCTCTCTCTGATGGGGCCTCAGCGAGAGGGACTCACAACACCACCCTTTCTCTCTCTCTCTCTCTGATGGGGCCTCAGTGAGAGGGCCCCCTCGGGATCCCATCTGTTGGGGCCTCATCGAGAGGGACTCCCTTGAGACCCCCTCTGCTGGGGTTTCAGCGAGAGGGTCCCCCAGCGCCCCCCTCTGCTCCTGCGGCCTAAGCGAGAAGGACTCCTAAGCACTCCTCCATCTCTGCTGGGGCCACAGCGAGAGGGTCCCCAGCGGGACACCCCCTCCCTCTCCGCTGGAACCTCAGCGAGAAGGTACCCCTTGGAACCCCCTCTGCTGGGGTCAGCGAGAGGTTCCTTCTCAGACCCCCCTTTCTCTCTGCTGGGTCCTCAGCGAGAGGGTCACCCTGGGGACCCACTCTTCTGGGGCCTCAGCGAGAGGGTCACTCTAAGATCCTCCCTCTCTAACTGCTGGGACCTCAGCGAGAAGGTCCCCCTCGGGACAACCTCTACTCGGGCCTCAGCGAGAAGGACCCTGTCTCTGTGCTGGAATCTCAGCGAGAGGGACCCTCCCAGCCAGAGCCTCTATCTCTGCTTGGGCATCTGAGAGAGGGTCTGCCTCGTGACCCCGCCTGCTGGGGCCTAAGCACGAGGGACCACCAGAGCCCTCATCCCTAGCTGCTGGGGCCTCAGCAAGACGGACCCCCGAGCACCCCTCCATCTCTGCTGGAGCCTCAGCAGGAAGGTACCCCTCAGGACCCCCTCTCCTCGGGCCTCAGGAAGAGGGTTCCCCTCGGATACCCCCTCCCTCGCTGCTGGGGCCTCAGCGAGAGGGTCTCCCTAGGGACCCCCTCTGCTGGAGCCTCAGCGAGAGGGACACTTGGCACCCCTCTCTCTCTCTTTGCTGGGGCCCCGAGAGAAGTTAGCACTTGGACCCCCCTTCTCTCTGCTGGGTCCTCAGGGAGTGGGACCCTCGTCCCCCTCTCTCTGCTGGGGCCTCAGTGAAGGACCCCCTAGGGACCCCCTCTGCTGGGGCCTCAGCGAGAGGGACCCCTGGCGACTCCTCCCTCACTGCTGGGGCCTCAGCAAAAGAGACCACTCAGGACCCCCTGTACTGGGGCCTCAGAGAGATTGTCCACCTTGGTACCTCCTCTGCTGGGGCCTCAGCGAGAGGGTCCCCCTCGGACCACACATCTCTGTCTGCTGGGACCTCAGCGAGGGTGTCCCCCTTGGGACCTCCTCAGCTGGGGCATCAGCAAGAGGGACCCTCACACTGCTGGTGCCTCAGTGAGAGGGTCCCACTCTGAACCCATTCTGCTGGGGCCTTAGTGAGAGGGACCATCGTCTTCTTCTCTCTCTCTGTCTGTTTCTGCTGGGGCCTCAGCGAGAGGGTCCCCCTTGGGACTCCGCTGCTGGGTATTCAGCAAGAGGGACCACCACAGCCCCCCTACTAGCTGCTGGGGCCTCAGTGAGAGGGTCACCCTGGGGAGCCCCTCTGCTGGGGCCTCTGTGAGAGCGTGTTCCTCGGACCCTCCTTCTCTCTGCTGGGGCCTCTGTGAGAGGGTCCCACTCGGGACCCCCTCTGCTGGGGCCTCAGCGAGAGGGACCCTTTCTCTGCTGGGGCCTAAGCGAGAATGACCCTTCCAGCCAGAGACTCAATCTCTGCTGGGGCCTTTGAGAGAGGGTCCCTTTTGGGACCCCACCTGCTGGGGCCTAAGTGAGAGGGACCCCCAGGCACCCCTCCCTAGCTGCTAGGGCCTCAGTGATACTGACCCCAGCACCCCTCCATCTCTGCTGGGGCCTCAGTGAGAGGGTCCCCCTCGTATACGCCCCCTCCCTCTCTGCTGGAGCCTCAGCAAAAAGGTACCCCTCGGGGCTCCTCTCCTCGGGCCTCAGGAAGAGGGTCCACCTCGGACACCGCCTCCGTCTCTGCTGGAGCCTCAATGAGAGGGTTGCCCTCTGGAGCCCCTCTGCCTGGGCTTCAGCTAGAGGGACCCCTGGCAACCCCTCCCTCTTTGCTGGGGCCTCAGCAAGAGGGTCCCACTCGGGAATCCCTCTGCTGGGTCCTCAGTGAGAGGATACCCCTCAGGACCCCCTGTGCTGGGGCCTCAGCGAGATGCACCCCCAGAGCCCCCCTCCTTATCTGCTGGGGCCTCAGGGTAAAGGTCACCTTCGGACCCTCCCTCCCTCACTGCTGGGGCCTCAGTGAGAGGGTCCCACTCGGGACAACCTCTACTGGGGCCACAGCAAGATTGTCCCCCTCGGGAACCCCTCTGCTGGGGCCTAAGCGAGTGGGACTACCAGAGCCACCCTCCCTAGCTGCTGGGGTCTCAGCGAGATGAACCACCGAGCACCCCTCCATCTCTGCTGGGACCTCAGGGAGAGCGTCCCCCTCGGACACGCCCTCCCTCTCTGCTGGAGCCTCAGCAGGAAGGTAACCCTCGGATACCCCATCTTCTCGGGCCTCAGGAAGAGGGTACCCCTCTCATATAAACCCTCTGTCTCTGCTGGAGCCTCAACAAGAGGGTCACACTCTGGAGCCCCTCTGCTGGGCTTCAGCGAAAGGGACCCCGGCGCTCCCCTCCCTTGCTGCTGGGGCCGCAGAGAGAGGGTCCCCCTCGCAACCCCCTCTGCTGGGTCCAGAGCGAGAGGTTTTCCCTCGGGACCACCTCTGCTGGTGCCAAAGTAAGATCGTCCACCTTGGGACCTCCTCTGCTGGGGCCTCAGCAAGAGGGTCCCCCTTGAGACCCACTCTGCTGGGGCTTTAGGGAGAAGGTCACCCTCGGACCCTCCCTTCCTCGCTGCTCGGGCCTCAGCAAGAGGTTCCCCTTTCGGGACCCAGTCTGCTGGGGCTTCAGGGAGAAGGAGCATCGGCCGCCCTCTCTCTCTCTCTCTCTGCCTACTGGGGCCTCAGCGAGAAGGTCCTGCTCGGGATCCACTCTGCTGGGGCCTCAGTGAGAGGGACCCTTGCCCCCCCCAACACCTCCCAATCTGCTGGGGCATCTGCAAGATGGTCCATCTCGTGAGCCCCTCTGCCTGGGTCTCAGCGAGATGGTCCTCCTCAGACCCCCCTCTATCTCTACCTGGGCTTCAGCTAGTGGAACCCCCGGCGACCCCTTCCTCGCTGCTGGGGCCTCAGCGAGAGGGTTCCCCTCGGAACCCCTCTGCTGGGGCCTCAGCGAGAGAGATCCTCAGAGCCCGACTTTCTCTCTGTTGGGGACTCAGCCAGAGGGTCCCCCTCAGGACCCCGTCTTCTGGGGTCTCAATGAGAGGGAACCCTGAGTCCCACTACCTCTCTGCTGGGTCCTCTGGGCACCACCTCTCCTGGGGCCTCAGCGAGAGAGGGACTCACAACCACCCCCTCTGCTGGGGCAGCAGCAACAAGTTTCCCCTCGGACCACCCTCCCTCTCTGCTGGGGCCTCAGCGAGAGGGTCCCTCTTGTTACCCCCTCTGCTGGGGCCTCAGCGAGAGTCCCCCTCGGACCTCCCCTCTCTCTGTGCTGTGTCCTCAGTGAGAGGGTCCCACTCAGGAACCCCTCTGCTGGGTCCTCAGCCCGAGGGTCCCCCTCGCAATCCCTCTCCATCTCTGCTGGGGCCTCCGTGAGAGGTTCCCCCTCAGGCAGGCATATTAGGCCTTTATATATTATGTAAGTATGTTAGTATTTGTGAAGCACCCCTCTCTTTATCTTGTCTTTCTGCTATGAGCACCAGGTTCCGACATTTCCTGCCAGTTTCTGTTTTAACCAGACTATCAGATTGGTGTGTGACCCCAGCTGTTGGGGGTCTGACCCTCCCTTTATAAATAGCATAATCTCTGCCCGTGCTTTTGCTTATCATTCCCCTGTTATTACCACAGGGAAAATACCCACCTTCTCTACGTGGCAGCTTTGTGGGGTTTGGACATGACTGGCAAGCACCCCGTTTTCCCTTCTTTAGGAATGTAATGATTCCTGTGGAATCTATTAGTTCCATCATTCCTCTGAACTTGAGGACTCGCTCACGTGGGTGAACCTCAGCTCCTTGAATTTGAAGCTTGTGTCTGCCTGTGTTATCCCCATGTTTCTCTCTCACATACAGAAAACACCTCTGAAGTGAATGACACCAAGGTCCAGTGCACCCTGACAGCGTGCTGGAATGGCAATTGCAATTCTGCTGTTCTTCAGCCCCTGCCCTGAATCCTGCCTGTGTCTGTTGGGACTGACGGAGAGGCCTCGTTGGCCTGATAAAGAATAAAAGAGACTGGCATAATGGCGACCACCATAGCCAGTACATCAGCAGCCGCCACCACCAGTTACCTTGGTGACAATGAACAAGGTCACGGTACAGACTGCCAGAGTTATGGAACAATCGGACTTTACTAATGCACATGAGTGGGTGGGCACCCTTGTGTTGTAACTGCGGGTTGATCTGTTGGCAGAGGAACAGCAGAGGGTGTGAGATTGGGTCTAGGCCTATTGTACCCATCATATGCCTTTTTGTGTGCAACACCTATGCAAGTGCAAAATGCTTTCCAAGCCGGGGAACTGCTGTCTGCTCACTGCTACTGAGCTAAAGATACTCCTATGGTCAGGGCCTCTTGTTCCCCATCATATGCTTTATGTATGTTTCACCTGTGTAGTGCTATGTTTTCCCAAGCCCAGGAACTGCTGTCTGCTCGTTGCTACCGAGCTAAAGATACTCTTATGGTCAGGGCCTCTTGTTCCCCATCACATGCTTTATGTGTTTCACCTGTGTAATGCTATGTTTTGCCAAGCCCAGGAACTGCTGTCTGTTATTTTACAATGCTGTCATTTTTAGTTAAAGTAACAAAATAGTTTTCCAGTGATTGTTTTCATGAAAATCAGATGCTTTTGCAGAAATAACTGGCATTAAAAAACGTGTAGACAGTTACTCTGGAGAAACCTCAGACTACTTCTGCTCATTGTCTTTCTTTCTGGAAATCCTAGAACTCGGATTAAACAGGTTGGGATTAATTTTCAACCGTCATGTCAGGAGTTCTGTTTGTCTCTTGACATGTTTTGCACCTCCATGCTCTACAACGTCTTTGATCTCAGTTTACTAATGGTGGGAAATGCAGCCTCCTGGTGGTGTTGTAGGGCTCAGGAGCCCTGGAGGTAGTTGGAGAGGCTCAGCTCCCGCCCCCCTACCAGCCCACCCCAGCTAGACTTAAACTACAGGCTTTTGTCATTCTACAAGTAAGAACACAAAGGAGAGACAGATGAACAGTATGACAAAAGGACAGTCCTCATTCAGATAATGTGTGCAGGCAATCTCAAAAGGGACAATCTCCCCACCTGGCTGGGGTTACATTTTCCTTCTAGCATAAGGAGTGTAGCTATAGTATGTGTGGTGAGCACCTTATGGTGGTTAGGACACGTGGTACCTGATGCAAAGTGAGGCTTAGCTGCAGGATGCAGAGCAGGTGTGCTGAGGCTTTGGCCATGTGGAAACAGCCTGGAGGAGATGGCAGTGCGGATGGCTAGGGTGTTGGCAGTATTCAGCTTCCTGTCCCTCACTGCCTGCCTGCTTTGCCCATGTCAAGTATGTCTAATTGACTAAATCTATTGACTTGGTAATACTTTGTGTATAAAATTTCATTTCCAGAAGTTCTAGTAGATCATTTTCAAGTCCATGTCTTTTGCTTCTGCTTCTAAATCTGCTTGTATTTTATTGCTTTAAAGACAATGTTGATCACATTTCCCATGGTTACTGTTTCTCAATGTGCAATTCGTGGATCTACTTCTGCTTTTTCTCACTCTTGATATCCTATTTCCTGGTGTACCTAATCTTTCATACAGATTATTTTGCAAGTTTGTATATAGCAATAAATGTGGAGGTCTCAGAAAACTAACCTCTCTGGAGAAGATTTACCTCTTCCCTACCCACCTGTAACCCCCTCATTGATGCTCAGGACTTGAAATTAATTCCCTTAAACTATGATCCCAAGGACCCAGCACAGTGGCCTAGTGGCTAAATCCTTGCCTGGAAGTCACCAGGATCCCATATGGGTGCCACTGCGTGTCTGCTGCTCCACTGCCCATCCAGCTCCCTGTTTGCAGCCTGGGAAAGCACTACAGGATGGCCCAAAGCCTGGGGACACAGAAAAAGCTCCTAACTCCTGGCTTCGGATCAACTCCGCTTGGGCCATTGTCACTTTATCAGCAGATGGAGGATCTTCCTATTTTTCCTTCTCTGTATAGATCTGCCTTTACAAAGAAAAATCTTTAAAAATACATCTATATAATCTTGGGCTGGAAGGGTATATGAGGGCTCTACTGTGTCTCATTTATTCTAACTGATGTCCAATGGAAACTTTTGGGAGTGTGTCTGCTAGTAGCTTCTCAACTTCCAGCAGACACAGGGCTCTGATGTCTGACCCTCTCCTAAACGTCACTTCCAAATGTGTTCAGGTCACAGAGCCCACAAAAGCAGCTCTCAGGTTTTATCGCATGAGGTTCTTTTTTGTCCTGTCAGTTTTTGCCAGATACTGTTTTGCCAGCTTTTCAGTTGCTAAGAAAGATGCTTTAAATTTAGCTTTACTGCTTATCAGTGAGAGTAGATCCAAATAATTAAGCCTGACTTGACTAGAAATGAGATGTCACATCTCAATATCTTAAAGCAATAGAAAAAGTAATGGCGATTTTGAGTATCATAGTAATGTTGCTATGAAGTTAGAAAATCAGGTGGAAGTAAGTACTGTGTACCCTTGGATTTTCTTCCACTGAGATTCAGTTGAAGAAAAATCCATGGAGATAGTTTGCTTTGATGGATTTGAGATCATCTGCAAGAGTGGGTAAAAAGTTCTGGCAAAGTGCAATTGAAATAGAAGTTTGGTACAAAAGAAAAAGCCCTAAAATCCATGAACCCAGTGGTCTTCAAGTTTTTGAAAAAAATTACAAAAAACTGCAGAGATTTCAAGTGTTTTTTTGCACTTGCACTTAATTTCCATTTTTTCCCATTGGTGTCTTGAAGTGCACTCACACAAACATTGTTGTAGACTCTTCTCCTGCCAACCTATCAAAACTGTTGGGAAAAAAATAAGGTTTTTGGTTTAAAAGTACATTTACTTAGAGTGTTCCTTTTTATCTTTAATTTTTTTAAAAGATTTACTCATTTTATTACAGCCCAAGGTCTTGAATTCGTTCCAAAGGGCAGACTGCAAGCATGCGCCTCCCTTTTGCATGGCTGGTAAGTCTAGAGGTACTTCTTGGCTTCTGTTTTATTTTATTATTCTTTTAAAGATTTATTTATTTTTATTGCAAAGTCAGATATACAGAGAGGAGGAGAGACAGGGAGGAAGATCTTCCATCCAATGATTCACTCCCCAAGTGAGCCGCAATGGCCGGTGCGCGCCAATCCGAAGCCGGGAACCAGGAACCTCTTCCAGGTCTCCCATGCGGGTGCAGGGTCCCAAAGCATTGGGCCATCCTCAACAGATTTCCTGGGCCACAAGCAGGGAGCTGGATGGGAAGTGGAGCTGCCGGGATTAGAACCGGCACCCATATGGGATCCCGGGGCTTTCAAGGCGAGACCGCTAGACCACACCACCGGGCCCTTTATCCTTAATTTGTGTTTGTTTTTGCCATGAGAAAAGTTTTGGCCGAGTCATAAACAGTACCTACTCGTGCAATAAAGGAACTGATCAAACTTGCAGCGATAGTTTGTACATAAGGAGACTGCTGATCTTTGGCTTCATGGTAATAGAGCTATGGTGAGTCACTGGCTTAGAGAAGCCTTCAAACAAGGCCAGCAGTCATGCATCACAGCATGTGGCCGGATATGGGGGAGAGAGTTGGAGAAGGATTTATTAAGTAATTGTCCACTATTTGAGCAGTTTAGGTCCATAAAGAGTGACTCATCCAGTCTGGGATGCCTAGATTTAAATTAGAGAAAAATAAAGAGGAGCATGTTGAGAAATGCCGGCTCTGTTACCCTCTTGTTGTGTCACTTTGCTGGCAAGGACAAAAGGAACTATTCAGCTATTTTCCCATAACAATGTTAACATTGTATAAAGAATATATGTGGAAAAGAAATATTTGTGAACCTGTACTTTTCATACTGTCTATATGAGCACTTGATGCTGTTTGAGGATTTAATTAGTCATTTCTGAGCCTGGGTTATGACTATGTCTTTTGGTACAATATTACATATTGATATGTACATTCTATGTGCCTAGGTCAAACCAGCAGCATAGCGGTCCCTAAACTAAGGGACCTACAGATAAGCCATCCTATTCTTAGATTTCAAATTTGAGAAATATTCACTTAATATGTAGGGAATCCAATTTCTGATTAATACTTTGCAAGTGGATCCACAGATGGCAACAACAATGCTGTGCTCTGCATGCCAAGTGTTACACCAAGCACACTATCACTGACTTTCAGAAGGTAGGAATCAGTGATCCTATTCAACAGATGAGAAACCAAGGCACAGAGAAGTTTCTTGACAAATACATGAAGTGCTCATAACTCATTTTGGCTCATGGAAAAGCTGTAACTCGAATCCTACTTCACATAGCAGAAACACCAAAACTAAGGAACCTAAGGTAAAGCGCCAGGGCAGGGGAGGTCGTGGGGAGGGATGTTGGGTGGCAAAGTCCAGGCTTCACATTTTGTTTTCCTACTTGCTAAAGGCATGTGATTAAGTTAGTTCCTGCTACTATTATGGTTAAACTGTTTAAAATATCATCCCTAGGCAAATGTTGGCAGAGATTAAGATGATGCTGGAGGACTCCTGTAGCCCATATCATGGGATCTGGATTCCAATGCCGCTTCAACTGCGGGCTCTAAACTTCATCTATTTTTTTGCTTTTGTTTTGTTTTTGTTTTTTTTTTTATTAAATTTGATCATTAATTACATTGTGTTGTAATTTCATAGGAACTGGGATTCTCCCCACACTTCCCCACACCCTCCCCCCATGGTGGGTTCCTCCACCTTGTTGCGTAACCATAGTTCAAGTTCAGTTGAGATTCCCTCTTAGCAAGCATATGCCAAGTATACTAACTTCATCTTAATGAACCCTGGAAGTAACCAAGTGATAATCTGCACAGCTAGGTTCCTGCCATCCACATACACCTGGGGATGGATATCTGACAGCTGCCTTTGGTCTGACCTAGCCCATGCTGTGGCAGGCATTTTCAGATTAAATCGGTTAATAGAAAATCTTTCTCTATTCTCTTACTCTCCTCTCTTTTTTGTAAAGTTTTATTTAACTGGAATACATTCCTTGTATTTTACTTAAAGTTAAGAGCATAATGAGATTTCCCAACCTGTCTAGCCTTCTGCCACACTCTCGCCCTTTCTCCTCCTTCCCTTATAATTTTTGTTTAACTTTTCACTGCAGCATACTTTGAGTTTATAACCACAAGTTTAATCCTCCATTAAAGAATTCCACAAGTAGTAAGTAGAAAAACCACGATTTCTCAAGAGTACAGATGAGGGTTATAAACATTAATCAAATCTCAAGGTGTCAGTTTCAGTCATATTCCACTTTTGTACTCTGTATTAGCTAACAAACAGGAAGGAAACCATTTGTCTTTGGGGGACTGGTTTATTTCAGTAAGTATAAGAGGCAAGTGTCTACTTGCCTCCATTCTTTCAAATAAATAATAAAATTTAAAACAGCCATCCTTCTTGATCAGTCATCCCTTCCCATGGAAGAAATATACTATGACTTCTTGTGTTTGTGTGTGTGTGTGTGTGTGTGTGTGTGAGAGAGAGAGAGAGAGAGAGAGAGAGAGAGAGAGAGAGAGAGAGAGAGAGAAAGAGAGAGAGAAGACCCTCTTAAAATATCTATTTCCATCTCATCAGAAACCAGGGAGTTGGAGTAAATGAGGCACTTGGAATGCTGACAGGAAGGTACTGAGGGGAGCTAAGTAACTTGGGAGTGATGTATAGGAGGAAAGTATTTGCCAGCATCCTCTCTGACGTCTTACAGGACTGAAAATTATTCAATAGCGTCAAACTATCAATAAGTGCTGACTATAAATTTTGGTTTGTGGAAAGAGCCAGAGACTGAAATCACATTGTCTAACCTCAAAGAACTCCAAAAACATGACTGTAATTCTCAGTTGCAGTCTACTGAGAGTTGGGTAGGAGAAGCGAGGCCAGTTCCCTGAAGCCTTGGAAAGATTGACTGTGTGATGCCATGTTTTCTATTGCAGAAAACAATGCACAAGTCCCCTACCAATGCCAAACGGACATCAACAAATCAAATATTCTGAATGTATGTTTTTGCTTAGTTCCCTGGTAATCTTACCTTAAGAACAAGGTCTACTGCAGTCACTGGGCAGCTTTTTCTTTTTTTCAGTCAAGCAAAATGAAGGAATTGTTGGAATATCATGCTTTGCTGCCAGAAACTCTCAATAAGATGAACAGTTCCAGTGAAATACATTGCCAGAGGGTTTGTGTCTGCTATCATTTGAACAACTGTTTAATTACTTGCAGATGTGCAGGAAATCATGTGCAAAACCATGCTGTACTCACTTGCTACTATTTTACATGTAAACGCATTCTATGGCTTATCAGGATCTTTAACCGTAAACATTTGAGTGACAACTCTCCAACTGGACCCGGAGCAGTAGCCTACTGACTAAAGTCGACACCTTTGCAAGTGCCAGGATCCCACAGGGCTGCTCGCTCACTTGTATCCCGGCTGCTCCACTTCCCATCCAGCTTCTTGCTTGTGACCTGGGGAAGCAATCAAGGCCAGCCCAAAGCCTTGCGACCCTGTACTGGCATGGGAGACCTAGAAGCTCCTGGCTCAGCTCCAACTGTTGCAATCACTTGGAGTGGCTCAGCAAATGAAAGATTTTTCTGTCTCCTCATCCTCTCTGTAAATCTGACTTTACAGTCAGAATATTTTTTTAAAGATTTATTTATTTTTGGGGGGAAGCCAGACATGTAGAAAGGAGAGAGGACAATCTTCTGTTCAATGATTCCTTCCTCAAAGTGGCCGCAACAGCTGGAGCTGAGCCGATCTGAAGCCAGGAGCCCAGGTCCTCCTCCAGGTCTCCCACGTGGGTGCAGGGTCCCAAGGCTTTGGGCCATCTTCAACTGCTTTCCCAGGCCACAAGCAGCGAGCCGGATGGGAAGCGGGACTGCCAGGACTAGACGCAGTGCCCATATGGGATTCCTGCACATTCAAGACGAGGACTTTAACTGCTGGGCCACCTCACCAGGTCCAAAATCTTAACTCTCCAACTAAAATACTGAAGGCCAGTACATTGTGAGCTGAACATATCCCATGTTGGTAGCCCATTCCTAAACCAATGCTGGCCTTTTTTTCAAGGATAACTAGGCTGTCAGAATTACTCCATATGCACGGGGCTGAAACTTCCTAAACACACACACAAGCAAGAATTGTAAAGAAAGATGGCTTGTGTGAGCATGAACTTCACCCCATTAAGGTTCTTAAATAGTTATCTGCTTTTAGCTCATTTCCTACTAAAAATTCAAATGTCTCAATTTTCCATTAGGCTGTTACAGCTTCATCTGTTAAGCATAGCCCCGCGTTCCCTAGCATCACCTAGTAGATCATTCTTGATCTCGGAGCTTCTGACGAGCTATGTGGATTCCAAGTGAGATGTGCCTTACCGGAATTATGCATACATGTCAGTAAGGATTGTTTTCCATCATTTAGGGACCAAGTGATTTCTAGAAAAGCCATAATGTTGAGAGTACTTCTGAAGTTATTTACTGTTACGGCATGGTAGAGAAACTGAGACGTGCGTTAGACTAGACGTTAATTTGTCAGCATTGGCCAGCAACATTCCTCGTGTAGACAAACGTGGGAGTAATGCTCAAATGCTCAATACCGAGATAGGAGAAGATCAGACAAGGATGAAAGTCTGGTGCTTCTCTGCCTCGTGGAGGTGTTTGTGGAAGTAGGAAGTGGGATGCTTCACAAAGTCCGTAAAAATGGAGTCAAAAGAGAAGTTTCCATGCAGACTTGAAATCCATACGTTGGCTTTCATGAGCATTCTCCACAAACATTTTAAAGACTGGTTGAAAGAGACAGTGTATGTGAGTTCTCTAGCTCACCAATGTTAGGAAAAGTACACCTGTTCCTGGTTAAGTACCCAACTTGTGAGAATTCCATAATTTTTAGCTTGTATTTTCTGCCTTCTGGCTAGATGTGTTTTGGATTTTTATTCTTTGGACAGCTGTGGGTAAAAAGTGGGAAATTAATGATGATCAAATTAGACAATGAACCTACTTGTTAGCTCTAGAGGAAGTCTAACTACAATGAAAATTAGACTTGTGGATTATTTGAGTTACAATTCCCTCACTTTTTATTATGAAGTGCGTTGCATTACATGACAGTTTCATAGGCTCTGGGATTCCCCCAACCCCTCCCCATGCCATCCCCCCATGGTGGATTGTTCCACCTTGTTGCAGTATTACAGTTCAAATTAAGTCAAGATTCTTTCATAGCAACCATGTAGTTTGCATAGTGTCCAGCATCTTATTGTCCAAATAAACTCCAGGTTTCTTGGGGAGACCATCTCTGGTCTGAAAATAGAGCTGGCAGAATATCATGCCAATCAATTAAAAGCCACAACAAAACATCAGCAACAATTTACAACATGATGGAGTTAATTGACATGGTATTGAGTAATCAGTACGTTAAAATGCAAGTTCTTAACCACATCCTGTGAGTACTTCATTGGCATTTCAATTTTAGTTTATACACGGAACCGGCTTCTATACACCTTAAAATGGCTATAGGGTACTATTCAGCTGTCTCGTGTCTATTTTCATTGGAGTATTTAGCAGTTTATAGTGTTAAAACATAATGTTGCTGAACTTGGCAGATTTTAGGATAGTCTAAACTGGCTTATAACTCTGACAAGGCATTTGTCAACAGTTGAGGTGCAGAACAGTTTTAGGAGGGGTGTGCAGAGAAATCTTCAATGCCTTAGTGAGGAGTAACCAATCTTTGTGTCCTGCCTAGTAAGGTATGTGTGAGTCCACGCCGACCATTTCCTCCTGGTTCTAAGCTTTCCTTGTTGTTCTCTATCCTAATGTTTTTTTTTTTTTTTTGGGGGGGGGTCTCTGCAGCGACCCTGATGGTCCTTGCAGGAGAGGGTGGGGATCCAAAGTTGGAACTAAGTAAGGATCAGAGAAAGCTCCTCTCCCTAGTCCCAAAGGAAGTTTACTGCTCTTCTGTTTCTGCAGACTGCTCAGGGCTCCTGGCTGTTGTTCCGATGACCTTGGATCCTGTCAGGAAGGATTTGGGCTTCTTCCATCCCATGTGGGAGATCCAGATGGGGGTGGATGACCTCAGAATTCTCAGGCTCCGAAGGCACTCCAATTCCCTATGTTCTTCTTGGCGGTTGGGATGTAGTCCTTGGTGCCCGTAGTGATAGTCCTTGGTGAGGATGCGGGAGTCTACAGGGTTGGGATACAAGCCTCCTCCTGTCCACCTGCTCCACTCTGGGGTGCCCCCCTGCTCTGTGTGTACGACCTGTTAAGAGATTGTCAGGATCGCTCTTGATTCCCCCTATATGTCTTTGTAGTTTGAGTTACTTGTTCCATTCCTGACAGGTTATACTTCACGTCTTCCTCACATTCTAAGCAGATGGAAGATTTCTCTGCTCTCCCACCCCATTTCCAAGTAGCATAGGGTCTTAAAAGTATATCAGGTTTTACAATTCTTTGATGTAGATCATAAGCAGTTTGATTCACATTGGTTGTTGGTTCATTGGTGACATCACAATATCTTATTGCATGAGCTACAGACTGTTTGGGCTTGGAATAATACTACAATTTACAGGTACTGGCATCATTTCATCTTAAATTAAGGCAAATATGTGGTATCTAACCTTCTGGGATTGGCTCATTTCCCTTAGCATTATGGTTTCCAGTTGGGCCCATTTGGCTACAAAACTGCCTTTCATTTTGTTTAAAGCTGAGTAGTATTCCATGGAGTAAATGAACCATAGCTTTCTTATCCAGTCTTCTGCTGATAAGCATTTCGGTTACTTCCATGGTTGTACAATTGATTGTGCTGCTATGAACATAGGAGTGCATGTTGGTTTCTCATGTAACAGTTGTTTTGGATATATTCCTAGGAGTGCTATTGCTGGATCATATGGTATGCAGACTTTCCGTTGTTCGAGTGTTCTCCATACTGATTCCCATAGAGGCTGTACAAGTCTGCAGTCCCACCAGCAGTGGAGTAGGGTTCCCTTTTCCCCACATCCTCGCCAGCAAGTGTTGGTGGTGGTTTTTTGTATGTGAGCCATCCTCACTGGCGTTAGGTGGTATCTCATTGTTGTCTTAATTTGTACTTCCCTTATTTCCAGGGAAAGCTGAGCATTTTTTCATGTTTGTTTGCCATTTGGGTTTGTTCCTTTGTGAAATGTCTGCCCATTTCTTGAGTGGTTTGTTTTGGTTGTTCTGGAGATCTTTGTATATTCTGGAGATTAGCCCCATATCACCTATGTAGTGTGCAAAGATCTTCTCCCATTCTGTGGGCTGCTTTTTTACTTTGTTGATTGTTTCCCTTGCTGTGCAGAAGCTTCTTAGTTTGATGTAGATACATTCATTTGTTCGTGTCTTGATTGCTGTTTTTGGTGTCCTTTTCAGGAAGTCGGGACCTACCCCTAGATTTTGCAGAGTATTTCCAACATTTTCTTCCAAATGTTTGAAGGTTTCTGGATATAGGTTTAGGTCTTTTATCCATGTAGATTTGATGTTAGTGTATGGTGAGAGATGTGGGTCTATCTTTTTGTTTCTGCAGGCTATCAACCAGTTGTCCCAACAGCATTTATTGAACAGACCTTTCCATTTGCCTAGATTGTCGTTTGTCTTTTTGTCAAAGATTATTTGGCTGTATCTGTGTGGGTTCCCTTCTGGTGTTTCTATTCTGCTCCATTGATCTTCCTCTCTATCTTTGTGCCACTACCAGGCTGTTTTGATAACCACTGCCCCATAGTATGTCCAGGGGTTCGGAACTGTAATTCGCCCTGCTAACTTCCTGTGCTTCAGGATGGTTCTAGCTATTCTTGGGTTTTTGTGTTTCCAAATGAACCTTTGAATCATTGTTTCCAGTTCCATGAAGAATGTTTTGGGTAATGTGATTGGAATTGCATTGAATGTATATATTGCTTTTGGTAGTATAGACATTTTAATGATACTGATTTTACCTATCCAGGAGCATGGGATGTTACTCCATCTTCTGAGGTCTTGTTCAATTTATTTTTTAAGTAGTTTGTAGTTTTCTTCAAATGGGTCTCCTACATTTTTGGTTAGGTTTATTCCCAGATACTTCATAGTTTTCTGTTATTTTGAATGATATCTTGCTGATTAGATCCCTTTCCATCTTGGGGCTGTTTGCATACACTATAGCTGCTTTTCGTTACTTCATTTTGTACCCTGCCACTCTACCAAACTCTCGTATAAGTTCTAGCTGTCTCTGTATTGAGTCTCTTGGCTCTTCTAAAGAAACATAACACATCGCCATGGAGGAAAAAGACATGAGGTGTAGTTAAGCGAGGGAGTGAAAGTGAGGGTTTGTTCTTTGTGGCGGACTGTAAGAACAAAAGGTGAATTTTTGAATATTTTTCACCATTGCAAAGAATCTTGCTGGCAAAATAATGCACCAGTCAAAACCTGATAGTTCCAATTGTTTGCATGTAATAGTTAGCAGACGCATGTCTCCATAATTTTCTCATTAAATCAGTCTGAATGTTCCACAACAATTAAAATCCTCATGTTTTAAGTTTCTGGTTACTTGAATATATAAGGTGGTCATAATTTTAAGTGCAACTTTTTACATTTTTAAGATCAATTGACACAAATATGCATCCACGGGGACTCTGTAAGGTTTTGCTGCATGTAAAGCAAACATTGGGTACTGATGAAATGGGGGTGAATAGATCTAGTTATGTAGTTCCTTGGATAATTTCTATGTGCTGAAACACTCAAATTCCTTCCATCTAGCTTTATATGTATTAACTGTATGTTATATATAATGTGTAGACGCGTCCACATATGTATGTACACACAGCATGTTATTGGTAACTGTCATCACCTTGTCATACTATAGAACACCAGAACTTAGTTCTTCTACCCAGCCATTACTTTCAACTTGTCCATCAGACTTCTCCCATTTTTCTATCCCTCTCCCTTCTTCCCCCCAATCTGTGATATTATTCTAAATTCACATGAGATCAACTTTAAATTCCAAACAATGTTTCAAAAAGTTTGTAGAAGACAGAATTAAAGATCTGTTTATCTTGATGAAAAAGGTCTTAAAATTTGCGTTTTTCGTACAATGAACACTATGAATGCATATACAGTTCTTCACAATAGTCCTTAGTGACCTTTCACCTTTCTCTAGTGTTGGTTAGATTTCGTTTCTCAGCTCTCCTCTAATTTCTTTTTGCTGTTTTTAACATTTATTTTATTTTCATTACAAAGTCAGATATACAGAGAGGAGGAGAGACAGAGGAAGATGTCCCATCCGATGATTCATTCCCCAAGTGAGTTCAATGGCCCATGCTGCACCGATCCGAAGCCAGGTGCCTGGAGCTGCTTCCAGGTGTCCCATGTGGGTGCAGGGTCCCAAGGCTTTGGGCTGTCTTTGACTGCTTTCGCAAGCCACAAGCGGGGAGCTGGATGGAAAGTGGAGCTGCTGGGATTAGAACCAGCACCCATACAGGATCCTGGAGCGTTGAAGGCAAAGACCTTAGCTGCTAGGCCACGCCGCCGGGCCCAGCTCTCTAATTTCATTTCAATGTTTTGTTTCTAGGTTAGTCTATAAGTTTGCTGTTTTTATTTCTTTTGGAAATAACCTTTGTTTCACTGATCTTTCATGTTTTTCTCCTCGTTTACTGGTTTGATCTTTATTTCTTTACTAACTTTGGGATTTAGTTTATTCTGCCTTCTCTAGATACCCAAAATGCACCTAACCTGTTTGAAACCTTTCCATTTTTTTATGTAGGCATTTAATGCTTCAACCTTTACTTAGTATTTCTTTAGATGTCTTATGTAAGTTTTGAAATGCTGTATTTTCATTTCATTCAATTTTTAAGTTTTCTTTTGGATTTCTTCCACATTTCTTCTTTGGATTTCAGGATCATAATATTTAATCTGCAGATGGTTTTGTTTTCAAGATTTATTTGAAAGGCAGATGTTACAAAGAGAAGATTAACTCTCCAAATGGATGCAATGGCCGGAGCTGAACCAATCCCAAGCCAAGAGCCAGGAGCTTCTTTGAGGTCTTCCACACAGGTGCAGGGTCCAAGCACGAGAACTATCCTCCACTGCTTTTGCAGGCCATAAGCTGAGGGCTAGAAGGGAAGTGAGGCCCCCGGAACATGAACCAGTGCCCACATGGATGCCGGTGTGCAAGGTGGAAGATTAGCCCCTTGAGCCACAGGGCCGGCCCCTCAATCTATGGCTTTATAATTACCAAATTTGTCTGGATTTAGATTTTTGTGATTAGAAAAGATATGATGTGTTTTTTGTTGTGGTTTAATATGTGGTCTTAGAGGAAGTTTAGTGTATTCAAGTACATATTCTAAAGCTATTGCAATGAATGCTGTGTCAGTGTCTGTATACCCTAGAACTGTGGTTTTTCTTTTTGTTTTTTGTTTTTGTTTTTGTTTTTTGTTTGTTTGTTTGTTTTTTGCTTGATTGACATGTTAGTTGATTCCTTAACTCCACTTTTCTTGATCTGGAGCTTGACTCTCCCTTTAGATATGTATGTGTTTTTTTTAAAAGATTTATTTTGTTACAAAATCAGATATACAGAGAGGAGGAGAGACGGAGGAAGATCTTCTGTCTGATGTTTACTCCCCAAGTGAGCACAACGGCCGGTGCTGTGCCGATCCAACCAGGAACCTCCTCCAGGTCCCCCACGCAGGTGCAGGGTCCCAAGGCATTGGGCAGTCCTCAACTGCTTTCCCAGAGCACAAGCAGGGAGCTGGATGGAAAGTGGAGCTGCTGGGATTAGAGCTGGCATCCATATGGGATCCCGGCTCGTTCAAGGCGAGGACTTTAACACTAGGCCACACTGCCGGGCCCTCCCTTTAGATATAATAAGGCTTTTTAAGAAAATAACATGCTGTGGCATTGGATATATAGTACCCAATCTGTCCTATCTTATTGTTGAATTAATTCCTTGATCACTATCTGATGATCTTTGTATCTTTTTATAGCTTTTGGCTGAAGTGTATTTTGTCTAATGCACTACTCCTGCTTGCTTTAGGTTTCCACTTAGGTAGAACATTTTTTTCCATCTTTTCACCAGTGTGTGTCTTTACTAATGAGTTTCTTAAGGTACATATCCTCGGTTATTTTTTAATCCATTTAGCCAAACTCTATCTTACCTGGGAGTGTGGTCCATTGACTTTCAAAGCTGTTGCTAATAAGTAGTAACAGTAAGTAGCTGTTATTAGTAAGTAATCTATCCACTGAATAATTAATTGGTTTCTTCTGAGTATTCTTCATCCAGTTATGGGTGAGCTTCAAAGTTTTCCATTTTGGGCCCAGCACAATAGCGTAGTGGTTAAAGTCCTCACCTTTCACATGCCAAGATCCCATATGGGCACTGTTTCTAATCCCAGTGGCTCTGCTTCCCATCCAGCTCCCTGCTTGTGGCCTGGGAAAGCAGTCAAGGATGACCAGCAGCCTTGGGACCCTGAACCCACATGGGGGGCCCGCGCTCCTGGCTTCGGACTGACTGAACTCCAGCCATTGCGGCCGCTTGGAGTGAGCTATCAGACGGAAGATCTTCCTCTCTGTCTCTCCTCTCTGTATATCTGACTTTGTAATGAGAATAAATAGAAGTTTTGCATGTTCTCATGATGCTAGCCTGCTACCTTTTATTTGCTTCTGTCTGTACATTTCCCTCAAACAAGTTTTAGGAGGCCAGTTGATTCTGATGACTTTCCTGACTTTCACTCATTTTGGAGAATATTTAAGTTATAAAGGATAGTTCTACTCAGCCAAGTATTTTTGGCTGATAGGCTTACTTTTTCTTCACAACTTGAAATAAACCATTCAATTCCCTCTTGGCCTATAAAATTTCTGTTTGACAATGTTGTTTGTTTAGTGGAGGTCCCCTTGAAAATGACAGTGCTTTCCTTTTGAGAATGAACAATTGTTTGCACTTAAAAGAGCTGGACCACAATAGGTCAAGGGAACGTGGATCTTTTCTGATCCTGTCAATTGACATCCTATAGGCCTTCTGTACTTGGAGGTGTACTTATTAAGATCAGGAAAGTTATGAGCTGTTTCATTGAATATGCGGCATACTCTGTTCCTCTCAGGAATTCCAAGAAAGTGTTCATTTCAGTAAGGTCTCAAAGCTCTCGGGCTGCTTTCATTCCCTTTCTCACATTTTTTTAAAAGCTTACTAGAAAATATTGAACCTGTCTTCAAGTTCAAATATTTTTTAATTCTGTTGATCCTCATTTATCTTGACTTTCAACTATTTTCATTTTTAATTTTTCTTTAAGAAATACTTGATTTGCAAGGTAGATAAAGAGGGGGAGACAGATCCTCCATCTCAATGGCTGACATCAAGGCCTGGGCCACTGGATAGCCAGGAGCCTGGAGCTCTGTCCCTCTTGTAGATGACAGGGACACAAGGGAAGGGGAGGGGCCCTGGCTCGGCGGAAGACACTCGCCTCTGGTGCCGGGGGTCTCCAGCAGCAGCGACCCTCGCTACTGCTGCTGCCAGAGGTCTCCAGCAGCAGTGATGAACTGATGTAAGGGGGCGCAGCGGGGCTGGTAAGGCCAGGAGCAAGGGAAGGGGAGGGAGCCCGGCATATCTTGAGACCCTCCCCGCACCGTGAGGGGAACTCCAGCAGCAGCAGAGACCTGCTCCACTGCACCTGGGGGTCTCCATCAGCATTGGCAACCCTCACCTCGGCTGTTAGGGGTCTCCAGCAGCATTGGCGACCCTCGCCTCGGGTGCTGGGGGTCTACATCAGCAGCGGAGACCCTCGCCTCGGCTGCACGGGGTCTCCAGCAGTGGCGGGAGGGGAGGGGGCGCGCTGCAGCTTGAAAGCCCAGGCGCAAGGAAAGGGGAGGAGGCGAGGCACTGCTGCAACCCCTAGCAGCGCCACGAGGGGATCTCCAGGGGAATTGGCGACCTTGGCCTCGGCTGGTAGGGGTCTCCAGCCGTGGCGGCAACCCTCGCCTTGGCTTCCGGGGGTCTCCAGCAGCGTCGGCGACCCTCGTCGCAGGAGCTGGGGGTCTCTAGCAGCAGCGGCTAGGCGAGGGGAGGGGGCGGGGCACGGCTGGAGAGCCCAGGCGCAAGTGATGGTGAGGGGCCATGGCATGGCTGCAGACCCTGGCCTCAGCTGCTAGGGGGTCTACAGCAGTGGAGGCTACCCTCAACGAGGACCCCGGGGGTCTCCAGCAGCTGAGGCGACCCACGCCACGGCTGCCCGGGGGTCTCCATCAGCAGCGGAGACCCTCCCCGCAGGTCCCGGGGGTCTCCATCAACGGCGACCCTCGCCTCGGCTCCCGTGGGTCTCCAGCCATGACGGCGACCCTCGCCTCGGCTGCAGGGGGTCTTCAGCAGTGGCGGCTAAGGGAGGGGAGGGGGCGCGCTGCAGCTGGAAAGCCCAGGCTCAAGGGAAGGGGAGGAGGCGGGGCACTGCTGCAACCCCTAGCAGCGCCAGGAGGGGATCTCCAGGGTAATTGGCAACCTTGGCCTCGGCTCCTGGGGGTCTCCAGCAGCGTCGGCCACCCTCACCTTGGCTGCCGAGGGTCTCCAGCAGCGGCTAGGCGAGGGGAGCTGAAGCAGCGCAGCCAGGCTGGAAAGCCCAGAGACAAGGGAAGGGTAGGGGTCCTGGCACAGGGGAAGACACTCCCCGTGGCTTCCAGTGGTCTCCAGCAGCAGCAGCGAACTGAAGAGAGGGGGCGCAGCGGGGCTGGTATGGCCAGGAGCAAGGGAAGGGGAGAGAGCGCTGCATGGCTTGAGACCCTCCCAGCACTTTGAGGGGAACTCCATCAGCAGCAGAGACCTGCTCCGCTGCACATGGGGGTATCCAGCAGCATTGGGGACCTAGCCTCGGCTGTCAGGGTTCTTCAGCAACGACGGCGACCCTCGCCTCAAGTGCTGGCGGTCTCCAGCAGCGATGGTTACCCTGGGCTTGGCTTGCAGGGGTCTCCAGCACCAGCGGTGACCCTCGCCTTGGCTGCTGGGGGGTCTCCATCAGCAGCAGCGACCCTCGCCTCGGGTGCTTGGGGTCTCCAGCTGAGGCAGCCAGGGGAGTGGTGGGAGCAGCGCGCCTGGATAGCTCAGGCACATGGCGAGTTTAGCCTATGGGGCATGGTGCATCTGCAGAGCCCAGGCGCCAGGGAAGGGGAGGGGCGGCGGAATTGCTGCAGACCTTCGCCTCGGCTGCCAGGGGTCTCCCGCAGCAGAGGCGACCCTCGACGGGAACCCCGCTGCTGGGGTCTCCACACCGAGGCCCTCACAACCTTCCTGTGTGTGTGGTATGGGGTGGTGTTTGTTGGAGCGGAGTGGTGCAGGGTGGTGTCCCAGTGGGTCAAGAATCAGCCTGCCAGGCAGATGGCCTGCATGGGTGCTGCTTCAGATCCTGGCTGCTTCCTCCGCAGGCCAGCTCCCAGCCGATCCTCCTGGGAGAGCAGTGGAGGATGGTGCAGGGCTTTGTGCCCCTGTGCCCCTGTGCCCAGGGGGACACCTGGAGGAAGGTCCTGGTTCCCGGGATTGTCATGGCCCAGCCTCGGCTGGCTCTGGTGCTGGTCCTCGGGGAAGTGAGCCAGCAGATGCAAGAAAGATTGCTCTCTCTCCCTCTCTGTTCCTCTGTGTTTCAAAGCAAATAGCACAGAGGAAGGCTGGCATGCACACAGGCAGGCAGTCAGACAGGAAGAGATAGACACCTGCTGCCCTCCTGGGAGGGAGCGTGCTGTGTGCTGTGTGCTGTGCTCTGTCTCTATTGCTTTTTCCTGCGAATGCAGACTCCGAGGGCATATGTAGGGCTTCCGTCATGGGACTCCTTTGCAACTTCTAAAGAGTGCTTGAGAGAGAAGGTCTCTGTGGCTGGGGCTGCTTCCCTTGACTTGGCAGCAGTTAGGAGGAGCGTCCTGCAGTGAGTGCCGGTGGCCACGAGAGGGCAGGCGAAGCTGCCCTTTCTACCCCTGTTTCTCTGAAACTTGAGGAAAAGTAAGTGAAGAGGCTATTTTAGAAAGTATAAATTAAATAGAAACGGTTTTGCCAAGCATTTGGATTAAAGAACAGCTACTAGTAAGTATGTTTCTAGGGCTGCATCTTACTGTCACCCTGGGCCATTCCACAGCATTTCATTGTTTCTCCTACTACCAAACTGAAGCTCATTCTCTCCCTTTCCCTTTATTTTGTTTTGTTTCTAAGTTTTGCTTCTATTCACCATCTGCAATATCGGATCATTTTGGGCCTAGTCGTTATGACAGTCTATCTGGTGGCCATGGTGGGCTCTATCCTACCTCTTACTTTTTACAAGAGAACTTCCCCATCATCTCATTTATTATTTCCGGTAGGCTTAAGAACAATAGTTTTATCATCCTTTTTATGGGTGTGGGATATTGGGTCTAACAACTTGGAGTAACTCATTCACAATCATACAGTCATGAAGTACCAGGGCTGAGCTCGTTGTCCCAGTTTTTTGTTTGTTGGGTTTTTTGGTTTTGTTTTGTTACTCTAAACTTTTGTAGTTGGTGGAAACAGATTGTGTGAACGAAAGCTGCAATCCCAGGAGGTAACCAGACGGAGGAAGGGGGTGTCATGAGTGAGTGCTGTGCAGAGTGATGACATCACGCCAACTGATACAAACAACCTGCCCATTGGATCTGCATGTCACTTTCCTGTAAGAGCCCACCTGATGTTTGTAACCAAGTGACAGTAAGGGGTGTTAGTGTATGTAAAGGTGGGAGAATGGGGAGTTCTAGTGTCTGGAAAATACCTGCAGGTGATGCCATTAGTTCTTTGTAAAGTGCTGGTCTTAAAATGTGAAACCCAAAAGGAAAAGTTCTTGTGAAGCTTTAGGAAAATTAACAGACACTTGAATACTGGGTACCTTTGGGTACAATCATGTTTGAATTTTTGACCTTGAACTTGATTTGAATAAAGTCCTATTTTGTGAAGATACTAAAAGTTCTGGGGAACTGAATCCCAGGCTTCAACTTCCTTCAATAGTTCCTTTGTCATTTATTAGCTTAAGCTGCCTTTCTATTTTCAAATATAGGCAGTTCATCTTCTGTATAGATTCCCAATACAGTAGGGATTAAAAGTTGCTCAAAGCTAGGCAGTAAAACTTTCAGCCAAGAAAAAATCAAACGTCTGGATGGCCCAAGGGAGCAACTGACATTTCAGTTTTTTAAAAGATTTATTCCCTGAATATTTCAAATTTAAACATAGGCTTTGGATCAGTGCAACTTGGGTTCTGTGTCACTTATTCTATATTACCTCAGTATTATATTATGGATTCAATTTCTTGCTCAGTTTTTGGAAATGGAAGACAAATTAAGTTGTCAGGCAGGACTTTAACCTGTAGTTTGCATTTCCTGTTCTTGAATTGTAGTGCTAGAGTCTTCAATGTTATTAATTTTTGCTAACCTGAGTAAGGAAGTGAAGTCCCAGGACTATTTGGAAAATAGGATGAGCTTTAGTTAGGGAGGGTGGGGGTGTGTGAAATGATGGGTTTAATAAGGGAAGTGAATAGGAAGCAGCAACAAGATGGTCATGTTACATTTGTTGAAACCAGAGATTCTGAAAATATAGAAGTCACTTCAGAAAACAAAGACTTTGTAGGTATCATGCTCCTGTCTACTTCTCTTCCCCCTCAAAGTACTAATGTTGAAACAATTTTGATTTGATGGTGATACCGTTTATGGAAGGATTGTTTTTTTCACTGTAGAGGTGAGTCCTGTTTGGATAGAATTTGTACACAGATATAGTGAACATCTTTGGAAGTTATGTCACCAGTGACCGTGTGCTTTAAATCACTTGCGTTATTGTTATGATGATGATGATGATGATGATGATGATGATGATGATCAAGGCAATTGCAAAGCACTTACCCTTGAACATTTACCAAAAGTCTGAGGCTCTATGACATAATGTTGATGGATTGTGTTGTTGAAGAATTAACAAGATGAATGCCCTTTTCCCTATGGTTGTATGTACTTACATCTTATACTTATTGCTAAAGAAGTAGGTGTCAGAGAGGCTGATTTAATTGTGCTCAGTATTTTGTGACAAATCATGAAAGAGATTCCATTAGTCAAGATATTTGCAGTTCTAATGAAGAGTAAAATCTGATGATTTAGTAATGTTGGGATTATCTCATAACTAGTTGTTTAATTAAAGATCAAACATGCTAATGTGATTAGTAGATCTTATTATGAGAGTTAATTAGGCCAGGGTTAAGCAAGAACTTCTGGCCCATTATCTCTTTCTGTATAGCTACAAACTACAAATGGTTTCTCTATTTCAGTTGTTACAATAAATGTCTTATGTGCATGAAAAGTATGAAATTCTAATTTTGGTGTCCATCTATAAAATTGTATTGCAGCGTAGTGATGTTTATTCATGTACATTGTCTACAGCTGCTTTCAGTTATAAAGGCAGAATTCTACAATTGTATGTAATCATACAAAGATCATATAGCCCACAAAGCCTAAAACATTCAGTATTTGTAGAAAAAGCTGACATTTCAGATAAACTGTAGTGTCTTTCACATTTGTCCACTTCTTCACATTTCAACATCCATTATCCTGGTCTAGATCTTAGTTCTATATTGCCAAAATTGTTGCAGAAACCTCACAACTGGTATTCACATTCCTGGTTTTCCTTACCTTATCTTCCTAAAATATGCACACTTAAATATTTAATGATGTCTCCGTATTTACAGAAGAACCTACGTAGTTCAACGCAAAGTGCTTCTTGGGTCACTCTACACTTCAGGGAAGGCTCCACCTGCTTGCTCATTATAGTCTATACTTAGGGTAACCATCTGATTTTTCCAGAAGGGATAAGTAAGTGTGAAAGAGGCCTTTATAGTCATTGAATTGAGAAAACAAGTGTAAAGCAGTATTATTATAGGCACATCGGGATATATATATATATATATATATATATATATATATATAGCGCCATATTACCAATTTTTCATCTGGTTGCTACACATTCCTGATCTCTATATGTACTTGTTCTTTTACTTCTACTAGAATTTCTTTTCCTCTTTGTATAAATATCTACCTGAAACATTTTTCCAAATCCAGTTTATGAAGAGCCATGTCTGTGCAGCTGTACTCATACATAATCTCTTTCTCCCACTGTACACGCACACACACACACGTGCACACACACACACACATGTGTGCACACACACACACACACACCCCTATAGTGTACAACACTAGTTTCTTTGAGACATAATCCTTAGCAAACACCATATTCCTCATGGATCTATATAGCACCATGCCATTTGCAGTATATATTTGATGAATCAATGAAGACTAGATTGTGGAGACTAGTATTTGAAGTATTCAATTTCTGAATCTTCCATTTTAATATGATTAAGTAGTAAGCAAAACTAGGTTTCTGAGAACTGAGGACACATCCTTGAGTGCCAGTATAGAAGTGTAGCAGGATGGATTAAAGTGCAGGTATAAACTTTGGGATCCAGCCTTCCTGAGACTGCATTATGATTCTGTCACTAATAGGCTGTATTACCTTGGGCTAGTTACTTTCTTCTCCTTACCTTCTTGCATCTGTAAAATGTGGGTGATCATAGTAGTTACTTGATGGAATGATGGCTGAATAATCAAGTATTCCAAGAACGCAGTGACTGCTCTATGAAAGTTCACTGCTGGGAGAATCAAGATGGCAGAATAGGGTAAGCACACGTTTAAACAGATGGAGAAACATTTAATCAGGATGAAGCAGAGAGGACACATTCCAGGAAATAGAGAAAAGAACAACAGCAGAGGGATACCTGGAGACTGACAGACACAGGAAAGCAGCAGACACAACGGTGTGGTGTTGCAGTGATGGATACTCCAGCGGCATTCAGCTGACGGCAATCGGAACTCCACCAGCAACCAGGTGGGAAGGGACTTGCACTGGGAACTTGGGAGGTGAACCCAAAGAACTGGCCATCCTGCTGGTCCATTTGATTTGACCAGGAGCGGAGACAGAGCAGCAGATCCCAGATGGGCAGTGCGAGAATAGAGTGGATTCACAGCCCAGTCAGCCCCATAGAGCCGAGTTGGGCGCCATTTTGCGTAAGGAGACAAAAGCAAGGGAAAGGACTGAGCATGCGCTGAGCTGGGAGTGAACTCGTTTCTTCTTTTTTTTTTGCATTTTTAAATTTATTTTTGAAAATTATATTGTTGACAATCTTTACATAGTTAATTACGGTAAAAAGGTTCAGGAGCTATAGGGAGGTGGGTAAGACTATTATGTCCATATTGTTTCCTTCTTGTATCTGAGGTAAAGGGGGTTATTGAGGGAGAAGCCCCTCCCAGTTTCCCACCCACCCCAAGTCCCGGATGTGGGGCATGCTCTGAGATCCTTGCTCAAGTGGTTTTAACAGTTCATCAGTTATGAATCGCTGCCATTTTCACCACTCCAAGCACAAGGGGGTTGTTGAAGAATCCACTGATTGACATAGTCATAGAGTCTTCATTTGCCCAGTATTTCGTTGGCCACACAGAGCTGAGGTGGTTGATTGACTTGTTCTTTCTTCTGTCTTTTTTTGGCCAGGGTTCTGAGTCCAGCATTTCGATTGGGGAGAACCCCAAAGAAATTGTGAGGTATTTATAGACCAGATTCTCGTGTGTTCTAGCAAGCACAGGGCCCGGCACAGTCCATCTCCTGGATCAGCTGGTGGTTGCAATTGCTGGGTTGGTTCTGTTTTCAGGCCCAACATAAACTGGGACCAATGGCTGTTGCAGTCCAGCCTAGTTCTGCTCAGCACATACTAGGCCCTCACATATACCAGTGGGAGCTGCAGCCTAGTCAGAGCGACCCACAATAACACCCAGCCACGTGGCTAGGTGAGGGGAGGGGGCGGGGAGCGGCGCAGCTTCAGACCCCAGCCTTGCCAGGAGGGGATTCCTCTCCCCGCACAGGTGGAGACCACCGCCGCACAGGGAGGGGAAGGGGGCACAGCGTGGCTAGAGACCACGGGAGACAGGGCCACAGTCCTCACTCTGGACCCCGGGAGACAGGGCCCGGTCCTCTCTCTGGACCCCAGGAAGCAGGGCCCCGGTCTTCCCCCTGACACATTGGACAGGCCTGGTCCTCTCCAGAACTCTGAGACAGGGCCCTGGTCCTCTCTCTGGAACTGGAGACAGGGCCACGTTCTCTCCTGGACCCAGGAGACTGGACCCCGGTCTTTTCCCCGGAACACGGTAGACAGGGTCCTGTCCTCTCTTGGAGCCCGGGCGCCTCGGGTGCGGGGGGGGGGGTTTCCAGCAGTGGCGACGACCCTTGCTGCGGCTCCCGTGGGACTCCAGCAGCAGTGGCAAGGGGAGGGGGCGCTGCACTCCTGGAGAGCCCAGCTGTGCTGCCAGGGGAATGGAAGGGGCACCGGGCAGCTGGAGAGCCCAGGTGCAAGGGAAGCGGAGGGGGCGCAGCAGGGCAGGAGACCCTCCCCCGCGCCGAGAGGGGATCTCCAGGAGCAGCTGGGACCCTCGCCTCGGGTGCTGGGGTTCTCCAGCAGCAGCGGCGGCGAGGGGAGGTGTGGGGGGCTGCGCAGCTAGAAAGCCCAGGCTGAAGGGAAAGGGAGGGGGCGCGGCACGCCTGCAGCCCCTAGCCGCGCCACGAGGGGACAAAGCCAATTGTTTTTTGCAGCCCTAGCCAGAGAGAGCCGACCCCTTGCGGTGCGTCACTGCTAGAGGAGGCAATTCAGAACCAGCACAGCTCCAAACTCAGATACTGCTTTCCCTGGGATGCGCCGGGGTGGGGGGCCGCCAGCTAGGAGCTGGCGGGTGTGGGGAAAGCAAATGTGTCTCAGGCGCGCATCAGCCTGAGACCGTGAAGGATTATCTGCGGGATTATCCGCGCGGTCCACGCGGTCCAGCCAAGGGCACGGGCAAGCCTGCTTAGTTGGCTAGCTTTCAGAGCAGCTCTCCAGAGGCAGCGAAGTTCTGCTCACCAACAGGGAAAAAAAATCCAGAAGGGAACAAAGCTTGGTTCATTCTCAACATCGCATGTCCCGGGGACTCTATTGCCCCTTGGCTTTACTCAGAGTTTCTGCTTAAGTTCTCTCTCAGCTGGTCCAGGCGGCAGGGAAGGCGCAGGTCTCCTCCTTGGGGGGGGGGGGGAGGTTTCGCCCCACCCGCCTTGTCTTTCTTGTCTTTGCTGCCGGACTGTGCCCAGTTCTGCCGCCTCAGCGTTCCCGAGGCTTTTGTGTTGTCTTCCAAAGTTAGATTAACATTCCTGCCTTGAAATTTTTAAAAATATCGTTATTTTGGTAAATGTGCTACTTTACATCCATAAGTGGCTTTAAAATAACTCCAGAAAGTCACTTATAATTACCACTGAAAAGGCATGAAAACTAGCTTCTGATCTTGTGCAAACCTGGTTAGGTTTGTTGGCTCACCCCTTTCAGAGTGTGACTACAGGATACTCACCCTTCAAAAATCAAACTTTCAAAAGAGATTTATTTATTTTTGTTGGAAATCAGAGATACAGAGAGGAAGAGAGAGGAAGATGTTCTATCCTATGATTCACTCCGCAAGTGACCACAACTGCTTTCCCAGTTCACAAATAGGGAGCTGGATGGGAGCGGGGCTGCTGGGATTAGAACCATATGGAATCCTGGCACGTTTAAGGCGAGGACTTGAGCCGCTAGGCCACCGCGTTAGACCCCCAAAATGAAACCTTTTAATGTAAAGAAAACTCGATTTCTAAATGCGTCCTAAGAATTTACTAAAAATACAAAGCCTCTCCTGTGTATTGTTTGAGAACAGTAAGAGCATCTAATTCTGTGTTGCTATAAAATGTCTGGTTAAAAAAAAGGAAGCTGAGCAAAGTAAAAATGTAATTAATAATAGTTATTATATTTTACTGTCCCCTGAAGATTTGCATGTATTGCTACTGCAGAGTTCCAAAGAATACATAAAATACATTTTCCCCAAATCATGCCCCCAACCTCATCTGAAAATAATTGATGATAGAGCTGGTGACGTGGCCTCAAGGACTAAGCCACCATCGGCATCATTAACATCCCGTGCAGGTGCTGCTTTGGGTCCAAGCTGCTCTACTTTCAATTCCTCTTCCCACACTAGTACCTGGGAAAGACAGCCCAAGGATCACACTGAAAGTGTGAGGGGAAGCCTGTGTTGACTAAAGGAGACTCCAGTTGCGTCCTCTATGGCTTTGATGTGGACGCATATACATGCCACTGCATGAAATCGCACAGCATCTAGTAACAGTGTCTGTTGATTTTTACTCAAGGGGTACTTCCAGTGGAAGCGTCATTTTTTAAAAAGAAAAATCATAAAGGAAAAAGAAGGAAGGAAGGAAGGAAGGAAGGAGAGAGAGAGAGAGAAAACAAACTTTGAGGATGGGCATGATGGCCCAATTGGCTAATCCTCCAATTGTAAGCACCAGGACACTACTGATTCCTGTCCTGACTGTTCCAACTCCCTTCCAGCTCCCTGCTTGTGGCCTGGGAAAGCCTAGAGGATGGCCGCAGTCCTTGGGACCCTGAACCTACATGGGAGATCTGGAAGAAGCTCCTGGCTTCGAATCAGCTCAGCTCTGCCCTTCGGGGTCATTTTTGGAGTGAACAAACAAATGGAAGATCTTTCTGTCTCTCCTTCTCTCCGTAAATCTGCCTTTCCTATAAAAGTACATTTTTTAAAACTCAAACTGCAGTTTTATTTTTTTGCTACTGTATTCACGTGTCTTTTTTTTCAAACACCCCTTTTCTGCCACGCACGCAGAAGGGCATTTAAGCGAAGCAAAATGAAAATCTCTCTATGGTCTCGGGAGCATTGTCGTAATTTTAGGGGCAGGCCTGGTTCTTGGCAGGGAAGAGTGTAGCTTGGATCCAGTCCAATCAGGGCACAAAAATCAGCTCTAAGGGCTTTGACGCATAGAGAGAATGCTTCACCAGCTCTGGCTTCGTAATTCCGCATAGGAGGGAAAGCTTTCACTGAGTTCCTGTTCCAGGGATCACCATTTTCTGCGGGTGCGCCTGTGAGCGCGCGCCCAGGTGTCCCGACCTGAGTGCGCTGGTTAGTCAGGCTTGCGTGTGTCTTGATTTCAATCAGAGTTGTTGTAGGTTTCAGCGGCCTGTCCATCAACTAGTATTTCTGGAGAAGCTCTAAATCCAGACACCTGCGACCCAGCGTCCTCCACCCGCCCTACTCGTGGGAGGTGGAATGGAGAATAGCGCAGGTGTGCGCCCTCAGGTGAGCGGCGCGCCCGGGGCCAGGAGCCGGGGACCAGGGACCGGGGAAGGCCAGCGTCGGGCCCGGAGGAGCACAATGCCGCTGGTGAGTGACCCCAGTGGAACCCGGAGTCCACTGAGCCCCGGTCTCTCGGCCACTAGCTTGGCGGGCTGAGGTTTAAGCTGGCGGGGAGGCTCTGAGCTCAGGGGATGGGGCAGCGGGTCCGGTCTGCGGCTTCAAGCTCCTTAGGTTTAGTCTGAGTGTTTGGGCGGCAGCGGAAAGGTGATCTAGTTCCTCACTACTACAGCGCTCCGGAAGGGGGGGATTCAAGTTAGAAAGCGACCGGGCAGATTTTTTCAAGTTGCTCTCTCTGGGTCCAGACCCATTGTCCCAAACGCTGGGACTCCAGAAAACTTTTGCGACTAAGTGAAGACCTCCTAAGGCACCCGTGGTGCGGTTCTGCCCGAGTTGCAACATTCGTTTAATTGGCGTTAATTAGAATACTCTGTTGGTGAAAAAGTCAGTCTGGATTTGGGTCTTTGACTTCATATCCCTTGTTTTCGCGTTCGTAAATAGTGGTGATAGAATATGACAAAAGTACACCGTTGGGGAATTTTTTGGTCAAGTTCAAGAAGTAGCACCGTTACCTCTGTCTAGACTTCAAAGTGGACTTTAAAATACTGTGTGTTTCACACTTCCCAATTCCATTGTGAGGGTGAAGTGAGCAGGAAACATGGAGTTTTTCAATGTGGTGGTAAGGTGTTGCAAAACCAGGGCTTGTTTCCTGAAAAAAAAAAAAAATAGAGAGCTCAGACAATTATCAAAGTTTCTGGACATTTCTCTTGTGGTTTGATTCTTGAAATTTTCAGTATGGGAGCCCTTCGGTGTTGTTTAAATTTGTACGGAAAACAGACTCCTGAGTAGAGACCCTTTGTTTAATTTGTACTTTGCAACCTGACATTTGACAATGGTTGGTTCTAAATAGTTGTGCTTTATCGGCACGATGGAGTTTGGCTTTTTTTTTTTTTGTAAACTTGTTCAATTAGGATGCACTTTGCTGGTAATCTTCGTGCTGTATTTGTAAAGTTTTGTTTTGAAATGCTGTTTTACTCTGACCTGAAAGAAGTGGAACGTACAGTTAAAATTTTGTGTTGAGAGAAACAATAGAAGGCTTAAAAAAAACTTTGAAGTGGGATTCTTTGAATGTTTAAGTCTTTTTTTTTTGCACAAGCTGCTTTCTTGGCAAAGACTATTTCTTGTTCTTTGTGTGGGTGAGTTCCAGCCCCTTCCCTGTTCCCCAGGGGCCATCAGCACAATGGTCCCTTCAGTTCTTAAGCCAGAAGCAGAGAAATCTATCCTTTCCTGAATCTCCCCCATCCAGTGTATCCACGCTTCTGGTCAGTTTTCACCATCAGCCACCCTGAGCGCCCTAGGCTGCAGGATCCTGTGCCTTAGTGCTGTGCTGGATGTAAGCAGCCAGAAATGAACCAAGCTCAAGCAGTGCTTGCCCACATGATTGTGGCAGAGTCAGGGAGGCAGGTTCCCAGCCAAGAGGAATTAGGTGTCAGAATGGGAAAGCTTTGGGGATGCAAGGAGGCACTGGCTTCCTTTACAACAGGTAGCCCTGGAAGATCTACCTGACAAGCTGAGATGGGGAGGAACCAGTCACAGGGAAAGGGGCAGGGAGACTGCAGCCTGGCCTTGGAACAGTTGTGCTGGGAAGGGCTTGGCTTATCCGAGGACTAGGCAGCAAGGGAGGGTTGACCTAGAAGTCAGCCAGAGATCAGATCACGCAGACACCTGCAGATGACAGCCAAAGGTTTAGGTTGATTCTGAGAGGAGGGACAGCCATGGTAGGGTTTTCAGCAGGCAGGACTGGGGCTGCCAGGTAGAGGATAGGAGTTGCAGGATAGGAGGTAGAGGATGAGAGTAGGAGGCCCCGCTGGGTGCTCTCCGGAGGTTTGACCTCAGCTCCAGGCATCCTTTAGAGGTGATAGTTAAGAATGTTACACAAGTGTATGTACTTAAAACAGGTCTTGGATAATGTTTAGTTAGAAAACAAATCAATCTCAAAATGGCCAATTTGTGAATTCATCAGCTTCCATTGTTTGTAATGGAATTTTAATTTTTTTCTACTAGGATCATTTGTGTGACTTTATGAACATTTTAGGGTTATAAGATTGCCAGCATTGCTAAGAATTTTCACCTGTAGGATCACATGTTTCCAGTCAAGTGGGTCTCCAACTTTAGGGTGTGTCAGCATCACAGGACAGGCTCTCTGTTGCCTTTGAGTATTAACAAGCCGAGAAACTTCCATCACTTGTTACGTGATTGCCTCCTATTCAACATTGTTCCATGCTGACCTCTATTTCACATTGAATTATTACAGATAATATGAACTAGAGATATTATAGAATGTTCTGGGGTAAGGAGTAATTTGCACACTGTTGCCTTTCCAGCTTCAGTCACTCATTACCGATGCATTTGATGGTAATAGATTTCAGAAAATCAAAGAATACTTTGAACAGAAAGAGAGCCATTCCCCTCAAAAATACAGTCGTCTGCTCTTACAAAAGCTCGATAGCTCCATCAATAAGGCAAGTATGTTTTGCTTTCTGGTGTGCCCAAAGTACCTGCGTTGAACTGCCGACGTGAGTGGTGACGCAGTGTGGTCTCCTGCCTAGGAGCTGGATGAGCATGCCTTTGGGCATATCTCCCTGCTGCTCACCTGTGGTCGGCAGTTCTTCATGGATGGTCCTGAAGAAGATGAGCCTTTACTAATTCAGCAGGGACTGATCCCAAAGATAAGTGTCACCTTGTCACTGCTTGAAGCTCTGGGTAACCTGAAGGATTAGGGTAGGTTTAGTTGTGTTACATTATTCTGTCCCACGGAGACCAAATCAGAGAAGAAATCAGTATCCCCACTTTGCCACATCTGTATCCCCACTTTGCCACATCTGTATCCCCTCTTTGCCACATCTGTATCTCCTCTTTGCCACATCTGTATCCCCACTTTGCTACATCTGTATCCCCACTGTGCCACATCTGTATCCCCACTTTGCTACATCTGTATTCAACAAATATATGGTGGGGAGGGAGATGGAATGGTGACAAAAATTAGTTTTTGACGGGGAGAGCTGGAGTGGTGACCAAGGTATTTTATTTTTAAAAAAGATTTTTTTTATTGCAAAGATTTACAGAGAGAAGGAAAGACAGAAGGATCTTCCATCCGATGGTTCACTCCCCAAGTGGCCATAATGACCAGAGCTAAGCTGATCCGAAGCCAGGAGCCAGGAACTTCTTCTGGGTCTCCCACGCAGGTGCAAGGTCCCAAGGCTTTGGGCTGTTCTGTACTGCTTTCCCAGGCCACAAGCAGGGAGCTAATGGGAAGTGGAGCAGTCAGGATACCACCCGGCACCCTTATGGGATCCTGGCGGTTGCAAGGCCAGGATGTAACCACTGAGCTATCACACTGTGCCGAACCGAGGTATTTTAAAGCATAGCTTCATGGGATAGTGGACAGTGCTTGCCACCTTTTGTAATGCCAAGCACGGGCACCAATTTGCTCGAATTCCAATCCAGCTACCTGCTAATGTGTTTGGGAAAAGCAGCAGAAGATGGCCCAAGTGCTTGGGCCACTGCACCCCATTGTGGGAAACCAGGATGCAGTTCTAGCTTTGCCAGCGCAGCAGCTTTCTGGGGGTCGGTGGGGGGGGGGGAGAGAAGCAAGGAGAAGAAGCTATTTTCTCAGAGAGAGAGAGAGCTGTCCGTGTGTGTGTGTGTGTGTGTCCCTGCTTCTGTTACTCTTTCAAATCTTTTTTTTTTTTTTTTTAAGAACTGACCTCCCTCATTTGAGGTCACTTCTTGAGGGGAGGTCCTGGGGTAAGTTGGATCACATTAACATAAAAGAGCATGGAATTTTAATCATGAATTTAAGGATGGAGAAAATATAGTTTCAGAAGACAGATGATTCAATTCTTTTGATTTTTGGACATCATCGCACCAAAAATGTTTCTCTGAGCTTTGAATTAAACATACCATTTTGTTTCCTTTAATGCACTAAAGGACTCAGTAATATTTTTTATACACAGTGGATGATTTGGAACATAATTATGTTTCTTGCTGTTGGGATACCACTTGCATTTCTAAATTTTAATATTTATTGCAAAGGTGAGGAGGTTGCAGACCATTGTGGACTTTTGATTAGGATGGAGAGGGTTGGGTTTGGGGGGCAGTGGGATGGCTGAGAAAAATGTTCCTGCCTTCCCTCCTCTGTCCACAGGGGAAGAGGGTTGGAAGAGTAGAGAGAGAAGGTGTGCCACTCCTTGCCAGGCTACAGTGGTGCCAAGGGATGGAGATGGTTGTTGGCTGTCTCCTTAGGGACCCTGATGGGGGTGCAGGGGAGAGAATGTCCTAAGGGAGTTATTTCTCTTGGCTTCTTGCACCAGAGGTGAGAAATTCTAAGGTCTCTTGGCTGCCCGCATCTACCTCAGTGTGCCCACAGACTTAGGCATTCATACATTTGGAAGGCAAAGTGGCAGAGGGGACACAAAGAAAGATGTTTCATCTGTTGATTGATACCACTACAGCCAGCGCTGGACCAGGGCAAAAGCAGGAGCTGGGAATCCCTGCTGGGTCTCCCAAGCAGGTGGCACTTGGTCCATCCTCTGCTGCTTTCCCAGATGTAGTAACAGGGAGACAGGGGAAGCGGAACAGTTGGGATGCCAGCACCGCAGGTAGTGGCTTAACCCAGTGTGCCACAACTCTAGGCCCCAGGTGATTGAATCTAAAGTGAAGGTTTTTCTGATGTAGATGCAGGAAATGTCTCAGACCTTGCCTATGTAACAGTCACCAGTCACGTGGAGAGAGTTAACCATTGCCTGGGCTCTGTCACCAGCAATTTTGATTTCCTGGGTCTAGGATCAGGGAATTTTCAGATAGTGCCAGCTTGTCCCAGTTCCCATTGAGGCTTGTTTGTGATGTTCAGCAGGGTGCTTGATTCTGAAATGCAGTGTTCAAGGCTCTGTAAGGAGCTGTTTATCCAAACTCCTGCTCAGCAAGAGCCGTTTTCTCTTCTGACCTGTCTCAGCAAAAAATGGTCTTCAGATGGCCTTTGCTTTATTGAGTAAATATATTCTAGGAAGGTGACAGAAGTTTTGTTTGTTTTTTCTGACTTACTGATATTTTTGTTGGAAATGGAGATTTGCAGAGAGAAGGACAGCTGGAGACCCAGAAGCAGCTCCTGGTTTCCAAATGGCTCAGTTTCTGCTGTTGGGGCTATTTGGGGAGTGAACCCACAGTTGGAAGATTTTTCTTTCTGTCTCTCCTTCTCTCCATGTCTGCCTTTTTAATAAAAATAAGTCTTTTTTATAAAGTTTGTTATAAATTATTCCCATCCTAGCAACTTAATATGAAATCAAATATATATTTCTATGAAAAGCCAAACCTTGTTTTAGCCAGCTGTGTTTGACATAAGAAAGGTAGCCAGGCCTGGGCCCATCGAGTGTCATCAGGGTGGCACACGGTGGAGCTGTTCCCAGTTCTGCATCTCCGTTGACAGGTTGCTTTCTGCACGTTTCCCCCTGTGTTGAGAAGATCCGTTGAGCTCAGTCCTGTCTTGCCAGTCCCTTCTGGAGCTTTCTGGCATCCATCCTGGCTAAGTCTTCAATTCCTGCTGAGAACCCGAGAGCTTAGGAGGCTCCTGGAGGTTTCTGGCTCCATCATGAATCTTCCGCATGGCAGATGTGAGAGCCAGGCCTACCTGGACATGTGCAGGGAAGAGGAGCTTTAGTCCCATTCTGGTCGCCTGAGAAAATCTCCTAGAGAATTTTCATTGACTAGGCTGCAATTACTCAGTCCTGTGTGGTTCCATCTGCCTTTTCTGTCTCGGCTACATAGTTTCCTGGTTTGAGAGGATGACAGGATTTCTGACCATGGAAGACCTGGTCTCAGATGTATCTCTGATCAGTGCAACAGAAGACTTCCTGGACACTGCTATGGTAAGGCTCTGGGGAACTTCACTGTGCATGCCCCCTAGGAAGTGGACAGGAATAGCAAAGTTTCATCCAGGTCTCTTCCACAGGTACAGGAGCCCAAGCACCTGGGCCATCCTTTGCTGCTTTCCCAGGTGTGTTCGCAGGGAGCTGAATCAGAAGTGGAGCAGCCAGGACTCAGAACAGCTGCCATCCAGGAGGCCACTCTGTAGGTGGTGGGGGAGCATGCTACACCACAGTGCTGGCCCCTCGAGGTTATTTTCAAAGCCTGAATTTCTGTCAGATGTGCGTTTCATTAAAAGACTTTATTATCAGAGTATCATTTAAAGAATAACTGTACATCAACACACATGTCCGTGTTAAAAGAAAAATGGCTTATTTACATATGTACAAATAGCCACTTGCTCATTGTATTCAGGAGGCTGAGGTTCACATAAGCTTTCTCGAAAGTTCTTTAAGGGCACCCTCTGCCTATGAGGGCACCCTCTACTAACATGAACGTTACAGTTTAGAATGCTGTTTTAGAATAATAGCTGAAACCTTTCTTTTTATTAGGTTATTTCCAGATGCAGTAGAAAAGGTAAGTCTATTATTAGCTACCAATTGGCTACCTATTTTAATTAATATTACAATACAGAGACTATTGAAAGTGGGGTTAAATATATTTGAATTTATTGAGAAAGCATATGATAGTGTTGAAATACATTTTGTTGTGAAAACCTGTTTATTTGCCTGGTTGTGTTTGTAGTTGCTGCTGTCGCTAAATGGCTGCTAAGCTTTGTTCAAGTCGTGAAAATCCAGGTTGGTCATTGCACACCAGCAGCATGGTCCGTGCTGTGGTTCCCACTGAGGCAGCACCGGGGGCTGGTAGGTCCTGAGAGGATGGATTGGGAAGTTTGGCCATCTCAGCTCACCTGTTTCTGGGTAATCTCTTTGGCATGTGGCCACTGAAGTGCCATCTGCCACAAAGCCCTCCTCATGCCACCACAGTTACTCAAACCTAGAGGCAGACCAAGAGGAAAACCAGGCCAGTGTAGCTTTTGCTGACTTGACCTGAATTTGCTTTGGCTGCTTTCTTCCTTTAAGAGTATAAAGGTAAGGATTCTAGAAGAGGAAACTGGGGACTAGGTGGTTGATTTTTTCTTTTCCAACGTGGCTCACAGAAAAGACAATTTTGATACTTTCAGTTATTATGAACTCCAAGGTATATTTAAAACATTGGACCATTTCAGAAACTTTTTGTGTGATACACCTTTTTGATTTTCATGTTCAAGAGTGGCTATTGACGATGTCTGGTCACGGGGGATTTCAGACTTGTTACCAGCTGTGCTGTGTTTGTCAGAGGTCTTCACCATCTGTCAGTGGACTCCACATATCTTCAAGTTAATTTTTTTTGTGAACTTCATAAGTGATAATTGTGGTCTTTAAAAATTGGCAGAAAAAGTATTTTCCATTGTGTATTTGGACATTTGTAGCCCCAATATTCATGTAAAGAGACTTGGAGTGAGTGGACTGTTGGAGAATGAACCAACTGATGAGAGCACTTTCACACTGCTGCTATCTGCTTCTCTGTCAGACTAAACCTTTGCACAATCTTAATTTTTATTGTAATACACAAATGTAAGAAGCATATGGAAATAACAGGAAATTGTGGGGCCAGTGTAGTGGCTCAACACACTAACCCTTCACCTGCAAGCACCAAATTCCCATGCGGGCACTGTCCCAGCTGTTCCATTTCCTATTTAGCTCCTTATTTATGCCCTGGAAAAGCAACAGATGATGGCCCAAAGCCTTAGTATCCTGCACCTACACGAGAGACCTGGAAGAAGCTCTTGGCTCCGTATTGGATTAGCTCAGGCTCTTGTGGCCTTTTGGAAGGGAAACCAGTAGATGGAGAGACAGAGTGAAAGATCTTCCTTCTCTCTGTAAATCTGCCTTTCCAATGGAAAAAAATATATACGTATATATTTAAAAGCCAGAAGCTAGGAGTTTCTTCTGGGTCTTCCATGTGGATGCAGAGTCCCAAGGCTTTGGGCCATTCTCTGCTGCTTTCCCTGGCCATAAGCAGAGAGCTGGATGGGAAGTGGAGTAGCCAGCACATGAACCAATGCGTATATGGGATGCTGGCAATTGGAGGTAGAGGATTAGGCAGTTGAGCCATAGCACTGGCCTCAAAATTAGTATTTTGGAAAAACAAAAGGAAACTAGGGAGAATCAAGATGGCAGAATAGGGTAAGGACATGTTTAAACAGAGAAACGTTAGCCGATGTTAAGCAGAGAGGACACATTCCAGGAAATAAGAGAAGGCAGAATGACAGCAGAGGAGCACCTGGAGAGTGACAGACACAGGAAAGCAGCATACACAACAGTGTGGTGTGGCAGTGACTGATACCCCAGCAGCACTCAGCCAGCGGTGACCTGAACTGCACCTGCAGTGAGAACTCAACTGGCAACAAGGTGGGAAGGGGCGTTTCCCCAGAGCTCAGGAGGTGAACCCAAAGAACTGCCTGTCTGCTGATCTGTTGGATTTCACCAGGAGCAGAAACAGAGTGGCAGGTTCCAGACAGGCAGTGCAGGAACAACATGGACTTCAGGGCCTAGTCTGCCTGCTAGAGCCAAAGCAGACAGCATTTTGTATAGGAAGGCAAAGGCTGTGATAGGACAGCACTGTGCCTGCACTGAGCTGGTATGAACTCATTCTGGCTCAGTGAACTGCAACAATGTGGCATCCTACAGGTTCCACCCAAGACAGGTCTGCTTAGAACTCAGTCCTGACTACCAGCAGATCAAGAACCCTAGTAGTGACACATCAGGCGCAAATCTGAAAAGTGTGGAAAAACTTTACAACTGCAGTGACAACAGTGAGCTGTGCATGTGCAGAGCTGGGGGAAAACTCACTGAGCTCAGTGTGTTGCACGGGTCCCACAGGAAAATAATACCAACTATGGCATATGGGTCAAAACAGGTCTGTGTGGCCCTCAGACCTAACAGCCAATAGGCTCCAGCAAGATTAGCACCACCATCAATCTGGCTATATAGGACACCTGGTGTCTCCCTAATCCTAGGACCTGCTCCAACCGGAAGTGGAAGAAAGGTTGTACAGACAACGATGCAGCCTCAGCACAGTATCACAGAAGGTGGAGAGTGGTGAGCCAGGAGCTGGGGCTGTCTAGACCATGGTAGATGTCTAACATGAGAACCCAGACTTGGAACTTGGTGGAAAAAGTGGCCCAAGTAACTGCAAACAAAGAGATGCGTGCCAACCACAATAAATAAAATCAAATTGCAGACCTGTGGGTGACAGAGTGTAGAAACCTGTCCCAAGGAAGCAAAAGTACAGTGACCAATAGCAAAAGAGGAGCCACAGTCACAATGAATATTACTGAATACTCTCCTGTAAAGGAGCAAAACCCTTAGCCAACCTCAGAGTTCACTGAGGAAGATATCGAGAAAATGGGGAACACAAAATTCAAAACACTTGTTATGAAACTTCTTATCAACAACAAGAATCATGTAATACTTTAATAGTTTAAGGAATTTAAGGAATATGTCACACTGGAAATGAATCAAATGAAAGCTGATATATATCAGAAATGAAAAATACAGTGGAGTGAATAAAAAGTACAGTGGAGAGTCTCCAAAATAGAATGAAGGAGGCAGCAGAAAGAATCTCAGAATTGGAAGATATTTCTTGTCACCAGGAGGAAACAAGCAAAAAGCTGGAAGCAGAGCTAGGTCAAGCTAAAAAAATATTTAAGAACTGAAAGACACTATTGAAAGGTCAAGTATAAGAGTTATGCGATTCCCAGAAGGTGCAGAAAGAGAAGTTGGGTTTAAAAATGTATTTATTGGGGCCCGGTGACACGGCCTAGTGGCTAAAGTCCTCACCTTGAAAGCCCCGGGATTCCATTTGGGCGCCGGTTCTAATCCTGGCAGCTCCACTTCCCATCCAGCTCCCTGCTTGTGGCCTGGGAAAGCAGCTGAGGACGGCCCAAGGCTTTGGGACCCTCCACCTGTGTGGGAGACCTGGAGGAGGTTCCTGGTTCCTGGCATCGGATCAGCATGCACTGGCCGTTGCGGCGCACTTGGGGAGTGAAACATCGGACAGAAGATCTTCCTCTCTGTCTCTCCTCCTCTCTGTATATCTGACTTTGTAATAAAATAAATAAATCTTTAAAAAAATGTATTTAATGAAATAATCAGGGAAAATTTCCCTAATCTAGAGAAAGAATTGGGAAACAACATCCTGGAGGGACACAGAACTCCCAACAGGCTTGACCAAAAGTGATCTTCACCATGACACATGATAATCAAGCTCTCTTCAATCAAACATAAGGAAAAGACCCTTAAATGTGCACATGAACAAATCAACTGACATATAAAGGAATGCCAATTAAATTCACAGGAGACCTCTCACAGGAAAACTCTGCAGGCCAGAAGAGAATGGAGTGACATATTCCAGATTCTAAAAGCAAAAAATAGTTAGCCCAGGATTACCCAGCATAACTTTCTGTTATCTTTGCAAATGAAATACAGTTCTTCCACAGTAAAAAGAATATACCTCTTTCAAAACTGCCCTACAAAGGGTACTTAAAGACGGTCTCTTGACAGAGAAGAGAAATAGCACCCACCAAAATCAAAGGCAAATGTGAAGAACATCTCAGTAAAATAACAACAGTAGACTAAATTAATGAACAACCCATTGCTAAAATGACAGAATCAAATTACCACCTATTCATATTAACCCTGAATGTGAATGGCTTAAACGCATCAATCGAATGTCATAGATTAGCAGACAGGAGTATAGAAACAAAACCCATCTATTTGTTGCCTGCAGAAGACATATCACCAACAAAGATTAACAGAAACTATCTTATGGATTTTGATTTTTTTTAATTCCATCTCTTCAAAACACTTTTTCTTTCCCCTCATTAAATTCTTCAATGACTTATAGAACATACGATAGCATCATTTTGTTAAGGAATATTCTTGATTTTCTTTCTCTTCAACACATTGGTCATTCAGTAGCGTGTTATTTAACTTCATAGCATTGTTAATTTCTATTTCTTCCTGTTGATTTTGTATTGTGGCTTTTCATTTAAGCAGATGTATAGTAACTGTAATGGAGACTGTCTTATCCAGATGTGAGGATGCATTGCAGTATGCATCTCTACTTCCAAAGATGGACTCCCAATGAAACTGTTTACTGTATCTTGACAATAGGATGTGGGACTCTCTGCCATTGTCCATGCCCGCAACGATGGACATATGACTGTTCATGAGAAACTGTGCTATAGTAATAATATAGTAGAACTTGTGGGAGGAGGGAATTTGGGGAGGGAGTAAGGGAAGTCCTAGGGCCTATGGAACTGTATCAGAAAATGATAACAATAATAGTAGTAATGATAAATGAAACTGTACAAGGAACTGTACATTCTTAGTTGGTGTAGAAATCAGAAATCAGTTTTGCTTTAGGTATGATGACAGGGAAGAGTCATACTGCTTGTTCCGTTTTCCTTCGTGGATATCTGCATGATTCATACATATGTGGCCTGGAACTTTTAAATTTATTTGAGTGGTAGAGTTACACACACCAGGGACGGGAGAGAGATCAATTGATTTTCCATGTCCCAAAATGACTGCAACAGCTATGTTTGGGCCAGGATAAAGTCAGGAGTCTGGGATTTCCTCCTGCTCCCCACACGGGTAGCAGGACCTCAAGCACTTGGGCCAGCATCTGCTGTCTTCCTAGGTACATTAGCAGGGAGCTGGATCAGAGGCGAAAGAGCCGGGACTAGAACTGGCAAGCTGTTATGAATGCTGGTCTCACAAGGGACCACGTAACTCGCTGTACCAGTGCTCACCCAAGAGGTTTGTTGATTTGAAAGGCAGAGTGACACCTCTTCCATCTGCTGGTTCACTCCCCCATGGTCTCAACTGCCGGGGCTGTTAGCATGGAGCTGGGCTGGAAGCAGAGTGGCTAGGATTCCAACGGGCATTCCAATATGGACCTGAGGTGCCAGGGCTTAACTCCTGTGCCACAACACCTGCTGGTAGTGGCTTTAACACAGACTTGATCTTGTCTCATGGCCAGACCTCATCATTCCATGGCTTTTGTAGATTTGCCTTTCCATGTCATTTGGGAGTCATTTCCTTGGTCATTGTTGGCATCTTATTTTTCCCCTGCCGTTCTTTCCACTGCATCTGTGTTGCTGTTTTGTACTGAGCCTGCACCTGCAGAGTTTGCTGTGGCATTTCCTGCTTCTGTGTAAGCTGCTGCCTCGTGTGCCGGCTCTGCTGCCATCCTCCTCCTCTTGCTTGTGCTGAATCTGCTGCGGCTTCTCTTCCTCCTGCTACAGCTGCTGTGCAGCGCTGTTGCTCTTCCTGCTGCTGCCTCACCTGCTTTGGTCTCTGCTTTCCTGGTGCCTCTTCTGTGTTTTTTCCCCCTGCTGCTGTTGTCCCTACATTTGTCAGTTTCTCTTCCTCTCCTTCCTCCTCCTCCCCAGATAGGAGAGGCAGAGCTATCTGCCATCTGTTGATTCACTCCCAAAACTTCCAGGACAGCTGGGGCTTGGTCTCCCTGGAGGGCAACAGCAACTCAGTTACCCTCACTGCCTCCCACAGACTGCATGGCAAGGAGTTGAGACCAAGTGCTGTAGGACATGGACACCGTAACCACTAGCTCCCCTAATTCTTTTTGGCACACATTTGATTCTTGTAAAATATGCTTTCAGGGAAAATGCAGATGTTGGATTCCTTCATCCTCAGTTTAGGATTCCTGGTGACAGAAAGGAGGATCAGCCATTCGCTTCAGCAGGAGGTGAGTTAAGAAACTAGACAACAAGTGCTCCAGCAGCTTCCAAGAAACTTATGCATGGGTCTCTGTTTTCTTTCTTTCCTGTGAATGCCTTCCCCAATTCTGAGAAGGCCGTGAGGACTTTGAACTTCATTTTGCAAGCTGTACCTCGGGAAGAGAGAAAAAGCCTCCCCTTGTCAGAAAGGATATATCATCTTAAGTGGCTTTAGCCTCAAGTATGTGGTGTTGTTAAGAGCAACACTCTTGTGGTGGTGTTGGTTCAACCTTTCTTCTCACGGATGAGTGCAATCATTCGTGGTTTCGGTGAAGGCTCAGTGCACCTGCCGTGTGTGCTAAATAACGCGGGAGGACCGAGGAAGAGGCAGACTGACTGTGTTCTTGTTTCTTTATGGGTTGTTTGGATTTTTTAAAATAGATTTAATTGTTATTGGAAATCTGGATATATAAAGAGGAGGAGAGACAGAGAGGAAGATCTTCCATCCAATGATTCACTCCCCAGGTGAGCCACAATGGCCGGTGCGCACCGATCCAATGCCGGGAACCAGGAACCTCTTCCGGGTCTCCCACGCAGGTGCAGGGTCCCAAAGCTTTGGGCCGTCATCGACTGCTTTCCCAGGTCACAAGCAGGGAGCTGGATGGGAAGTGGAGCTGCTGGGATTAGAACCGGCACCCAAATGGAATCCCGGGACTTTCAAGGCGAGGACTTTAGCCGCTAGGCCACGCCGCCAGGCCCGGGTTGTTTGGATTTTACAAGGCAAGGTGAAATGCTTTATTAGACCATCCGTGATTTTTTTCCTTTTGTGTATGTGAGCTCACTCAGTGACTGGGAAGAATGTTGACAGTGCAAGTCCTGGGGCCAGACTGCTTGGCTTCCAATCCTACCTTTGCCACTTCCGTGGGTGGAGTGCAGCTTGAACATTGTCCTTCATGCTGCTTACCTATAGACTGGGGTTGGCAGTAACTTCCCAGTGAAGTTCTTGTGAAGGTCAAGTGAGACAGTCTTACAGTGGCCAGCGGGATGCTTTGCGGAGAGCATGGACTCTTAGGTTACCAGCTATTCACCACCCCAACAGGCCATGGAGTTTGCATTGCTTTGAAGTGGTGGAATTTTGGGTGACCTCGCTATGCCTGCATAGTCATTGCAGTGTGAAATTTGGAAGGAAGGATGTCATGTGTGACTGCAGAAAGAGCAAATTTAGCACAATATTGTGAAATGTGATTTTAAATGCCTGACAGTGGCAGTCCAACATTTATTGGCTGGGCAGCTGTTACTGGTGAGTTTACCATAGTGTACAGGTGGTGACCAATGATCATCAATGCATTGATGTCATGTTTAACCATGTCACTCATCATTTCTGCACTGGACTTCTCCTAAAAAACAAAACAAACAAAAACACCTTTTTTTTTTCATTTGACACAGTGAAATCACTCTCTTCAATGTGTTTAGAGTTAATATTGATGTTCTGATATCTAATATGTTGAGATTGGAAGATCTCATGTTTTCTGATGTTTTCTCAATTTTCAAATCACAATCCTATGGTCATGCTGCCTTCTTATCTGTGTGTTCAGGAAAGTCTGGACTGTTCTGGACTTTCAGGCACAAGTGAGACCTGCAAGTGTAAAATGAAGTGGTGCTGTTTTATGGCTGTTTGTTGAGTAGCAACAGATCAATCCACGTATGAGAAACTAGGCTATCACAAGATGTTGCAATAAATCTCTTCTTTAAAATGGGAGTTACTGTAACATGGAAGACAGATTAGTGTCACAGTTGTTAAACTTGACTTGAAATTCTTGATTATATGCAGGTAGTTTAAAAGCTTGTGGAAAATGGAATTTAAAAATAGAATGTGTTTTGTTGTGAAAATCTGGAAATTCCAAGCATGAATTTTCTTAGAGATTAATTTGTTTATTTGAAAGTTACATAGAAAGAAACACACACACACACACCTCTTCCATCCACTGATTTCTCTTCCCACATGGCCACAACAGCTAGGACTGGGCCAGGCTGAAGCCAAGAGCCAGAAGCTTCTTCCAGATCTCCCACATACATAGCAGGGGCCCAGGCACTTGCGGCATCTTCTGCTACTTTCCCCAGACGATCAGTAGGGAGCTGGAGGTTAAGTGGAGCAACTGAGACATGAACGGGTGCCCATAAGGATGCTATACTGCCAGCAATGGTCTTTACCCACAGTACCACAGCACCATTTCCACAGAATTTTGTAACAGGCACTTTTTGCAAACTTTAAAAAATATATACATTTTTTGAGAGATTAATCAGTGTTCCATCTGCTAATTTATTCCCAAAGTTTGCAATGACCAGGTCTGGAATTTTGGTTTGCTACAAGAGTGGCAGGGGCCCAAGTCATTGGGTCACTTTCTGCTGCTCTGCTAGGCGCTTTAGCAGGAAGCTCGATTGGAAGTGGGGCAGCTAGGACTCAACCTGGTGTCACAGGTAGCAGCTTAACCTGCTGTGTCATAATGCCAGCCCTGCTTCTGGTGAACTTTTTAGACAACTTTCCATATGCAAGAATCTCTTTTTGCAGCTAAGTAAACCTACCCTTTAGTTCTGTTTTCCACCAACTTTTAGGAGTAACCTCATCCAGTGAGAGACTGTGTTCGTTACAGTTTTGACATTACAGTCAGTGAGGGGAATTTGAAGTCATTTCAAATGTACAGATTGATTTTAAAAATATTGTCAGCATGATACACTTGATGTAACTTTGCCACTTGATGTACCTGTCAGTAAATGTGGTTGATTTAAATGTTTCAGGAAAGACTTTGCAAGGACCATCATAACTGTGGGTGGTAAGAATGTAAATATTTACTATATTAAATATTGGGCCCTGGAGGGGATTTTCTAAGCATTTGGGACCCAGGGAGAAGGAAGGATGAATCATGGTCAAACTCTGAAAAGAGGTATTGAGATTTGATTTTCAATTTATTTTGAGAGGTACAGACCGAACACTGTAAAGAATAATTAGGAATTGCATATTTATTCACCATGCAACTTTGTTAAATTTTAGTATGTTGGCACATCTACCGTAAATACTCTTTTTGAAAACAAATGGAGTCAAAATGAAGAAGAGTGCCCTGTGTCCTTGTTCCCAGGCCATTTCATTTCTCCTTGACTCACAGTTTCCATGTCTAAGCAACTTTTTCTAAATTTTCTATTTTCATAAGCACTGAAAATTTTATTTTTTAAATTTAATTTTAAAAATTAGTTAAAAACACAATTTTAAAAAATGCTTGAGAGACAGAGACAGAGAGCTCCCATCCACCAGTTTATTCCTCAAGTGCCCACCTCAGCCAGAGCTGGGAAACAGAAACCCAGTCTGGGTCTCCTGTGTATGTGTGTGGCCGGGACCTCGTCCCTTGAACCATCACCTCCTGCCTCCCAGGGTTGCGTTAGTTGGAAGTTGGAATCAGGAGCAGAGTTGGAATACAAACCAAAACACTGCAAATCAGATATGGGTATCCCAACAGTGACTTAACCAGGCCAGGTGCCTTGGCCCTTAATGTATATAAGTATCGTCCTATGGAAAGTATTTTGCTCTATGCAGTTTTAGAGTCCATTGTGAATATCATAAGTGACCTTAGAATTTTATTTTTTAAACAAATATTTTATGGCTATTTTGATGAAATTTCTTTGAATTAAAAAAATATTTATTTTTTTAATTTGAAAGGCAGATTTTGGGCCTGGCGCCATGGCCTAGTGGCTAAAGTACTCTCCTTGAGCTCACTGGGATCCCATATGGTCATGGGTTCTAATCCCAGCAGCCCTGCTTCCCATCCAGCTCCCTGCTTATGGCCTGGGAATGCAGTCAAGGACGGCTTCTGCTAGAGAGCCAGAAGAAGTTCCTGGCTCCTGGCTTCGGATCAGCACCGCACCGGCCGTTGTGGCTCACTTGGGGAGTGAATCATCAGATGGAAGATCTTCCGCTCTGTCTCTCCTCCTCTCTCTATATATCAAACTTTGCAATAAAAATAAATAAAAATTAAAAAACATAGATTTTTATAGAGGGAAGGAGAGACAGATCTTCCATCCACTTGTTGCAACAGCTGGAGCTGAGCTGATCTTGAGTTAGGAGCCAAGAAGGACTTCCGGGTCTCCCATGTGGGTGCAGGGTCCCAAGGATTGGGCCATCCTCCACTGCTTTCCCAGGCCATAAACAGGAAGCTGGATCAGAAGTGGAACAGCCAAGAAATGAATCAGTGCCCATGTGGGATGCCAGTGGCAGCAGGCAGAGGATTAGCCGCCAGTGTTGCCATTGTGCCAGCCCTTTCCTTTAAAAATTTTAAATGTATCTAACATAAAACCACAAATATTATTCATTTATATGTTGTTGACATCTTTTAGATTTCTCTCCCAGGATTTGTCAGTTGCAGCTTGCCTGGGGGTCCCACCCCAGGATACGTTCTGCTGTTAGTTTGTGTGGCATGAAGCGACCAAGATGGGACTTGTCAGAGCAAGCACCGTCTCTGGGACTCCTTTGTTGTGTCGTTTGTCCAGAGTGACCCATGTCTGCTGTGTGTTCATGTCCAGATTACGACCAGCAGGTTGCAGCTTCCGAAACCTTGTGTAGGTTGACAACTAGAACAGCGAGGGAGGAACTTGCCAAGCAGTGGTTTGAGGATAACGTCATTGCGGAAGATTTCAAAGACATTAAGGATCAAGAATTTGAGATGGTGAGAGTTCTGCCCTAACAGTGAACAGTTGCGAAGTCTCCCCTGAGTTCTTGGCAATGAGTTGGGCTTAGGGAGGAATTTTTTCCTTCCATTTATATGATTTCACTGAAATTGTTAAACTCCCTGTTTTCCAAGGAAAGGGATCCATCAATACAAACAGGGATGGTACAGACTACAGACAAAGTGATTTTCATGGATCAAGCAAAAAATGTTTTGTTTTCAATGAGGAGAGCAATTGTAAATGGACATGTAGGGCCCAGTGCGGTAACCTAATGGTTAAATCCTTGGTTTGAAAGCGAAAGGATCCCATAAGGGCACTGGTTAGTGTCCCAGCTACTCTACTTCCCATCCAGCTTCCTGCTTATGGCCTGGGAAAGCAGTCAAGGATGATCCAAAGCCTTGGAACCCTGCATCAATGTGGGAGACCTGAAGGAAATTCCTGGCTCTTGGTTTTTGATTGACTCAGCTCCGGCCATTGGGACCACTTGATGAGTGAATCAGTGGATGGAAAATCTTTCTCTCTGTCGCTTCTCTCGTATATTTACCTTTCCAATAATAAATAAATAAACAAATAAATAAATAAATAAATAAATAAATAAATAACAATAGTAACAGTAAATGGACTTGTAGGGGGATGGGGAACTGGAGAAGTGGTGACAGGCTCCCATGGGTGGTGACAGGCTCCTATGCGTGGGGCTAGCTCTGGTGGCCAAGTCATGTGGGATGGTTGTGTTGAGCTGTCCAACCACCATCTGTATGTAGAGGAAAGGTTATTTTCAGGGTCTTCTCTATACTTCTGGCTCACCTTGATTTTGCCTTTGAGTGGCACAGAAGTAGCTTATGGCTTTTGTGTGTATCTGTCTTCAGTCTCACATGGCTAAAACATATCCTCTTCTCTTTAAAAAAAACCAAGAAAAAAAACACCTAAAGCTGCTGCTTTTAGTATAAGGCAAAACCTTAGTAACAGCATCTAGACTAAAAGTACCCTTCTGGGCAAAAGCTACACAGCCAGAGTTTTCTCCTTTTAAGATTTATTTATTTTTATTGGAAATGCATGTCAGATTTTACAGAGAAGTGGAGAAACAGAATGATCTTCCGTCTGATGGCTCAGGCCCCAAGTGGCCACAATGGCTGCCGAGTTGAGCCGATCCAAAGTCAGAAGCCTGGAGCTTCTTCCAGGTCTCCAGTGTGAATGCAGGTCTCGAGGCTTCGGGTCATCCTCCACTGCTTTTCAGGCCCCAGGCAGAGAGCTGGATGGGAGGAAAGTGGAGCATGTGGAACATGAACCAGCGCTCATATGGGATCCCTGTGCTGGGAAGGTCAAGTTTTAGCCATGGAGCCATCACTCTGGGCCTCAGGATTTTCTAACATCTAAATGTTTCTATTTTCTCAGGCTCTGAGCCCATTGCCAGCATTCCCTGTGGTCTAGGTGGAGCTGTTGACGTCATGTCAGGGCTATCCCAAGCTTGCCTTTGAGTTCCAGCTACCTGATTTAGAGAAATAGAAAGGTCCTGCACTCCCGTGGGCTTCTGGCATGAATTTCTTCTGTTTCACTGGCACATTTACTGTGAAAGGGAAGAAAATACAGAATCCGTTAATTATCTAGCTTCTGAAATTGTCTCCCCTGGAGGCACCCAGCTCTTAGTTGGGCCACTCATCCTTGAAAGGCTCACCCTGCTGGGGTCTGGCAGGAAGTGCTGATTCTCTTGTTGCTTCTTCTGGCTCAGTAACATACAAATGTGCAAATAACTTCTGGAACTCCCAAGTATTCCTCAGTTGTCACCCTCACAGTCAGAGGAAGGGAATCTGCTTGTGGCCTGAGCCTCTTTCTCGTGGCAAAGAATAGTTAAGATGATCCCGAACCCTTATGCAGCATCATGATGTTACTGGATGTAGTTGGGCAGGAGCCCATACTGACCTGTATGTGCTGGTCAGGGTAGTATTAAATAAGATATATACATATATTTTTAATGAAAACATTTGACTTGTTTTGTAGGATAGTCGCTGTTTTCTCAATCTCCTGAATGACAGACTTGGTGACCAAAAGAGGTAAGACAGCTTCTTCAGCATGGTTCCCTTGCTTCTCGGTGTCCTGGCGATGTCGGCTGTGTTTACAGCTTGTCTGGGATCTGTGAGTGTCTTTCAAAATGAGCTCTGTTGGTCTTTAGCACACTTGTTTGGTTTGGGACATTTCTGAAACAATACTCTCCAGCAAGTCCGGAGATTTTTAAGAGGAGTGGTTGTTACACACATGAGCTCATCAGAGATAAGTGTGTTATGGACAGTTGAGTTTCTTCTTTTTTTTTAAAGATTTATTTTATTTTTATTACAAAGTCAGATATACTGAGAGGAGGAGAGATAGAGAGGAAGTGGAGCTGCCGGGATTAGAACCAGCGGCCATATGGGACCAAGGCAAGGACCTTAGCCACTAGGCCACACTGCCAAGCCCAACAGTTGAGTTTCTGGTGTGAACATATTTGCTAATTTCTTTCTTTAGGAATTCTGCCAAGTGCTTTGGTGGAGGTATAGAGAATCACTAAATGTAATTCAGAGTCTACCAGGTGGGCATTTAAAAACTGTTTATGCATCCCATTTGTACATTTGAACCCCCCACACTGTACCAAGAAATTCAACAGCATATCCTAGTTATAAATATTCTTGTGTCTGTGGGTTGTGGCTGGGATAATCCAAGTTTCACATTGTAACTGTGATGATCTCTTCCAGGGTTTATTCATTTCCATGTATTGCCGCATTCGTTGATGGATGTGAGGTAGGTTTGCCCTGCCTGGGGGTTGGGAGGGTGCTGGATGGTGAAACCCAGTTCTGTTCAATTTTGCTGTCATTCTCAAGAGACTTTTTGAAAAGAATACTAACATCTCCAAGTAGCTTCAACTCTGAGACCATGCCTGAGAGCTCCATGGTTACTCCTGACAAAAAGGGGGACTTGGGGGTTCATAATGTACCCATGAAGCCAGCTGCTTGTTTCATTTTACCCTCCTCAAGGGAAAGATTATACAGGAAGCAAGAGGTGGTACCCTCGCCTCTTTCCTTCCAGTTGAACTTTCCTCTTCTTTCTCCAACAACAGGGGCCACACTCTTTCCTTTCTCTCTGTCTTCATAGAGTACAGGCTGTGCAAGTACAGACACCTGACAAAGGATGTGCCAGGACAGCTCAGGATGTTGTGGGCACACGGACAGCACTTTCATCCTTCCTTTGTAAGATCAGATTCTTTTCACCCTCCTCTTTGGTTTCTAGACAAACACAGGGTCCTTCCTGTCACAGTGCTCACGAACCCAACATCTCAGTGTCAGGATGAGACCTGAGAGTTTGGTCCCTTGGCGCAGCCTTCAGGGTGTTCGCATGCACCGTGTCCTTGGTTTGGGTCCAGCATGCCTTCCTGGGACTGTAGACCCAGGCTTGCTGGCACATTCCTTCTGTCTAGAGCAGATTCTTGGAGTCTCAGTCCTGCTACCAAAGTCTGTCTATTTTATTTCCCCTTAGGTTACTGTGAGAATTCTGCTCTTTGTGGATTTTCTTTGCAATTTTCCAACAGCTTCTATCAGGGCCCTTGAACTTCACCTTATCCTAGCTTCTAGAATATGTATGGTGGGCTAATACCTTCGTCTAACTCTGTGGCTATTAAAAACTAGGCGCCCATGGTGGTGCCCATGTCCAAGAAGTACTATCTTCTGGGAAAGTAGTGAGTCTGTAGTCTGTGTCCCATAGGTGGGCACAAAAGCTGTACATTGTCAGCCCTCTCTGTCTGCAGGCTGGCAGCCACGGGTTCAGCCCACTGCAGATGGAGTGTTATAGGTTGTTGCTGATATGTCCTATATAGTTAGACATTGCAATGATGGTTGCATCTAGGTTGAGTGTGTACTGATTTTTGCCTCATCATTATTTTCTTAAAAATACAGTATTTACTTAGTGTTTACATTGTCATAGGAACTATAAATAATCTAGAGATGGCTTAAAGTATGATAGAAGGCTATATAACTAAATAGTTATATAGTATATATATATTATATATATAGTTTGTTTATTTTAAAGCTGCATTGAGAAATGGAGAGACTGAGATAGAGCTTCATCAGCAGATTCACTTTCCAGATGGCCTCAGGGGCCTCAGTGGCTAGAGTTGGGCAAGGCTGAAGTCAGGGGAGGAGAGAGCTCTCCCATTTGGATGGGTCACACGCTGCTACTTTCCCCATACCATTAGAAGGGAGCTGGGTCAGAAGTGGAGTAGCCGGGACAAACCGATGCCCATGTGGATGGCAGCATCCCAGACGGTAGCTTTGCCCACTGTGCCACAATGACAATTCCAAGTGCCGTTTTATTTAAGGAACTTCAATGTCTGCAGATTTCAAGTTCTGAAGGGACATCAGAAGCAATCCCTGGGGGCTATCGAAGGGCAGCTGTTAAATGCTTCTTGAGGTTTGTCTGGGAGGCAGTAGAGACACTGTATTAGTGCTGGGTATGGAGAAGTAGCGCGGGACCTTGGGAGGCAGAGGCCGAGATGGTGACTGTTTCTATATCATCGTAATCTCTGAATCATCATCAGAACCAAGTGGTGGGCATGCAGGCAGCATGGCTCAGCTAAAGTCCCTGAGCCTCAGGAGTGAGGTTGTAAAGATGGATGGAAACCTGATGTACTGAATACATCTGCTCTTCGACAAAATCTGCAAAAAGCCAAATCCTACCTCGAGTGAAAATAATTGCCAGACCAGCAGTAGATCCTCTTCTAGGCTCAAAGTGATGTGCTGCAGGCTGCTGTCCACGTCTTCTTTTTGAAAGGAAGTTTCCTGTATTTGAAAGGCACAGAGAAGGAGACACCTGCTGTCCCCTTCCTCCCCACACACATACTCTCTGTGTCTCCTCTGCTGATTCACTTCCCAAATGGCCACAACAGCCAGGGCTGGGTCAGGCTACAGTCAGAAGTTGGCAGTTCCATCCTGGTCTCCCATGTAGTTAACAGGGGCCCAGGCCCTAGGTTTTTGTCTGCTTTCAACAGCAGGAAGCTGGATTGGAAGTGGAGCAGTCAAGCACTCTGATTGGGATGCTTGGGTCCCAATCAGAGATTTACCTTGTTTTTACACAAGTTTTTACACAAGTTTTTCCAAGTGCAAGACAGAGTCCAGGATGGGGTCCTAGGGACGCCATTTGTTATCACCTTCATGGCAAGACCCGAAAGCACCAGTAAACTGCCACATGTTGTTGTGGGTGCCTGAGGCAGAGCCCTGGAACTCATGGAGGAGACATGGAGACACTGTCAGTTGACAAAGAATCCACAGCAGAAAGAGGAGCAAAAGACATCAGCTGCTGTGACTCGAAAGGGAATGTCCACCTGGCCACAGAGACACCCCTTAGGGGAGAGGGCAACTAGGAGAGCCCCTGAGAGCCCCAGCAATCCTAGCTAGGGGAGGGATCTGCAGTCACACAGACACCAAGTCCTGCCAGCAGAGCCACATGGGACCTCTGCCCTAGAGGAGGAACTGCATCTCCCTCTGCTCTTGAGACACATTTTCGTATTATCTTGTAGAAAGGCATCACTAATAGAGTTCTTGCCACTCTAGGAGGATAAAGGCCCTGGCAAATCCTTGAGCCTGGGCTGCACAGACATCCCAGTAAAATAGCACAAACGGTGATCCCCTAGACTCCAGCCCCCAAAGTGTGCTGTGCTACCAGGGACATGTGTCTGAGAACAACAGGGGGATGAACTCCCAAGACTTTAGAGGTAAGACCACCTGCCCAAGCAGAACGGGGGCCCATTCCACCTCCACACTCTCCTTCCCCCTGCGGTGGCACATGGCACTGTGGGGAAGTCTGCTTTCCCATTGAACTTGGGGCACGTACTACTGTGACTGTTCTCTACCCTCCAGCGCTTTGATTGGTACAAAGAGCCATACAGTCCTTGAGAACTCTTGGCCAACCCTCCTGCAACCCCAGGCCACCACTGGGGCCTACCTACCTGCTGGAACTGACGTGAGAACCCCATAGCCCTGTAGCCATTGATGACAGTGGAAGGAGTTAGGGGAATCCATACCTCAGCATCCAGCTGGAACTGAAAAGTCAATCAACTGGTACCCAATGATGCATCTGCAGGAAGCAGATTACCTTTAGTAATCAAAGAGACAGGCAAGATGGCAGAATAGGGTAAGGACATGTTTAAACAGATGGAGAATCAGTAGCCAGGGTAAAGAAGATAGGCCACAATCCCGGGTAATAGGAGAGGACAGGCCAATGGCAGAGAGACACCTGGAGATCCATGGACATGGGGAAGCAGCAGAGACGATGGAGCAGTGGTTGGCACCAGTGATTGAAGCTCCACTGGCGGCCAGTTGGAAGGCAAGTTCACCAGGAACTCAAGAGGCATAGAACTACCCATCCTGCTGATTTGCTTGATCCGACCACAAGCAGAAGCAGAGTGACAGAGCCCAGGCAAGAAGGTACAGGAACAGGGTCGCTTTCATGGCTCAGACACGTACAGAGCCACATGGAGTATGATTTTGTGTTCTGAGGAAAAGGCTTTGGGGTGGAGGAACAACAGCTGTGCAGTTGCTGAGCCAGGAGGGAATTCACTCTGCACTCAACACATTGCACTGGTCCCTCAGGGAAATGGTACCAACTTGGCATCCTACAGGCTCTACTCAAGATAAGTCAAGGTGGCCTCCAGGCCCAATAACCAGGAGGCCCAGAACTCTCATCAGGCGCCATTTTGTGTACTAAGGTAAAGGTTGTGGGGCAGAAGGAACTGTAGTGAGCTGCACAGGCACACAGCCGGGAAAGAACTCACTTCTGGCTCAGTGCATTGCGCTGGTATCACAGAGAAAATTGCACCAACTTTGCATCTTACAGGTTCCAACCAAAATAGGTCCAGGTGGCCCTCAGACCAACAGCTTCCAGCAAGACTAGCATCCAGTGATGTAGGACAGCTGGTGTCTCCCTAATGCCAGGCATTGCTTGAGCCAGGAGTGGGAGAAAGATTATACAGGATATGGCAAATGGTGCAGCCACAGCAGAGGATCACATGGGGTTGAAAGTGGTGAGCCAGGAGTTGGGGCCATGGAGACCATGGTAAAAGCCTAAAACAAGAGTCCAGGACCGATACTTGCTGTAGAGAGTGGCACAAGTGACTGCAAACAAAGAACCAAATACCAAACTCAATTAGTAAACTCCATCTGTAGTTCAGTGGGCTACACAGTTTAGAAACGGGCCCTAAGGAGAGGAATCTTCCATCCAGAATAGCAATGACCAAGAGCAAAAGAGGAGACAGACACAGTGAATATTACTGCTGCTTCCCCTGCAAAGGAGCAAAAGCCTTTGTTGATCTCAGAGTTAACTGAGGAATACATCAAGAAAATGGGGGATAAAGAATTTTAAAAACTTGTTATGAAGCTTCTTAATGAGAAGCACATACAGGAGTTGAATGAATTTAAGAACTATAGGTCACACAGGAAATAGCAATACTGAGACAAAGTCAAGCCGAATTATTTGAAATGAACACGATGGAGCAAGTTAGAAATTCAGTGGAAAGCCTCAGTGATAGAATGAACAAGGCAGAAGAAAGAATCTCAGATTTGGAAGACGTTTCCTCCAAAATGGGGAAATACTTGAAAAGCTGGAAGAGGAGCTGAGTCAAGCTAAGGAAAGTATTCAAGAATTAGGTGGCACTATTAAATGACCGAATATAAGACATATGGGAGTTCCAGAAGGCACAGAAAGAGAGGCTGCGTTTAAAAATATATTCAATAAAATAAGGGAAAAATTCCCTAATTTGGAGAAAAAATTGGGAAACAACATTCAGAAGAAGAACAGAATTCCCAGGGGGTTGACAAAAAGCAATCTTTGCCATGACACATGATAATCAAGCTTTCTTCAGTTGAACACAGGGAAAAGATACTTAAATATGCATGTGAAAAAGATAGTAACATTAAAAGGATCCCCAATCAGACTTCCTGCTGACCTCTCAAACTCTACAGGCCAGAAGAGAGTGAAGTGACATATTCCAGATTTTAAAGGGGATAAATTATCAACCCAGAATAACTTATCCAGCAAAGTTTTCCTTTGTCTTTGAAATCAAGTTAAATTCTTCCACAGTAAAGAAAAGCTCAAAGAATTTGCCTCTTTCAGACCTGCCCTACAAATGATGCTTAAAGATGTTCTCTTTATAGAGAAAAGGAATAACACCTACCAAAACCAAAGGCAAATGTGAAGAACATCCCAGTAAAATAACAACAGAAGAGTAAATCAAATAATGAACAACCGTTGCTGAAATGACAGGATTGAGTTACCACCCATTCATATTAACTCTGCATGTAAATGGCTTAAACCCAACAATCAAATGTCATAGATTAGTAGACTGGATTAAAAAAAACAAAATCCATCTATTTGTTCCCTACAGGAGAAACATCTCACTAAAAAAGGCAGAAACAAAGTGAAAGAAAAAGATATTCCAGGTAATGGAAAAAAGAGTTGATGTAGCAATTTTTCTTCATTTTTTTAAAGATTTATTTTCACTGGAAAGGCATATTTACAGAGAGAAGGAGAGACAGACAGATCTTCCATCTGCTGATTCACTCTCCAAGTGGCCACAATGGTCAGAGCTGAACCAATCTGAAGCAAGGAACCAGGAGCTTCTTCCAGGTCTCCCAATAGGGTACAGGCTCCCCAGGCTTTGGGCCGTCCTCAACTACTTCCTCAGGCCACAAGCAGGGAGCTTGATGGGAAGTGGGGCTGCCTGGATGTGAACCAGTGCCATTATGGGATCCCAGTATGTGCAAGGTGAGGACATTAGACACTAGACTACCATGCCAGGCCCTGCTGTAGGCATCCTTATGTTAGATAAGATAAACTTTGACGTGAAAAAATAACCAAAGAGATGAGCAAGGACACCACATAGTGATCAGAGATTGTGTTTTCAGCAGGAAGAGATCACCTTACTTGTTTCTTAGCATGTTTTTATTTTCAACTCTAATTTGACTTGGTTTTTCTCTCTTACTTTTCTTTGCTAGTCTGGCTTAGAATTTGTTTTGCTCATCTTCTTAAAAAGTGGGCCTTTCTTGTTGCTATTTGTAGTTTTTTAGTTTTAATTCCGTTATTTTTGCTGTGATTATCATTTCATGCTTTTCACTTTTTCTCATTAAGTCCTTGAGATGCATTAGTAGATCATTTATTTGAGATGCTTCTGTTTTTTTGTAAGCACCTGATGTTATACGTATCTTAGTACTGTTTTCGCTACATCTCATGGGTTTTGATTTTTTTGTTTTCATTTCTTCAATTTTTTTTTCCTTAGTAATTTTCTCAGTGACACATAGGGCATACAGTAGCATTATTTGCTTCAAAGGTTTTTGATTTTTGTTTCTTCAGTGACACATTGGACATTCAGTATCACGTTATTTAACTCCATGTTGTAAATTTTCTGTTTTTCTTCCTGTTGATTTTGTTTTGTGGCATTGCATTTAAGGGGATGTACAGTAACTGTGTAATGGAGATTATGATACGTAGATGTGAAGAAACAATGCAGTGTGCATCTCTACTTCCAAACCAAAGATGGACTTCCATTGAAATTGTGTTATATATGTATATATGAAACTGATATATATGCATATATATATGCAATAGGATGCTGGACTCTTTGTCATTGCCCATACCTACAATGTTGGGATATGCTTAAATGGTGGAATGATGGACTTATGACTGTTTATGAAGGACTGTACTATTGTAATAATATAAGGGAAATCAGTAGGGTCAAAGGGCTTTAAGGAGAGGGAACATGAAATTTCAGAGTCTGTGGAACTGCATCATAAAATAATCATTTAAAAAATATGAAAAAATCCAAAGAGACACTGGATTCATCAGATATGCAAGTATCAACAGAGGGGTGAAGGAGAGAATGATGCGTCCGCTGGTGCATGGTAATGTTCTAGTAGTGTCAGACGCCAAAGAAAAGGAGGTTGAGGGAATAAATATTTGATTCAAAACTTTCAGGGGAGTGACTATAGGGATAGTCAGAGGTTCAAGAGGTACAGAGAGTTTACTGAAATGAGGCGGACAATGCAGGGTACGAATGAGATTTCACAAAAAGATGTTTGAAAAGGAACTAGACTAAAACCTAGGACATAGAGATCTCAATAAAGTAATGAAAGCCTGAACAACAGACTGGATCAAGCAGAGGAAGAATGCCAAAGGTCTTATTTCAGACAAAATGACTTTAGTAAGACAAAACTGTGTTTAAGAACTGATTTAGTAGTGGTATATGAGAACGACTAAAAAATGTAAAACAATTGCAGCAGTTGCTTCATTATTCTTCCTAATCAGCAGACAGAAAAACATGGCAGAAACCTACAAGGTTGTGCTTTGGTGGAAAAATTACATTTGGCGATAGCCTCATTTGGTAAACTTGTCCATCTTGACATGTTTCTTGTTTGGAGAAAGTAACTGAGGGGGCTGGCGTTGTGGTGCAGCATCAAGCCACTGAGTAACCCTAACCCTGCAACACTGTCCTTTTGTGGCAGTGCCAGTGTGCGTTCTGGCTGTCCTGGTTCTGTCCAGCTCCCTGTGGATGTGTGTGGGAAAGCAGCGGGAGGTAGCCTGAGTGTGTGGCCCTTGCCGTCCGTGTAGAAGGCTCAGAAGGAGTTCTAGGCTCTTGGCTTGGCTTCTGCTTGCTTTCGCCCTGAACATGGTAGTCATTTAACCAGCAGATGGAAAATTGTTCAAAGAAATAGAAATAAAGTCTTTAAAAAATTTATTTACATCTGTATTTGAATCATTTCCTGGAGTTGTACAGTATTTTTGTTTTTGTCTTTTTTAACACTGTTGTGGTTTCATGTATTTTCATAAATCAGGCACACATTAAATTGACTTAATAATACCTCAGAATGTTTATAAAAGAATTTAAGGATTACAGCAAACCAGTTGTGGCTCACTTGGGGAGTGAATCATCGGATGGAAGATCTTCCTCTCTGTCTCTCCTCCTCTGTGTATATCTGGCTGTAATAAAATGAATAAATCTTTAATAAAAAAGTATAAACAGAGATAGATGAGCTCTTGCCATGGAAGACTCAGGAGGAAGATTCCAGGACCTTCGAAATTGACCAATAGATTCAAAAATATAACCCCTGATTCAAATCATTGAAGGTGGGCCCAACGCAATAGCGTAATGGTTAAAGTCCTCACCTTGCACGCTCCGGGATCCCATAAGGGTGCTGGTTCTAATCCCGGCAGCCCAGCTTCCCATGCAGCTCCCTACTTGTGGCCTGGGAAAGCAGTGGAGGACAACCCAGATAAGTATATTGCAACTTTACTGATATCATTATTTACTGAGGAAATCTAGGTTAAAACTGTAATGAGAGGCACTACACACCTACTAGACTGGCTGAAATTATTTTGTGCCAAGCACTGGTAAAAATGTAGAGCAGTTTAGATACTTCTAGCAGTTTCTTAAAATGTTAGATTTTTAGCAACCCTTTGACTCGTTGAGCTGTTCTCATCCTAGGTGTTTTCCCAAGAGAAATATCAGTGTGTCCTTACAAAGGCATGAATGTTTATGGCAACTTTATTTGTAATAGCTCCGAACTGGAACAAACCTAAATGTACATCAATAGATGACATACTGACGCACTCTGACATATCCACACATTGGAATGCCACATAGCAATGGAAAGGAATGGGCCCACCATTGAGGCATAGCTGGGCATGGTGCCACCTGTGATGATGCCAGCATCCAACATGGCACATGTTAGTCCTGGCTGCTCCACCGATCCAGATCCCTGTTGGTGGCCTTGGGAGAGTAGGTACAGGATGGCCCATGTGTTTGGGTCCCTGCTTCATATGGGAGACCCTGATGAAGCTCCTGACTTCTGCCTGTGGTCGGGTCTAGTCTCCCTGTTGCAGCTAGCTGGCCTGTGAAGTAGTGGATGAACATCAGTTCATATCCTCTCTCTCCATCTCTCACCCTCTCCCTCTTCCCTTCCCTTCTCTGCCCAGCTTTCCTTGTCTCCCCCCCCCATTGCCTGTCCCCCTCTCTCTCCCCTTCTCCCCTCTGTCTTCGGTCTTTGCTCTCTCTCTCTAATTCCACCTTTCAAATAAATAAATTTTTGAGGCAAAAAGTAATGAATTTGGATATATGTATCTTTAATTCATCTCAGAGTAATTATGCTTAGTAAAAGAAGCTGGGCCACAAGAGTACATATAATGATTCTATTGTATGAAATGCTAAAAAATGCAGACATAAGTTAGGTCAGTGGCCACCTAGAAATGGTGGTGTATTTGCCACAGCTGCCTGGTTTCCCATTGCTCCACCCACCCTTCTCTTCCCTCTGAACCTGACAGACAAGGGACTCACAGGATGTGTGGTTTCTATTCTCTGTTCTTACCTGCCAGAGAATCTGCAGCCATAGACTGCATGATAGCAAGTTTGTAGAATGGGGCACTACCGGGCACCAGGTTTGTGACTGGGCAAAGGACACAGGAGGGAAACAGAAGTTGGGGGCAGTGAGAGAGGGGAAGGTAGAGGGTGCTGGTTGTACCTGTCCCATTCACCAGGCACATTTTACTTCAGGCGCGATTCTGCTTTCAACAGTGACAGAAAACAAACAAGGAGAAGGATGCTAGTAATGTAGTAACTTTTATCCTTTTAAGGCAATGTGCCCTACACTTCAGTTGCTTGCCCATCACTGTCAGTGTGCTGTGGCTCTCTTTGTTATCTATGCCTTTTTCTTAATGAAAATTATCTTAAATTTATTCAAGCATTTTAAAAATAAATATTTTATTTCATTTTTAACTGGAAATGAACATTACTCATTACAAGTAGCAGTAAGCCTCCAAATAAAGTGAAAATAATCCCTGCATGCTATTACTTGATCTATTCATTGCATGAAATGGGCTTAATGATTGGCAAACTATTAAAGGGTCAGTCTACCATACTCAGGTCTGTCCAGTTAGATGGACAGGTGGGTCAGCCCCATTGATAGTCTTAGAAGGAATTATCATTTCATGTTCTCATTTGATGGCAGATAGGTCGTGGAAAATGGAAAAAGTCCTTTATTCAGTCTTATGTGACTAGAGCAAGTTCTTACGCCGTCAAGAATTCGCTCACCTTGGATGACAGCGGATGGGCAGGCATAGTGGTCCCTTCTTTCTCATGAGAAATGGAAGCCTGAATCCAGAGATTCTACAAAACCCCTAAATGCTGTTTTCTCCTGATCATGATAGCCACATTCAAGTGGAACTTACACAGTAGACATGATGAGAGGCGAACAGCAATAGCTGGCAGTAACATCAAGTGATGAAAGTTTTGTGAATGTGGTATCTTTCTCTCGGAATACCTTACTATTCTGATGTCGTTCTCATGATGGGACACGACACAGTGTGACGTCTCTGTCATTCTGCTTTTCAAATACATCTTTCAGGAAAGAAAAAAAATCATGCAATAAGACTTTCCCAGTTTCTTTGTTCCTCTATCAAAAAATGCTGAAAGTTGTTTGCAAAAGCATGCATATTTAGAACAACAGTTCATAAATTTGGCTACACACCAGGATCACAAGAGGGGGCTTGAAGAGAAATTCATTACTCAGACACTGTTGCAGAAAGGAAGTTGGGCAGCCTCAATCTGCTGTTCCAGCCCATCAAATGACCATGAAAAGCTGGGCTTAAAGTCAGGAGCCAAGAATTCAATCCCAGGCTGTGTCTTGGGGACAGAGACACACTACTTCAGTCCTCACCACTGCCTGCCAGGCTAGAGCTGGAATCTGATGGGGCATGTGGGCATGTCAACTGTTGTCTTAACCACTAGATCAAATCTCTACTCTTCAATCATTTTTTTAAAAAACTTATTTGATTTTATTTTAATTGGAAAGGCAGGTATACAAAGAGGAGAAACAGAGAGAAAGATCGGCTGTGCACTGGGTCACTCCCCAAGTAGCCACAAAAGCTGGAGCTGAGCCTATCTGAAGATAGGAGCCAGGAGCCTCCGCCGGGTCTCCCATATGGGTGCCGGGTCCCAAGGCTTTGGGTCATCCTCTGCTGCTTCCCAGACAACAGGCAGGAGCTGGATGGGAAGTGGAGCAGCTGGGACATGAACTGGCACCTATATGTGATCATGGTAGATGCAGGGCAAGGATTGAGCCACTAGGCTATCACGCTGGGCCCTTCTTTTCAATTCTTTAAGCAGATCCTTCTGCTCAGGAAACGCCTAAGGGTTAGTGTTGAGGCATAAAAATGTAGGCTGCTGCCTGCAGCACCAGCATCCCACATTGGACCCTGAATGCTCCACTTCCAGTCCTGCTGCCTGCTGGGCTGTGTGGGAAAGCAACAGAGAACACTCAAGTGCTTAGACTCAGTTCCCAGCTTCTGCCTGGTCCAGCTCTGACTATTGCAGCCACTGGAAAGTGAACTAGCCCATGGAAGATTCCTGTCTCTCCCTCTGTCTCTCTATAACTCTGCCATTCAAATAAATAAATAAATAAAATGTTTAGTATTTTAAAGTTGGCAACTCTTACATCTTAGTTGCAAATGCCTAAGTAGAATTTGATCATCCTTGAGACCGCATCTTGGTTGATAACTGACTCATGAGAAATTATTTTTCTCCTTGCCATTACTTCTGAATCACTTTTGTATAAGAGCCCAGTCTTCAATAGTCACTTCTCTTCTGTGTAACTTTGTAGTAATAGATTGCTCATACATAAATGGTGCCGACACCCCTTCGATGGTTTCATTGATCATTTCATTTGTGTTTGTAATAGGCTAATTACAGGAAACATCTCTTTTCTGAGAGCAATGAGGCTTCCAGTAGCAGTGCCAGTGAGCAGTCTTGGACTGGTGACCAGAAGAAGAAAATGCTAATACCATATCGTAGTAGAAGAAGGAAGACGAAAGTCCGAAAATGTGGCAGCGGTAAGTTTGGCGTTTGGCTTCTGAGGCATCTCTGAAATCAACCAGCAGGGATTAACTTCTCAGTGTGCTAAATTAAAAGGATGCCCGAGAACTGGGCGACCAGTGCACCCTCCTTCCCCGTCTCTGTGTCTCACGGACATTGAGCAGATGTGGAATGAACAGTTCTCAGACAGAGAGCTGAGAATGGACCAAGCACTGTTCACTATGAGTTACAGCTGTTTGCAGTAGGTTCAGGGCGGGACATGTGGCAAGGCTCCGAGGATGGGGGAGTGGGACTGAAGCAAAGTGGGATTTGAAGGGCAGAGAGGATGGGGCAGCAAGCCCGTGACACCAGGAGGACACAGTGAGGGCATGCTGGTGGTGCTCAGAGACAAAGCCTGGGTGGTGAGGAAAGAGGTGAACAGTGAAGGGGTCTGTAGGTGGCAGGTGGGAGGTTGCCGTCGTTCCTGGCATGGCCCTGCATATCTGGGAGCTGAGTTTCTGTCTCTTCAGGAAATGTAGCCATGGTATAATTGGCTTCTTTTTCTTCCAGTTCTGCCACTTTTTTTTCTCATCAGTGCTAGCGACAATGAGAAAGATCAGGTAAATAAATCCACTTTGTACCACTTTGTCCTGCTTCTGCATGTTATGGCTATGATGAGCCTATTTCTTTTTTTTTAATTTTTTAATATTCATTTATTCATTAATTACATTGCATTACATGACACAATTTCATAGGTACTGGGATTCCCCCCCTTCACCCCAAACCCTTCCCCCATCATGAATTCCTTCACCTTGATGCATAGCCACAGCTCAAGTTCCGTTGAGGTTCCCTAATTAAAAGTTTACACCATACAGAGTCCATCATCCCACTTGTCCAGTTCAAGTTCAACGGCCTCTTAGGGAGGCCCTCTCAGGTTTGTAGGCAGAGCCAGCAGAGCGTCACCTCGATCAATTAGAAGCTCCAACATATCATCAGCAACAGTCCAGGTATGATGAGGCTGGTGCAGGATGAGCCTATTTCTTTCTAAGGCTTCCAGGAATATGAGAAAAACAAACCAGTGGTCTAATGGTTTGGAAATCACTCCAGCAGCAATGGCAAGGACAACTTAGCATTTCCTATGAATTGATGATTTTCCATAAATACTGCTGGTCAAAGTATGATTGACTTGGAGCAAAGATTAGGGGAAATGTTTCTGTCCTGCTACATAGGATAAGTCTTAATATGCTTCCATTGAACTCCAGAGGCAGAGCTGGCAGTGGTGGTGACGGGTGTACAGGGAAACAGGTAGAAAGAGGCACTTCTACTTCATGTCCCACATGCCTGCAGCCAGGGCTGGGCCAGGCTGAGGCCAGAGCCTGGAACTCTATCCAGGACCTCTGTCTGGGTGGCAGGGAACCAAGCACTTGAGCCAGCATCCTCTGCCTGCTGTGCTGGCACAGCGGGAAGGGGAAGTGGAGGGCCTGGGGGGGCTTGCCAGCTCTGTGATGCAGGGTGCAGGCCAAAAGGCAACTTCACCTGCTGACACCCATTTGTTTCACTTGAAAGCAAAGCAGCAGAAAGAGAAGAGACAGAGAAAATGGTAAAACAAAACAAAACAAAACAAAACAATTTAGGCTCTGCAAACTTTGCAGCTTCTTTGGCAACACATCATCTCTGCCTTTGTAACCCCAAAGCAATCATAATGTGAAAATGTGCTCTGTGTTTCAATAAAACTTTACTTACAAGAGTCAGCAGTGGGTTGGACCGAGCCCCGGTTTAGAACACAGGTTCTCAAACTTCAGCGAACGTCAGAATGAGCAGGATGGTTTGTTAAACAGGGATTGCTGGGACCAGTGGAGTGGCATATCAGGCTACGCCATTTGGCACTGGCATCTCAAATGGGCACTGATTCACATCCCAGCTGCTCCACTTTAAATCCAGCTCTCTGCTGTTGTACCTGGGAAAACAACAGAGCAGGACCCAGGTCCTTGGTTCCCTGCATCCATGTGGGAGATACGGAAGATGCTCTTGACTCGCAGATTGAGACAGGTGCAGCTCCAGCCATGGCAGCCAGCTGGGGGATAAATCAGAAAACATAAGAGTTCTCTGTCTTCGCCTCTCTCACTCTGTAACTCTGAATTTCAAATAAATAAATTAAAAATAAATCATAGTTTTTAAAAGATGGTGAATTTGCATTTCTATCAAGCTGTAAGGTGTTGCATCATCATACTTTGAGAACTGCTGGTTAACAGTGATCAACTGAAACTTAAACACCGATTTTTAAATGCTTAAGCATCCAATAACTCCACCTCTTCAGTGTCTTAGAGGATTTGTTTTTTTATGATGTTTTGAATGTGTCTGGATTGGCTGAACTTCTCACACCACTGCAGGACATGTCCAGGCAGAGGAAGGCCACGCACCCAGAGATCGCTGAACCAGAGATGCCGGGGAGTCCTGCCACCTTAATTCCTGAAGATTTCTCCCAGAAACCAGGTTCGTGACTTCCTGTTGACATATTTTCCAGTAAAGACACTCTGTGGTAAATAAAGCAATTTTCTTTTGCAATCTATTGAGGAATGTGTGAAGATGTGATTATATCCACAAAAACGATGTGGAGGTTTTGTGTTTTAATATACTTTCTGAAATTCTGGAACATCCCTCCCCCACCGTGTTAATGCGGTGTTGATACAGTGTAGATTCGTGTTTAACAATCTACTAATGCTTCCCTTCTCTTTCTCCCTTGCTCCCTTCCTTTCTTCATTCTCCAGATAACATCTTTTCAGTTTACATTGTGAGCAAAGGCTCAATGGTCCACTAAAAAAGGAACTCAGGTGGAAACACGAGTTCAGTGGGAATTCAGGCAAGGGTTAGGAACAACAATCAAAAAAAGTTACCCGTTTCACTTATATATATAATAAAATCTTAAAATATCCACAGATTATTAAAGTAGTAGTCATATGTCATCCTTGACCATTGATTTGACAGACATATAAAGTGGAATTTGATGTGCCTTGCATGATGGCTTAGCTGGATAGATCCTCGCCTTGTAAGCCCCAGAGTCCCGTAATGGGCTGGTTCATGTCCCAGCTGTCCCTGCTTTCCTTCTAGTTCCCTGCCTGTGGTCTGGGAGAGCAGTAGAGGATGGCCAAAGGCCTTGGGACCCTGCACCCATGTGGGAGACCTGGGAGGAGCTCCTGGCTCCTGGCTTTAGATTGGCTCAGCTCCAACCATTGCAGCCACTTGGGAAGTAAGCCAGCAGGTGGAAGATCTTTCTCTGTTTCTCCTTCTCTCTATAAATTTAATCTGCCTTTACAAAGAAAGATAAATACATAAAAAATATTTGACAAGATTCAAAATAACTTTCTGATGTAAACCCTCAAAAAATTAGGTAATTATGGATTGTACTTCAACACAATGAAAACTAATAGCATCGGGTCCACAGCTAACAACATAGTCAGAGGTGAGAAGTTGAAAACTGTTCTTCTAAGATCAGGAGCAAGACAGCGTTGTCCTCTCCCCTTTGTAACAGTAGTAGAAGTCCCAGACAGAGCAAGCAAGCAGGGAAGGAAAACTTCCAAATCAAAAAGAAAGAAGTGAAGTTTCCACTGTTTGGGTGAGATGATCAATATATGGGAAACAGACTCCCCTGACTCTGTGAGAACTAATCACATCAACTCAGTAAAGTTTCAGGGTGGAAAATCAAAGTGCAAAAACCTGTGCTTCTACATGATTTAAAAGTGAACCATCTGAAAAATCAAGAAAACCATCCCATTAAAATAGAAGTGAGGGCCCAGCACAATAGCCTAGTGGCTGAGTTCTCGCCCTGTGTGCACTGAGATCTCATATGGGCACCGGTTTGTATACTGGCTGCTCCACTTCCCATCTAGCTCCCTGCTTGTGGCCTGGGAAAGCAGTTGAGGACGGCCCAAAACCTTGGGACCTTGCACCCGCGTGGGAGACCCAGAGAAAGAGGTTCCGGACTCCTGGCTTCAGATCAGCTCAGCTCTAGCCATCGTGACCACTTGTGGAATGAACCAGCAAACTTTCTGAAAGATCTTTCTCTCTGTCTCACCTTCTCTATAAATCTGCCTTTCCAATGAATATAAATATATCTTTTAAAAATCGAATCCAAAAGAATTAAAAGTAGCAATAAATCCAAAGAGAGGAGAGAGCTGGATACCAAAACCATGGGATAGTAATGAAATAAGTTGAATAAGGAGTTAATATTGTTAATGTTGTTAAGATGGCCATGCCTCCCAAAAATTAAAAATAGGACAATATGACAGTCTCCCTTCTGAGTTTCCATCCAAGGGAAATGGTATATCAGAAAGATATCTGCATTCCCATTTGATAAAATGTCTGTCAGTTTTCACAGAGTTAAAAAAAAATCAATCCTTCAATGTGTGTAGGACCTCAAATCCCCCAGTAACCAAAGCAGTCTTGACAGAGAAGGGCAAAGCTGCTTGGCTTCCGGCTGTATTTGAAAGCTATGGTGATGGAACAGAGGTGCATCAGACCCCTGAAACAGACTGACACCTCAGAAAGCAAAATATAGCAGCCACCAGGGTGGTGTTGCAAGCTAAGCTTCCGCCTGTGGCACCCACAGACCCTGTGGGTGCCGGTTCTAGTCCTGCCTGCTCCGTTTCTGATCCAGCTCCCTGCTAATGACCTGAGAAGGTGGGGAGGATGGCTCAAGTGCTTGAGTTTCTGTACCCACGCGGGAGATTGGGAAGAAGCTCCTGGCCCCCAACTTTAGACCAGCGCAGCTCTGGCTGTTGCAGTCATTTGGGAAGTAAACTAGTGGATGGGTGATCTCAGTCTCTTCTGTGTAATTTTGACTTCAAGTAAAAGAAAGAAATCGTAAAAAAAAAAAAAAAAAAAACCACATACAGCATGATCCAACTGATGGTTGAAAAGTGTTAAGAATATACAATGAGGGGTCCGGCACAATAGCCTAGCGACTGACGTCCTCACCTTGGACGTGTCGGGATCCCATGCATGTGCTGGCTGTGGTTCCAGTGGGCCCACCTCCCATCCAGCACCCTGCTTGTGCCCTGGGGGCACAGCCAAGGATGGCCCAAAGTCTTGGGACCCTGCTCTCATGTGGGAGACCCAGAGGAGCTCCTGGCTTCAGACTGGCTCAGCTCTGGCCATTGCAGCCACTTGGGAACTGAATCATCGGACAGAGAATCTTCCTCTCTTTCTCTCCTCCTCTCTGTATATCTGACTTTCCAGTAAAAATGAATAAATCTTAAAAAGATATATACAATGGGGGAAAAAGTTTCTTTATGAGATGGTGTTGAGAGAACATGATATTCACATGTATGTTAAAAAATGAAATTGGGGACATGTTACGCTATATGCGGAGACAGACTCAAAATGGACTAAAAATATAAATGTAAGATTATGACCGGTAGGGCCTGGTGTGGTGGCCGAGTGGCTAAAGTCCTCGCCTTGAATGTGCCGGGATCCCATATGGGTGCCGGTTCTAGTCCCAGCAGCCCCACTTCCCGTCCAGCTCCCTGCTTGTGGCCTGGGAAAGCAGTTGAGGACAGCCCAAAGCCTTGGGACCCTGCACTGTGTGGGAGGCCTAGAGTAAGTTCCTGGTTCCTGGCTATGGATCAGCGCAGCACCGGCCATTGCGGTCACTTGTTGAGTGAATCAATGGATGGAAGATCTTCTCTGTCTCTCCTCCTCTCTGTATATCTGACTTTGTAATAAAAATAAATAAACCTTAAAAAAAGATTAGGACCCATAAAGATTCCAATAAAAAATGTGGAAATAGGTCCTTGATATTCTCTGGTTTTTTTTCCCCACTGTTCTGGTACTTAGTATTCTTGGTAGTGTTTTGTTTTGCTTTGTTTTGAATATAACACCAAAACCACAGGCAACAGAGTAAAAATGAACAGGTACTGCAAGCTGAACAGTCTTCACATAGCAAAGGAAACCATGAACAAAATGAAAAGGCAGCCTACAGAATAGGAAAATATTTTCTTCTTCCTGAAGATGAATTTATTTATTGGAAAGGCAGTATTAGAAAGGAGATTGAGGGTAAGACCTTCCATTTGCTGGTTTATTCCCCACATGGCCACAACAGCTGGGGCTGTGCCGTGCTGATGCGGGAGCCTGGGACTTCCTCCAGGTCTCCTGTATGGACACAGAGGCCAAGCACTCAAGCCATTTGCTGCTGCTTTCCCAGGCATGTTAGCAGGAAACTGTATGGGAAATGGAACAGTAAGGACTTGAACTGTTGCCCATACTGGATGGTGGCACTGTAAGTGGCTGCTTAGCCCTCCCACAGTGGTGATCCTAGGGAAAATATTTTTACATCATATATCTGAGGTATATGATGAGTATATAAGGATAATATATAAGATATAGTGTTAAAAATACACAACTCATACAACTCAACAGCAAAACAGACAAAAAGTCCAAGTAACCTAATTTACACAAAATGGTCAAAGGATTTGAATAGACAGTTGACTAAGGAAAGCATACAGACAGCTTACAGGAATGTGAAAAGGCACTCAACACCAGGGAATGAAATTAGAAGCACAATGAGCCGTAACTTCACGTCTGCTTGGTGATTAGTGCAGAAGGACGAGCAGAAGTGTTGGATGGGATGGTGTCTGTCGGTTTGATACACATCAGTGCAGCCAACAGAGGGAAAAGTTACAGGAGTTTGTCAAAAAATTAAAAATGGGACAATATGACAGTCTCCCTTGTGGGATTGCATCCAAGGGAAATGGTATATCAGAAAGATGTCTACGTTTCTATGGACATTGTCACATTCTTAACAGGATGTGAAAAGCAACTACACACCCCTCGCCGAGTGAGCAGGTGGAGAGGGAACAAGTGGTAGGGATATGAGACACAGCGTGGATGTTGACCTCGGTGTTAATATGACAACTCTCACACAGCACACATGTGTCAAATCATGTCTCACACACACGAGTCAGAGGAAATACGGAGGGGGTCCTTGGGGAGAAAAGAGAAGACTCATGGGATGACCTTACCCAGATGGATAGCTACCAACGTTGTTGAGTTAGTGCATCAAGGTGATTGGCTGTTTTGTCTACAGAACTACGAATCTAAGAAACAAACATCTTGAAAATGCAACATTGGGATTATATTTAGCACTATGTCCAGTTTTAAGGAACTGGGTTTACTATGGAGAGCAGTAGTGTGATGTGACTGCCTCATTGCTGGTGTGTTTGTTCACTGGAACCTCCTTTTCCTCACATGCAGAATATGCAAGTCCCCGGCTGCTGAGTGGGTACTCTTCCAGGGAGTGCTCAGAGGCTGAAGAAAACGCCTCCAAGGTACCTTTACAAAAATGTCATGTGTTTGAAAAGTGGAGAGTGAGTGAGCTCACAGTGAGAGTGATTCACTCTCCCATATTTCACAATGGCCAGGGCAAAGCCAGGAGCCTAGACCTCCATCCTGGCTTCCCAGTTGGGTAGCAGGAACTGAAGTACTTAACCCATCATCTGCTGCCTCCCAAAATGCATATTCCTGGAAACTGGATCAGAAGTGGAGTGGCAAGAACCCCAACCAGGCACTGTAATATAGCATGTGGGCGTCTCCGGTGGCAGCCTCACCCAAGACCCCACAATCACACTTCTAAGATGCTACTTTGTGGTTGGCTATTCATCTGTTCTTTCTCCAGAATTAATGTATTCACATAACATGAGCTTGTTATGTTTAAGGGACTACTACGTTTGTTACACACATATGTATACATACACACATGCATAACTACATATATATGTATATGTGTGTAATTATATAACATTTACATATCAGTTACAAAAGTATGTTCATATATTTCTCAGTCAGCTGTGTTTTATTTGTCTTTAAGGTTGGGAACCGAGAGTTGCTAGTGGACAATGCGAGTGTCAAACATAAGCTGCAGAACCTGGAAGACAGAGGTGAGAGAATACACTGTTTCTCCCAGAATGAAGTGAAATTCATCCAGACTGGTACTCAGATCACAGCAGACACAAACGCTTTGCAGGGGCACTGCTGCCAGGCCTCAAGGTGAGCAGGGCGAGTTACCTTGCCAGCTCCAAAGGGTCCATGAAGTCAAAGGGAGAAACTGGGGCTCTGGCCCGTCGCCAGCCCCACAGGGGCCACAGAAGGGACAGCATGGGACCTGGCTCCCATCCAGCCCTCTCCTGCCCAGCCACTCCTGGTGACCTGCTGCCAGAGGGGGTTCTCATCCCCACATCTGCAGGTCACTTACAGTTTGTAAGAAATATCCTAGGCAGTTTTTCTTATTTTCTCATAGTTACAGTGGTAGGCAAGTTTCCAGGTGACATCATACAGCCACCTTTATATGATAACATCTAGCTACGATGTTAACATATTAATGTAATGAACGAGTATAACACCTAGGCATTCCTTTGTGTGTGTGTTTAAGATTTGTCTATTTGAAAGGCTTGGTTAGAGGGAGCCATCTTCCATCTGTTATCTTAAATGTCTTTAAAAGTTTTTTAAACTTTTAACTAATAAATAAAATTATATGTGTATATATATAATAACAAAAATTACACACATGTGTGAAATACTGTGTGATGTCTCATTCACTGCAGATAGTTCGAGTTCTAATCTGGGGAGTATCTGGCCTGGTTTCCGCCAATGGCTGTGCTGACTCACACTCCCAACCATAAACCCGAGGTTTCCTTTTCTCCGCCTTCTCACCTGTCCTCGCTGCCTTTTCTCTGTTCGATGCTGGCCATGCTAACTGGATGCAGTGACATGCCGTGGTGTCTGCATTTCCCTGGTTATTAACAGTGTTGAGAGTATTGTCAGTATACCCATTGGCATTTGAATGTCTTTCTTTGAAAAATGTCTTTTTTAGATTTGTTTTCTTTATAAAAAGATTAACTTACTTAGTTATTTGCTGTGTTGAAAGAGTTACAGGGAGATGGGGAGAGTCAGAGAAAAAGCATCTTTCTATTTTCTGGGTTACTCGTCAAATGACCACACCGGCCAGGACCAGGCCAGGCTGAAGCCAGGAACCTCACCCAGCACTTGCACATGGGAGCAGGGCCCCAAGCATTGGAGCCACTCTTCTGCCTTCCCATGTACAGTAACAGGAAATATTTATCTTACTTTTCTCTTCTTTTGAAAACAGACTTATTTATTTTTATTAGAAAGTCAGATTTACAGAGAGAAGGAAAGACAGAAGAATCTTCCATCTGGCGGTATACTCCCCAAGTGGCTGTAATGGCTGGAGCTGAGCTGATCTGCAGCCAGGAGCCAGGAGCCAGGAGCCAGGAGCCAGGAGCTTCTTCCAGGTCCCCCACGCGGGTGCAAGTTTCCAAAGCTTTGGGCCATCCTCGACTGCTTTCCCAGGCCACAAGCAGGGAGCTGGATGGGAAGTGGAGCAGCTGGGACATGAACTGGTGCCCATATAGGATCCTGATGCTTACAAGGAGAGGAGTTAGCCACTAGGCTGCCATGCACACTAGGCTGCTGTGCCAAGCCCCCATTATTTTTAAGAGTGTAATGGTTCAGTAGCTTCCAACTATTTTTTAATTCAGTTTGCATTGATTTTTTTTTTCAGTGAAAGAGGCTCATTTAAGTTTTTGCACACTAATATCTAGTTTTATGAGTTTCATTTGTTCACAGTTTCTTAGTAACCTTGCCAATAAAAAAGACTCTGGTGAGTTTTCTTTTTTTTTAAATTTTAAATTTCCTTTTTACTATTGTTTATATAGTTGAAAGGGATGCCCAAGTGGGCCTCTGATTAGGGTGGGAGGGTTCAGGTATGGAGGAGTGTGAGTGGGACATATCTTTTAATGTTTTTTTTCTTCCTGTGTCAGCAGGGGAGGAGGGGGGAAGTAGCATTCCTTGCTGTCAAACTCCATCAGCACCCAGGAATTGCAGACGGTCATTTGATGATCCAGGGTCAGACGTGGCCTGTCTCATGCACAAGCCAACACACATGCTAGTGAATGCATCTACCTGGTCAGTGCTACACAGCCCCATCTCTCATGCAAACTGACACATGCTACAGCCTAACCCATCCCAGCTAAGTCTGCCACAGGCCCAGTCTCCTGTACACCAGCAGGTGCCATGGCCTAGTTGGGGCAACCTCCAAAAACCTCACCAGGCCTGTATCCAATCCCGGATTTTGTGTGTTGCTGGCTTGTGCTGCAGCCTAGCCTGGTCTGTCCTGCATCCCGTCTGGCTCTTGAGCACACTCATGGGTGCTACATGTTAGCTCAGCCCAATTCACCCCAGACCTAGCCCACACACATGCCAGTGGGTGCTACCACCTTGCCCAGATTGGTCTTCCAACAGCCCTGCCATTGTCCTCACCAGTGAGAGCTGCAGCCTAGCAGAGGAGTACCCACAGTTTCCCTGCCAGATCCACTCCCAGACACAGATCTTGCACTTGCCAGTGGTTACTACAATCGAGCCTGTTATGGCTTGCGCCCAGTCCCAGCACTTGTCAGTGGTGTGGCAGCCTAGTCCGGCCTGGCCTGGCCCACTCCCAACCCGCATATGAACTGGGGGGTGTTATGCTTCAACCCGGCTGCGCCTGAGCCCCATCTTGACTCTCATTTGTGCCAGTATATGTCATGGACTGGCCCAGTCTGGCCTTCCCCTAGCTCTGGCTTTCACACTAACTACTAGGAGTTGCACCATAGCAGAGGAGTTCTTCAATTCCCATCAGACCTATTTTGTATCCCCAGATCTTAATTTCACATGTGTGGGGGCTGCTGCGGCCCCACTTGATAGAGCTGGCTGCTGGTCCCGGCACTGAATGGTGGGTATTGTAGCCTAGCATGGCCCATCCCACAGCCATTCAGGTTCTTGCAAGTGCCAGTGGATGCTGGAGCATAGCCCAGTCTGCTCTGCCGCCAAACCCAGCCCACATGCATGCCAAAGCATGCTGCAGGCTTGCTCAGCCCAATCCAACCCCCAGCTCTGGCTCTTGTCACTCCCCAGTGGTAGCTACAGCCCAACAAAGGAGTCCCCAAAGTTCTCCTACCAGAACCTTTCTTAGCCCTGGATCTTGTGCATGCTGGCAGGTGCTTCAACCCAACCTAGTGTGGCCTACCTGCAGTCTCAGCTCTTGTTGGTGGGTGTTGCAGTCTAGCCCAACTGGGTACATTCCACACCCTGCCCTGGCTGAGCTAGTCTGAAGTGTCTTCCAGGTCTCCCACGCGGGTGCAGGGTCTCAAGGCTTTGGGCCGACCTTAACTGCTTTCCCAGGCCATGAACAGGGAGCTGGATGGGAAGTGGGGTTGCTGGGACATGAACCAGAGAGCCCACATGGAATCCCACCACGTGCAAGGCAAGGACTTTAGCCGCTAGGATACCGTGCAGACCCTAGTTTTGCTCTTGTTGCCCATGCTTTAAAGGGGTCTTATCCAAGGAATCATTGTCTAGCCAAATATTTGTGTATTTCACCTACATTTTTTTTCCTAATGCTTTCATAGTTCAGGGCTTAGATTTAGGACTTTGGTTTGAGTACATGAAGAGAGGCAGGACTCTCATTCTGCGTTCCTTGTGTTAGCACCATTTATTGGAAAGACCACCATTTCTGTAATGTAATGTATGTTCTTGGCACTTTGTCAGCAGTCAGTGGACTACATATATGTGAGTTTATTTCTGAGTTCCCTTTTTGGTTGACTTATGTGTTTGTATGTCAGTACCATACTGATTTAATTACTGTAGCTTTGTAGTGCTGTTTGAAATAGGGTATTATGATACACCTGCTTGATTTGTGGAGGAGGAAAAAGAGGGGGATGCTTTGTATTTGTTTGGTTATTTTGGGATATTTCAATTTCGTATGAATTCTAGAATTGTGTTTTTCTAATTCTGTATAGAATGTCCTTGGTATATTGATAGGGACTTGCTGAGTCTAGATTTCTTTGAGTTGTATGGATAAGCTAATGACATTGATTCTTCCAATACACATTTGTGTGTGTGTGTGTCTTGGTTATTTCTTCCATCATTGTTTTATAATTTCCATTGTAGAGATCTTTCACATTTTGGGGTGAAGTTACTCCTGGGACTGGCATTGTGGCATAGCTGATTAAGTCACTGCCTGTGACTCCAGGATTCTATGTGGGCACCAGTTCAAGTTGCAGCTGCTTTACTTCTGACCCAGCTCCCTGGGAATAGCCTGGGAAGGCAACAGAAGATGGCCCAAGTCCTTGGGACCCTGCACCCACGTGATGTAGAAGAAGTACTTGGCTTCAGCTTGGCCTAGCCTTGGCCTCTGTAGCCATGTGAGAAGTGAGCCTGTGGATGGAAGATTAATCTCTCTGTCTGTCTGTCTCTCTGTCTCTCTTTGTAACTCTACCTTTCAGGTAAATAAATAAATATTTTTAAGATTTATTTATTTTTTATTGGAAAGTCAGATACACATAGAGGAGGAGAGACAGGAAGATCCTCCATCCGATGGTTCACTCCCCAAGTGACCGCAACGGCCAGTGCTGCGCCAATCCGAAGCCAGGAGCCTAGAACCTCCTCCAGGTCTCCCATGTGGGTGCAGAGACCCAAAACTTTGGGCCATCCTCGACTGCTTTCCCAGGCCACAAGCAGGGAGCTGGATGGGAAGCGGAGCTGCTGGGATTAGAACCAGCGGCCATATGGGATCCTGACGTGGTCAGGGTGAGGACTTTAGCCGCTAGGCCATGCCGCCGGGCCCAATAAATAAATCTTTAAAAACATGTACTCCTAGGTATTTAAAGTTTTTAGTTATTGTGAATGGGATTGTTTCTTGATTTTTCCTAAAATCACTGTTGGTATATTAAAACACTATTGTTTTTGCATGTTGATTTTCTAACTTATGAATCAACTGAATGGGTTGATCAACTAACTTGTCATGGAGTGTTTAGGCTCTTCTGTATGCAAGTCATGTCATCTATAAACACTATTTCTTCCTTTCCAATTTCAATGTTCTTTTTCTGTTTTTCTTCCCTAGTTGCTTTAACTCTTGCAGCATTATTAGAGTGTGGAAAATGGACATCCTGTTTTTCTAAATTTGAAGGGAAATGTTTTTGAGTTTTGTCCGATTCAATGTAATTTTGGCTGTGTGTGTGTCATATACCATCTTTGTTATAGTTTTGAAGGTTGTTTCTTTACCTAATTTTTTGGTGAGTTTTTATCACAAAGAGACACTGAATTGCAAGAGCTTTTCTGCTCTGTTGAGGTCTCACGGCTTTTGTTGATTTGATTGATGTGATTATTAACTGATGTGTAAATATTGAGCCACACTGGGATAAATTCCACTCGGTTACGACGTATGATCTTAATGCAGTGTTGGGTGTCTGGTGTCACTGTCGGCTTGAGCAGGCTCATCAAGGATCCTGGTGTGCAGTCTCCTGTCGGTGTTGTAGCTTTGTTTGAGTTTGGCATCAGAGTAACTTGGCCCTCATGAAAGGAGTTTGAGAGTTCTGAACTCCTCAGCATTTTGGAATAGTTGGAGGAGTGTTAGAGATAGTGCTGTTTTAACTAGTTTGTAGAATTCTGTTATGAAACCTTCAGGCCCTGGAACTCTGAAATTTCTCACTGTCACTTGTGATGGGTCTTTCTGGATACTCTACATATTGATTTATTTTGCATAGGTTTTGTTTATCCAGGAATTCTTCCATTCCCTCCAGGTTTTCCAATTGATGAGCATGTTGTTCACAACCGTTTCTTAGGATCCTTGTGGATGTGTGGTATCCGTGGTAGCGGTGCCTTTCTCATCTCCAGTTGCTTTTCTCCTACAGCTTGTTTTTGCTTTTCTCACCCCTGCATCATTAGTTTAACCTCTTTCCAGTTATTGTTTGCATTTACTGTGATAAACTTCCTGCTTCCAAAGAATTTTTGTTTACTTCTCAATTTATTGGATGGCTCATTGGTCGCGCAGGTGCATGCTATCCCATTTCTCAGTTTTCCATGTTTCTTGATGTTGATTTCTAGTGTTATTCCTCTGTCACCTGAGAAGATACATGGTATGATTTCAGTTTCTCAAAATGTGCTGAGACTCTGTGGCCTGTCCCAGCCTAGAAAACATTCGTCCCCCTATGTGTGCTGAAGGAAAATGGTGTCTTCCACCTGCCAGATGAAAAGCTCTCTGAGTGGCTAGAAGGTCAGTTTGCTTTAAACCTTGTATCAATGCCTAGGGATCTGTGCAGGGCATTGAGTCTTTTGTTATTATTAATTTTATTTGATTTTTAAAATGATTTGGTCTACCTGTATGTTTCAACTGGGAAATTGAACCCATTACATTCAAGGTTAATGCTGGTAGACAAAAACAAATCCCTGCTGTTTTGGTGGCTGATTTAAATGTTCTTTTCTGCTTCTCCTGTCCTTCACCCTTGCACTCTGGGAGCTTTCTGTGTGCGAAGCCTGGGCTCTCTCCCACTTTTGCTTGGTGCATCTGTTCTGTTAGGGAATTTGGTACCAGCCTGTGTTTTCATGGTGGCTATATTTTTATTTTTAAAGATTTATTTTTTATTGGAAAGGGAGATTTACAGGGAGGATGAGAGACAGAGAGAACAATCTTTCACCCTCTGGTCATTCCCAAAGTAGCTGCAATGGGTGGAGCTGAGCCAATCTGAAGCCAGGAGCCAGGGGCTTTTCTGAGTCTCCCACGTGGGTGCAGGGTACCAAGGCTTTGCACTGTCCTCGACTGCTTTCCCAGGCCACTAAGCAGGGAGCTGGATGGGAAGTGGAGCTACCGGGATTAGAACCAGTGCCCCTGTGGGATCATGGTGTATGCAAAGTGAGGATTTAGCCTCTGAGCCTTTCAGCGTAGGCCTCCCTGTAGAGTTTGGTGGTAGGACTGGTCCCAGGGTTGACGAGGCCTCTTGGTTTGTCTTTGGAAAAAATATTTGTTTTTTTTTTCTCTTTCACTTCTGAGACAAATTAGAGCCCCTTTCTCAAAGATCTCATTTCTTGGGCTGTACATTTTATGTGAGAAAAGTAGGTAAGCTCATGGTCTCTTTCAGAAAAGTATTAGCAATGACTGTGTCTCCCCTGGGTGTATTTTGGGGATGGCTGTGCAGGTGCGATGGAACACTGCGCTTTCATGTCCTTGAGCCAGCTCCTGCCTTGGCTCTGTCTCGGGGAATAAGGAAGCTACACTTTTCCCCAAAGGGTAAACTTAGGGAATTTTCTTCAGAAAAACAAAACCGCAGCCTTTGAGGCATTTCAAGTGTTTTACAGATTCCTAACATTGCCCTCGGTCAAAATTCATCGTGTGCTTAAGTGTTTAAAGTTTGCATGCTGTACTCTGAGGACTGCAAGAAAATAGGGTAATTTTATAATTTAAAATAGTCATAGATTTATTTACTTTTTTACATGAGAGACAGGTTTACAGAGAGAGAAGGAGGAGCAGAGAAAAATCTTCCATCTGCTGTTCATTTCCTAAATGGCTGCAATTTCCAGAGTTGAAGCGATCTGCAGCCAAGAGCCAGGAGCTTCTTTTGGGTCTCCCCCATGGGTTAGGGTCCCAAGAACTTGGGCCATCCTCCTCTGCTTCCCTAGGCCTCAGGCAGGACATTGGACCAGAAGTGGAGCACCTGGGGCTTGAACCAGTGCCCATATGGAATGCTGGCACTACAAGCATAGGGCTAGCTTGCTAAGCCACTGTGCTGGGCTCCTGCATCTGTGTGGTTGGAGAGGCCTCTAGAACTGTGCAGGAGGCAGGCGGCTAGCTCCTCGTTCAGCAGGGCTCTGAGTGCTTGGTCCAGAGCCTGTAGGTAGAGGCCTTCACTGACTGTATGCTGAGTAAGGAATAAGAAAAGCAGGGAACCCTAGCAATGGATGAAGACCTTTGGGCTGATTCAAAACGCAGGCCAGCATCTAGACAGAATCACACAGAAATGCCGTCGGTCAACTTGTAAAGGTTTAGATGTGCTCGTTCCAAAGATATTTCAGGCTGGGCTGGTCAGTGACAGATACCATCTCTAGTTGCTCATGGGGTCAGTACTTCACAGACAAGAGTAGAGCGAAGGAAGGAATGAACGATGCTGGGGAACACGCTGCAAATCCTGCTGGGAAGATGTGGCTTACAGCCCAGCCCTCAGGGACGTTCGTTCGTCCTACCACTCTGCGCCACAAGGTGGCACCCCAGAGCAAGGCTCTTCAAGTGGTGGTTTTTTTTTTTTTTTTTTTTTTTTATTGTTCATTATTTTGCATTATGTGACAGTTTCATAGGCTCTGGGAATCCCCCCCCTCCCTCCCCCTCCCCTCCCCCCGGTGGATTCCTCCACCTTGATGCAGTATTACAGTTCAAATTCAATCAAGATTCTTTCCTTGCAAACATATACCAAGCATAGAGTCCAGCTACTTATTGTCCAGATTGGTTGAACAGCACAATCTACGATCGCAAAAACCTGAAAGCAGCCAAAATGCCCATCAGTGGAAGACTGGCTAAGAAAGCTATGGTTCATCTACTCCATGGAATACTACTCAGCTATTAAAAAAAACGAAATGCAATTCTTTGTGGACAAATGGGCCCGACTGGAATCCATCATGCTAAGAGAAATGGACCAATCCCAAAAGGTTAAATACCACATGTTTGCCTTAATCTGAGATGAAAAGAGAACAACTTGGAAAATAGTACCTGTATATTGTAATATTAGTGGTGGGTTTTGTTTTAAATCAGAAGTATGAGTTTAGCAGTGAACCATGGACACCAATTTGTGTTCACCAAAACTTGGACCCAAAGTATGTTCAGGAGCTCCTCGCGTTTCAAAAGTTTAAATTTCCAGAGGAATGAAGACAGGTGTTTTCTTAGGAAAGCGAGGGTACCCCTGACTCTGCCAGCACACCGTGCTGGCCAACTTGGAGATGGCTTTAGTTTAGCCAGTGTGTTCAATGTTACCTATGTAGTCTTTAAAAACATTTAAAAATTTATTGGAAAGGCAAATGCAGAGAGAGACTTATTGATGGGTTAATTCACATCCCAGATGGCTACAGCAGCTAGACCAGGAAAGCCTGACTGCAGAGGCCAGGGACAAGGAGCCCAGGTGTCCACCTGCAGCCGGGAGCCCCCAGGGCCATGCTGCAGTGCCAGTGTTGGCCAGCACGTGGCGCACTCCAGAGCACCTGCCCTGCAACCGTGTGGCTTTGAGAATTCCTGTTCCTGCTTTGGTGGGAACACTGCCTGGTGAGTCCCTACCTGGCAAGGTAGTACATCCCTACACGTGTCTTCCCTCCTCAAAGGAAGCCCTGTCCCCAAGGGTCCTCCTCCAAGCAGCAGTGGACTTCAGCTTGGTGCATGGGGCAGACGATCCATACTCAGCAATGAACAGGGGACAGGTTTTCCTTCCTGCTGTCAAGGATAGATACTAACTGGGATTTTCAAAAATAGGACACGATGCATTTCAGACCAAAGGAATGTGTGTGTGCGGGGGATAGTCCCTGATGTGCTGTGTTTCTCTTTAGATGTATCATCTGAGAGTTCAGTAAGGTCAAAACAGTCCAGATTAGAAGGCGACGTGCCAGGATCCTCCCGCGTGGCAGCTAACACCCCACATCCAGTGGGAGGTCCTGGAGAGAACGAGATAAAATGTGCAGGCGGAACCGGCCCAGTTGGGTTGCAAGGGAGTTCCAGTTAAAAGATCAGAGTAGCTGCGGAGGCCTGAAGACTAAGCAGTTTTTCCCTTCCAAAGATAAACTGTTGCATAAATTACAGATAAGAGCAAGCACCATCCCCTGCTAGCATTTTGATAGCTGTAATTTCTCGGGAACTGAGTGTTCTAACGAGGGTGGGAAAATTTTTGGTTTCTTCCTGCTAAGGGCCATTTGGCTATTTATAACATCCCTCGTGGGCCACATAGAATTGCCAACTTAAAAATTAACCTGTAATAGATTGGCTTTGAAATCCCACCTACAGTTGCCTTGGCAGGACCAGACCGAAGGATTTTGCCGGCCAGTGTTAAGCAGTGGCCGCGGGCTGTGCCTCTCCCGACCCCGTTGTTCGGGTCTCTGCCCTCCCTCATGGTTAGCAACCACATTTTTTTTTTTTTTTTTTTTTTTTTGCTTTCAAAACGACTGTATGAGGCAGTCTTGAGAAAGCTGACAAAAAAATGTGTATTACAGAAAAGCTCTGTGTAGCTTTCAAAATTGTTTTGTACCCAAATAATGATATCTTCAGATTTCAATTTTTTTTTTGGAGCTTTTTCAAAATCATCTCACAGCAACTGGGGAGAATGATCTGGCGCATCCGTGTGTGTTGGCTGGGCTTGGGATAAATGTCCCCATGTATTTGGAAGCCAAGGGCTCCTAAAGATGAGGCTGCAGTTTCCAGACACGGGAAGGCGGTGCTTCTGGCCTGGGTTGAGTCCTGGGGTTGCTGGGGGCACATATGCATCAGACAGTACCAGCTTCACACAATTTTTAAAAAGATTTCTATTTGTTTTTATTGCAAAGTCAGATATACAGAGAGGAGGAGAGACAGAGAGGAAGATCTTCTGTCCGTTGATTCACTCCCAAAGTGGTCGCAATGGCCGGAGCTGAGACAATCCAGAGCCAGGAGCCTGAAGCCTCCTCTAGGTCTCCCAGACAGGTGCAGGGTCCCAACGCTTGGGGCCATCCTCACTGCTTTCCCAGGTCACAAACAGGGAGCTGGATGGGAAATGGGGTTGCTGGGACACAAACTGGTGTACATATGGGATCCTGGCATGTGCAAAGCAAAGACTTTAGCCACTAGGCTACTGCACCAGGCCCACATACATTTTTAGACAACTTATTTTTATTTGAACGGTGAATTTTCAGAGCGAAGGCGAGAGAGAAAAAAAGAAGTTTCATTTGTTGGTTCATTCTTCAAATGGCTGCAAGGGCCAGAGCTGAACTGAAACTGAAGCCAGAAGTTTCTTCCAGGTCTCCCACATGGGTACAGGGTCCCAGGGCTTTGTGCCATCCTGCTCTGCTTTCCCAGGCCACAAGTATAATGCTGGAAGAGAAGTGGAGCAGCTGGGACAAGAGCAACATCAGACGGCACGCCGGTACTGCGTTAGTTTGCTGTGTCACTATAATTTTTTTTTTTTTAATGAGAAATGAATGAGTCCATGTGTGCCCATCCGTTCTGATCACTGCAGGCCCACTGAAGCCCCGTGAGGCCAACAACCTGAGGCCAGGTAGCCCGCTTGTCCCTGTAGACACAGCCCTGACCATCTTCTGGGTCTTCCTTGAATATATCCTAGCTGGCATTCAGGATATTAGAGCAATCGCTGTGACTGCTAAGCTCTAGATGTTTAGGGAAAGCAGTCTGAAGGGCCTGTGGGAACTCTATCCACGATGCCACAACCAAGGCCAGCCCTGCTGCAGTCACAGCGGGGCGGCCTGGGGGGCACCTTTGAACCTTGGCTGAGTTCTCTGGGTAGAGGATGGGCTGGATACACCTACTTTGAGCAATTTGTTTTCTGCAATGTTTCTTTCTGTTCAGAAGGCTTCTCTGCTCCATCCCCAGAAGGGGCGCCAGAGGGTGCAAATGGTTCTGCCATCATCACAGCCTTTGAAAGCTTCTCCAGGCGCCTGAGAAGAAAATATGAGGTAACGCCATCCTTGAATTTCATGGCTACTTTGGCTACTTTGTCACACACCAAAGCACGTGATGCGAAGTGAAGGAGGCCAGACCCAGGTCCTGTGTGGCTGGCCCGCTGACAGGTGGAATTGAAAGTACCTTGAGGGCAGGGACCGGAGGAAGGGTCTGGACGACATGGGCAGATGTTGGTCACACTGTGGAAAGTTAGGTTATAAGAAGGACAAGTTCTGGGGATCTACTGGGCAGTGCCAGCACGTTCAGGTGCAATGACATGCACTCGAAATCTGCTGAGAGTAGAATTTAAATGTTCTTACGATGCACAGAGAAGTAACTGGAGTGATGGATGTGAATCGGCCTGGTGCACAGCGATCATTTTACAGTGCATTCCAAAAGGGTGAAGAACGTGACATGAAAATGTGTTTATTTTCACGCCAACATTTGGTGACACCCGTAGCTTTTCCTGCATAGTCCACGAGCTATTTGAAGTATAGAATTTCAGAATTTTGCATTCCGAAACTCAGCTTTGAGTTCTGCTTTCCATTAACTTTTTAAAGTACTCTTTTATGTAGAATATGAAGCTAGCGCACGTATGCTTTGAATAAATATATTCATCAACTATGCCTCCACAAATCGAGGAGGAAAAGGTGGGGACAGACTCGTCATTGTGAGAGGTGTGTGTGAGGTCAGACTGGTCCTCGAGCCCCTCTCCTCCTCCTCGGCGATGCTCCAGGGACCCTCAGCCATGGTTGCTGACCTCAGTGCCTTTATGATGCGGGTTTTACATTTTAGGAAATTCTCCCTGCCCGGACTCTCCTGGGCCTGAGTGAGTCGTTACTGGATCGGATTCAGGGCTAGACTTTAGTGGCAGCATTCTCAGACAGCGGGGCGGCCAGCAAGCCATGATGGGAGGAGGGAGAGTGAACAGGTGGTGGTCTGGCGGGGTGGTCTGGCAGGGTGGCCCCTAGAGAGGTCGGAGACATCTGGGAGACTGTGCATTCAGGTGTCCGGCAGCCTGGTCAGAGGATGAACATGGAAATCACTGCAAACAACACATCAGCCATCCTGCTCCTTGCAGATCCCTAACGACTTAGCTACGAGCACCTATGAGAAAAGTGTCTTAGACTAACTGATATCATTCAACTCCCTTGGTAAACTACGCGTCTAATTTTCCACAGTCCTAATGGAAACCAATTTGAAATGGAAATGTATTCACAGTGTGTGTACTGATAGCATGAATATACGTTTTCCCATTGCAGCCATTGTTTATTTGTGCCTAACCTGAAAGGATTATTGAAAAGTGTGTACCAAGGTGCCTTATTGTAGTTTCTAAGCAGTCATGTCTGCATGAATATTATTATGTGAGAGTATTTCAGAAAGTTCATGGGGAATGAGATGAAGAGCAAGTTTATTGGGGGTTGGGGCAGAAGCTTGTGTTTACATCCCATGCATGCCTTTTGGTAAGCTGTAAAGGTTTCATGAACTTTCTGAAGGCCCCTGATCGGCTGGCAGTCTGTTTTAGATGTCTAGCATGAGCTCTGCCCTAGGCCAGTTGAACCCAAAAGTGATCCTTTTGCTGTGGTTTAGCTCGGGCACAGAGAGAGTCTGCTTCATTCAGACAAGGCAAAGCAAGCACCAGAATGCCTCAGGACACTTTTAAACCAGATACACCTGTGCAGGTAAGCGTGCCTTTCAAAGCAAATTTATAGCAGGATGATCATTCCAGTGTTTGTGCCCTGGCCACTGCTAAAGCTGAGAACAACTGAAGCCCTGGGCACGTTCGAGGCTCCATGCATCTCTCCATTCTTCATTTAGGTAAGGGATTAACAGAGCTGCCCTACTTAAGCAAATAGCATTTTTAAAAACCTACAACCCAGTTGTGGAGAGGAGCAGGCCCAGCTATCTGTGTAAGCAAGCAAACAAACAATGCTAGATAAAATGAGATGTGGCATACCCATCCAGTGGGATCAGCTTCAGCCCTCCAAAGCAATACATTCCGAGATATGTCATGACCTTTGAAAGTCTTGCAAACACTCTACTAAGGAAGTGTCCAGAAAAGATTCTGTCCAGAAATGATTCAGTGTGATGCCACAGCTCTGAGCTGCTCGGAGCCGTCACGTTCAGAGACAGAAAGCCTATACAGGGTTACAAGAGGCTGGCTGGGAATGTTATTTATTGAGACTTTCTCTTTGGACTGATGGACCAGTGCTGGAAACAGTGATATTGCCTACAGAACCCCAAGTACACTTTGTACACTGGCATTAGTGAAAAGGATTTAATTTTTACTATAATAGGAAAATCTGTACACTCCTGCACACCCTTATGAACATGTAGCAAGAAAGGAAAAGGTGCCAAGATTTCAGGGTGCCGAGAGCCCAGCAGCCAAGGGGTCCTCTCGCTGCGGGGACCCCAGCAGCGAGGGGGTCCTCTAGCGGCGGAGACCCCAGCAGCGAGGGCGTCCTCTCGTGGCGGAGACCCCAGCCTCGAGGGTACTGTCGCTGCAGAGACCCCAGCAGCGAGGGGGTTCTGTCACTGCGGAGACCCCAGCAGTGAGGGGGTCGTGTCTCTTCCCAAGTGTCCTTTAAATCATCTGAGTTTCCATAACTTTCCACATGAGTCACTTTTCCTATCCACTAGTTGAATGTTTTAAAACTGGAGACGATTCAGCAGCCCCACCTAGAGCAGAGTTCCTGTGCAGTTTAGTCAGCTAGTTAGTATTTAATCTGCAGACTGGTGCTTAGCATAGTTTCCAAGTGATAAATTTTAATAATTCTTGAGAAATAAAGAAAAGCAGAAGTCATGTTAAAACATAAGTGGCGAAACAAATATATGATTTAAACTACTTTTCTATATTTAGCTGAAATTTTAGCAGTGGAGTTTGTTATTATTGGGCTAGCACCCCTTGTGTCAGGAGGTCTTAAGAATTTTGGCAGACAGGAAAGCTGACGGAAAGTCTCTTTGGCTAACAAAAGCCCTTTCTTAAGCGCTCGCAGGTTTCCATTACAGCAAATTGAGAAAACCCAGGAGGAGAGAAAATACTAAAAGGCACTATTTTTGTTCAGACTCTCATGTTTTCTTTTTCTCTCTTTTCCCTCTATTTACAAAAAATAATATCAAGAATTTCTTCAGTACAGTGGATCTCCACAGGCTCATAAATGTACACTTTGCCTATGTTGTCAGGAGAAAGTAACTGACCTTCAGCTAGAAAGTTTGTGAATGACAAAGGGTCATAGACTTGTCAGGGATTTTAGAGATTCAGTCTGCTATCTGCAATCCATGGAAGAATTCAAGAACCAGATACTAACAAAGGTTAGCAGAATAATACTATTTACTAGCTAAGCAAAGCTATACTCAGGTTGTGGAGTATTGTGTGGAGTGAGCTGCACAGGTTTAAGGTCATCCCTCTGTGATCTGGAGGTAAAGCAACTGCTGCTTTGTGGGGAATTTTTTGGGATGGATTGGGCAGTTGTAGGAATTGGATGACTGCCCATTTTCTGGAGTGTGTAGGAAGTGTTGGAAGTATGGTGGCATCCAAGTACATGGGAGTAGGATTGATAGCCATGATCATTTTGTTACATTGAGGCTTTGCTAGGCTTCATGTCATTACAAGATAGTTACCAGCCATGCTGAAATTATCAGCAGCACTGGTGCTGGGCAGTGGCTTGGCTACAGCAGCTACTTCAGGTGGCGAGTCAGGGGAAGCGTTGAACAGAAGATCTGGAAAAGATGACATATTCCCTCTACAGCTTTCTCTAATCCCTAAAAGTCTCCTTAACTATCACAGAAGGAGTGCATTAAATTTTAGAAACTTAAGGTAAAAAATAGTTGAATTTCCACCAAAAAAAAAAAAAACCATTATTTTTCCAGGTGGAAGTGTTTCAAATGAAATTTAAGGACTATTGCAAATTTTATAGAAATATTCTCACTTATGGGCCCGGCACAGTGGCCTAACAGATAAAGTCCTTGCCTTGAACTCATAGGAATCCCGTATGGGCGCTGGTTCTAATCCCAGCAGCCCCGCTTCCCATCCAGCTTCCTGCTTGTGGCCTAGGAAAGCAGTCGAGGATGGCCCAAAGCCTTGGGGCCCTGCACCTGTCTGGGAGACCTAGAGGAAGTTCCTGGCTCCTGGCTTCGGATCAGCACAGCACCAGCCATTGCAGTCACTTGGAAAGTGAATCATTGGATAGATTGATAGATTGGAATCATTGATAGAAGATCTTCCTCTCTGTCTCTCCTCCTCTCTGTATATCTGACTTTGTAATGAAAATAAATAAATCTTTTTAAAAAATATTCTCATTTACAAGGTTTATTTGAACATTTGTGAATTTGGGGATATAAAAAGCTACACTGAAAAGCAAATTCTCAGCTGTTTTCTGCAATTATAACATTCTAACAAAAATTACTTGATGTTTTCTTTCTTCTTTATAATCACTAACGTATGTGCACTTTTTACAAAGTCACAGTTCAGCAAGGCAGTCTGTAGCCAGCAGAATTTGAATTTTGTGAAACTGAATTTTGTGTTGGCCAAAATAAATAATGTCTACCTTCTACATGGTGTTTATCAAGTAGCAGCGGGGTCCAAGTTCTTTGACGCAAGAAATTGGAGAACCCAAAAGAAGATAAAGGCAGAGTTCAGCAGAGAAACAAAATCTATGTGCATGAAAATGAAAGAGTGTGTCTGCTCCAAGGTGAGCTGCGGTCAAGAAACTTCGGACCTTCCTTATATCTGAGCTAGTGCCAAGGGGGTGTCTGAGATAGAGCGTAATCCAATGTTCATAAGAGGTGAAGTCTGGAGGGGCTGTGCTTGGTTAGCACTTATTTCCTAGCCTTTTTTTTCAAATCTTGGAAGCATCATGTCTTTAGATGTGTGATGAGAAAAGAAGTGTCAGCTGTGGTAATTTCATTATAGTGGCATTATAATTAGCTCAAAGTCATTTCAAGGTCACAGTCAGCAGCAAATTTATTGTTGACTAGCAGCAGCTCTAGACAATGGTCTCACAGAAGTTAGGAAGTCTCTACAGTGTGGGTAGACTGATATGGTGGAAGCTGGAGGGTGGAGCTGGGTAATTCACTCATTCTTGTTAGCTAGCTCCTTACTTAGATCATATATCCCCCTCTTGGAGATTTTCTTCTCTCGATCTTTAAAAAAAGGCCAGGCAAGGCGGACTATTTTTCTTCTTACATCAGGCTGTCAACACTGCCTTGTAAGGGAGCAAACATCCCTTACAAATTGATCTAGAAATCCCACTGTGGGAGCAAGTTTCACCACTAGTGGTTGGTAGTGACTGGAGTCCCTGCATGACCGTAATTCTTACACAGCATTGTTAAATTCTGGAAAACAACAAATTTTACAATTGCAAGAAGTATGCATGGGCCAAAAAGGATTGTAAGAGAGTAAAAATGCATTTTTCTGCTTCTCAAGAGTGTTAGAAGCTAAAGAACATTCATTGAAACACTTGGATTAATCATGAACCTTTTGCTATCTTTTAAGTCAACTCTTATTTTATTGATCACTACATATACCCCGCTATGTTCTGCCAGTAGGTAATCAAGGGCTAGTGATTGCCCATGACCACTTCAGCTAGAGGATCTACAGAATTGTAGGTTACTCTAGGGCCTGGCCAGTGCTCTGGACTGTCACCTGAGATAATAGCCATGTGTCTCAAAGCAACCTCCTGGTGCGTAATGAAAGTTTCTTCTTTTGCTATTGCAGTAGGATGGCTTAGCAGAGTGATTTGATGCTAATGGTAGTTTCCCAATACAGATAGAAGTAAGAGAAGCATGTCACTTGAGATTCAACAACATTTCTTTTTTCTTTTTTTTTATTATATATATTTTTATTAATTATTTTGCATTATGTGACAGTTTCATATGCTCTGGGAATCCCCCAACGCCTCCCCTCCACTCCCCTCCCCCCTGGTGGATTCCTCCACCTTGATGCAGTATTACAGTTCAAATTCAATCAAGATTCTTTCCTTGCAAACATATACCAAGCATAGAGTCCAGCTACTTATTGTCCAGATGGGTTGAACAGTTTCTTGGGGAGACCATTTCTGGTCTGAAGTTAGAGCTGGTAGAATATCATGACAGTCAATTAAGAGTCCCAATATAACATCAACAGCAATTTGTAACATTATGGAATTGACATGGTTTTGAGTAACCAGTATGTTAAAAAAAAAAAAAAAAAAAAAAAGCAAGTCCTAACCACAACCTATGATTAGCTCATTGGCATTTCAATTTTAGTTTATAGTTTATATACAGGACCGGCTGCTATATACCTTAAAATGGCTATAAGGTACCATTCAGCTGTCTCATGTCTATTTCATTTTAGTATTTAGCCATTTGTTGTGTTGAAGTATAATTTTGCTGATCTTGGCAGATTTTAGGATAATCTAGACTGGCTTGTAACTCTAACAAGATATTTGTCGACATTTAAGATGCAGAACATTTTTTTTTGGTGGGGGGGATGTGCAGGAAAATCCTCAACACCATGGTGAAGAGTAACTAATCTTTGTGTCCCACCCAGCGAGGCATGAGCCAATCCACGCCAGCTCTTTCCTGTCAGATTCCAAGCTCTACTTCCTGTTGTTTGTTTATTTATTTTAGTTTTTTTTTTTTTTAGTTTGTATGATTGTTTGTTTGCTGTAAGGAGTTTTTGAAGCGATCCTGATGGTCATTGCGAGGGGGAGGGGTCCAGAGGTGGAGCCAGGCTCGGTCCAGAGAAAGCTTTCCTCCCTGGTCCGGAAGGACATTTATTGTTCTTCTGTTTCTGCAGACCTCTCAGGGCTTCTGGTTGTCTTTCCGATGATGCTGGTTTCTGCGCGGTAGTGTTTGGACTTTTTCCATCCCCTGCGGAAGCTCCGGTTGGGGGTGGGTGACCTCAGAGTACTCGGTCTCCAAGGGCATCCAATTCCCTGTGGCCTCCTTGGCAGTTGGGATATAGTCCTTATTGCTCAAATTAATAGTTTGTGGTGAAAGTCTGGGAGTCTTCATGGTTGGGATCCAAGCTTCCTCCTTACCACCTGCTCCACTCTGGAGTGCCCCCCTGCTCCACGCACATGACCTCCTGTTAAGAGGTTGTCAGGATCGCACCCGATTCCCTCCTCATGCATTGGTATAGTAGTTTTATTGTTGTTTAGTGCCGCTTTGAGTCTGTCAACAACATTTCTTTAAAAATTATGTATGGGCCCGGCGGCGTGGTCTAGCAGCTAAAGTCCTCGCCTTGAAAGCCCCGGGATCCCATATGGGCGCCGGTTCTAATCCCGGCAGCTCCACTTCCCATCCAGCTCCCTGCTTGTGGCCTGGGAAAGCAGTTGAGGACGGCCCAATGCATTGGGACCCTGCACCCACGTGGGAGACCCGGAAGAGGTTCCAGGTTCCCGGCTTCGGATCGGCGCGCACTGGCCCGTTGCGGCTCACTTGGGGAGTCAATCATCGGACGGAAGATCTTCCTCTCTGTCTCTCCTCCTCTGTGTATATCTGGCTGTAATAAAATGAATAAATCTTTAAAAAAATTATGTATTTATTCATCTGTTTGTTTGAAAGGTATGGTCACAGGTACGGAGAAAGGAAGGGAGGAGAGGAGAGAAAGAAATATTTTCCATCTGCTGATTTACTCTACCAAATGGCCACAATAGTAGAGGCTGGACCAGATTGAGTCCAGCAGCCCAGAACTCTACCCAGATCTGGCACTTGGGGAGTCAGGAGCCAAAGCACTTGAGCCATATCCTGCTGACTTCCCAGGAATTTGATCAGAAGTGGGACAGACGGGACACAAACCAGCACTCATACAGGATGTCAGCATCAGAAATAGGAATATAAACCAATGTGCTACAGTGTCAGTCTCCTGTAACAGCCTGGATATCTGTAGGGAAAAGTTTATGGCAAAAGGAATAATTTTAATTATCGTTTAGCACCTAGAAGATCAACTTGAGATTTCCAATTGGCTCACAATAGTAAGCAGAATCGTGTGGATGTGTCTGTGAAGATGCAAAGGGAAGCATTTCCATTCTTGACAGATAAGTCGCAATACAAATGTTTCATAATTTAACTGAAGGAACAGTGTTAAGTACCATCAGGGAAGCAAGGCAGATTGTCAGGAGAGGGCCTTTCCATCAATATCCATAATGACACAACTCTATGAAGACTGACTGGGGCCCCAATGTAGGAATTTGGAACAGACTAAGCAGCTCCTGTGTCTGAGAAAATGAGCATCACACCCTGCAACATCCACAGTGATCCAAATCTCCAGAAACATCGTATGGGAAGTGCTGCATGGTCAGACAGGTTGTGGAAGCTGTTTGAATTCCCAGGCAAAGTCAGACCACAACTCCACAACTATGAATGCGAGGGAACTGGGAATCCACCCCGCCCTTCAGAGCTGAGGGAAATCCCAGTTCCAGTGTTTATATAAGAAGCAGAAACTGACTGGACTTTTCATTTGGAGACATTAAGTGCACCACTGTCCCAGCTCACACCCACTACATGTGCTTTACCACACATAGGTTTTATTTGTTTTTATTTGAAAGGCAGATCAGATTTACACAGAGAAGGCAAGAAAGAAAGATCTTCCATCTGCTGGTTCTCTCCCCCCAAAAATTGCAAGAGCCAAAACTGAACTGATGTGAAGACAGAAGCCAGGAGCTTCTTTTGGGTTTCCCACATGGGTGCAAGGTCCCAAGGCCTTTAGCTAAAATCTGCTGCTTTCCAAGACTACAATCAGGGAGGTGGATGGGAAGTGGGGCAGCAGTGGACACGAGCCAACACCTATATGGGATCCCAGCATTTGCAAGGTGAAGATTTAGCCACTGAGCCATTGCACTGGGTTGCTGAAACATTCCTTTGCAGCATTTCACACATGGCCAACCTAGTGGGTTGGAGGGTACATGCAAGGTGCAGGTTGCAATGACTGTTACCATTTAAACTTGTTGTCAAACAGTTGTGAGTTGATCAAATCTATCCCCAAAATCAGATGGAGATGTACTCTCAGAGACTCAAGGGTCTTTATTCAGCCATCCCACAATGGCTGGGATGGCAGCCACTTAGCAAGTTGCTGATAGACTACTGCCAACAGCCTCCACAGTGAAGGGTGTTAAACTCTGAAACCACATTCTGGGTAGTAAGACAAACCAGATGAGGTAGTAAAAAACAAGACACTGTTAATCAGATAAAGATAGAGATGCACAGGTGGGAGCTGTAAGCAGTTTACAGAAGCAATAGCAGTGTTGTCAGCATCTGGGGTTACAGCCCCCAACAGTCTTTAACCAGAAAAAACATGAATCATGGACCATATGTCCGGGACTTGTCCTTCTGTCAGCTCTTGTATAAGGGGTAGGAATTGGGTCTCCAGGAGATCAAGATGGAGTCACAGTTGTTCGCAGTTCAGTATTACCCTGTATTAATGGACTTTGGAAGGATTTCCTCCTTGGATTGAAATCAACAGCATTTCAGAACTATCAAAGCCACTTTAGCAGAATCCTCAGAGAATGCTCTACATCAGGCATGTCATCAGGTGGCACTTCCCCATCCCTGGGTAGTGAGGTGGTTGGGAGGCTAGAAGCAGCTTCTCCCTTATCTGCTCCCTTCTCCCAGACAAGAAGAAAAAGAAAACTTGGAAACAATTTTCTCATCCACTTCCCCCTAATCCTCAACCCTTCCTACCCTGATCAACTATGTAAATATCATAAAATATTTTTAAAAATCCATGTTCACCAAAGCAGATTTAATTTGCTCATTGAGTGCTTTTATAATGCACAAAATATTTCATCATTAAATGCATGCCTTATGAAATATGTGCAAGATTTTGCTAATATTCTCGAAAACAAAGGCCCAACATCCAGTGTTGGAAGTTGAAATACTCAGGAAAATATAAGAGACTTCAAAAATTTGTTGGAAAACCAACATTTAAAAATAAACTCACATTGGTGCAAAGACAAAAACAAAATCTGACTTTCCAATACAAATAAATAAATCTTTAAAAAATAAAGAAAAATTAAGGCCCAGTGCAATGGCTCAGTCAGCCAAGTCCTAACATTAGGATCCCTTACAAGTGCCAGTTCATGTCCCAGTTGCTCCACTTCCCATCTACTGGCAAAGCAGTGGAGGACGGCCCAAAGCCTTGGGACCTTGCACCAACCTGGGAGACCTGGAAGAAGCTCCTGGCTCTTTGCTTCAGATCAGCTTAGCTCTGGCCATTGTGGCCATGTGGAAAGTGAACCAGCAAATGGATAATCTTTCTATCTCTTCTCTCTGTCAGTTTGATCAGCATTTACAATAAGAATAAACAAATCTTCAAAAAGTAAAATTAAAAATAAAAAATGTTGGAGCCATCATATTTAGTGGCATCATTTTAACATTTATGCATTAGGAAATCTTGTCAAGCTCTAACATAACTCAAAACTTCATAGAACTTTATGTATATAAAACTTTATATAACTATAAAACTATATAAAATTTTATCATAATTAAATTATTATCATTTAGCATATAACTCAGTCACCCATAACAATTCAACAGTAACCTGCAGAGATTTTAACATTTTTGAAGAAAACGAAGTTCTAAGTTCTGTGTGAATACTTATGGAGGATTTTTACAGTTCAGTTTTGAAAGATGACTTATTGCCCTGATAATGTTAACATGTTTTACAACTTAGAGGAAAAAAGAATTAAATTGCCCAATTTTATCCACAGTAGAATTCAACCTTTTTTATAGCCAGATGTTTTCTCCAATTGTGTCCTTAATTTTACAACATCTATCATCTACTTTTTACCTATGTGACTGAAATTCTAGCTCTGTTTTTTAATGAATAGAGAAAGGCAAACAGGAAAGGGGAAATGAAGAAAAGAGGAAATGAAGAAGGAAAAGTAAGAAACGGCAAAACTTTTTCTGGTTTGAGAGAAAAAAAATATTTGTTTAAAAAAATTTTCCTTTGTGCATGCAATGCACCATTGATTATACTTCTTCACTATGTCAAATGTTTAACTCAGTTATCGTATGTTCTGTATTAGACTGAGGGTGAAAGTATACGGCCATAAAGTTTTTGTGGTATTCAGTACATATAAATTTGATATAAGTAGGAGTGACGTAATGTGGTGATTCAGCAGTCCGATTCAATTTAGACCTAACTGCTTCAATTGAAATTAGCAGTTCTCATGTTTTCTGTTCATCCCACAGACTTTTATAGACTTACACTGACAATCATCTGCATCAAAACAAAAAAAAAAGGAAAGGGGGTTTTTAAAACAACACTGCTTATTGTACTCAGTATCATGACTTAATGGTTTCTGGAGAACAATCATTCCCTTGGGAGTTTAGTATCTAGACCAAAATTGAAATTACAGAAAGTCCTGGGGTTCCCTAAGTGTTTGAATTGTCTCATTAATGAGTTCAAGGTGCACATCCTTACTTGCCACTACAGAAAGAAATCTTTTCCTGAATGTTTTGAACAAGTCCCTAATATGAGATATGATGGGGGCTTAAAAGAACATCTACAGTCATTTATGACCAAGTTTAGGCTCTCTCAATTCAATTATTAAATTGTGACTATAAGGTGGGTAAGGGAATGACAAGAGCAGAGAAGCTGAAGCCACAGATGAATGATTTATCCTATGCTGGGCTGGAGCCCCACCTTCACTGTACAACCTCAACCCCTTTCTGTGCAGCTGACATGCTGTTCGGTAGCCTGGATTAAAACATGTGTTATGAAGTCCACAAATCATGACAAAATCAGGTAGGTAGCACAGCTTAAGAGAATCTCATTCCAGGAATAAGTCTTCTTACAAAAATCATATTTTTACTATATTAGCTTAATATATAGCAATTATATTCTTATTATAGTGAGAATTCAGTCTTTAAAGGCCTTAAAGATATTGACAGAGGCCATGCCCAATTCCTACGCCTATTGCTGAGAAAAGCCTCAAGTTGATTTCAGGCTTTGTTGTTAACCCACAGAAAGCCAATCACTGACATTGGGGTGGTAGAAGAAAGTAGGTATTATCGAAAAGTACAGAGCAAGGACTGGACAGATTTTGCTCAATTTCTGGACTCCCAGAGGAGTTAGAGGTAATGGGTTCTTAGAGATTGCAATTGGGGCTGGGAAGTGTGTGTTCAGCCTTGGGTCCAGGTTCCTGGTTGGTCAGTGGAGCTCATGGCTTCCCTTTGACAGCTGTGGTCTTTAGGGATTTTGTGATGCCCAGATGGGCTCTAGTTGCTCTGGGAGGTATGTGAAGGTGGCAGTTATATTTTGCCTGGACCTGGAGTTTCCCTGAAAATCACCACCAGGACAACAGTGGCCATGGAGGTTCTTCTGTATTGGAGAAGTAAATGACTCTGAGTCAAGGAATGAAAATCATATACAGTCAGCTGGATAGGTCAACGAATTCCCTTTGATAAGGCGTGAGCAAGGACACCTTCTACTAAGGAAGACAGACACGAGCTTGCATCCTGCTTTTGCATTGAGGTTCTATTTTATTTCTATTTATTGTCTTTTCCTTAAATATATTTTTATTTTTAATTTTGAATTATGTGGTACAATTTCATATAGGCTGGAATTCCCCCTGAAACTCCCACCCCTCACATATTTTCCCCATTTTACTACAATGGTGTAGTCCTTCAAAAGGAATCATAATTCCATCAGTCTCTTATTTAAGTGTTCCCTGACATTGCTGGTACAGATGTCAGAAAGTCCAGCATCCCATTGTCTACAGATAGCCAACAGTTTCATTGGGAATCCATCTTTCATATGGAAGCAGAGATGCATGTTCCATTATACCCCCACATCTGTATTTGATAGAGCCCAGTACTCCACCACTATGTATTACCATAAGTGAGAAGCCATGAAACAAGGTCAACAACTGGTATGAGTTAGAACAACCACAACAACAACAACAAATGAACCAAGAGAAAATGTGTCACTGAGAAACCAACACATGGGTGACACAAAGGAAACACAAAAGTCTCTTGGGAAAATGATGCCACCGTGTAATGCATGAGCCAGTGATGAATTCGACAAGAGAAAAGAAATTAATTGGAATAAACAAAACTGAAACAACAAACATCAAAACACATGGGATATAGCCAAAACAACAAACAAACAACAAAAAACAGTATGGATCGGATTATTGAAGTTAGACTTTCCATGCTGGTTTCCTTATATAAGAGAGAACACGTAGAATTTGTTCTTTTGTGATTGATTCATTTCACTGAGCATAATGGTCTCTAGTTGGGACCACCTACTTGCAAATAGTATAATTTAATTCTTCTTAATAGCTGATTAATAGTCCATGGAGTAAATGTACCACAGTTTCTTTAACCACTCTTCCTTGGATGCACATCTAGATTTTTTCCATGTCTTTGCTATTGTGGATTGTGCTGCTGCAAATATAGAATTACAGAACCCCTTCTCATATGCAGATTTCAATTCTATTGGTTATATTCCTAGGAGTGGGACATGGCAGATTTATTTGCAGTTCTCCAAGCACTCTCCATACTGACTTCCACAGTGGTTGTACTAGCCTACACTCCCACCAACAGTGAAGGAGGGTGCCTTTCTCCCCACATCCACGCCAGCAGGTGTTGTTAGTAGAGTTCTGAATGTAGACCAGTCTCACTGGAGTTAGGTGGTACCTCAGTGTGGTTTTCATTTGTATCTCTCTGATGGTTAAGGAGCCTGAGCATCTTTTCATATGTTTCTTAGCCTTTTAAAATAACACAAATAAAAAAAAATTATATTCACCACCATTTTATCAGCTATTTTAGTATTTGTGTAGATGGATTCACATTTCCCTTTGATATACCCCTTTACTATTAAAAACAAATTCCTTTGATTTTTCTTACAGTGAAATTTTCTGGTAAAGAATTTTATATTTTTGCTTGCATGAAAATATTTACTTCCCCCTAATTTCTCAGTTGTGTATTAACTTGGTACAAAATTCCTGGATTTTGCTATATTTAGCTTTTCTCTCAGATCATGAAAAACGTTAGCCTATTATGTATTGGCTTGTATAGCTTTTAGTAAGAAGTATGCTACAATTTTTATTTACATTTTTCCATGTATAACATCTCATTTTCCTGATTGCCTTCATGCTTTTTAGCTTTTTCTTACCTTTTCAACAGAATATAATACATCTACATCTGCTCTTATTCTTTTCTTTCTTTCTTTCCAAGATGTATTCTTCTGAATATTCTGTACTTTGAGGACCTGTATTTTAAAGTCTTTAAATAAAACATTTATTTTACTTGGAAAGTCAGAATTACAGTGAGAGAGGCAGAAACAGAGTCTTCCATCCTCTGACTCACTCCCCAAGTGACCACAACAGCCAGACATGAACTAACCCAAAACCAGGAGCCAGGAACTTCTTCCAGGTCTCCCATGCAGGTGTGGGATCCAAAGAGTTGAGTCATCCTCTCCTGCTTTCCCAGGTCATAAGCAGAGAGCTGAATAAGAAGTAGAGTAGCTAGGACTGGAACCAGAGACCTTGTGTGATGCTGGTGATGCCAGGTGGAAGATTAGCCTATTACTCCACATAGTCTATCCCAATTTGTAGTCTTTTTTTAAAAAGATTTATTTATTTTTATTACAACATCAGATACACAGAGAGGAGGAGAGACAGAGAAGAAGATCTTCCTTCTGCTGACTTACTCCCCAAGTAGCCACAACAGCTGGAACTGAATTGATCTGAAGCCAGGAGCCTCTTCCGGTTCTCCCATATGGGTACAGGTTCCCACCTTGGGCCATCCCCAACTGCTTTCCCAGGCCACAAGCAGGGCGCTAAATGGTAAGCAGGGCCGGCAAGATTAGAAATAGCACCCATTATATGTTTGCAAGGAAAGAATCTTGATGGAATTTGAACTATAATACTGCATCAAGGTGGAGGAATCCACCAGGGGGGAGGGGTGGGGGGAGGGGTGGGGGGATTCCCAGAGCATATGAAACTGTCACATAATGCATAATAATTAATAAAAAATATTAAAAAAAAAAAAAAAGAAATAGCACCCATATGGAATCCTGGTGCATGCAAGGCAAGGAGTTTTAGCTACTAGGCTACTGCACCTGGCCCCCAATTTGTAGTCTTAAAATTTTATATATAAATGAGTTCTCCTCCTCTCTGTATATCTCACTTTCCAATAAAAATTAAAAATATTTCAGACCAAGGATGGTCTTCCAATGAAACTGTTGAATTTATCTGGACAATAAGATGCTGGACTCTCTGCATGGTCCATGCCCGCAATGAAGGAATCATGACTGGATATGAACTGTACTACTGTAACAATATGGAGGAATTCAATATAGGGGGAGGGCTTGGGGAGGGGTTGGGGGAATCCCAGAGCCTAAGAAACTGTGATAAAATGAAATTTTAAAATTAAAAAAAAATATATATATATATATACATATATATGATTAGAAGTATGATTAGTTGTAATCATAAATACAAAATAAAAGAGAAAAAGCACTCTATTTTTCTCTATTTGTACTTTTCAGGCCAGCACACAGATTATAATTTGCGTATGTGAGAGGCCTTCCTGACAGAACAGAAAAGTCTTGCCCTTTAAACACATAAACCAGCAGGTGCTGGTTGTAGCATAGTATGTTAAGCTGTCACCTCTAACAGCAACATCCATTTGAACACAGTCCAAGTCCCAGGTGCTCCCCTTCTCACCCAGCTCCCTTGCTCATATGCTTGAGAGATCAGGAGATAGAACAAGCTGGGGCCCTGCCATCCATGTAGGAGACCAGGATGCAAGATGGAGTTCCAAGCTCCCAGTCTCAGCCTGACCCAGCCACACATGTTGGGACCATTTGAGTGATGAATCCATGGAAGGCTCTCTCTCTCTCTCCCCGTTCTCTCTTTTTCCTTCCTCACTCCTCTCTCCCCAATCTCTTTTTCTCTGTAATTCTGCCTTTCAAATAAACAAATCTTTTCTAAAAAAACAATGTACCCCAGTACCCACATGATAGCCTAGTGGCTAAATCCTCATCTTGCATGCACCAGAATCCCACATGGGCATCAGTTCTTGTCCCGGCTGCTCCACTTCCCTTCCAGGTCCCTGATTGTGGCCTGGGAAAACAGTCAGCAGTGGCCCAAAGTCTTGGGACCCTGCACCAATGTGGGAGACCTGGAAGAAGCTCCTGGTTCCTGGCTTTGCATTAGCTCAGCTCCAGCCTTGCAGCCACTTGGCAAGTGAACCAGCCTGCCAGAGGCCAGCTCCAGCCAAGTTCAGACCTCGAGAAGGGTGTGTGGAGTCGGCGAAAAGAAGACACACGAGACACAGACACAGCTCAAGAAGCTGTCTTTTTTATTTACCTAGCCACATCACAAGCTTCTGCACAAGTATTTCTATTTTTACTTCATGACTAAGGTGGCATGCAGACATTTGGTCATACTGTTTGTTACTTCATGATTAAGCAGGTGCCCCTAAAGATGATTCTGCAAATATGTTCATATTCTTCAAAGCAAACCATTGTTCATTTTTCAGTAGTGGCCATGGAGTGATGACCAGGACTCCAAGGCCAAGACACATGTGATTGCCTGCTAATCAGTAATACATTCCTACTATATTTTTATTTCTACAATTTACCCATCACTGAATGGGAAAAATTTCACATGGGAAAAAAAAATATAAAGATTCAAGACAAAAGTTACAAAGATTAAATCCCCTTACAACTATAGGCTCTACAACCCCATAAGCAATCAATCAATAATTAAAAGCGCATCTCTATTAATAAAAGCATCCATAAGTTCCTCTAGCCAAAATCATAAAAGCAACTGATTCAGATACATTTTCTATGCATCAAAGAATTGCAAGGACAGGCTATGATCCCAATAAGATCGCAGTAATTGTGTTAATCACCAAAGCAGTTTCAGCTCATACTCCTATCACTTTGACTAATATTTAGGATATTTTCAAGCCCTTTCCCAGAAGGTACACTACATGTCTGGGCCAGATTCTGAGGAAATGGTTAGGCACACAATAAGGTGTCCAGAAATGGCATGGGTTTAGTTGTGCTCCTGTGTGTAAATTGTTAAAGGCCCATTCACCAAGACATTATCAGCAATATTAATTCCCAAGCTCACATCAGTTGCAAAACCCATCTCACAGGGGCAAACAACAATGCCTCAGTGGACGACAGAATTCTTAGTGGGGAGGTTGAGTGTTCATGCAAAGGGGGTGAAACTGCGTCACTGTGCTTGGAAAGCTATCCACCAGGCCTTGCCATACAGCTGGAAGCTGCTTGTGGCCTTGCCAACATGGGAGCTATTCTCTTCACACCTTCATGTCATCCACACCCACTGCACAGATCCCAGCACCTGCCAATGGAAGATTTTCTGTCTCTCCTTCTCTCTGTAAATGTGACTTTCCAATAAAAATAAATCTTTAAAAGAAGACACTGGAGGGCCTGGTGGCATGGCCTAGCGGCTAAAGTCCTCGCCTTGAACACGCCAGGATCCCATTTGGGCGCTGGTTCTATCCCGGCAGCTCCACTTCCCATCCAGCTCCCTGCTTGTGGCCTGGGAAAGCAGTCGAGGACGGCCCAAGGCACTGGGACCCTGCACCTGCGTGGGAGACCTGGAAGAGGTTCCTGGTTCCCGGCTTCGGATTGGCGCACACCGGCCTGTTACAGCTCACTTGGGGAGTGAAACATTGGATGGAAGATCTTTCTCTCTGTCTCTCCTCCTCTCTGTATATCCGGCTTTCCAATAATAATAAATCTTAAAAAAAAAAGACACTGTACTACTGAGAATAAAATTACAAATCAAGATCTCAATATGAAAACAACAGCATAGTTTATTCCTTTGCTTAAGACACTATGGGAAGGAGAAGGACGATATAATGATGTATAATTTGAACATACTTAGAACATGTTATGGTTATAAATATAGTTTATAGCTATTATTGTCTTGTATAAGATGTGAGTAAGGAAGAGAAAACGTTTCCTTCATAATTATAGGTTCTGGGATATGAATTAAATCGACACAAAGCAGAATAAAAGGAAAACACTTTTAATTACTTGTGCATACATCAGAGTCCCCCCCCAAAATACAAATCTCAAGTAAGGACCAGCATCCTGAGTTACACAAGGAATAGAAGCTTGCGCTTGGAGCTTGCAGAGGTTGGTGACCTGTTGTTAGCATTTGATAATGACTGAGAAGCAACTGAAGAGGACAGAGTAGTAAAGGTGCTGCCTCCTGCTCTATATATCCCAAATGCCACAAAATGAGCGAACCCTGAGAGAGCCCAGGAGACCCTCCAGGTGCCACTGTGTGTCGTGAGAGTGATTCACACACGTTTCCCCAGAACGTCCACTCAGCTATGGATTGGATTTGGTTATCTTAGCATCACATAGTCCATAAATAATGATTCAACAACATTTGTTTGGGGTCTTTTTTCCCTAAAATATGTATTTATATATATTTATTTATATATCTTACATATATTTATACAACACATAAATATATGTATATATTTGATATTTGTATGTTTATATGTGTTTATATTTCTATATTCTATGTTTCTATATTCTATATATAATCTGGTCCAATAGCAGATATATATTTTAATGTATATATATATTATATATATATATATATATATATATATATATATATATATATACATATCTCCAGTATCTCAGGCATAGACATTGAAACCTGTGCTCAGTACATTGGAACTGCTCTACTTCCTAAGGGTTACTGAAAGCAGCTCTAGCTAATGGTTGCTCAAAAGCCAATGCTTGAAAGACAAGAGTTGGTGCAGGAAAATTGCATGCTGTTAACTCATCAGAAGCACTTGTAAAGAAGAATTAAGAGTGAGGGAGGAACATGTTTTTGCTTCACTATTTGCAGGCTCACTTGATTTTTTCTGATAACTATCTTGAATTTCTTCAGCTCCAGGTCTGAGTGGCAATGGTCTGGGTGGCATCGGCTTGATTATTTACATCTGGCGGTCATACGTTTTTTTGAGTTAAACTTATCTGATGTTCCAAAACTTTAGCCAACATCACCGAGGTCAATCCCTGAAATTCTTAAGCAAACATGATTTCTCTGAATTTAAAACACACAGTGATTTTTTGTTAAGCAAAATGGGGAAGATGACAGAAAATGGAGTCACTAGAATCACGGGTTCCATAAACACTCATGCCAAGTCTCTTTTTTCAGTAAGTTGTCCTCTTTTAGAAGAGTTCATGAGACCTATTCAAGTATGAATTTTAGTCAGAGTTGTTAAATAGTTCAGGATATGCTGGGATCAATTTCTCATCTTGTTATACCTCTAGCTTCACACGGCTTTTCAAAAACCCCATAACTGTCTTCTCATACACATTATAAATTAGAATATACCTTCATTTAACACTAATAAATAATTTCCTTGGTCCTGTATGTTTAACATCTCTCTGTAATATATTCTTTTCCTAGCATACAAAGTTACCTATATGCTCCAAATACTTTTCTTCCAAAGTATTCATGTTTTTGACACCTGATGTGGCAATATTCTCCCAACAGTGGTTTCCCAGTAAAGGGACACTAATTCTTTAATGGTATTCCTTCAGTTTTATAATTCTCATACACTGTAGAGTATGCTTAATGCATTTTCCTTTTTCACTGTCTCAGCAGTGAAATCTTCTGTTTGATGCATTCACCCTGTGCACAGTGTACCACACCTGGAAAGCCACTGCCATGGATTGCCAGTCACCATTTCCTGGGAAGGCTGTACTCTCAGACACATGCGTATGTTTTCACATGCGTTGGCAAAATAACCATCAAGGGGTGTGTGTGTGTGTGTGTGTGTGAGAGAGAGAGAGAGAGAGAGAGAGAGAGAGTTCCTTAATTGAATCATTCTTCTGACCTGGTTGTATGGTTTCTTCTGTTTTACAACTATCGTTAACCCAACGAACATGGAGATTGAATTGTCTAAATCTATTTGACCTATTCTCCCCAGTGCAGTTGAAACTGTCTCTTTCTGTCAGTCGAATATGATGGAACCCTTAAGGTCTTTCTCATGCTTACTGTTTTTCAAATGCAGTTTGGCCAACTTTGACTTCAGCATTACATTCTTAACACTCAGAAAGACATACGACTGTAGGCAAAAACTGTACATGAAAAATGCAGTCTATCCACTGGAATTCTGCAAATGTCTTCCTCACTAATTCGTTTTGGCTCAAGAAGGGCATCATATGTATCCTGGGTCAGAAGGAGGTCCTTCAAAGGATGACAGCCCTCTTGGAGTTTTCCACGGTGGGAAAACATTCCACTGACAAGCTCTGGAATTCTAATGTATGACCTCGACAGTCTAACTTCAGCATCAAGCAGTTGGAACAATATGTATTCATATGGCATAATCCCAAGATCATTGACAGTAGTTAGCACTGTAATAGCAGAAGTGTGTGTTTGGCAGCATGTTGTGTGGGCAAGATCTGTATTCGATCTTTTCATCCCCTTGTTCCTAACAAGCCCATAATAGTAAAGCCATTCTGGAGCAGGATTATTGAATGTTTTCTCACATTTCCTCTCTGTCTCTCCACCTCTCCCTTGCCCTCTTCTCTCCCTTATCTCTCTCCTCCCTCTCTCTCTCCTACCCATATTCCTTCCATCCCTTACTTCCCATCCCATCTACTTATGTATTATTCATATTTACAGACTCTTTCTTGTTCCTTCTCTTCTTACTTTTATGTGACATTAATAACCAAGAGAAAATCTGCTCTACAACGTATCTATCTGTTCCTGGTTTCATCAAAACTCCCATGAGAACGAAGAATCATGCAGTCTTTAGTCAGATTTTTTAGCTTACTTTCTGTTCAAAGAAAATTATGATTCCAAAGAGCATTTGATAGTTTCAATAGTATCACATCCTTTTAGCCCAAGTTAGTAACACTTTAATCATATATTCTCTATTTTTATAAGTGTCCTGTAAGTAACTGAAGTACACCTCAATTGATATAATTCACACTTATGATTCTCCTGAAACATGTCCATTCTTTAGAGCTAATAGTGCTGGTTTGTGTCCAGTGGACAGCTGGGAAACAAGGTCCTTAGGATTTTTTAAAAACAATTGTTTATTTTGAAAGTTAAGAGGGAGTGAATAACAGAGAATGAGAAAGGGAGGAAAGGAGAAAGAGAGAGATTCTTCCACCCACTGTACACTCCTCAGCTGATCACAACTGCCAACATTGTACCAGGCCAAAGCCAAGTGCTAGGAGCTTCCTCTGGGCCTCCCACTTGGGCCTCTTCCATCACAATACATTCTGCTTGCAAAGTGTCCAATATTTTCTCTACCTCATCCACTTCATGTAGCATATCATCAGACACAGCTCATAAGAGAAAGCTGTTTTAATATTCTCTGTACACATCCCCTTGTTTATAACCCAAAATTTCACTATGTACTTTCCCATTTTCTGATTACCACAACAGCTTTACAAATTGTTTTTCCAGGGGATCACAAGTTTTGAAGTCTACTTCAGCAATTTCTTTAGCTATTTTCCAGCTTTCGCTAACAGTTTCCATGCCACATTTAAAGTCTGGTTTTGTTCCCTTTTAGGTGTTTATTAGGATAGTCTCCTGCTTCAGTGTGCCTACTGCTGCATCAGTTGCCTAAGATAACAATAGGAATTCATAACAAAACATCCCCCAAACCTGGCATTTAAAATGTTAGCAATAGGGCAGGCTACTCCTCCGCCTGTGATGCCAGCATCCCAAATGGGCAGCGGTTCATGTCCAGGCTGCTGCAGTTCTTATCCAGCTCCCTATGACCTGGGAAGGCAGCAGAGGGTCACCTGGGTCCTTGCACCTCAGCACTCATGTAGGACACCCAAAAAGCTCCTGGATCCTGTTTTGGATCAGCTCAGCGCCAGCCACTGTGTCCGTTTGGGGAGTAAGCGAATAGATGGAAAGCCTCTCTGTAAAATTTGCCTTTCAAATAAAAATAAATATTTTTTTTCAAATCTCAGGAATTCATCAGTTTTCACACATCTCTGAATAGGCTGGTCATCCTAAGCAATGAAAACACTATTATTACATTTATCAAATCAAAGCTTGGCTGCAGCTAAATATTTTAAAGCATCCAAAAGTTTTCCTTGAGCTATATATATAGTACATGGTTTGAATTATTTCTGAAGAAATATGAATGTCATGGATATTGACTGTGCAAATAACAAAGGCACTTTTAGAACAACTCAAAGTTGCACACAGTCTCACTCTTAAATGTTATGCCACACAAAATTATGACTTTGTATCAAATCATCACAATTTGTTTGAAATTAGAACTATTAGCATGAGATTCAGGTAATTTTTTCCACATAATTATGAGCTTAAATGAGTTCTGGGTTTTGTCACTTAAAATTCTTAAATGATAAGGATACTCAAGTCATTTTTAAAACATAAGAATCAACTTGCATATGTTAATTTTAAATCCTTTTGAGGAAAAATACTTATATAATCAATAAGTGGGCCTTCAGATTTCACCTATTAATATTTTAAAAAACTATTCCAGAAGAAGGTAGATATTAGTTAGCTTATGTGTTTGAAAAAGGCTAAAGTGAAACCAGAAGTTTGCACTGGAAGAAACGCAGCAGCCTTCGAATGAGGCTTTCGAAGCCGCCTGGCTTTTGCGCATCTAAAGTCCTGCCGTTAGGCAGCAACCAGCCATAGAGGAGCCCCAGCATTCTCCACTCCCACATTCCAGGGAAGTCTTCTTGGCCTACCACCAAGTGCAATGAAACCTTGCAGGGAATTTCAATCCTAAAAGCCCTTTGTCCAGCCATATTCCCGAACAAGAAGGGGCAAAGAGAAATATAAGAAATAGATCCCCAGCCCAAAAAAACTCCAGCATCAATGTAGATTAGGCACTCAGTTCCTTTGTGAGTTGCCCACCTGGCCTGTCAGGTGTACTGCTTAGGTGGACTTTGGTTGCTTCCTTCACACTGCTCTGTTTCACGTCTAAATTCTTTTCTTGTGAGGGGACAGGATTCTCTGTTCCAGCTGTTTCTGGGAGTAAAACAAAGAAAATGACAGAAGTGAAAAGGAAACGCAAATCTTTCAATTGCTCTTTCTGCTGTCCACCAACACTTAAAGTTGTGTGTGTGTGAGTGTGAGTGTATGTTGTAAATGCCCTTATTCATGTTGAAAAATTTAAGATTAAGAATGATGTATTTTGTTTGACATGGGATTAATGTTTCCTCAAATTAAACTAATTAATTCCCCAAGAAAACTTAAATTTAAAAAACTGCTGAGTTCACTGAAGTTCATCCTTATAGGTCACAGCTAGTTAGTATTTGTGCCTAAGTGGATAAGAGAGCTCAACCCTTGCACGGGATGTTACTCTGAAAACCAAAACAACTACCCTTCACCTCCGTTTACCAGCATGGTTTGAATTCAGTTGTCACAAGTTTGGATAAACCTGGTAGAGAAGGCATATTGAGCAACCCTAAGGAATGGATCATAGGCCAGACTGAACCCTGCTGAGTCATTAGCTAGAAAGACCCAGGCAAGTCCATTCCGAGGATTGAAAATAGCGGCCATTAGAATCAAGATGCCGGAATAGGGTAAGGACATGTTTATACAGACAGAAAAACATTTAACCAGGATGAAGCAGAGAGGACATATTTCAGGAAATAGGAAAGGACAGAACAATGGCAGAGGGGTACCTGGAGACTGACAGACACAGGAAAGCAGCTGACACAACGGTGTGGTGTTGCAGAGACTGATATTCCAGCATGGCAATCTGAATTCCACAGCAGCCGGAACTCCACCAGCAACCAGGTGGGAAGGGACTTTAACTGGGAGCTGGGGAGGTGAACCCAGACAAAGAACTGCCTGTCCATTCTGCTGGTCCGTTTGATTTGACCAGGAGCAGAGACAGAGCAGCAGATCTCAGATGGGCAGTGCAGGAACAGAGTGGATTTCACAGTCCAGTCACCCCCCTAGAGCTGAATTGGGCGCCATTTTGCATAAAGAGGAAAGGGCGAGGGAGAGAACTGAGCATGCGCTGAGCTGGGAGCGAGCTCATTTCTGTCTGGGTGTACTGCAATGATGTGGCATTCTACTTGTTCCACTCAGGGCAGGTCTGGGTAGCCCTCGGATCTGACGGCCAGCAAATCAAGAACCTTAGTGGTTGTACGGCAGGCACCATTTTGGGCACTGTGGCAATAGCTTTAGGACTGCAGGGGACAACAGTGAACTGCACATGTGCTGATCTCGCGAGAACTTGCTGAGGTCGAGATTGCACTGGTCCCACAGGAAAATAATACTGACTGTGTCATCGTACGGGTCAAAATAGGTCCGTGTGGCACCCAGACCTAATATCCAACAGGTTCTGACAAGATTAGCACCACCAACGACCTAATTATATAGGACACCTGGTGTCTCTCTAATCCTGGGACCTGCTCCAACTGGAAGTGGGAGAAAGGTTGCAGAGACAACGCTGCAGCCTCACCACGGTATCACAGGAGGTGGTGAGTGGTGAGCCAAGAGCTGGGGCTGTGGAGACCACAGTGCAAATCTGACATAAGAACCCAGACCTGGAACTTGCTGGAGGTTGTGGCACAAGTGGCTGCAAGAAAAGTTGTGTACCAACCGCAATAAGTAAAATCGCATTGTAGCCCTGTGGGTGACAAAGCTTAGAAATCTGCCCCAAGGAGAAGACTCTGCTAACCAGAAGTACAATGATCAAGAGCAAAAGAAGAGACAAAGGCACAATGAATATTGCCGACAACTCTCCTGCAAGGGAGCAAAACCCTATGCCAATCTCAGAGTTAACTGAGGAAGGCATCGAGAAAATGGGGCACACAGAATCCATAAGACTCATTTTAAAGATTCTGATGAGAATCTTATGAGAAGCTTATGCAAGAGTTCAAAGAATTTAAGGAAGCAATAAAGCAAATCAAGGATGGTATATCAGAAATTAAGAACACAGTAGAGCAAATTAAAAGTACAGTGGAGAGTCTCCAAAATAGAATGCAGCAAGCAGAAGAAAGAATCTCAGAATTGGAAGGTATTTCCTGCCACCAGGGGGAAGCAAACAAAAAGCTGGAAGCAGAGCTGGATCAGGCCAAAAATAGTATTCAATTGATCTTCCTCTCTATCTTTGTGCCAGTACCACGCTGTTTTGATAACGCCAGTAAGACTGGCCCACATGAATAAAAGCACCAACGACACTTGTTGGCAAGGTTGCGGGGAAAAGGGAACCCTACTCCACTGCTGGTGGGGCTGCAGGCTGGTATAGCCTCTATGGAAATCAGTATGGAGAATATTCAAACAACTCAAATTCAACATACCGTATGATCCAGCAATAGCACTCCTAGGAATATATCCAGAACATTTGTTCTATGAGAAACCAACATGCACTCCTATGTTCATAGCAGCACAATCAGTAATTGCAAAAACATGGAAACAACCAAAATGCCCATCAACAGAGGATTGGATAAGAAAGCTATGGTTCATCTACTCCATGGAATACTACTCAGCTATTAAAAAAAACAAAATGCAGTTCTTTGTGGCCAAATGGGCCAAACTGGAAACCATAATGCTAAGGGAAATGAGCCAATCCCAAAAGGTTAAATACCACATGTTTGCCTTAATTTAAGATGATATGATGTTATGTATAACATGTTATGTTTTGAATGTTATATGTTGTGTATAAACTAAAATTGAAGTATAGGTGAGGTGGTCACAGAAGGTGGCTGGGAACCCGCATTTACTTTTAACATATTGGTTACTCATTACTATGTCAATTAATTCCATAATGATGTAAATTTTTGCTGATGGTATGTTGGAGCTTTCAATTGACTGGGATGATACTCTGCTGGCTCTGTCATCAGACCAGAGAGGGTATACCTAAGAAGCCGTTGAACTTGACTGGACAATAAGATGCTGGACTCTATGTTTGGTATACGCTTGCAATGGGGAAATCTCAACTGAACTTGAGCTGTGGTTATGCAACAAGGTGGAGGAATCCACCATGGTGGGAGGGTTTGGGGAGGGGTGGGGAGAACCCAAGTATCTATGTAACTGTGTCACATAATACAATGTAATTACTGAAGTTAAATAATAAATAATTAAAAAAAATAGTATTCAAGAATTGAAAGACACTCTTAAGAGGCCAAGTCTAAGAGTTATGGGAGTCCCAGAAGGTGCAGAAAGAGAAGCTGAGTTTGGAAATGTATTTAATGAAATAATAAAGGAAAATTTCCCTAATCTAGAGGAAGAATTGGGAAACAAGTTCCAGAAGGGGCACAGAACTCCCAACAGGCTTGACCAAAAGCGATCTTCACCACAACATATGATCATCAAGCTCTCTTCAATTGAACATAAGGAAAAGATCCTTAAATGCGCATGTGAAAAAAATCAATTGACATATAAAGGAAAGCCAATTAAGCTTACAGGAGATCTCTCACAGGAAACTCTACAGGCAAGAAGAGAATGGAGTGACATATTCCAGATTCTAAAAGAAAAAAATTTTCGGCCCAGGATAACATCCAGCAAAGCTATCTTTTGTCTTTGAAAATGAAATAAGATTCTTCCACAGTAAAGAAAAGTTCAAAGAATTTGCCTCTTCCAAACCTGCCCTACAAAGGATACTTCAAGATGTTCTCTTGGCAGAGAAGAGGAATAGCACTTACCAAAACCAAAGGCAAATGGGAAGAACATCTCAGTAAAATGACAGCAGAAGACTAAACCAATGAACACCCCATTGCTAAAATGACAGGACCAATGTAACACCCATGTATATTAAACTCTGAATGTAAATGGCTAAAGCTTAATCAAACATCATAGAGTAGTAGACTTGATTAAAAAACAAAACCCATCTGCTTATTGTCTGGAGGAGACACACTTCAACAAAGATTAGCGGAAACTATATCACATGGGTTTTGTTATTCTCTGTTAGTTTCATCTCTTCAAAACACTTCCTTCTGATTAAATCATTCAATGACTCATATATCATACGGTAGTATCATTTTCTTCAAGAAGGTTCTTGATTTTCATTTCTTCAGCTACACATTAGTCATTTAATAGCATGTTATTTAACTTCTTGGTGTTGTTAATTTCTTTTTTCTCCCAGATGTTAATTTTGTTTTGTGGCTCTTCATTTAAAGGGATGTATAGTAGCTGTGTAATGGAGACTGTCATATCTAGTAACATGTCATTTAACTTCATGGCATTGTAAATTTCCTCTTTTCTTTCTACTGTTGATTTTGAAACATGACTTTTCATTTAAGGGGATGTACAGTAGCTGTGAAACGGAGACTAACATTCAGATGTGAGGATGTAGTGTGGTATGCATTTCTGCTTCCAGACAAAGATAGATTTAAAATGAAACTGTTTACTATATCTTTTTAATTAATTATTTTATTAATTATTTATTAATTATTTTATTAATTATTATGCATTATGTGACAATTTCATAGGCTCTGGGAATCCCCCCAACCCTCCCCACTCCTCTCCCCCCTGGTGGATTCCTCCACCTTGATGCAGTATTACAGTTCAAATTCAATCAGGATTCTGTCCTTGCAAACATATACCAAGCATAGAGTCCAGCTACTTATTGTCCAGATGGGTTGAACAGTTTCTTGGGGAGACCATTTCTGGTCTGAAGTTAGAGCTGGTAGAATATCATGACAGTCAATTAAGAGTCCCAATATAACATCAACAGCAATTTGCAATATTATGGAATTGACATGGTTTTGAGTAACCTGTATGTTAAAAAAAAAAGCAAGTCCTAACCACAACCTATGATTAGCTCATTGGCATTTCAATTTTAGTTTATAGTTTATATACAGGACCAGCTGCTATATACCTTAAAATGGCTATAAGGTACCATTCAGCTGTCTCGTGTCTATTTCATTTTAGTATTTAGCCATTTGTTGTGTTGAAGTATAATTTTGCTGATCTTGGCAGATTTTAGGATAATCTAGACTGGCTTGTAACTCTAACAAGATATTTGTCGACATTTAAGGTGCAGAACATTTTTTTTGGGGGGGGGGTGTGCAGGAAAATCCTCAACACCATGGTGAGGAGTAACTAATCTTTGTGTCCCACCCAGCGAGGCATGAGCCAATCCACGCCAGCTCTTTCCTGTAGATTTCAGAGCTTCTAGCAACTTAAGTTGCAACTGTTGTTGGTGATATTTGCTCTCGTTAATGTTGCTGATTCTTGATAAGGCAGTCTGAACATACTTTTTTGAGCTGTACCTACAGGGATTTGAGCCAGAAAAAGACCAGATCATAAATCTGTTTTTACTTGTTGAGGTGTGCTGCCCCAATGGGGAGATCAGCAACAATTTTCTGCAAAAAGGAAGACCACTGTTTTCAGATTAAATGGCCACATTTGGCCTCCACCACGTCTCTTTTTTAATTTTGTTTCACAATCCTGCAAAAGTGATTTAAGCTGTGCTTAGCTTATCTGCCACGAGCCACATGTACGCAGCAGAGAGTGGTTTGCCTACTCCTGCATTACATTTTCCTACCCCGTTACTCGTAGCCCTTGATTCCTTTCATTCATGAAAATCTGAATTAAACACTCTTAGCAAAGAACCTTCTTTTTCTTCCTCCAGAAATCTCATAGAAATCGACAATTAAAGCATTTTCGAAGCATATTCAAGGATGAAGTTGAGAAGGGTCAGTAGAAGATAAACAACAAGGAAGCTCCCTAAATATTTGGAAAATACACAAGGCGAAGTGGGGGCAGCTGTAAAGGATCAGGACTATGGATGAGTTCTGTTCCACCTCTGCACACAGAAAATCTCACAAGCTGAAAACCAAAGATACTGCAGAACTCGGGGCTGAAGCATGCAGCCGAAATCGAAGCAAGTGACAACACCACGATTTAGCAGTTACATGTTTGCTCCAAGGTAGAGGTTTATAGGGTACGTCATTATACAACTACACAGCTCCAGACCAAAAAAACAAAAAACAAAAAACAAAAACAAAAACAAAAAAACAACTCTGAATACCTTGTACACAAGGCCACCTTCCTGTCGTGTTATCTTACCACGGAGTTAGCTATCAACAAACTGCACTTCCACATTTGCTTCTTTAATATGCCTTCCAAATATGAATGGAGAACTGAACACTGACAGGTAATTCAGAAAAATTCCAATTAAAAATATGCTCCAAATAGCAGTAATAAAACAGAGTAGGTGACTTGTAAAAATCATAAGAAAACCTTTGAAAGTATAGGACTAGCATCCTTAGAAACATCAGATGATATATTATAGTCCTCAAGCAACAAAGACCATGAGGGAACTAATGAAAGAACTTCAAAGCACTGAAATGCAGATTAATAACAACCAAAATTCAAATCAGTACAGGGGCAAGGTTGTGAAAATGTCTCAGAAATCTGAAACCAAGTGAAAAATGCAAAACTTTTTAGAAGTTAGGAAATTTCAGAATCAGACTACTAGAAAGTGAAATGTCTGAAATCACAAAAATTCAAGAAGGACTAAGAAATCTTCATAGAAATAATACAGTTGTTCTAGAATCAGAGGACAAAAATCTCCTGGCTAAAAATACCTTGGCACATGCACAACATAATAGACAAGGTACACCAAATCACAACATTCTGGGACATTAAAATAGTAGAAGCTCCCAATGACTTTGAGAAGAAAAATTCAGGTTGTGAGCACAGAGTTAGCAGATCCGAGAGCATCCATTTTGTCACCAGCAACAGTAAAATGGGGAAGGGGAACAGAGATAGAACAGTGCCTTTAAAATTCTCAGTGAAAATGGTCTTAGGTATTTTTTATCCAAGAACCTGTCCTTCAAATATAGAAGTGTAAATATGTATTTTCAAACATTCAACATGTTTGTCTCCCACAAACTGCTATACAGCCTTCAGAGCGCACACCGTGCAGAGAAGTGGAAGGCAGGCAGCAAAGAAGCAGAGAAACCCCCATTCGAGTGCTCAGTAGAGAAAGCTGCGGGGAGCTAGCTGTCTGTGCTACAACAGCCTGTAGCACTTTCCCCAATGGTCCTGGTCCTTGAGTGCACAAAATTATCAACAGATGTTGGCAGATGTGCTTGAGCATCTGGAGAGAAAGAAAAATCAATAGACACACTTAAAAACTAGGCAAATGAGAAAACTTCTTACTCCAGGAAGAACCAAGCCACAGTCACAGACCCCACTTAGCAGAAAATTTTTGCAAATTCTAGTAGTGTAGAATTTAAAAGAATAGATTATTCTGATAGACTTTTGGGAAAATGGGAATAAGCTTATTAGTATAAATTATGTTGCATAAGAAAGTTAAATCATCTTTAGTAACAAAAGCAATAGCAATAGATGCTATCTGAAATTGATAACAAGAAATTCTAGTTTTAAAGATCAGTGAGGATCTGAAATACATGATGGGATAAGCCAACAGCATCCAGTACTGGAGCAACAGCTCAAGTTCTAGTGTTTGCGTTTCTGCCAGTTTCCTAAAAATGGACCAGGGAAAGCCATGAGCAATGATTCAATTACTGAAACCCATATTACCTGGGGGAAGCTGCATTTGGAGTGTGAATCAGTAGATGAAATTCATTCTCTCTCTCTCCATCTCTCCATCTCTCCATCTCTCCATCTTTCCTGTGTGTGCAACCTTGCCTTTCAAATACATACATTGTAAAAAGAAAAGAGAAAGCAATTCTGCTGGGTTCCTGCTTCCTCTCCAGCTGATTGGTACTGACTGAGCAAAAGTAACCACCTGCTCTGCTTTCCCATCCATCCACACACACATGCATTCACTGTATTCAGCAATACTACAAAAAGCTGTGCAAATGAAACTCAAATCTAAGTTTATTTGGGTGCAGAAGTATTTTTAAAACCCTGGCATACAAGAATCTTCAAAATGTTCATGAAAATGTGTATTATTAAACAGCTATGTATAGATTTTGAAACATTCGCACCAACAAAATTCTAGCAGTAAGTTTTTCAAGTGCCTCCTCTATGTATTTGGCCTTCTGTATCTCCTGAGATAAAGGAAAAAACCAGCTGTAGATTTCAGAAGGTACAGGAGATATTATTTGCAAGATAAAGCCATAAGGCAATAGAGACATTATGAAGAACAAAACAGAACATGGGTCCAGTGCTGTAGCCTAGCGGCTAAAGACCTCACCTTGTACGCGCCAGGATCCCATATGGCTGCTGGCTCTAACCCCGGCAGCCCCGCTTCCCATCCAGCTTCCTGCTTGTGGCATAGGAAAGCAGTGGAAGACGGCCCAAAGCCTTGGGCCCTGCACCTGTGTGGGAGACCCAGAAGAGGCTCCCGGCTCTTGGCTTCGGATCTGTTCAGTTCTGGCCGTTGCAGTCACTTGGGAAGTAAACCATTGGATGGAAGATTGTCCTATCTCTCCTCTCTGTGTGTCTGGCTTTCCAATAAAAATAAATACATCTTTAAAAAAACAGAAGATATGCAGAGAAAAAAAATGAAAAGTAGAATTAGAAATACCTGCTCTCCTAGAGTGTTACCATTAATTAAAGCACAATTATGAGGAAATTTTTAAAGTATTTTGTGTAAGCAGTTAACATGCTTAGATTAAATACTTTCTATACTATTATTAGAAAACTTATGACCTGGAGAAGTAAATACGGCAGTATTCTGAGCAAACAAATATTGACACGAGGCTCAAAAGTATGGGTGCATTTGACACTGTGAACTCAGTTGGCTAGCATGATAGATTTCACTATTTCGGTCACTTCCCACTCAAAGTTATGACAGTTTGTGTTAAAATTGTTCATCAACATGCATGTATGACTTCCTGGAACGAGATTCATAAAACGTGTATTAAACACTTGGAGAAAGTCAAAAGCATGATGAGTGTAGCAAAAATCAAGTTTACAAATTCTACCTACTGTTCATCATGTCACATGTAATGAATAAATTTCTGATGTTTTGAGGGTTGTTTTACACAGACAAACTGAATCATCAGTCCCATGTCCATTATAAAATCCCCAGCATGATGTCTGCTAAGGAACTGAAATCCATTTGCTGCCTCCACTCTGCTACAGTTTAAGGCTTTTCTTCTATTAGTCAACAGTTAGAACACACAGTCATTCAGTATTCTAAAGGGAAGTGCTGAGAAGTTCCTAAGAAAGGACATTAATTAGGATCAACTTTCCCTGTGGTCCTGCTCAGAAAAGAATATACAAGAATTTAGTAATATTCTATTTTCTGACCTGATATCAGTTATGCATATGTGATTTAAATTGTGAAATTTCATTAACTTTAAATTAAGATGTACATATGTGTATATTTTTAAAAGATTTTATTTTTATTGCAAAGGTAGATTTAAAGAGAGAAGAAGAGACAGAAAAATCTTCCATCAGCTGGTTCACTCCCTAAGTAGCTGCCAGTGGAGCTGAGCTGAGCTGATCTGAAGCCAGGAGCCAGGAGCCTCCTCTGGGTCTCCCACGCGGGTGCAGGGTCCCAAGGCCTTTTTTCCCAAGGCCATCCTCTAATGCTTTCCCAGACCACAAGTGAAGAGCACTGCAGGAAGTGAAGCAGCCAGGACATGAACCAGTGCCCACAGGGGAGCTTGCAATTTGAAGAGGGGCAATGCACCAATTGAGCCATTGTGCCAGGCTCTAACATGTAAATATATTTTTTCTGTGTTTATGTTATACTTCGATTTTCAAAATCAAATTATTCAATTTTATTTTCAGGTAGGATATTTTAATAAAAGTCTGTTGAGGGCTAGTCTTATGATTTCTGCACATATTCTTAAAAATCCTTATTCATCTTTACCCCACAAAATTATTACCTAGGTCATTGGTGCCAGGGCCAAGGCCTGTTCTGCCAGAGCCTTCTAATTCCAAGTTCCTTTACTAGTGGCCTTCTTCCATGGATGAGTGGATGGATATAGAGATGAACAGACAACATTCATGGATTGATAGATGGATAGATAGTAGCTAGATAGAAGACAGGTGTTGAAATAGTTTTAATTAAAAAGGGTTATAGGTTGAGAGTTATCAAAGACTACACCCGATCATTGGGAAAATAATTGATTTGGTATTGGGAAAAGGTCAGATTACACATTGATTTTGACATAATTAAGTGCATGTGAGTATGAGTGTTACCGTATCTTAATTTCTTATTTGTAAAAAAGCAGGAACAAAATATTCCCTGCTCAGGCTACAACACCTGTTGGCCTCATGCGACCTGCATCAGGCGAAAACCAGGCTGGGTTGACTATTCCTTCTGGTGCATGGATAAGCCAGAGCGGATGCTCTGCCACAGCATCAGCTGGCAGACGCTGGCACAAGGGACAATTTCTGTCAAGCCAAACTGCAGAACCACCTGCAGGGTGCAAGATCTGGGAATGGGAGTGGGCCCAGAAGGGAAACATTGGGCATCTCCTTCTTGGATTGATACTCCAAATGATGAGCATGAGAAGCAGAACTGGGACAGGCATGGCTAGAAAGAGTGTCACCAGCCAGCACATGTGTGGGCTGGATAGATGGGTTAATTGGGTTGAACGAGGCTTCAATGCCCACTGACAGTACTTAATGGGATATGGGACAGGCTGGTCTAGTCTGCTGTACGTACTGGCAAGCTCAACAACCAGGGTAGGGTTAATGGCCTGGTGGGGGTTATTGGGGGTCATTCAGACTAGGTTTCAGCTCCCACTGGTTTGTGTGAGGGTCAAATGTGTGATGGGCAGGATTGGGCTGGGCTGCACCACCCATTGGTTTGTGTAGAAGACTAAACTGGAGACAGAATTGACCCAACAGTTGCAACCACCAGCATGTGCATAAGCTGATCGAGGTGACAGACTGTGCTGGACCCTGTATTGGCAAGCACATTCAAAAATCCGGTCTTGGATCACCTCAGATGAAGTTTCTTTGGGGATCCTCTGAACTGAATTGCTGAACTTAGAACCCCAACCATGGAGAATTTAAGTTCCATGGTCTGACCAAGGAATGCATGTGTCAAAGTTGGGCCTCCTCAGTGGCCTAGATGGAGCAGTGGACAGCATATCCAGGTGCACATGGAGGATATGGCAGTCTATTGGAGTCTGCAGAGAACACCTGGTACCATAACAGAGGACACAGGACAGAGGACAGAACAAATTGATCAACTACCCCAGCCAAGTGTTGGCAGTGAATATCTGGGCAAATAGACTCTAACGTGAACTATGTGAACCAGCGGATTCTGGAGAGATCTCATCGTGTTTGGAGTGGCGAGATCAGTAATTCAGAACTGTTTAACTCCTGAGACCTCTTGAGCAGTAGCCTCAGAGAATGTCCCACACCTGGGACCCTGGAGTGGTGTCAGGTGGCTGTTCTCCATCCCAGGGTGCACAGGTGTTTGGGAGGCTGGGTGTGGCTTCTCTCCTCACCTCTACCCTTCCCCCAGATAGGGAAGGAAAAAAAAGAGAATGAGAAAATAAGAGTCTCACCCACCTTCACATAGCCCTTGACTCTTGTCGCCCTAATCAACTATGTACAAACCATCAAAAATAAAAATAATCAGAAAAAAAATTTCCTGCTCACCACCTCAAACGTGGGTAGTAGGAGATATGAAAATGTTCTAAGCTAACCTGTGTTCAATGGACCTTAAGTAGCAGCAGCTCTCTGCTCTAATTCCTTTAAGATAGGAGGTACCTGACCACCAGCCTCTTGTTCAGCCCTCAACACACTCCAGGTGGAGTGAGTTACCTACTGTATGAATGTGAAATAAGGAACAGGCTGGCTTTATTAGCGTCTCCATTCCCTCCCTTTTAAAAGCGGCCACGCAGGAAAAGCGCAAAGAACACTTCTGCTCCGAGTGTGGAGAGCAACCTCCACGCGCAGAGGTCGGCTGAGCGTTTCTGCGACTGGCGATTCCGCGACTGGCGATTCCTCCCGAGTCTCGAAGTCTCGTGGAAATTCAACTGGAAAAAGGTAAGGAACAAGAAAGACCTTAATTCCTGTTGGTGTGTTTTATCCGCTTTCAACCGCAATGAAGTTGCCATCTTCCTAAAGGCTTTGTTTCTCAATTTTTTAACGTAGGCAAAAGTAAAGATGGCCCTTTATCCTTCTTTAACAAGAGCTAAGATTATTTTCTTACTGTTTTTCACCTACTACAGTTATAGTACCCGTAGTAATGTTGAATTCTATAGTGTTTTCCCCTGGTCGCTTGAAGCCCATGATCCACTCTGATTTTTCAGATTCCAGGATTTCTTTGTATAGTATGTAAATTTGATTTGACAAATACTTTCATGTGGTTTCTGTGTGCCAAATGCTGTGTTTGACTTGAGAGGTTAAGAGTAATGTCCTTAAAGTGGTGTTTCTATTCTGATGGGTTGCGCTTTATTTTAATTAAAACTCTTGTGGAAACTGATTTCAGGGTCTAACGTCAGCAATGTTTGTGGAAAAACAGTATCAGAAGCTTAGAGGTCAGGATTGTTGAAGTATTGGAATAGAAGGTGAGAGAGTTGTGTCTAGTTCCAATCTATACTCAAAGGTTGAGATTTCCTGTTTCAATTGGCCTGTAACCTTAGTTTCTCCTATGTCTTGGCTATGGATTGAGACGTGTTAAAGGCATCATAATGTTATTAGGCAAAGGGGAATTAAAAACAAAATCAAATAAAAAGCAAACAAATAATACAGGGCACCAGCATTTTATGCTTTTAATTAGTAAGTAAATGTATCAAAGGCATGGCGTAGGCCTGCGTGAGCTCTGTGCTTTTGGTGATCCCAGAAGACGGCAGTCAGAAAGAACAGCTCAGCGTATGTATTTACAACATGCATTGTTCAGTGACGCTGTCCCAGGAATCGTGGATTAGTCAGGTGCTGCTGGAGACCTACCCTAGATGTGACCTTTGACAACTGTGGTGGGTTCCATAGGCTTCTGTCTCTGCCAAGTCGTGGTCCTGGGAGTAATGAGGAGTCTCAGACCCAGAGAGCAGGGGAAGGCACCAGAAAGCTCTCAGCTGTGCTGATTTCAAATACCTTGGCCTGGTTTAACCGTATGACAGGGAATGGAGCTTGTGTGCCTGTAAATACTGAGCCACTGTGGGTAATCTTAGGGAAACCAGGGAAAAACAGGAGCATTTCCAGGAGGATTTCCAGGAGCATTTCCAAGAGGTTGAAGAATGGAAAATGTTCCAATTTCCAGAAGGAGAAATGTTTTGAAAGCCTTTGCACACTTAGAAAAGGAAGTGGTAATGACCAGAATTAGTAGATTCAATGCAGCATCTTTTTTTTGTTTCTAAAGCAAAATGTCTATACAGGAATGATATAAGCCATGTGTAGCAAATTGCAAGTATACTAAGCTCAAATGTTTGCATTAATCAGGTCCTTTAAGGAGAAGCAAACTGTAAAAAGGGGCAGGTGCGGTAGCATAACCAGCTGATCCTCAGTCTGCAGCACTGGCCGCCCCATGGGTGCTGCTGGTTCAAGGGGGTAACCGCTCCACTTTGGGTTCAACTTCCCACTGATAGCCAGAGAAAGCAGCACAAAAGTTAACCCAAGTCCCTGGGTCCCTAAGTTCAGATGGGCTCAACCCTGGCTATCACAGCCATTTGGAGAATAAACCAGTTGATGGAAAATCTGTCTGTCCTTCTCTGTAAATCTGTCTCTCAAATACAGAATTTTTTTAAAGGAAGGCAGTGGTGTGCTTCCATTAGGCACCGATTCTGCTTGTTTCAGAAACTCAACTGGTATATCCTCCAATAGTCGGATTTTACATCTTCTTAATAGAATACCTGTTTAATATCCAAACTTTGTAAAATCTCAATACAAAAAGTGGACACATGTTTGTAAGAGAAAGTACTTAATGTTGATGCTGAAGCTCAGCACATCATTTGTAACAAGAAAACATGCAGGTAAAGCCCTCTTTGTGAGTTGTAGGAAATGGATTCCTGTGTGTTTTGAAAAATACCTTCAATGTGCTCAAAACCATTATTTTAAAGCACCTTGTGGTGGCAACTGCACTTCTTGCCTAGGGATGAGGAAGTAATACTTTAAATATATTCCTAATCCAACAGTCATTACTTACAAATAAGTGCTTTTATATGTTGCTTTGGCAACAGGAAGATTCAGGATTGACATTTTTAAATGCTGTCATTTTTACTTAAAGTAACAAAATAGTTTTCCAGAGATTGTTTTCATGAAAATCAGATGCTTTTGAAGAAATAACTGGCATTAAAAAAACGTGTAGACAGTTACTCTAGAGAAACCTCAGACTACCTCTGCTCATTGTCTTTCTGGAAAGCGTAGAACTCGGATTAAACAGGTTGGAGTTCATTTTCAACCATCATGTCAGGAGTTCTGTTTGTCTCTTGACATGTTTTGCACCTCCATGCTCTACAACGTCTTTGATCTCAGTTTACTAATTGTGGGAAATGCAGCCTCCTGGTGGTGGTGTAGGGCTCAAGAGCCCTGGAGGTAGTTGGAGAGGCTCAGCTCCCACCCCCCACCCCCACCCCAGCTAGACTTCAACTCCAGGCTTTTGTCATCCTACAAGTAAGAACACAAAGGAGAGACAGATGAACAGTAGGACAAAAGGACAGTCCTCACTCAGATAATGTGTGCAGGCAATCTCAAAATGGACAATTTCCCCACCTGGCTGGGGTTACATTTTCCTTCTAGCATAAGGAGTGTAGCTGTAGTATGTGTGGTGAGCGCCTTATGGTGGTTAAGGACACCTGGTACCTGATGCAAAGTGAGGCTTAGCTGCAGGATGCAGAGCAGGGGTGCTGAGGCTTTGGCCATGTGGAAACAGCCTGGAGGAGATGGCAGTGCGGATGGCTAGGGTGTTGGCAGTATTCAGCTTCCTGTCCCTCACTGCCTGCCTGCTTTGCCCATGTCAAGTATGTCTAATTGACTAAATCTATTGACTTGGTAATACTTTGTGTATAAAATTTCATTTCCAGAAGTTCTAGTAGATCATTTTCAAGTCCATGTCTTTTGCTTCTAAATCTGCTTGTATTTTATTGCTTTAAAGACAATGTTGATCACATTTCCCATGGTTACTGTTTTTCAATGTGCGGTTTGTGGATCTGCTTCTGCTGATTCTGCTTTTTCTCACTCTTGATAACCTATTTCCTGGTGTACCTAATCTTTCATACAGATTATTTTGCAAGTTTGTATATAGCAATAAATGTGGAGGTCTCAGAAAACTAACCTCTGGAGAGGATTTACCTCTTCCCTACCCATCTGCGACCCCCCTCATTCATGCTCAGGACTTGAAATTAATTCCCTTAAACTATGATCCCAAGGACCCAGCACAGTGGCCTAGTAGCTAAATCCTTGCCAGGAAATCACCAGGATCCCATATGGGTGCCACTGCGTGTCTGCTGCTCCACTGCCCATCCAGCTCCCTGTTTGCAGCCTGGGAAAGCACTATAGGATGGCCCAAAGCCTGGGGACACAGAAAAAGCTCCCAACTCCTGGCTTCGGATCAACTCCGCTCGGGCCATTGTCACTTTATCAGCAGATGGAGGATCTTCCTATTTTTCCTTCTCTGTGTAGATCTGCCTTTACAAAGAAAAATCTTTAAAAATACATCTACATAATCTCGGGCTGGAAGGGTATATGAGGACTCTACTGTGTCTCATGTATTCTAACTCATGTCCAGTGGAAACTTTTGGGAGTGTGTCTGCTAGTAGCTTCTCAACTTCCAGCAGACGCAGGGCTCTGTCTGACCCTCTCCTAAACGTCACTACCAAATGTGTTCAGGTCACAGAGCCCACAAAAGCAGCTCTCAGGTTTTATCGCATGAGGTTCTTTTTTGTCCTGTCAGTTTTTGCCAGATACTGTTTTGCCAGCTTTTCAGTTGCTAAGAAAGATGCTTTAAATTTAGGTTTACAGCTTATCAGTGAGAGTGGATCCGAATAATTAAGCCTGACTTGACTAGAAATGAGATGTCACATCTCAGTATCTTAAAGCAATAGAAAAAGTAATGGTGATTTTGAGTATCATAGTAATGTTGCTATGAAGTTAGAAAATCAGGTGGAAGTAAGTACTGTGTACCCTTGAATTTTCTTCCACTGAAATTTTTGTTGAAGAAAAATCCATGGTGATGGTTTGCTTTGATAAGGCTTTTTAATAAAATGACGTACTCTGGCATTGGATATATAATACCCAATCTGTCCCATCTTATTGTTGAATTAATTCCTTGATCACTATCTGATCTTTATCTTTTTATAGCTTTTGGCTGAAGTGTATTTTGTCTAATACACTACTCCTGCTTGCTTTAGGTTTCCACTTACGTAGAACATTTTTTTTCCATCTTTTCACCAGTGTGTCTTTACTAATGAGTGTCTTAAGCTGCATATCCTTGGTTATTTTTTAACTCATTTAGCCAGACTATATCTTAACTGGGAGTGTGGTCCATTTGCTTTTGTTCTTAATAATTTTTAAGATTTTTCTTTTATGATTTTGACAATCTTAACATAGGTAATTATGGTAAAAAGGTTCAAGGCCTATAGGGAAGTGAGTAAGACTATTTCCATATTGTTCCCTTCATGTATCTGAGGTAAAGGGGAATATTAATGGAGAAGCCCCACCCAGTTACCCACCCACCCCAAGTCCCAGATGTGGGGCATGCTCTGAGACACTTGCTCAAGTGGTTTTGATAGTTCATGAATTGCTGCCAGTCTCACCACTCCGAGCAGGATGAGGTCATTGGAGGATCCACTGATTGACATAGTCCATCATAGTCTCCATTTGCACAGTATTTTGCTTTCAACAAATAGCTGAGGTTGTTGACTTGCTCTGTCTTCTGTCTTTTCTTGATTAGAGTTCTGTGTCCACCATTTCGATTGGGGAGATCCCCAAAGAAACTTTGAGGTATTCCCAGACCAGATTCTTGTATGTTCTAGCAAGCACAGGGCCCGGCACAGTCCATCATCCCGATCAGCTGGTGGTTGCGATTGCTGGGTTGGTTCTGTTTTCAGTCCCGACTTGCACTGGAACCAAGGGGTGTTGCAGTCCAGCCTGGTTCTGCCCAGCACATACTCAGCCCTCACATAAACCAGTGGGAGCTGCAGCCTAGTCAGAGCGACCCACAATAACCCCCACCAGGCTCGCCCCCTACCCTGGTTTGCCAGTATGTGTAGCACACTAGTCCAGTCTGCCCCATATCCCATTTGGCTCTCGTACATGTCAATGGGTATTGAAGCTTAGTTTCATCTAACCAGCTCCACTATGCAGCCCTCACGGATGTTGTTGAGTGCCTCTCTGTCTAGCCACGCCAGCCCCCCGTTGTAGTTTTCGTGCCTTCCCGCAGGAGTAGTAACCCAAGAGGGAAGAGCCCACTATTTCCCTCCCAGGTTTATGCACTCTTCGGGGTGGTTCTGTGGTTTAACTTGACAGAAATGGGCCCCAGTGCCAGCTTCTACTAGCTGATGTTGTGGCTAAGCCCAAACAACCCTCACCCAATCTAATGTATGCTCACACCAGTAGGAATAATCAGCCCAGCCTGGCTTTTCCCTGATCTAGTCCACATGAGGCGCACAGGTATTGTAGCCCTACTAAGTCTGGTCTGCCCCCATCCCAGCCCATGCTCTCCAATGGGAGTAGCTGTCCAGTGAGGGGACCAACCCCTTAATCCCCCTGCTAGCTCTGCCCCCTCCCTTCCTGGTTCTCTCACGTGCTGATTGGTTGCTGCGGCCCCATCCAATACAGGCAACCTCACCTTGGCATTACACATTGTGCTCTGGTTTTTATTGCGACCGAACCTGGACCGAACCACACTCTGTTCTGGTGTTAGGATTTGCCAGTGGATGACGTGGACTGATTCAGCCTGGTCTGTGGTCCATTGACTTTCAAAGCTGTTACTAATAAGTAGTAACAGTAAGTAGCTGTTATTAATAAGTAATCTATCCATTTAAAAATTGGTTGGTTTCTTCTGAGTATTCTTCATCCAGTTATTGGTGAGCTTCAAAGTTTTGCATTTTGGGCCCAGCACAATAGCGTAGTGGTTAAAGTCCTCGCCTTTCACATGCCAGGATCCCATATGGGCGCTGGTTCTAATCCCGGCAGATCAGCTTCCCATCTAGCTCCCTGCTTGTGGCCTGGGAAAGCAGTCAAGGATGACCCACAGCCTTGGGACTCTGCACCCACATGGGGGGCCTGAGCTCCTGGCTTTGGACTGACTGAGCTTCAGCCGTTGTGGCCACTTGGAGTGAGCTATCGGACGGAAGATCTTCCTCTCTGTCTCTCCTCTCTGTATATCTGACTTTGTAATGAGAATAAATAGAAGTTTTGCATGTTCTCATGATGCTAGCCTGCTACCTTTTATTTGCTTCTGTCTGTACATTTCCCTCAAACAAGTTTTAGGAGGCCAGTTGATTCTGATGACTTTCCTGACTTTCACTCATTTTGGAGACTATTTAAGTTATAAAAGATAGTTCTACTCAGCCAAGTATTTTTGGCTGATAGGCTTACTTTTTCTTCACAACTTGAGATAAACCATTCAATTCCCTCTTGGCCTATAAAATTTCTGTTTGACAATGTTGCTCGTTTAGTGGAGGTCCCCTTGAAAACGACAGTGCTTTCTTTCTGAGAAGTAACGATTGTTTGTACTTAAAAGAGCTGGACCACAATAGGTCAAGGGAACGTGGATCTTTTCTGATCCTGTCAATTGACATCCTATGGGCCTTCGGTACTTGCAGGTGTACTTAACAAGATCAGGGAAGTTATGAGCTGTTTCATTGAATATGCGGCATACTCTCTTCCTCTCAGGAATTCCAAGAAAGCATTCATTTCAGTAAGGTCTCAAAGCTCTCGGGCTGCTTTCATTCCCCTTCTCTCATTTTTCTTAAAGCTTACTAGAAAAATATTGAACTTGTCTTCAAGTTCAAATATTTTTTTTTTTTTTATTTTGGCTTTTTATTTTTATTTTTTATTTATTTTTTTTTTAAAATATTTATTTATTTTTATTGGAAAGGCAGATTTTTTTTTCTTTTTTTTTTTAAATTTATTTTTAATATTTAGCATTATGTGACAGTTTCATAGGCTTTGGGAATCCCCCTTCCCTCCCCCCTCCCCTCCCCCCTGGTGGATTCCTCCACCTTGATGCAGTATTACAGTTCAAATTCAATCAAGATTCTTTCCTTGCAAACATATATTAAGCATAGAGTCCAGCTACTTATTGTCCAGATGGGTCAAATATTTTTAATTCTGTTGACCCTCATTTATCTTGACTTTCAACTATTTTCATTTTTAATTTTCTTTAAGAAATACTTGATTTGCAAGGTAGGTAAAGAGGGGGAGACAGATCCTCCATCTCAATGGCTGACATCAAGGCCTGGGCCACTGGATAGCCAGGAACCTGGAGCTCTGTCCCTCTTGTAGATGACAGGGACCCAAGTACCTCTGCCCTCTTCTGCTGCCTCTGCAGACATACTAGCAGACACCTGGATCCAAGGTAGGATGACCAAGACTTGAATTGGAGCTCATATAGAATATCAGTGCACAGGCAGTAGCTGAGCCTGCTGCTCACAAGACCCAGTTGACAATTCATTTTGTAATATCTGTTCAATTCTTCCAGGTCAATCCTTGCCAAATTTCTCATATCATGCGTTGATACTCTAATTTCACTTTCTATTGGAGGTAGTCTTACGTGTTTTTGAGTGTTCCACATGCTTCTTTTTGGATTCTTTATTTTATTGGAAATGCAGGTTTACAGAGAGAAGCAGAGACACAGAAATACCTTCCAACCACTGGTTTACTCACCCAGTAGCCAAATGGCCAGAGCTGAGCCAATCCAAAGTCAGGAGCTTCTTCCAGATCTCCCACATGAGTGCATAGTGCCAAGGCTTTAGGCTGTCCTCTGCTGCTTTCCCAGGCCACAAGCAGGGAGCTGGACGGGAAGCAAAGCATCCGGTATTAGAACCAGTGTCCAAATGGGATCCCGGCATGGTCGAAGGCATGAGGACTTTAGCTGCCAGGCTACTGAACCAGACCCCTTAACTGCCAAGCTATTGTGCCAGACCTCTCCCGTGTAAATTCTCAAATTTACTAGCATTCCTATGTATGCACACTGAAACCTAATACAGGCATACACTAGGTATTAATGTTAAACACTTAAACAATGTTGTAGTAGTATCTTATAGACAATTCTATATGTAAAACTTGCAGGGTTCATCTTTAAACATGCTGAAGCCTTTAGTATTTTGTCCGAGCTTTTCCATTCTACGATAGCCATACTTCTGTAGGACAAAATATTCTACAAGTAATTCTTTGCTTTAATAATCTGCTTATTTGCTCGAATTACATTTTGAAACAATCATGCAAGACTCCAAATTAAGACATTCTATAAATAAAAACATACGTTTTAAATACTATTGCTTTAAGCAGTTCTTACCCATTTCTTCCAATTTGTAGAAACATGTTTTAGCACAAAGCTGCCTCAAAACCAGGAATGAGAAGGTTTTCAAATAACCTTCTAGCTGATTAGGAAATTTCCCCTTGTCAAAAGGAAGATGAGAATCACAATGAGGACCTGAAGGAGGCCAAGGTCCTAAATTCCTTCCAAAGGGCAGACTGCAAGGTTGCTCCTCCCTTTTCCATGGCTGGTAAGTCTGGAGCTGCTTCTTGGCTTCTGTTGTGTTGAATTCAAGAGAAGCAAAAAATTTCAATTTGGCTGTTGTCTTCAGAGACTATCTAGGAATGTATTAGTTATCAATAAGATGAAAATCACTTAAAAGTAGATGTTAAAGCACTGTTGTTCTTCACAAGGAATCAGACTTCAATTCCATTATCTTACAGGAAAATTCAGAAATTATACACCTCATAACCAATTTCACTATCCAATTTAAAACACTTTGTGTAAGGCAAAACATCACTTCTTTCTAAGTAAGAACAAATAATACAAAATCTGAACCAATTTCATGATTAGGAAACATTTTGACCAATGGACAAATACTCATTTACTTCATGCTAAATTTTATGGCAGTCAATGATGCTGAGGTAACCTTGAAGGGTGGCTGCCAGCCTGGCGCTGATGCTGGTTCAGTCTTAACACCTAAGGGCTAGCTCTCTGACCACGATCAACCGGCAGATCTAATTCAGAAGGCAAGTATAAACTCTGGGCACCCCTCCAACGGACAAATGGACCCACTGGAGGGGACTGCCCTCCTGGACAAGGGCGGCCATAAGCATGAAAGAATTTCAAAATGTTCACACTTGAAACAATTTCTAAGGGTAATAATGAGCAAGTAGCCTTGGCCCAGGGAGAGTTAACCTCGCCCCTGGCATGGGTTTAAGTCTCCTGCATGGCAGGGATATCACTCCGCTGGCGGTTCCCTTCAGGGTTCACATTAATGGGAAAGGGTGGGAGCAGCTCAAGGTGCCCCACCAGAAGGCTTAGAACTGGTGCTGTGCTCTTTATTCCCCTTGAACTGGGGGTGGTTTCCTTCCCTCCGAGCATCCCAGAGGCTCTTGTGGGGGTGGTTGAGGTGGGTCAAGGCCAATGTTCTGAGCATCAGTTTTGCTCTTCCTTTGGTTAAGTTATTTGTCCGTAATACTTAGCAATGTTACGCACGGTGCCAATCAGACCATGGTCTGTCCCGTTCCGCGGGACATCAGTGCACAAGGAAGACCCAGTAAGATGGAGAGATGGGAACAAGAGACGCGGAGAGAATGACCAAAGAGTGGGGGGCCCGAGAGTAAGGGTGGGGTGGAGAGTAGGGGTGGAGGTTGGGGGGTGTGTCATCTAGGCAGTAAGGGTCCTCCTGGGGCAGTGGGGGAGGGTGAAAGTCTGGGAGGCCATCTTCAGGTGGGGGGACATCAGCCCACCCATGGCCCAGGTACTGGGCCGTGGTCCATGGGAAGCGATGGTAGGCCAGCCTTGCGTACTTCTCCCGGACCATCAGAGCCTTGGCCAGGTTCTTGGCAGCCTGATCATAGTCGTCCGGTGATCCCAGCACAGTAATCTCCGCTGATGGTGACCCGCTGGTACTAAGGCATTGCATAGGACACCGGCGCAGGCTGGGAAACAGCTCCAGAGACCACAGGGGTTGCCGGAGACATGGCTGGACTGGCTGTTGGTGGGGCCTTCCAATCTTGCTGGGTTGGCATTTGCAGAGACAGGGACTGGGATCAACTCTTGACGCTTTTCTTTCTTTTGGCCATCTCCACAGACTTCTGCTCAGCCAGCACCTTCTGCAGCTCGCTCTCCTTGGCATCCTTCTGCCCAACGGGGCAGTCTCCTGGGACGGTGAAAAGGTACAAGGCATCCTTGCTGTCGTCCTCTCGGAGTACTTTGGCAAACACCTTCTAAGCCAGGAGCCGAATTGCTCGTCTAGTTGAGAGACGATCAACTTGGGGAATTGGCACGGCTGTCTCAGCTTTTCCCAGCAGAGACAGCCGATTGCGCCTCGCTTGCGGAAAAGCGTGGCGTCCACCAACTCCTGTCCACTTGGCTTTCTGTTGCTCATGTCCCGAAGCAGAGTCAACCATACCAGTTCTCTGCCTAACCTGCCGGACAACGGCAGGGATCTCAGCGTCTCCCATGGTTTTAAAAACCTTCTGTGTGTCATTTGTATTCTTAGTTTTTAGCTTATTTCTATTCGAGGAGGGGTGGGGATCTCCCATGGTTCTAAAAACTTTGTGTCTGCGTGTCATTTTTATTCCTAGTTTATAGCTTATTTCTACTCGAGGAGGGGTGGGGATCTCAGATGGTTTTAAAAACTTTGTGTCTGCGTGTCATTTTTATTCCTAGTTTTTAGCTTATTTCTATTGGAGGTGGGGTGGGGATCTCCCATGGTTTTAAAAACATTGTCTGCGTGTCATTTTCTTTCATTTTAGCTATTGGGAGTCGCGGTGGTGAGGGGGGTGGGGGGGGGCGGCGGGGGTGGCAGAGTGTGGGGGGCCCAGGCGAGGGGGGCGGCGGGGGTGGCAGAGTGTGGGGGGCCCAGGCGAGGGGGGCGGCGGGGGTGGCAGAGTGTGGGGGGCCCAGGCGAGGGGGGCGGCGGGGGTGGCAGAGTGTGGGGGGCCCAGGCGAGGGGGGCGGCGGGGGTGGCAGAGTGTGGGGGGCCCAGGCGAGGGGGGCGGCGGGGGTGGCAGAGTGTGGGGGGCCCAGGCGAGGGGGGCGGCGGGGGTGGCAGAGTGTGGGGGGCCCAGGCGAGGGGGGCGGCGGGGGTGGCAGAGTGTGGGGGGCCCAGGCGAGGGGGGCGGCGGGGGTGGCAGAGTGTGGGGGGCCCAGGCGAGGGGGGCGGCGGGGGTGGCAGAGTGTGGGGGGCCCAGGCGAGGGGGGCGGCGGGGGTGGCAGAGTGTGGGGGGCCCAGGCGAGGGGGGCGGCGGGGGTGGCAGAGTGTGGGGGGCCCAGGCGAGGGGGGCGGCGGGGGTGGCAGAGTGTGGGGGGCCCAGGCGAGGGGGGCGGCGGGGGTGGCAGAGTGTGGGGGGCCCAGGCGAGGGGGGCGGCGGGGGTGGCAGAGTGTGGGGGGCCCAGGCGAGGGGGGCGGCGGGGGTGGCAGAGTGTGGGGGGCCCAGGCGAGGGGGGCGGCGGGGGTGGCAGAGTGTGGGGGGCCCAGGCGAGGGGGGCGGCGGGGGTGGCAGAGTGTGGGGGGCCCAGGCGAGGGGGGCGGCGGGGGTGGCAGAGTGTGGGGGGCCCAGGCGAGGGGGGCGGCGGGGGTGGCAGAGTGTGGGGGGCCCAGGCGAGGGGGGCGGCGGGGGTGGCAGAGTGTGGGGGGCCCAGGCGAGGGGGGCGGCGGGGGTGGCAGAGTGTGGGGGGCCCAGGCGAGGGGGGCGGCGGGGGTGGCAGAGTGTGGGGGGCCCAGGCGAGGGGGGCGGCGGGGGTGGCAGAGTGTGGGGGGCCCAGGCGAGGGGGGCGGCGGGGGTGGCAGAGTGTGGGGGGCCCAGGCGAGGGGGGCGGCGGGGGTGGCAGAGTGTGGGGGGCCCAGGCGAGGGGGGCGGCGGGGGTGGCAGAGTGTGGGGGGCCCAGGCGAGGGGGGCGGCGGGGGTGGCAGAGTGTGGGGGGCCCAGGCGAGGGGGGCGGCGGGGGTGGCAGAGTGTGGGGGGCCCAGGCGAGGGGGGCGGCGGGGGTGGCAGAGTGTGGGGGGCCCAGGCGAGGGGGGCGGCGGGGGTGGCAGAGTGTGGGGGGCCCAGGCGAGGGGGGCGGCGGGGGTGGCAGAGTGTGGGGGGCCCAGGCGAGGGGGGCGGCGGGGGTGGCAGAGTGTGGGGGGCCCAGGCGAGGGGGGCGGCGGGGGTGGCAGAGTGTGGGGGGCCCAGGCGAGGGGGGCGGCGGGGGTGGCAGAGTGTGGGGGGCCCAGGCGAGGGGGGCGGCGGGGGTGGCAGAGTGTGGGGGGCCCAGGCGAGGGGGGCGGCGGGGGTGGCAGAGTGTGGGGGGCCCAGGCGAGGGGGGCGGCGGGGGTGGCAGAGTGTGGGGGGCCCAGGCGAGGGGGGCGGCGGGGGTGGCAGAGTGTGGGGGGCCCAGGCGAGGGGGGCGGCGGGGGTGGCAGAGTGTGGGGGGCCCAGGCGAGGGGGGCGGCGGGGGTGGCAGAGTGTGGGGGGCCCAGGCGAGGGGGGCGGCGGGGGTGGCAGAGTGTGGGGGGCCCAGGCGAGGGGGGCGGCGGGGGTGGCAGAGTGTGGGGGGCCCAGGCGAGGGGGGCGGCGGGGGTGGCAGAGTGTGGGGGGCCCAGGCGAGGGGGGCGGCGGGGGTGGCAGAGTGTGGGGGGCCCAGGCGAGGGGGGCGGCGGGGGTGGCAGAGTGTGGGGGGCCCAGGCGAGGGGGGCGGCGGGGGTGGCAGAGTGTGGGGGGCCCAGGCGAGGGGGGCGGCGGGGGTGGCAGAGTGTGGGGGGCCCAGGCGAGGGGGGCGGCGGGGGTGGCAGAGTGTGGGGGGCCCAGGCGAGGGGGGCGGCGGGGGTGGCAGAGTGTGGGGGGCCCAGGCGAGGGGGGCGGCGGGGGTGGCAGAGTGTGGGGGGCCCAGGCGAGGGGGGCGGCGGGGGTGGCAGAGTGTGGGGGGCCCAGGCGAGGGGGGCGGCGGGGGTGGCAGAGTGTGGGGGGCCCAGGCGAGGGGGGCGGCGGGGGTGGCAGAGTGTGGGGGGCCCAGGCGAGGGGGGCGGCGGGGGTGGCAGAGTGTGGGGGGCCCAGGCGAGGGGGGCGGCGGGGGTGGCAGAGTGTGGGGGGCCCAGGCGAGGGGGGCGGCGGGGGTGGCAGAGTGTGGGGGGCCCAGGCGAGGGGGGCGGCGGGGGTGGCAGAGTGTGGGGGGCCCAGGCGAGGGGGGCGGCGGGGGTGGCAGAGTGTGGGGGGCCCAGGCGAGGGGGGCGGCGGGGGTGGCAGAGTGTGGGGGGCCCAGGCGAGGGGGGCGGCGGGGGTGGCAGAGTGTGGGGGGCCCAGGCGAGGGGGGCGGCGGGGGTGGCAGAGTGTGGGGGGCCCAGGCGAGGGGGGCGGCGGGGGTGGCAGAGTGTGGGGGGCCCAGGCGAGGGGGGCGGCGGGGGTGGCAGAGTGTGGGGGGCCCAGGCGAGGGGGGCGGCGGGGGTGGCAGAGTGTGGGGGGCCCAGGCGAGGGGGGCGGCGGGGGTGGCAGAGTGTGGGGGGCCCAGGCGAGGGGGGCGGCGGGGGTGGCAGAGTGTGGGGGGCCCAGGCGAGGGGGGCGGCGGGGGTGGCAGAGTGTGGGGGGCCCAGGCGAGGGGGGCGGCGGGGGTGGCAGAGTGTGGGGGGCCCAGGCGAGGGGGGCGGCGGGGGTGGCAGAGTGTGGGGGGCCCAGGCGAGGGGGGCGGCGGGGGTGGCAGAGTGTGGGGGGCCCAGGCGAGGGGGGCGGCGGGGGTGGCAGAGTGTGGGGGGCCCAGGCGAGGGGGGCGGCGGGGGTGGCAGAGTGTGGGGGGCCCAGGCGAGGGGGGCGGCGGGGGTGGCAGAGTGTGGGGGGCCCAGGCGAGGGGGGCGGCGGGGGTGGCAGAGTGTGGGGGGCCCAGGCGAGGGGGGCGGCGGGGGTGGCAGAGTGTGGGGGGCCCAGGCGAGGGGGGCGGCGGGGGTGGCAGAGTGTGGGGGGCCCAGGCGAGGGGGGCGGCGGGGGTGGCAGAGTGTGGGGGGCCCAGGCGAGGGGGGCGGCGGGGGTGGCAGAGTGTGGGGGGCCCAGGCGAGGGGGGCGGCGGGGGTGGCAGAGTGTGGGGGGCCCAGGCGAGGGGGGCGGCGGGGGTGGCAGAGTGTGGGGGGCCCAGGCGAGGGGGGCGGCGGGGGTGGCAGAGTGTGGGGGGCCCAGGCGAGGGGGGCGGCGGGGGTGGCAGAGTGTGGGGGGCCCAGGCGAGGGGGGCGGCGGGGGTGGCAGAGTGTGGGGGGCCCAGGCGAGGGGGGCGGCGGGGGTGGCAGAGTGTGGGGGGCCCAGGCGAGGGGGGCGGCGGGGGGTGGCAGAGTGTGGGGGGCCCAGGCGAGGGGGGCGGCGGGGGTGGCAGAGTGTGGGGGGCCCAGGCGAGGGGGGCGGCGGGGGTGGCAGAGTGTGGGGGGCCCAGGCGAGGGGGGCGGCGGGGGTGGCAGAGTGTGGGGGGCCCAGGCGAGGGGGGCGGCGGGGGTGGCAGAGTGTGGGGGGCCCAGGCGAGGGGGGCGGCGGGGGTGGCAGAGTGTGGGGGGCCCAGGCGAGGGGGGCGGCGGGGGTGGCAGAGTGTGGGGGGCCCAGGCGAGGGGGGCGGCGGGGGTGGCAGAGTGTGGGGGGCCCAGGCGAGGGGGGCGGCGGGGGTGGCAGAGTGTGGGGGGCCCAGGCGAGGGGGGCGGCGGGGGTGGCAGAGTGTGGGGGGCCCAGGCGAGGGGGGCGGCGGGGGTGGCAGAGTGTGGGGGGCCCAGGCGAGGGGGGCGGCGGGGGTGGCAGAGTGTGGGGGGCCCAGGCGAGGGGGGCGGCGGGGGGTGGCAGAGTGTGGGGGGCCCAGGCGAGGGGGGGCGGCGGGGGTTGGCAGAGTGTGGGGGGCCCAGGCGAGGGGGGCGGCGGGGGTGGCAGAGTGTGGGGGGCCCAGGCGAGGGGGGCGGCGGGGGGTGGCAGAGTGTGGGGGGCCCAGGCGAGGGGGGCGGCGGGGGTGGCAGAGTGTGGGGGGCCCAGGCGAGGGGGGCGGCGGGGGTGGCAGAGTGTGGGGGGCCCAGCGAGGGGCGGCGGGGTGGCAGAGTGTGGGGGGCCCAGGCGAGGGGGGCGGCGGGGGTGGCAGAGTGTGGGGGGCCCAGGCGAGGGGGGCGGCGGGGGTGGCAGAGTGTGGGGGGCCCAGGCGAGGGGGGCGGCGGGGGTGGCAGAGTGTGGGGGGCCCAGGCGAGGGGGGCGGCGGGGGTGGCAGAGTGTGGGGGGCCCAGGCGAGGGGGGGCGGCGGGGGTGGCAGAGTGTGGGGGGCCCAGGCGAGGGGGGGCGGCGGGGGTGGCAGAGTGTGGGGGCCCAGGCGAGGGGGGCGGCGGGGGTGGCAGAGTGTGGGGGGCCCAGGCGAGGGGGGCGGCGGGGGGTGGCAGAGTGTGGGGGGCCCAGGCGAGGGGGGCGGGCGGGGGTGGCAGAGTGTGGGGGGCCCAGGCGAGGGGGGCGGCGGGGGTGGCAGAGTGTGGGGGGCCCAGGCGAGGGGGGCGGCGGGGGTGGCAGAGTGTGGGGGGCCCAGGCGAGGGGGGCGCGGGGGTGGCAGAGTGTGGGGGCCCAGGCGAGGGGGGCGGCGGGGGTGGCAGAGTGTGGGGGGCCCAGGCGAGGGGGGGCGGCGGGGGTGGCAGAGTGTGGGGGGGCCCAGGCGAGGGGGGCGGCGGGGGTGGCAGAGTGTGGGGGGCCCAGGCGAGGGGGGCGGCGGGGGTGGCAGAGTGTGGGGGGCCCAGGCGAGGGGGGCGGCGGGGGTGGCAGAGTGTGGGGGGCCCAGGCGAGGGGGGCGGCGGGGGTGGCAGAGTGTGGGGGGCCCAGGCGAGGGGGGCGGCGGGGGTGGCAGAGTGTGGGGGGCCCAGGCGAGGGGGGCGGCGGGGGTGGCAGAGTGTGGGGGGCCCAGGCGAGGGGGGGCGGCGGGGGTGGCAGAGTGTGGGGGGCCCAGGCGAGGGGGGCGGCGGGGGGTGGCAGAGTGTGGGGGGCCCAGGCGAGGGGGGCGGCGGGGGTGGCAGAGTGTGGGGGGCCCAGGCGAGGGGGGCGGCGGGGGTGGCAGAGTGTGGGGGGCCCAGGCGAGGGGGGGCGGCGGGGGTGGCAGAGTGTGGGGGGCCCAGGCGAGGGGGGCGGCGGGGTGGCAGAGTGTGGGGGGCCCAGGCGAGGGGGGCGGCGGGGTGGCAGAGTGTGGGGGGGCCCAGGCGAGGGGGGCGGCGGGGGGTGGCAGAGTGTGGGGGGCCCAGGCGAGGGGGGCGGCGGGGGTGGCAGAGTGTGGGGGGCCCAGGCGAGGGGGGCGGCGGGGGTGGCAGAGTGTGGGGGCCCAGGCGAGGGGGCGGCGGGGGTGCAGAGTGTGGGGGGCCCAGGCGAGGGGGGCGGCGGGGTGGCAGAGTGTGGGGGGCCCAGGCGAGGGGGGGCGGCGGGGGTGGCAGAGTGTGGGGGGCCCAGGCGAGGGGGCGGCGGGGGGGCCAGGCGAGGGGGGCGGGGCAGAGTGTGGGGGCCCAGCGAGGGCGCGTGCAGAGTGTGGGGGGCCCAGGCGAGGGGGCGGCGGGGGTGGCAGAGTGTGGGGGGCCCAGGCGAGGGGGGCGGCGGGGGTGGCAGAGTGTGGGGGGCCCAGGCGAGGGGGGCGGCGGGGGTGGCAGAGTGTGGGGGGGCCCAGGCGAGGGGGGCGGCGGGGGTGGCAGAGTGTGGGGGGCCCAGGCGAGGGGGGCGGCGGGGGTGGCAGAGTGTGGGGGGCCCAGGCGAGGGGGGCGGCGGGGGTGGCAGAGTGTGGGGGCCCAGGCAGGGGCGCGGGTGCAGAGTGGGGGGCCCAGGCGAGGGGGGCGGCGGGGGTGGCAGAGTGTGGGGGGCCCAGGCGAGGGGGGCGGCGGGGGTGGCAGAGTGTGGGGGGCCCAGGCGAGGGGGGCGGCGGGGGTGGCAGAGTGTGGGGGGGCCCAGGCGAGGGGGGCGGCGGGGGTGGCAGAGTGTGGGGGGCCCAGGCGAGGGGGGCGGCGGGGGTGGCAGAGTGTGGGGGGCCCAGGCGAGGGGGGCGGCGGGGGTGGCAGAGTGTGGGGGGCCCAGGCGAGGGGGGCGGCGGGGGTGGCAGAGTGTGGGGGGCCCAGGCGAGGGGGGCGGCGGGGGTGGCAGAGTGTGGGGGGCCCAGGCGAGGGGGGCGGCGGGGGGTGGCAGAGTGTGGGGGGGCCCAGGCGAGGGGGGCGGCGGGGGGTGGCAGAGTGTGGGGGGCCCAGGCGAGGGGGGCGGCGGGGGTGGCAGAGTGTGGGGGGCCCAGGCGAGGGGGGCGGCGGGGGTGGCAGAGTGTGGGGGGCCCAGGCGAGGGGGGCGGCGGGGGTGGCCGAGTGTGGGGGGCCCAGGCGAGGGGGGCGGCGGGGGTGGCCGAGTGTGGGGGGCCCAGGCGAGGGGGGCGGCGGGGGTGGCCGAGTGTGGGGGGCCCAGGCGAGGGGGGCGGCGGGGGTGGCCGAGTGTGGGGGGCCCAGGCGAGGGGGGCGGCGGGGGTGGCCGAGTGTGGGGGGCCCAGGCGAGGGGGGCGGCGGGGGTGGCCGAGTGTGGGGGGCCCAGGCGAGGGGGGCGGCGGGGGTGGCCGAGTGTGGGGGGCCCAGGCGAGGGGGGCGGCGGGGGTGGCCGAGTGTGGGGGGCCCAGGCGAGGGGGGCGGCGGGGGTGGCCGAGTGTGGGGGGCCCAGGCGAGGGGGGCGGCGGGGGTGGCCGAGTGTGGGGGGCCCAGGCGAGGGGGGCGGCGGGGGTGGCCGAGTGTGGGGGGCCCAGGCGAGGGGGGCGGCGGGGGTGGCCGAGTGTGGGGGGCCCAGGCGAGGGGGGCGGCGGGGGTGGCCGAGTGTGGGGGGCCCAGGCGAGGGGGGCGGCGGGGGTGGCCGAGTGTGGGGGGCCCAGGCGAGGGGGGCGGCGGGGGTGGCCGAGTGTGGGGGGCCCAGGCGAGGGGGGCGGCGGGGGTGGCCGAGTGTGGGGGGCCCAGGCGAGGGGGGCGGCGGGGGTGGCCGAGTGTGGGGGGCCCAGGCGAGGGGGGCGGCGGGGGTGGCCGAGTGTGGGGGGCCCAGGCGAGGGGGGCGGCGGGGGTGGCCGAGTGTGGGGGGCCCAGGCGAGGGGGGCGGCGGGGGTGGCCGAGTGTGGGGGGCCCAGGCGAGGGGGGCGGCGGGGGTGGCCGAGTGTGGGGGGCCCAGGCGAGGGGGGCGGCGGGGGTGGCCGAGTGTGGGGGGCCCAGGCGAGGGGGGCGGCGGGGGTGGCCGAGTGTGGGGGGCCCAGGCGAGGGGGGCGGCGGGGGTGGCCGAGTGTGGGGGGCCCAGGCGAGGGGGGCGGCGGGGGTGGCCGAGTGTGGGGGGCCCAGGCGAGGGGGGCGGCGGGGGTGGCCGAGTGTGGGGGGCCCAGGCGAGGGGGGCGGCGGGGGTGGCCGAGTGTGGGGGGCCCAGGCGAGGGGGGCGGCGGGGGTGGCCGAGTGTGGGGGGCCCAGGCGAGGGGGGCGGCGGGGGTGGCCGAGTGTGGGGGGCCCAGGCGAGGGGGGCGGCGGGGGTGGCCGAGTGTGGGGGGCCCAGGCGAGGGGGGCGGCGGGGGTGGCCGAGTGTGGGGGGCCCAGGCGAGGGGGGCGGCGGGGGTGGCCGAGTGTGGGGGGCCCAGGCGAGGGGGGCGGCGGGGGTGGCCGAGTGTGGGGGGCCCAGGCGAGGGGGGCGGCGGGGGTGGCCGAGTGTGGGGGGCCCAGGCGAGGGGGGCGGCGGGGGTGGCCGAGTGTGGGGGGCCCAGGCGAGGGGGGCGGCGGGGGTGGCCGAGTGTGGGGGGCCCAGGCGAGGGGGGCGGCGGGGGTGGCCGAGTGTGGGGGGCCCAGGCGAGGGGGGCGGCGGGGGTGGCCGAGTGTGGGGGGCCCAGGCGAGGGGGGCGGCGGGGGTGGCCGAGTGTGGGGGGCCCAGGCGAGGGGGGCGGCGGGGGTGGCCGAGTGTGGGGGGCCCAGGCGAGGGGGGCGGCGGGGGTGGCCGAGTGTGGGGGGCCCAGGCGAGGGGGGCGGCGGGGGTGGCCGAGTGTGGGGGGCCCAGGCGAGGGGGGCGGCGGGGGTGGCCGAGTGTGGGGGGCCCAGGCGAGGGGGGCGGCGGGGGTGGCCGAGTGTGGGGGGCCCAGGCGAGGGGGGCGGCGGGGGTGGCCGAGTGTGGGGGGCCCAGGCGAGGGGGGCGGCGGGGGTGGCCGAGTGTGGGGGGCCCAGGCGAGGGGGGCGGCGGGGGTGGCCGAGTGTGGGGGGCCCAGGCGAGGGGGGCGGCGGGGGTGGCCGAGTGTGGGGGGCCCAGGCGAGGGGGGCGGCGGGGGTGGCCGAGTGTGGGGGGCCCAGGCGAGGGGGGCGGCGGGGGTGGCCGAGTGTGGGGGGCCCAGGCGAGGGGGGCGGCGGGGGTGGCCGAGTGTGGGGCCCAGGCGAGGGGGGCGGCGGGGGTGGCCGAGTGTGGGGGGCCCAGGCGAGGGGGGCGGCGGGGGTGGCCGAGTGTGGGGGGCCCAGGCGAGGGGGGCGGCGGGGGTGGCCGAGTGTGGGGGGCCCAGGCGAGGGGGGCGGCGGGGGTGGCCGAGTGTGGGGGGCCCAGGCGAGGGGGGCGGCGGGGGTGGCCGAGTGTGGGGGGCCCAGGCGAGGGGGGCGGCGGGGGTGGCCGAGTGTGGGGGGCCCAGGCGAGGGGGGCGGCGGGGGTGGCCGAGTGTGGGGGGCCCAGGCGAGGGGGGCGGCGGGGGTGGCCGAGTGTGGGGGGCCCAGGCGAGGGGGGCGGCGGGGGTGGCCGAGTGTGGGGGGCCCAGGCGAGGGGGGCGGCGGGGGTGGCCGAGTGTGGGGGGCCCAGGCGAGGGGGGCGGCGGGGGTGGCCGAGTGTGGGGGGCCCAGGCGAGGGGGGCGGCGGGGGTGGCCGAGTGTGGGGGGCCCAGGCGAGGGGGGCGGCGGGGGTGGCCGAGTGTGGGGGGCCCAGGCGAGGGGGGCGGCGGGGGTGGCCGAGTGTGGGGGGCCCAGGCGAGGGGGGCGGCGGGGGTGGCCGAGTGTGGGGGGCCCAGGCGAGGGGGGCGGCGGGGGTGGCCGAGTGTGGGGGGCCCAGGCGAGGGGGGCGGCGGGGGTGGCCGAGTGTGGGGGGCCCAGGCGAGGGGGGCGGCGGGGGTGGCCGAGTGTGGGGGGCCCAGGCGAGGGGGGCGGCGGGGGTGGCCGAGTGTGGGGGGCCCAGGCGAGGGGGGCGGCGGGGGTGGCCGAGTGTGGGGGGCCCAGGCGAGGGGGGCGGCGGGGGTGGCCGAGTGTGGGGGGCCCAGGCGAGGGGGGCGGCGGGGGTGGCCGAGTGTGGGGGGCCCAGGCGAGGGGGGCGGCGGGGGTGGCCGAGTGTGGGGGGCCCAGGCGAGGGGGGCGGCGGGGGTGGCCGAGTGTGGGGGGCCCAGGCGAGGGGGGCGGCGGGGGTGGCCGAGTGTGGGGGGCCCAGGCGAGGGGGGCGGCGGGGGTGGCCGAGTGTGGGGGGCCCAGGCGAGGGGGGCGGCGGGGGTGGCCGAGTGTGGGGGGCCCAGGCGAGGGGGGCGGCGGGGGTGGCCGAGTGTGGGGGGCCCAGGCGAGGGGCGGCGGCGGCGGGGTGGCCGAGTGTGGGGGGCCCAGGCGAGGGGGGCGGCGGGGGTGGCCGAGTGTGGGGGGCCCAGGCGAGGGGGGCGGCGGGGGTGGCCGAGTGTGGGGGGCCCAGGCGAGGGGGGCGGCGGGGGTGGCCGAGTGTGGGGGGCCCAGGCGAGGGGGGCGGCGGGGGTGGCCGAGTGTGGGGGGCCCAGGCGAGGGGGGCGGCGGGGGTGGCCGAGTGTGGGGGGCCCAGGCGAGGGGGGCGGCGGGGGTGGCCGAGTGTGGGGGGCCCAGGCGAGGGGGGCGGCGGGGGTGGCCGAGTGTGGGGGGCCCAGGCGAGGGGGGCGGCGGGGGTGGCCGAGTGTGGGGGGCCCAGGCGAGGGGGGCGGCGGGGGTGGCCGAGTGTGGGGGGCCCAGGCGAGGGGGGCGGCGGGGGTGGCCGAGTGTGGGGGGCCCAGGCGAGGGGGGCGGCGGGGGTGGCCGAGTGTGGGGGGCCCAGGCGAGGGGGGCGGCGGGGGTGGCCGAGTGTGGGGGGCCCAGGCGAGGGGGGCGGCGGGGGTGGCCGAGTGTGGGGGGCCCAGGCGAGGGGGGCGGCGGGGGTGGCCGAGTGTGGGGGGCCCAGGCGAGGGGGGCGGCGGGGGTGGCCGAGTGTGGGGGGCCCAGGCGAGGGGGGCGGCGGGGGTGGCCGAGTGTGGGGGGCCCAGGCGAGGGGGGCGGCGGGGGTGGCCGAGTGTGGGGGGCCCAGGCGAGGGGGGCGGCGGGGGTGGCCGAGTGTGGGGGGCCCAGGCGAGGGGGGCGGCGGGGGTGGCCGAGTGTGGGGGGCCCAGGCGAGGGGGGCGGCGGGGGTGGCCGAGTGTGGGGGGCCCAGGCGAGGGGGGCGGCGGGGGTGGCCGAGTGTGGGGGGCCCAGGCGAGGGGGGCGGCGGGGGTGGCCGAGTGTGGGGGGCCCAGGCGAGGGGGGCGGCGGGGGTGGCCGAGTGTGGGGGGCCCAGGCGAGGGGGGCGGCGGGGGTGGCCGAGTGTGGGGGGCCCAGGCGAGGGGGGCGGCGGGGGTGGCCGAGTGTGGGGGGCCCAGGCGAGGGGGGCGGCGGGGGTGGCCGAGTGTGGGGGGCCCAGGCGAGGGGGGCGGCGGGGGTGGCCGAGTGTGGGGGGCCCAGGCGAGGGGGGCGGCGGGGGTGGCCGAGTGTGGGGGGCCCAGGCGAGGGGGGCGGCGGGGGTGGCCGAGTGTGGGGGGCCCAGGCGAGGGGGGCGGCGGGGGTGGCCGAGTGTGGGGGGCCCAGGCGAGGGGGGCGGCGGGGGTGGCCGAGTGTGGGGGGCCCAGGCGAGGGGGGCGGCGGGGGTGGCCGAGTGTGGGGGGCCCAGGCGAGGGGGGCGGCGGGGGTGGCCGAGTGTGGGGGGCCCAGGCGAGGGGGGCGGCGGGGGTGGCCGAGTGTGGGGGGCCCAGGCGAGGGGGGCGGCGGGGGTGGCCGAGTGTGGGGGGCCCAGGCGAGGGGGGCGGCGGGGGTGGCCGAGTGTGGGGGGCCCAGGCGAGGGGGGCGGCGGGGGTGGCCGAGTGTGGGGGGCCCAGGCGAGGGGGGCGGCGGGGGTGGCCGAGTGTGGGGGGCCCAGGCGAGGGGGGCGGCGGGGGTGGCCGAGTGTGGGGGGCCCAGGCGAGGGGGGCGGCGGGGGTGGCCGAGTGTGGGGGGCCCAGGCGAGGGGGGCGGCGGGGGTGGCCGAGTGTGGGGGGCCCAGGCGAGGGGGGCGGCGGGGGTGGCCGAGTGTGGGGGGCCCAGGCGAGGGGGGCGGCGGGGGTGGCCGAGTGTGGGGGGCCCAGGCGAGGGGGGCGGCGGGGGTGGCCGAGTGTGGGGGGCCCAGGCGAGGGGGGCGGCGGGGGTGGCCGAGTGTGGGGGGCCCAGGCGAGGGGGGCGGCGGGGGTGGCCGAGTGTGGGGGGCCCAGGCGAGGGGGGCGGCGGGGGTGGCCGAGTGTGGGGGGCCCAGGCGAGGGGGGCGGCGGGGGTGGCCGAGTGTGGGGGGCCCAGGCGAGGGGGGCGGCGGGGGTGGCCGAGTGTGGGGGGCCCAGGCGAGGGGGGCGGCGGGGGTGGCCGAGTGTGGGGGGCCCAGGCGAGGGGGGCGGCGGGGGTGGCCGAGTGTGGGGGGCCCAGGCGAGGGGGGCGGCGGGGGTGGCCGAGTGTGGGGGGCCCAGGCGAGGGGGGCGGCGGGGGTGGCCGAGTGTGGGGGGCCCAGGCGAGGGGGGCGGCGGGGGTGGCCGAGTGTGGGGGGCCCAGGCGAGGGGGGCGGCGGGGGTGGCCGAGTGTGGGGGGCCCAGGCGAGGGGGGCGGCGGGGGTGGCCGAGTGTGGGGGGCCCAGGCGAGGGGGGCGGCGGGGGTGGCCGAGTGTGGGGGGCCCAGGCGAGGGGGGCGGCGGGGGTGGCCGAGTGTGGGGGGCCCAGGCGAGGGGGGCGGCGGGGGTGGCCGAGTGTGGGGGGCCCAGGCGAGGGGGGCGGCGGGGGTGGCCGAGTGTGGGGGGCCCAGGCGAGGGGGGCGGCGGGGGTGGCCGAGTGTGGGGGGCCCAGGCGAGGGGGGCGGCGGGGGTGGCCGAGTGTGGGGGGCCCAGGCGAGGGGGGCGGCGGGGGTGGCCGAGTGTGGGGGGCCCAGGCGAGGGGGGCGGCGGGGGTGGCCGAGTGTGGGGGGCCCAGGCGAGGGGGGCGGCGGGGGTGGCCGAGTGTGGGGGGCCCAGGCGAGGGGGGCGGCGGGGGTGGCCGAGTGTGGGGGGCCCAGGCGAGGGGGGCGGCGGGGGTGGCCGAGTGTGGGGGGCCCAGGCGAGGGGGGCGGCGGGGGTGGCCGAGTGTGGGGGGCCCAGGCGAGGGGGGCGGCGGGGGTGGCCGAGTGTGGGGGGCCCAGGCGAGGGGGGCGGCGGGGGTGGCCGAGTGTGGGGGGCCCAGGCGAGGGGGGCGGCGGGGGTGGCCGAGTGTGGGGGGCCCAGGCGAGGGGGGCGGCGGGGGTGGCCGAGTGTGGGGGGCCCAGGCGAGGGGGGCGGCGGGGGTGGCCGAGTGTGGGGGGCCCAGGCGAGGGGGGCGGCGGGGGTGGCCGAGTGTGGGGGGCCCAGGCGAGGGGGGCGGCGGGGGTGGCCGAGTGTGGGGGGCCCAGGCGAGGGGGGCGGCGGGGGTGGCCGAGTGTGGGGGGCCCAGGCGAGGGGGGCGGCGGGGGTGGCCGAGTGTGGGGGGCCCAGGCGAGGGGGGCGGCGGGGGTGGCCGAGTGTGGGGGGCCCAGGCGAGGGGGGCGGCGGGGGTGGCCGAGTGTGGGGGGCCCAGGCGAGGGGGGCGGCGGGGGTGGCCGAGTGTGGGGGGCCCAGGCGAGGGGGGCGGCGGGGGTGGCCGAGTGTGGGGGGCCCAGGCGAGGGGGGCGGCGGGGGTGGCCGAGTGTGGGGGGCCCAGGCGAGGGGGGCGGCGGGGGTGGCCGAGTGTGGGGGGCCCAGGCGAGGGGGGCGGCGGGGGTGGCCGAGTGTGGGGGGCCCAGGCGAGGGGGGCGGCGGGGGTGGCCGAGTGTGGGGGGCCCAGGCGAGGGGGGCGGCGGGGGTGGCCGAGTGTGGGGGGCCCAGGCGAGGGGGGCGGCGGGGGTGGCCGAGTGTGGGGGGCCCAGGCGAGGGGGGCGGCGGGGGTGGCCGAGTGTGGGGGGCCCAGGCGAGGGGGGCGGCGGGGGTGGCCGAGTGTGGGGGGCCCAGGCGAGGGGGGCGGCGGGGGTGGCCGAGTGTGGGGGGCCCAGGCGAGGGGGGCGGCGGGGGTGGCCGAGTGTGGGGGGCCCAGGCGAGGGGGGCGGCGGGGGTGGCCGAGTGTGGGGGGCCCAGGCGAGGGGGGCGGCGGGGGTGGCCGAGTGTGGGGGGCCCAGGCGAGGGGGGCGGCGGGGGTGGCCGAGTGTGGGGGGCCCAGGCGAGGGGGGCGGCGGGGGTGGCCGAGTGTGGGGGGCCCAGGCGAGGGGGGCGGCGGGGGTGGCCGAGTGTGGGGGGCCCAGGCGAGGGGGGCGGCGGGGGTGGCCGAGTGTGGGGGGCCCAGGCGAGGGGGGCGGCGGGGGTGGCCGAGTGTGGGGGGCCCAGGCGAGGGGGGCGGCGGGGGTGGCCGAGTGTGGGGGGCCCAGGCGAGGGGGGCGGCGGGGGTGGCCGAGTGTGGGGGGCCCAGGCGAGGGGGGCGGCGGGGGTGGCCGAGTGTGGGGGGCCCAGGCGAGGGGGGCGGCGGGGGTGGCCGAGTGTGGGGGGCCCAGGCGAGGGGGGCGGCGGGGGTGGCCGAGTGTGGGGGGCCCAGGCGAGGGGGGCGGCGGGGGTGGCCGAGTGTGGGGGGCCCAGGCGAGGGGGGCGGCGGGGGTGGCCGAGTGTGGGGGGCCCAGGCGAGGGGGGCGGCGGGGGTGGCCGAGTGTGGGGGGCCCAGGCGAGGGGGGCGGCGGGGGTGGCCGAGTGTGGGGGGCCCAGGCGAGGGGGGCGGCGGGGGTGGCCGAGTGTGGGGGGCCCAGGCGAGGGGGGCGGCGGGGGTGGCCGAGTGTGGGGGGCCCAGGCGAGGGGGGCGGCGGGGGTGGCCGAGTGTGGGGGGCCCAGGCGAGGGGGGCGGCGGGGGTGGCCGAGTGTGGGGGGCCCAGGCGAGGGGGGCGGCGGGGGTGGCCGAGTGTGGGGGGCCCAGGCGAGGGGGGCGGCGGGGGTGGCCGAGTGTGGGGGGCCCAGGCGAGGGGGGCGGCGGGGGTGGCCGAGTGTGGGGGGCCCAGGCGAGGGGGGCGGCGGGGGTGGCCGAGTGTGGGGGGCCCAGGCGAGGGGGGCGGCGGGGGTGGCCGAGTGTGGGGGGCCCAGGCGAGGGGGGCGGCGGGGGTGGCCGAGTGTGGGGGGCCCAGGCGAGGGGGGCGGCGGGGGTGGCCGAGTGTGGGGGGCCCAGGCGAGGGGGGCGGCGGGGGTGGCCGAGTGTGGGGGGCCCAGGCGAGGGGGGCGGCGGGGGTGGCCGAGTGTGGGGGGCCCAGGCGAGGGGGGCGGCGGGGGTGGCCGAGTGTGGGGGGCCCAGGCGAGGGGGGCGGCGGGGGTGGCCGAGTGTGGGGGGCCCAGGCGAGGGGGGCGGCGGGGGTGGCCGAGTGTGGGGGGCCCAGGCGAGGGGGGCGGCGGGGGTGGCCGAGTGTGGGGGGCCCAGGCGAGGGGGGCGGCGGGGGTGGCCGAGTGTGGGGGGCCCAGGCGAGGGGGGCGGCGGGGGTGGCCGAGTGTGGGGGGCCCAGGCGAGGGGGGCGGCGGGGGTGGCCGAGTGTGGGGGGCCCAGGCGAGGGGGGCGGCGGGGGTGGCCGAGTGTGGGGGGCCCAGGCGAGGGGGGCGGCGGGGGTGGCCGAGTGTGGGGGGCCCAGGCGAGGGGGGCGGCGGGGGTGGCCGAGTGTGGGGGGCCCAGGCGAGGGGGGCGGCGGGGGTGGCCGAGTGTGGGGGGCCCAGGCGAGGGGGGCGGCGGGGGTGGCCGAGTGTGGGGGGCCCAGGCGAGGGGGGCGGCGGGGGTGGCCGAGTGTGGGGGGCCCAGGCGAGGGGGGCGGCGGGGGTGGCCGAGTGTGGGGGGCCCAGGCGAGGGGGGCGGCGGGGGTGGCCGAGTGTGGGGGGCCCAGGCGAGGGGGGCGGCGGGGGTGGCCGAGTGTGGGGGGCCCAGGCGAGGGGGGCGGCGGGGGTGGCCGAGTGTGGGGGGCCCAGGCGAGGGGGGCGGCGGGGGTGGCCGAGTGTGGGGGGCCCAGGCGAGGGGGGCGGCGGGGGTGGCCGAGTGTGGGGGGCCCAGGCGAGGGGGGCGGCGGGGGTGGCCGAGTGTGGGGGGCCCAGGCGAGGGGGGCGGCGGGGGTGGCCGAGTGTGGGGGGCCCAGGCGAGGGGGGCGGCGGGGGTGGCCGAGTGTGGGGGGCCCAGGCGAGGGGGGCGGCGGGGGTGGCCGAGTGTGGGGGGCCCAGGCGAGGGGGGCGGCGGGGGTGGCCGAGTGTGGGGGGCCCAGGCGAGGGGGGCGGCGGGGGTGGCCGAGTGTGGGGGGCCCAGGCGAGGGGGGCGGCGGGGGTGGCCGAGTGTGGGGGGCCCAGGCGAGGGGGGCGGCGGGGGTGGCCGAGTGTGGGGGGCCCAGGCGAGGGGGGCGGCGGGGGTGGCCGAGTGTGGGGGGCCCAGGCGAGGGGGGCGGCGGGGGTGGCCGAGTGTGGGGGGCCCAGGCGAGGGGGGCGGCGGGGGTGGCCGAGTGTGGGGGGCCCAGGCGAGGGGGGCGGCGGGGGTGGCCGAGTGTGGGGGGCCCAGGCGAGGGGGGCGGCGGGGGTGGCCGAGTGTGGGGGGCCCAGGCGAGGGGGGCGGCGGGGGTGGCCGAGTGTGGGGGGCCCAGGCGAGGGGGGCGGCGGGGGTGGCCGAGTGTGGGGGGCCCAGGCGAGGGGGGCGGCGGGGGTGGCCGAGTGTGGGGGGCCCAGGCGAGGGGGGCGGCGGGGGTGGCCGAGTGTGGGGGGCCCAGGCGAGGGGGGCGGCGGGGGTGGCCGAGTGTGGGGGGCCCAGGCGAGGGGGGCGGCGGGGGTGGCCGAGTGTGGGGGGCCCAGGCGAGGGGGGCGGCGGGGGTGGCCGAGTGTGGGGGGCCCAGGCGAGGGGGGCGGCGGGGGTGGCCGAGTGTGGGGGGCCCAGGCGAGGGGGGCGGCGGGGGTGGCCGAGTGTGGGGGGCCCAGGCGAGGGGGGCGGCGGGGGTGGCCGAGTGTGGGGGGCCCAGGCGAGGGGGGCGGCGGGGGTGGCCGAGTGTGGGGGGCCCAGGCGAGGGGGGCGGCGGGGGTGGCCGAGTGTGGGGGGCCCAGGCGAGGGGGGCGGCGGGGGTGGCCGAGTGTGGGGGGCCCAGGCGAGGGGGGCGGCGGGGGTGGCCGAGTGTGGGGGGCCCAGGCGAGGGGGGCGGCGGGGGTGGCCGAGTGTGGGGGGCCCAGGCGAGGGGGGCGGCGGGGGTGGCCGAGTGTGGGGGGCCCAGGCGAGGGGGGCGGCGGGGGTGGCCGAGTGTGGGGGGCCCAGGCGAGGGGGGCGGCGGGGGTGGCCGAGTGTGGGGGGCCCAGGCGAGGGGGGCGGCGGGGGTGGCCGAGTGTGGGGGGCCCAGGCGAGGGGGGCGGCGGGGGTGGCCGAGTGTGGGGGGCCCAGGCGAGGGGGGCGGCGGGGGTGGCCGAGTGTGGGGGGCCCAGGCGAGGGGGGCGGCGGGGGTGGCCGAGTGTGGGGGGCCCAGGCGAGGGGGGCGGCGGGGGTGGCCGAGTGTGGGGGGCCCAGGCGAGGGGGGCGGCGGGGGTGGCCGAGTGTGGGGGGCCCAGGCGAGGGGGGCGGCGGGGGTGGCCGAGTGTGGGGGGCCCAGGCGAGGGGGGCGGCGGGGGTGGCCGAGTGTGGGGGGCCCAGGCGAGGGGGGCGGCGGGGGTGGCCGAGTGTGGGGGGCCCAGGCGAGGGGGGCGGCGGGGGTGGCCGAGTGTGGGGGGCCCAGGCGAGGGGGGCGGCGGGGGTGGCCGAGTGTGGGGGGCCCAGGCGAGGGGGGCGGCGGGGGTGGCCGAGTGTGGGGGGCCCAGGCGAGGGGGGCGGCGGGGGTGGCCGAGTGTGGGGGGCCCAGGCGAGGGGGGCGGCGGGGGTGGCCGAGTGTGGGGGGCCCAGGCGAGGGGGGCGGCGGGGGTGGCCGAGTGTGGGGGGCCCAGGCGAGGGGGGCGGTGGCCGAGTGTGGGGGGCCCAGGCGAGGGGGGCGGCGGGGGTGGCCGAGTGTGGGGGGCCCAGGCGAGGGGGGCGGCGGGGGTGGCCGAGTGTGGGGGGCCCAGGCGAGGGGGGCGGCGGGGGTGGCCGAGTGTGGGGGGCCCAGGCGAGGGGGGCGGCGGGGGTGGCCGAGTGTGGGGGGCCCAGGCGAGGGGGGCGGCGGGGGTGGCCGAGTGTGGGGGGCCCAGGCGAGGGGGGCGGCGGGGGTGGCCGAGTGTGGGGGGCCCAGGCGAGGGGGGCGGCGGGGGTGGCCGAGTGTGGGGGGCCCAGGCGAGGGGGGCGGCGGGGGTGGCCGAGTGTGGGGGGCCCAGGCGAGGGGGGCGGCGGGGGTGGCCGAGTGTGGGGGGCCCAGGCGAGGGGGGCGGCGGGGGTGGCCGAGTGTGGGGGGCCCAGGCGAGGGGGGCGGCGGGGGTGGCCGAGTGTGGGGGGCCCAGGCGAGGGGGGCGGCGGGGGTGGCCGAGTGTGGGGGGCCCAGGCGAGGGGGGCGGCGGGGGTGGCCGAGTGTGGGGGGCCCAGGCGAGGGGGGCGGCGGGGGTGGCCGAGTGTGGGGGGCCCAGGCGAGGGGGGCGGCGGGGGTGGCCGAGTGTGGGGGGCCCAGGCGAGGGGGGCGGCGGGGGTGGCCGAGTGTGGGGGGCCCAGGCGAGGGGGGCGGCGGGGGTGGCCGAGTGTGGGGGGCCCAGGCGAGGGGGGCGGCGGGGGTGGCCGAGTGTGGGGGGCCCAGGCGAGGGGGGCGGCGGGGGTGGCCGAGTGTGGGGGGCCCAGGCGAGGGGGGCGGCGGGGGTGGCCGAGTGTGGGGGGCCCAGGCGAGGGGGGCGGCGGGGGTGGCCGAGTGTGGGGGGCCCAGGCGAGGGGGGCGGCGGGGGTGGCCGAGTGTGGGGGGCCCAGGCGAGGGGGGCGGCGGGGGTGGCCGAGTGTGGGGGGCCCAGGCGAGGGGGGCGGCGGGGGTGGCCGAGTGTGGGGGGCCCAGGCGAGGGGGGCGGCGGGGGTGGCCGAGTGTGGGGGGCCCAGGCGAGGGGGGCGGCGGGGGTGGCCGAGTGTGGGGGGCCCAGGCGAGGGGGGCGGCGGGGCGGGTGGCCGAGTGTGGGGGGCCCAGGCGAGGGGGGCGGCGGGGGTGGCCGAGTGTGGGGGGCCCAGGCGAGGGGGGCGGCGGGGGTGGCCGAGTGTGGGGGGCCCAGGCGAGGGGGGCGGCGGGGGTGGCCGAGTGTGGGGGGCCCAGGCGAGGGGGGCGGCGGGGGTGGCCGAGTGTGGGGGGCCCAGGCGAGGGGGGCGGCGGGGGTGGCCGAGTGTGGGGGGCCCAGGCGAGGGGGGCGGCGGGGGTGGCCGAGTGTGGGGGGCCCAGGCGAGGGGGGCGGCGGGGGTGGCCGAGTGTGGGGGGCCCAGGCGAGGGGGGCGGCGGGGGTGGCCGAGTGTGGGGGGCCCAGGCGAGGGGGGCGGCGGGGGTGGCCGAGTGTGGGGGGCCCAGGCGAGGGGGGCGGCGGGGGTGGCCGAGTGTGGGGGGCCCAGGCGAGGGGGGCGGCGGGGGTGGCCGAGTGTGGGGGGCCCAGGCGAGGGGGGCGGCGGGGGTGGCCGAGTGTGGGGGGCCCAGGCGAGGGGGGCGGCGGGGGTGGCCGAGTGTGGGGGGCCCAGGCGAGGGGGGCGGCGGGGGTGGCCGAGTGTGGGGGGCCCAGGCGAGGGGGGCGGCGGGGGTGGCCGAGTGTGGGGGGCCCAGGCGAGGGGGGCGGCGGGGGTGGCCGAGTGTGGGGGGCCCAGGCGAGGGGGGCGGCGGGGGTGGCCGAGTGTGGGGGGCCCAGGCGAGGGGGGCGGCGGGGGTGGCCGAGTGTGGGGGGCCCAGGCGAGGGGGGCGGCGGGGGTGGCCGAGTGTGGGGGGCCCAGGCGAGGGGGGCGGCGGGGGTGGCCGAGTGTGGGGGGCCCAGGCGAGGGGGGCGGCGGGGGTGGCCGAGTGTGGGGGGCCCAGGCGAGGGGGGCGGCGGGGGTGGCCGAGTGTGGGGGGCCCAGGCGAGGGGGGCGGCGGGGGTGGCCGAGTGTGGGGGGCCCAGGCGAGGGGGGCGGCGGGGGTGGCCGAGTGTGGGGGGCCCAGGCGAGGGGGGCGGCGGGGGTGGCCGAGTGTGGGGGGCCCAGGCGAGGGGGGCGGCGGGGGTGGCCGAGTGTGGGGGGCCCAGGCGAGGGGGGCGGCGGGGGTGGCCGAGTGTGGGGGGCCCAGGCGAGGGGGGCGGCGGGGGTGGCCGAGTGTGGGGGGCCCAGGCGAGGGGGGCGGCGGGGGTGGCCGAGTGTGGGGGGCCCAGGCGAGGGGGGCGGCGGGGGTGGCCGAGTGTGGGGGGCCCAGGCGAGGGGGGCGGCGGGGGTGGCCGAGTGTGGGGGGCCCAGGCGAGGGGGGCGGCGGGGTGGCGCACTCCAGGTGTAGTGTGTTAGTTACTGTATTTATGTGAAATAAGGAACAGGTTGGGTTTGTTAGCTTCTCCATTCCCTCCCACAACTCTTTCACTTTCTATTCCAATCTATACGCAAAGGTTGAGATTTCTTGTTTCAATTCGCCTGTAACCTTAGTTTCTCCTATGTCTTGGCTATGGATTGAGACAAATAATACTGGGCACTAGCAGTTTTATGCTTTTAATTAATAAGTAAATGTATCAAAGGCATGGTGTAGACCTGCGTGAACTCTGTGCTTTTGGTGATCCCAGAATACAGCTGTCAGAAAGAACAGCTCAGCGTATGTATGTACAACATGCATTGTTCAGTGACGCTGTCCCAGGAATCTTGGATTAGGCAGCTGCTGCTGCAGACCTACCCTGGACGTGACCTTTGACAACTGTCATGGGTTCTATAGGCTTCTGTCTCTGCCAAATCTTGGGCCTGGGAGTAATGAGGAGTCTCAGACCCAGAGAGCAGGGGAAGGCACCAGAAAGCTCTCAGCTGTGCTGATTTCAAATACCTTGGCCTGGTTAAACCGTATGACAGGGAATGGAGCTTGCGTGCCTGTAATTACTGAGCCACTGTGGGTAATCTTAGGGAAACCAGGGAAAAAACAGGAGCATTTCCAGGAGGATTTCCAGGAGCATTTCCAAGAGGTTGAAGAATCGATAATGTTCCAATTTCCAGAAGGAGAAATGTTTTGAAAGCCTTTGCACACTTAGAAAAGGAAGTGGTAATGACCAGAATTAGAAGATAGATTCAATGCTGCATCTTTTTTTGTTGTTGTTGTTTCTAAAGCAAAATGTCTATACAGGAATGATAAAAGCCATGTGTAGCAAATTGCAAGTATACTAAGCTGAAAGCAAACTGTAAAAAGGGGCAGGTGCGGTAGCATAACCAGCTGATCCTCAGTCTGCAGCACTGGCCGGCCCATGGGTGCTGCTGGTTCAAGGGGGTAACTGCTCCACTGTGGGTTCAACTTCCCACTGATAGCCAGAGAAAGTAGCACAAAAGTTAACCCAAGTTCCTGGGTCCCTGAGTTCAGATGGGCTCAACCCTGGCTCTCACAGCCATTTGGGGAATAAACCAGTTGATGAAAAATCTGTCTGTCCTTCTCTGTAAATCTGCCTTTCAAATAAAGAATTTTTTTTTTAAAGGAAGGCAGTGGTGTGCTTCCATTAGGCACCGATTCTGCTTGTTCCGCCCAGCTCCGGCACCAGTGGCCCCTCCTCACGGGGCTTCCCTGCTCAGAAGGACCTCTGCTGCTCTGATGCTCTGCTCCTGGACCATGGCCACCTCTGCGCGGTTCCGCCCAGCAAGTCACCAGCGGCCCCTCCTCACGGGGCTACCCTGCTCAGAAGGACCTCTGCTGCTTTGCTCCTGGTCCCTTGCCACCTCCTCACGGTTCCACCCTGCTCCAGCACCAGCGGCCCCTTTCGTGGGGCTTCCCTGCTCAGAAGGCCTCTGCTGCTCTGCTCCTGGACCCTGGCCACCTGCTCGGGGGGCTGCTCTGCTCCTGCACCCTGGCCACCACCTCGGGGGGCCGCTCTGCTCTGAAGGGGCTCTGCTGCTCTGCGACCCCACCTGCTCCTGGTGGGGCCGCCCGGCTCAGAAGGGGCTCTGTTGCTGGACCCCGCCCCCTCTTCACGGTGCCCTCCCGCTCTGTGACCCCAGCCCACTCCTCGCAGGGCTCCCCTGCTCCGAAGGGGCTCCCCTGCTCCGAAGGGGCTCTGCTGCTCTTCTGCTCTTCTGTTCTCCTGCCCCGCTCCACACACTCTGCCACCCCCGCCGCTCCCCTCGCCTGGGCCCCCCACACTCTGCCACCCCCGCCGCCCCCTCACCCCTCCCCGCCGCGGCCCCCAATAGCTAAAATGAAAGAAAATGACACGCAGACAATGTTTTTAAAACCATGGGAGATCCCCACCCCACCTCGAATAGAAATAAGCTAAAAACTAGGAATAAAAATGACACGCAGACACAAAGTTTTTAAAACCATGGGAGATCCCCACCCCTCCTCGAGTAGAAATAAGCTAAAAACTAAGAATACAAATGACACACAGACAGAAAGTTTTTAAAACCATGGGAGACGCTGAGATCCCTGCCGTTGTCCGGCAGGTTAGGCAGAGAACTGGTATGGTTGACTCTGCTTGGGGACATGAGCAACAGAAAGCCAAGTGGACAGGAGTTGGTGGACGTCACGCTTTCCCGCAAGCGAGGCGCAATCGGCTGTCTCTGCTGGGAAAAGCTGAGACAGCCGTGCCAATTCCCCAAGTTGATCGTCTCTCAACTGGACGAGCAATTCGGCTCCTGGCTTAGAAGGTGTTTGCCAAAGTACTCCGAGAGGACGACAGCAAGGATGCCTTGTACCTTTTCACCATCCCAGAGGACTGCCCCATTGGGCAGAAGGATGCCAAGGAGAGCGAGCTGCAGAAGGTGCTGGCTGAGCAGAAGTCTGTGGAGATGGCCAAAAGAAAGAAAAGCGTCAAGAGTTGATCCCAGTCCCTGTCTCTGCAAACGCCAACCCAGCAAGATTGGAAGACCCCACCAACAGCCAGTCCAGCCATGTCTCCGGCAACCCCTGTGGTCTCTGGAGCTGTTTCCCAGCCTGCGCCGGTGTCCTATGCAATGCCTTAGTACCAGCGGGTCACCATCAGCGGAGATTACTGTGCTGGGATCACCGGACGACTATGATCAGGCTGCCAAGAACCTGGCCAAGGCTCTGATGGTCCGGGAGAAGTACGCAAGGCTGGCCTACCATCACTTCCCATGGACCACGGCCCAGTACCTGCTGCTCTGCCACTCCGGTGCGCCACCCAGGCCTCCTCCTTGTGGGATCCTCCCCACTCTGCTCTGCTCCACTACCACCCCTTCGGCTCCGGTCCCGGGCTCCGCTCCCCTCCACCCGCGGGACCCCCACTCCACCTCGTTTCGGGGCTCCGCTCCCCTCCACCCGCGGGACCTCCCCACTTCGCTCTCCTCCTGGGCTCCCCTCCGGGGCTCCTCTCCCGTGCAGGCCCCCCAGTCTACTCAGATCCACTCCTAGGCTCCCCTCCCCTCCAGCCCTGGGGCCCCACTCTGCTCCGCTCCTGGCTCCCATCCCCTCCCCTGCAGTTGCTCTGCTCCTGGACCCTGGCCACCTCCATGGGTGGCCGCCTCACTCCGAAGAGGCTCTGTTGCTCTGCTGAGGGAACCGGCCCACTCCTCGCGGTTCCGCCCTGCTCAGAAGGGGCTCTGCTGTTCTTCTGCTCTTCTGCTCTGCTGCTCCGCTGCAGTGCGCTCACCGACCCTGGCCGCCTCCTCGCCAGGCCGCCCCGCCCCGATGTGGCTACACTGCTCCGCTCCGCTGCGCCACCCTTGCCAGCTCCTTACGGGATCCCCCCACTCTGCGACCAACCCCTCTGCGCCGCTCCATGGCTCCATGGCTCCCATCCCACGGTGCCCCCCCAGTCTGCTCCGATCCGCTCCGCAGCTCCCCTCCCCTCCAGCCACGGGGGGCCCCACTCTGCTCTGCTCCCAGGCTCCCCTCCCCTCCCCTCCAGCCACAGGGCCCCACTCTGCTCTGCTCCCTGGCTCCCCCCCTTCCAGCCGTGGACCCCACCCCCACTCTGCTCCCTTGCCCTCCACCCGCGGCAGCTCCCCACTCTGATTCTCCCCTCCAGCCGCAGGGGCCCCCACTCTGCTCCTCCCCTCCGCCCCTGCCCCCTCCTCGCTCCTCCTGAGTGAAGCACATCCTCACACAAGTTGTGGTTCTTCAGGTCGCCTTCTCTTGGGACTCACCTTTAGTGCTGTAATCCTCCTGTTGAACTGTAGTGTACTCTGTGTAAGTGACCCTTGGCACCCCACAGCTCTGCACGAAGGTGGTCACCCCCCACCCCCATTCTCAGCTTATCTCCAGTCGAATCCCCTGACAGCTTGGAGTTAAGGTAGGTGATAGGGAAAAAGGAAATGCTGCGCCTAACCTCTCATCTCCTGCTTTGAGAGATGACCTTGGATGCATGGCTCTGGGGTGAACTTGTGTGAGGACTGGCGGTTTCTGTCCAATGTGACACTTGGGCGTTACCCAAAACTTTGCACAGGATCTCCTTGGCCTGACAACCCGACCGGTATTCGAGGGCCACTCTCCTCTACTGTCCTTAAACATGGTCAATAATGGTGAGGAACCTGATCATCCTGCGCTTAAGGCGCTAAATTACATGCTGAAGTTTCAAGGGTTAGAAATCCTAGGTGCTCAGGCACTCAAGGTCTGAGAGACCCTGGTCAGATTGGCACCCGTCGGTAACATTGGTTAATTTATTTTCCCACAATGCTTGGCAAGGGAAGAGCAAAACTGATGCTCAGGACATTGGCCCTGGCCCACCTCAGCCGCCCCAACCAGAGCTTCTGGGCAGCTCAGAGGGCAGGAAACCACCCCCAGCTCAAGGGGAGTCAGCACAGCGCCAGTTGCAAGCATTCTGTTCGGGCACTGTGAGATACTCCAGGCCTTTCCCATTAGTGTTATCCCTGAAGGGAACTGCCCAGCGGAGTATGATTCCTGGAATGCAGGACTTAAAGCCATGCCAGGAGCGAGCCTAACTCTCCCTGGGCCAAGGCTACTTGCACCATTATTGCTCTAAGAAATTGTTTCAAGTATGAATATTTTCAAATTCTTTCATGCTTATGGCTGCCCTTGTCCAGGAGGGCAGTCCCCTCCAGTGGGTCCATTTGTCCATTGGAGGGGCGCCCAGAGCTTATACTTACCTTCTGAATTAGATCTGCCAGTTGATCTGGATCAGAGAGCTAGCCTTTAGGTGTGAAGACAACCAGCAAAGCTTGTCCTTTCTTGAATGAGTGATTTTGAATGGGTTCAAAGAAACAGCAACAGGCTGGCAGTCTCCCTTCAAGGTTACCTCTGCACCATTGACTGCCATTATGGGCCATAGAAGTGGGTTACCTCAGGCTCGGCAGTGTGGCCAGTGGCTAAGGTCCTCGCCTTGATGCCATATGGCTGCTCGTTCTAATCCCGGCAGCTCCACTTCTTCTCTGTCTCTCCTCCTCTCAGTATATCTGACTGTGTAATAAAATAAATCTTTAAAAAAAAAAGTGGGTCACCTCTTTCAATCGCTTGGATTGGGAAAATCCTGCCCTTTTACCAACAAACCATGAGGAAGGAAGAGGGGTTGCAGCAGACGTTTTTCTGTCCAATCTTGTCTATGTAACCTATTTTGAGCCATGTCAATGATCAGCACAGTAGAAGGAACTATTTGCTGTAGTTTTAGCAAAACTTTAGATGAAAGGATTCTTTTGTGAGGTCTCCGACAGCCTTTATGGTGTACATTTGCTCCTAGAATTGGCTCAGGCATATGTAAGGCTGGATGATAATCCCATCACCCCATGACCCTGGTCTTGCTGCGAGGGAGGGCCCATCCCCCTGTCTGAAGGTCTCCATTTGCTCTCCTCACTGGGTTGCACACAGATTTCCTCTCCATTGTAGCCACTTTCACCTTTGCCCTTATCTGCTTTTCCACTTTCTCTTGACTTGACCTCACCCAGGCCACCCTTAGGGCCTGAATTTCTCTAGCTCTACCTCATAGCCCTAACCCCTAGCTGGGAGGGACAGGGTAAGACATAAGCGATGTAACATTCATAAGAAAAAAATGGAAACTTGTTCTGTAACTTCATCTAGCAGTTATACATAAAAGTAACCAGTGGACCAAATCCACTGTTAAATTAACGCTAAGCACGAGCTGAACCTATGTGCTTGCTTTACGAAACATTTCCAGGTTGAAGTATGTGAAAGAAGAGGTTGGAAGTCACAAAAGGTTGAATTTTATGTCTGTTCTGACGTGTGTAGTGATTGTGCATGTTTGTTTAGTCAGTTAGAGTCCTATTACTTCTGTCCAGACAAGACTTCTATCTGTATCGTGAATTTAGTTGTTCTTGTTCAGAATTGGGTCTGTGTATGACTGACAGACAAGATGGGACGGACCACGACTGGCCCCCTTTCTCTCTCCTGGTATGTAATTTGAGAGAGGTCTAACTCATCTAACAGGACTTGGTCAGACCTGACTCCCCACCTCTGCTGGGCTAAGGCTCCTATACCATTTTTGTGCTGCTCAGTCTTCAGCTTACAGTGTTGTCCTGGCACTGATCAGGTCTAAAATTCAGTATCCATTCACATATTCAGTTACATGTTAAGTGTACTTTAATTTACACTTCAATTCTTCAGTTTGAAACCAAATCTCCTGACTTTGAAAGTTCTAGTAGGATCCCTAGAACCTTCAAAGATTGAGACAGAACTTGGATAATATAATTGTCATTTAAAATAATTTGTAATATCACAATATTATAAAATAGCATATGAGGCATCAAATTTAGCATAAAGTAAATGAGTATTTATGTCCATTGGTCAAAATGTTTCCTAATCATGAAATTGGTCCAATTTTAAATTATTTGTTCTTATATAGAAAGAAGTGAGGTTTTACCTTACAGGAAAAACAGTTTGAAATTGGATAGTGAAATTGGTTATGATGTGTATAATTTCTGAATTTTCCTGTAAGACAATGGAATTGAAGTCTGATTCCTTGTGAAGAACAACAGTGTTTTAACATCTCCTTTTAAGTGATTTTCATCTTATTGATAAGAGACTATCTAGGAATGTATTAGTTAAGACAACAGCCAAATTGAAATTTTTTGGTTCTCTTGAATTTAATAAAACAGAAGTGGGACCTGCGGCGTGGCCTAGCAGCTAAAGTCTTCGCCTTGAACGCCCTGGGATCCCATATGGGCACCGGTTCTAATCCCGGCAGCTCCACTTTCCATCCAGCTCCCTGCTTTTGGCCTGGGAAAGCAGTGGAGGATGGCCCAAAGCTTTGGGACCCTGCACCCGCATGGGAGACCCAGAGGAGGTTCCTGGTTCCCAGCTTCGGATCAGCGTGCACCGGCCGTGGCGGCACAGTTGGGGAGTGAATCATTAGACGGAAGATCTTCTTGTCTCTCCTCCTCTCTGTATATCTGACTTTGCAATAAAAATAAATAAATCTTTAAAAAAATAATAAAATAAAACAGAAGCCAAGAAGCAGCTCCAGACTTACCAGCCATGCAAAAGGGAGGCGCATGCTTGCAGTCTGCCCTTTGGAAGGAATTCAGGACCTTGGGCTCCTTCAGGTTCTCACTGTGATTCTCACCTGCCATTTGAGAAGGGGAAATTCCCTCATCAGCAAGAAGGTTATTGGAAAAACTTCTCATTCCTGGTTTTGAGGCAGGTTTGTGTTAAAACGTGTTTCTACAGTTTGGGAGAAATGGGTAAGACTTGCTTAAAGCAATAGTATTTAAAATGTAGTATGTTTTTATTTATAGAATGTCTTAATTTGGAGTCTTGCATGATTGTTTCAAAATGTAAATCGAGCAAATAAGCAGGTTATTAAGAAAGAGAATTGCTTGTAGAATATTGTCCTACAGAAGTATGGCTATCCTAGAATGGAAAAGCTGGGAGAAAATACTAAAGGCTTAAGCATGTTGAGAAATGAACCTTGCAAGTTTTACATATAGAATTGTCTATACTATAAGATACTACTACCACATTGTTGAAGTGTTTAACATTAATACCTAGTGTACGCCGACATTAGAATTAAGTGTGCATACATAGGAATGCTAGTAAATCAGAATTTGCACGGGAGAGGTCTGGCGCAATAGCTTGGCAGTTAAGGGGTCTGGTGCAGTAGCCTAGTAGCTAAAGTCCTCACTTCGACCATGCTGGGATCCCATTTGGACACTGGTTCTAATACCGGATGCTTTGCTTCCCGTCCAGCTCCCTGCTTGTGGCCTGGGAAATCAGTAGAGGACAGCCTAAAGCCTTGGGACTGTGCACCCATGAGGGAGATCTGGAAGAAGCCCCTGGCTTTGGATCGGCTCAGCTCTGGCCATTCTGGACACTGGGTGAATAAACCAGTGGATGGAAGATATTTCTGTGTCTCTGCTTCTCTCTGTAAACCTGCATTTCCAATAAAATAAAGAATCCAAAAAGAATGATGTGGAACACTCAAAAAGACATAAGACACTCCAACAGAAAGTGAAATTAGAAAATCAATGCATGATATGAGAAATTTGGCAAGGACTGACCTTGAGGAATTGAACAGATATTACAAAATCAACTGTGGACTGGCTCTTGTGAGCAGCAAGCTGAGCTACTGCCTGTGTACTGATCTCCTATGAGCTCCAATTCAAGTCTTGGCCATTCTACCTTGGATCCAGGTGTCTGCTAATATGTCTGCAGAGGCAGCAGAAGAGGGCTGAGGTACTTGGGTCCCTGTCATCTACAAGAGGGACAGAGCTCCAGGTTCCTGGCTATCCAGTGGCCCAGGCCTTGATGTCAGCCATTGAGATGGAGGATCTGTCTCCCCCTCTTTACCTACCTTGCAAATCAAGTATTTTTTTATAGAAAAAAATTAAAAATGAAAATAGTTGAAAGTCAAGATAAATGAGGATCAACAGAATTAAAAATATTTGAACTTGATGATAGCTTCAATATTTTCTAGCCAGCTTTTAAAAAATGTGAGAAAGGGAATGAAAGCAGCCTGAGAGCTTTGAGACCTTACTGAAATGAATGCTTTCTTGGAATTCCTGAGAGGAAGAGAGTATGCAGCATATTCAATGAAACAGCTCATAACTTCCCTGATCTTAAGTACACCTCCAAGTACAGAAGGCCCATAGGATGTCAATTGACAGGATCAGAAAAGATCCACATTCCCTTGACCTATTGTGGTCCAGCTCTTTTAAGTACAAATAATCGTTACTTCTCAGAAAGAAAGCACTGTCGTTTTCAAGGGGACCTCCACCAAACAAACAACATTGTCAAACAGAAATTTTATAGGCCAAGAGGGAATTGAATGGTTTATCTCAAGTTGTGAAGAAAAAGTAAGCCTATCAGCCAAAAATACTTGGCTGAGTAGAACTATCTTTTATAACTTAAATATTCTCCAAAATGAGTGAAAGTCAGGAAAGTCATCAGAATCAACTGGCCTTCTAAAACTTGTTTGAGGGAAATGTACAGACAGAAGCAAATAAAAGGTAGCAGGCTAGCATCATGAGAACATGCAAAACTTCTATTTATTCTCATTACAAAGTCAGATATACAGAGAAGAGAGACAGAGGGGAAGATCTTCCGTCCGATAGCTCACTCCAAGTGGCCACAACGGCTGGAGCTCAGTCAGTCCAAAGCCAGGAGCCCGGGCCCCCCATGTGGGTGCAGGGTCCCAAGGCTGTGGGTCATCCTTGACTGCTTTCCCAGGCCACAAGCAGGGAGCTGGATGGGAAGCAGAGCCGTCGGGATTAGAACCAGCGCCCATATGGAATCCTGGCATGTGAAAGGCAAGGACTTTCACCACTACGCTATTGTGCTGGGCCCAAAATGGAAAACTTTGAAACTCACCCATAACTGGATGAAGATACTCAGAAGAAACCAACTATTTTTTATTAATTATTTTGCATTATGTGACAGTTTCATCCCTCACCCTTCCCTCCCCCCTGGTGGATTCCTCACCCCTCTCTCACCCCTCCCCTCCCCCCTGGTGGATTTCTCCACCTTGATGCAGTATTACAGTTCAAATTCAATCAAGATTCTTTCCTTGCAAACGTATACCAAGCACAGAGTCCAGCTACTTATTATCCAGATGGGTTCAACAGTTTCTTGGGGAGACTTTTTCTGGTCTGAGGTTAGAGCTGGTAGAATATCATCACAGTCAATTAAGAGTCCCAATATAACATCAACAGCAATTTGCAATGTTATGGAATTGACATGGTTTTGAGTAACCAGTACGTTAAAAAAAAAAAAAAATGCAAGTCCTAACGACAACCTATGATTAGTTCGTTGACATTTCAATTTTAGTTTATATACAGGACCGACTGCTATATACCTTAAAATGGCTATAAGGTACCATTCAGCTGTCTCATGTCTATTTCATTTTAGTATTTAGCCATTTGTTGTGTTGAAGTATAATTTTGCTGATCTTGGCAGATTTTAGGATAATCTAGACTGGCTTGTAACTCTAACAAGATATTTGTCGACATTTAAGGTGCAGAATATTTTTTTGGGGGGGAGGGTGTGCAGGAAAATCCCTAACACCATGGTGAGGAGTAACTAATCTTTGTGTCCCACCCAGCGAGGCATGAGCCAATCCATGCCAGCTCTTTCCTGTCATATTTCAATTTCTACTTTCTGTTGTTTGCGTATTTATTTTAGTTTTTTTTTTTTTTTTTTTAGTTTGTATGATTGTTTGCTGTGAGGGGTTTTCGAAGCGATCCCGATGGTCATTGCGAGGGAGGGGGGGTCCAGAGGTGGAGCCAGGCTCGGACCAGAGAAAGCGCTCCTCCCTGGCCCCGAAGGACATTTATTGTTCTTCTGTTTCTGCAGACCGCTCAGGGTTTCTGGTAGTCTTTCCGATGATGTTGGTTTCTGCACGGTAGTGTTTGGAGTTCTTCCATCCCCTGTGGAAGCTCCTGTTGGGGGTGGGTGACCTCAGAGTACTCGGCCTCTGAGGGCATCCAATTCCCTGTGGCCTCCTTGGCAGTTGGGATATAGTCCTTGTTGCTCGTATTAATAGTTTGTGGTGAAGGTCTGGGAGTCTTCATGGTTGGGATCCAAGCTTCCTCCTTATCACCTGCTCCACTCTGGAGTGCCCCCCTGCTCCACGCACATGACCTCCTGTTAAGAGGTTGTCAGGATCGCACCCGATTCCCCCCTCATGCATTGGTATAGTAGTTTTATTGTTGTTTAGTGCCGCTTTGAGTCTGTTGTCTATGAATTACCAGATTTGATCTTGATAGGCTATATTGTACTTTTTTCTCACTCTTTTTATGGTCCTGAAAGATTTCCCTGCACTCCCTCCCCATTACAGGTTAACATAGCGTATTGAGGGTATAGTAGGTTTTACAGTTTTTTGATGTAGATCTTAAGTATTCTCACATTAATTGTTGGTTTATAGATTATATCACGTTATCTTATTGCATTGGATACAGGTTATTAGAGATTGCACTAATATTACAATATACAGGTACTATCTTCCAAGTTGTCATCTTTTCATCTCAGATTAAGGCAAACATGTGGTATTTAACCTTTTGGGATTGGTTCATTTCTCTTAGCATGATGGATTCCAGTCGGGCCCATTTGACCACAAAACTGCCTTTCATTTTGTTTAATAGCTGACTAGTATTCCATGGAGTAGATGAACCATAGCTTTCTTATCCAGTCTTCCGCTGATGGGCATTTTGGCTGCTTCCAGGTTTTTGCGATCATAGATTGTGCTGCTATGAACATAGGCGTGCATGCTGGTTTCCTCTGTAGGAGATGTTTTGGATATATCCCTAGGAGTGCTATTGCTGGGTCTTATGGTATGTTGATTTTGAGTTGTTTGAGTTTCGCCAAACTGATTCCCATAGAGGCTGTACAAGTCTACAGTCCCACCAGCAGTGGAGAAGGGTTCCCTTTTCCCCACATCCTCGCCAGCAAGTGTTGGTGGTATTATGTATGTGTGCCATCCTTACTGGAATTAAGTGGTACTTCATTGTTGTCTTCATTTGGATTTCCCTTATTGCCAGGGAAATTGAGCATTTTTTCAAAACCAACTGATTTCTAAGTGGATAGATTACTTACTAATAACAGCTACTTACTGTTACTACTTATTAGTAACAGCTTTGAAAGTCAATGGACCACACTCCCAGGTAAGATATAGTTTGGCTAAATGGATTAAAAAGTAACCAAGGATATGTACCTTAAGAAACTCATTAGTAAAGACACACACTGGTGCAAAGATGGAAAAAAATGTTCTACCTAAGTGGAAACCTAAAGCAAGCAGGAGTAGTGCATTAGACAAAATACACTTCAGCCAAAAGCTATAAAAAGATACAAAGATCATCAGATAGTGATCAAGGAATTAATTCAGCAATAAGATAGGACAGATTGGGTACTATATATCCAATGCCACAGCATGTCATTTTCTTAAAAAGCCTTATTATATCTAAAGGGAGGGCCCGGCAGTGTGGCCTAGTGTTAAAGTCCTCGTCTTGAATGCCCCGGGATCCCATATAGATGCCAGCTTTAATCCCAGGAGCTCCACTTTCCATCCAGCTCCTTGCTTGTGCTCTGGGAAAACAGTCGAGGACAGCCCAATGCCTTGGGACCCTGCACCTGCATGGGGGACCTGGAGGAGGTTCCTGGTTGGATCGGTGCAGCACCAGCCATTGTGCTCACTTGGGGAGTAAACATCAGATGGAAGATCTTCCTCCGTCTCTCCTCCTCTCTGTATATCCGATTTTGTAACAAAATAAATCTTTAAAAAATATACATATATATCTAAAGGGAGAGTCAAGCTCCAGATCAAGAAAAGTGGAGTTAAGGAATCAAATAACATGTCAGTCAAGCAAAAAAAAAAAAAAAAAAAAAAGAAAGAAACCACAGTTCTAGGGTATACAGACACTGACACAGCATTCATTGCAATAGCTTTAGAATATGTACTTGAATACACTAAACTTCCTCTAAGACCACATATTAAACCACAACAAAAAGTACATCATATCTTTTCTAATCACAAAAATATACATCCAGACAAATTTGGTAATTATAAAGCCATAGATTGAGGGGCCGGCCCTGTGGCTCAAGAGGCTAATCTTTCACCTTGCACACCGGCATCCATGTGGGCACTGGTTCATGTTCCGGGGGCCTCACTTCCCATCTACCCGCGGCTTATGGCCTGCAAAAGCAGTGGAGGATAGTTCTCGTGCTTGGACCCTGCACCTGTGTGGAAGACCTCAAAGAAGCTCCTGGCTCTTGGCTTGGGATTGGTTCAGCTCCGGCCATTGCAGGCATTTGGAAAGTGAACCAGTGGACAGAAAATCTTCTCTTTGTAACATCTGCCTTTCAAATAAATCTTGAAAACAAAACCATCTGCAGATTACATATTATGATCCTGAAATCCAAAGAAGAAATGTGGAAGAAATCCAAAAGAAAACTTAAAAATTGAATGAAATGAAAATACAGCATTTCAAAACTTACAGAAGACATCTAAAGAAATACTAAGTGAAGGTTGAAGCATTAAATGCCTACATAAAAAAATGGAAAGGTTTCAAACAGGTTAGGTGCATTTTGGGTATCTAGAGAAGGCAGAATAAACTAAATCCCAAAGTTAGTAAAGAAATAAAGATCAAACGCGTAAATGAAGAGAAAAACATGAAAGATCAGTGAAACAAAGGTTATTTCAAAAAGAAATAAAACGAGCAAACTTGTAGACTAACCTAGAAACAAAACATTGAAATGAAATTAGAGAGCTGGGCCCGGCGGCGTGGCCTAGCAACTAAGGTCTTTGCCTTGAACGCTCTAGGATCCTGTATGGGTGCTTGTTCTAATCCCAGCAGCTCCACTTTCCATCCAGCTCCCCGCTTGTGGCTTGGGAAAGCAGTCAAAGACAGCCCAAAGCCTTGGGACCCTGCACCCACATGGGACACCTGGAAGCAGCTCCAGGCACCTGGCTTCGGATCGGTGAAGCATGGGCCATTGCACTCACTTGGGGAATGAATCATCGGATGGGACATCTTCCTCTGTCTCTCCTCCTCTCTGTATATCTGACTTTGTAATGAAAATAAAATAAATGTTAAAAACAGCGAAAAGAAATTAGAGGAGAGCTGAGAAACAAAATCTAACCAACACTAGAGAAAGGTGAAAGGTCACTAGGGACTATTGTGAAGAACTGTATACGCACTCATGTTGTTCATTGTACGAAAAACGCAAATTTTAAGACCTTTTTCATCAAGATAAACAGATCTTTAATTCTGTCTTCTACAAACTTTTTGAAACATTGTTTGGAATTTAAAGTTGATCTCATGTGAATTTAGAATAATATCACAGATTGGGGGGAAGAAGGGAGAGGGATAGAAAAATGGGAGAAGTCTGACAGACAAGTTGAAAGTAATGGCTGGGTAGAAGAACTAAGTTCTGGTGTTCTATAGTATGACAAGGTGATGACAGTTACCAATAATATGCTGTGTGTACATACATATGTGGACGTGTCTACACATTATATATAACATACAGTTAATACATATAAAGCTAGATGGAAGGAATTTGAGTGTTTCAGCACATAGAAATTATCCAAGGAACTACATAACTAGATCTATTCACCCCCATTTCATCACTACCCAATGTTTGCTTTACATGCAGCAAAACCTTACAGAGTCCCCGTGGATGCATATTTGTGTCAATTGATCTTAAAAATGTAAAAAGTTGCACTTAAAATTATGACCACCTTATATATTCAAGTAACCAGAAACTTAAAACATGAGGATTTTAATTGTTGTGGAACATTCAGACTGATTTAATGAGAAAATTATGGAGACATACGTCTGCTAACTATTACATGAAACAATTGGAACTATCAGGTTTTGACTGGTGCATTATTTTACCAGCAAGATTCTTTGCAATGGTGAAAAATATTCAACAATTCACCTTTTGTTCTTACAGTCTGCCACAAAGAACAAACCCTCACTTTCACTCCCTCGCTTAACTACACCTCGTGTCTTTTTCCTCCATGGCGATGTGTTATGTTTCTTTAGAAGAGCCAAGAGACTCAATACAGAGACAGCTAGAACTTATACGAGAGTTTGGTAGAGTGGCAGGGTACAAAATGACGTAACGAAAAACAGCTATAGTGCATGCAAACAGCCCCAAGATGGAAAGGGATCTAATCAGCAAGATACCATTCAAAATAACAGAAAACTATGAAGTGTCTGGGATAAACCTAACCAAAAATACATATGAAAAAATGCTCAAGTTCCTTGGCAATAAGGGAAATCCAAATGAAAACATCAATGAGGTACCACCTAATGCCAGTAAGGATGGCACACATACAAAGAAACACCAACAACACCTGCTGGAGAGGAAGCGGGGAAAAGAGAACCCTACTCCACTGCTGGTGGGACTGCAGGTTGGTACAGCCTCTATGGAATCAGTATGGAGAACATTCACACAACTCAAAATCAACATACCGTATGATCCAGCAATAGCACTCCTAGGAATACATCCAAAACATCTGTTTCATGAGAAACCAACATGTACCCCTATGATCATAGCAGCACAATCAGTAATTGCAAAAACATGGAAGCAACCAAAATGCCCATCAGCAGAAGACTGGATAAGAAAGCTATGGTTCATCTACTCCATGAAATACTATTCAGCTATTAAAAAAACCAAAATGCAGTTCTTTGTGGCCAAATGGGCCCAACTGGAAACCATAATGCTAAGGGAAATGACCAATTCCAGAAGGTTAGATACCACATATTTGCCTTAATTTAAGATGAAATGATGCCAGTTCGAAAAACAGTACCTGTAAATTGTAGTATTATTCCAAGCCCAAACAGTCTGTAGCTCATGCAATAAGATATTGTGATGTAACCAATGAACCAACAATCAATGTGAGTCAAACTGCTTATGATCTACACCAAAGAATTGTAAAACCTGATATGCTTTTTTTTTTTTTAATTTTTTTATTAATTATTATGCATTATGTGACAGTTTCATATGCTTTTAAGACCCTATGCTACTTGGAAATGGGGTGGGAGAGCAGAGAAATCTTCCATCTGCTTAGAATGTGAGGAAGACGTGAAGTATAACCTGTCAGGAATGGAACAAGTAACTCAAACTACAAAGACATATGGGGGAATCAAGAGCGATCCTGGCAATCTCTTAACAGGTCGTACACACAGAGCAGGGGGGGCACCCCAGAGTGGAGCAGGTGGACAGGAGGAGGCTTGTATCCCAACCCTGTAGACTCCCGGATCCTCACCAAGGACTATCACTATGGGCACCAAGGACTATATCCCAACCGCCAAGAACATAGGGAATTGGTGTGCCTTCGGAGCCTGCGAATTCTGAGGTCATCCACCCCCATCTGGATCTCCCACATGCGATGGAAGAAGCCCAAATCCTTCCTGACAGGATCCAAGGTCATCGGAACAACAGCCAGGAGCCCTGAGCAGTCTGCAGAAACAGAAGAACAGTAAACTTCCTTTGGGACTAGGGAGAGGAGCTTTCTCTGATCCTTACTTAGTTCCAACTTTGGATCCCCACCCTCTCCTGCAAGGACCATCAGGGTCGCTGCAGAGACCCCCCCACCAAAAAAAATTAGGATACAGAACAACAAGAAAAGCTTAGAACCAGGAGGAAATGGTCGGCGTGGACTCACACATACCTTACTAGGCAGGACACAAAGATTGGTTACTCCTCACTAAGGCATTGAAGATTTCTCTGCACACCCCTCCTAAAACTGGTCTGCACCTCAACTGTTGACAGAGTTATAAGCCTTGTCAGAGTTATAAGCCAGTTTAGACTATCCTAAAATCTGCCAAGTTCAGCAACATTATGTTTTAACCCTATAAACTGCTAAATACTCCAATGAAAATAGACACAAGACAGCTGAATAGTACCCTATAGCCATTTTAAGGTGTATAGAAGCCAGTTCCGTGTATAAACTAAAATTGAAATGCCAATGAAGTACTCACAGGATGTGGTTAAGAACTTGCATTTTAACATACTGATTACTCAATACTATGTCAATTAACTCCATAGTGTTGTAAATTGTTGCTGATGTTTTGTTGTGGCTTTTAATTGATTGGGATGATATTCTGCCAGCTCTATTTTCAGACCAGAGATGGTCTCCCCAAGAAACCTGGAGTTTATCTGGACAATAAGATGCTGGACACTATGCAAACTACATGGTTGCTATGAAAGAATCTTGACTTAATTTGAACTGTAATACTGCAACAAGGTGGAACAATCCACCATGGGGGGATGGCATGGGGAGGGCTTGGGGGAATCCCAGAGCCTATGAAACTGTCACGTAATTCAACGTACTTCATAAAAAAAGTGAGGGAATTGTAACTCAAATAATCCACAAGTCTAATTTTCATTGTAGTTAGACTTCCTCTAGAGCTAATAAGTAGGTCCATTGTCTAATTTGATCATCATTAATTTCCCACTTTTTACCCACACCTGCCCAAAGAATAAAAATCCAAACCACATCTAGCCAGAAGGCAGAAAATACAAGCTAAAAATTATGGAATTCTCACAGGTTGGGTACTTAACCAGTAACAGGTGTACTTTTCCTAACATTGGTGAGCTATAGAACTCACATACACTGTCTCTTTCAACCAGTCTTTAAAATGTTTGTGGAGAATGATCATGAAAGCCAACATATGGATTTCAAGTCTGCATGGAAACTTCTCTTTTGCCTCCATTTTTACGGACTTTGTGAAGCATCCCACTTCCTACTTCCTCAAACACCTCCACGAGGCAGAGAAGCGCCAGACTTTCATCCTTGTCTGATCTTCTCCTATCTCGGTATTGAGCATTTGAGCATTACTCCCACGTTTGTCTACATGAGGAATGTTGCTGGCCAATGCTGACAAATTAACGTCTAGTCCAACGCACGTGTCAGTTTCTCTACCATGACGTAACAGTAAATAACTTCGGAAGTACTCTCAACATTATGGCTTTTCTAGAAATCACTTGGTCCCTAAATGATGGAAAACAATCCTTACTGACATGTATGCATAATTCCAGTAAGGCAAATCTCACTTGGAATCCACACAGCTCGTCAGAAGCTCCGAGATCAAGAATGATCTACTAGGTGATGCTAGGGAACGCGGGGCTATGCTTAACAGACGAAGCTGTAACAGCCTAATGGAAAATTGAGACATTTGAATTTTTAGTAGGAAATGAGCTAAAAGCAGATGACTATTTAAGAACCTTAATGGGGTGAAGTTCATGCTCACACAAGCCATCTTTCTTTACAATTCTTGCTTGTGTGTGTGTTTAGGAAGTTTCAGCCCCGTGCATATGGAGTAATTCTGACAGCCTAGTTATCCTTGAAAAAAAGGCCAGCATTGGTTTAGGAATGGGCTACCAACATGGGATATGTTCAGCTCACAATGTACTGGCCTTCAGTATTTTAGTTGGAGAGTTAAGATTTTGGACCTGGTGAGGTGGCCTAGCAGTTAAAGTCCTTGCCTTGAATGTGCAGGAATCCCATATGGGCACTGCGTCTAGTCCTGGCAGTCCCGCTTCCCATCCGGCTCGCTGCTTGTGGCCTGGGAAAGCAGTTGAAGATGGCCCAAAGCCTTGGGACCCTGCACCCACGTGGGAGACCTGGAGGAGGACCTGGACTCCTGGCTTCAGATCGGCTCAGCTCCAGCTGTTGCGGCCACTTTGCGGAAGGAATCATTGGACAGAAGTTTGTCCTTTTTCCTTTCTACATGTCTGGCTTCCCCAAAAAAATAAATAAATCTTTAAAAAAATATTCTTACTGTAAAGTCAGATTTACAGAGAGGATGAGGAGACAGAAAAATCTTTCATTTGCTGAGCCACTCCAAGTGATTGCAACAGTTGGAGCTGAGCCAGGAACTTCTAGGTCTCACATGCCAGTACAGGGTCGCAAGGCTTTGGGCTGGCCTTGACTGCTTCCCCAGGTCACAAGCAAGAAGCTGGTTGGGAAGTGGAGCAGCCGGGATACAAGTGAGAGAGCAGCCCTGTGGGATCCTGGCACTTGCAAAGGTGTCGACTTTAGTCAGTAGGCTACTGCTCCGGGTCCAGTTGGAGATTTGTCACTCAAATGTTTATGGTTAAAGATCCTGATAAGCCATAGAATGCGTTTACATGTAAAATAGTAGCAAGTGAGTACAGCATGGTTTTGCACATGATTTCCTGCACATCTGCAGGTAATTAGTTCAACAGTTGTTCAAATGATAGCAGACACAATCCCTCTGGCAATGTATTTCACTGGAACTGTTTATCTTATTGAGAGTTTCTGGCAGCAAAGCATGATATTCCAACAATTCCTTCATTTTGCTTGACTGAAAAAAAGAAAAAGCTGCCCAGTGAGTGCAGTAGACCTTGTTCTTAAGGTAAGATTACCAGGGAACTAAGCAAAAACATACATTCAGAATATTTGATTTGTTGATGTCCATTTGGCATTGGTAGGGGACTTGTGCATTGTTTTCTGCAATAGAAAACATGGCATCACACAGTCAATCTTTCCAAGACTTCAGGGAACTGGCCTCGCTTCTCCTACCCAACTCTCAGTAGACTGCAACTGAGAATTACAGTCATGTTTTTGGAGTTCTTTGAGGTTAGACAATGTAATTTCAGTCTCTGGCTCTTTCCACAAACCAAAATTTATAGTCAGCACTTATTGATAGTTTTACGCTATTGAATAATTTTCAGTCCTGTAAGACGTTGGAGAGGATGCTGGCAAATGCTTTCCTCCTATACATCACTCCCAAGTTACTTAGCTCCCCTCAGTACCTTCCCTTCAGCATTCCAAGTGCCTCATTTACTCCAACTCCCTGGTTTCTGATGAGATGGAAATAGATATTTTAAGAGGATCTTCTCTCTCTCTCTCTCTCTCTCTCTCTCTCTCTCTCACACACACACACACACACACACACACACACACACACACACACAAGAAGTCATAGTATATTTCTCCCATGGGAAGGGATGACTGATCAAGAAGGATGGCTGTTTTAAATTTTATTCTTTATTTGAAAGAATGGAAGCAAGTAGACACTTGCCTCTTATACTTACTGAAATAAACCAGTCCCCGAAAGACAAATGGTTTCCTTCCTGTTTGTTAGCTAATATAGAGTACAGAAGTGGAATATGACTGAAACTGACACCTTGAGATTTGATTAATGTTTATAACCCTCATCTGTACTCTTGAGAAATAGTGGTTTTTCTACTTACTGCTTGTGGAATTCTTTAATGGAGGATTAAACTTGTGGTTATAAACTCAAAGTATGCTGCAGTGAAAAGTTCAACAAAAATTATAAAGGAAGGAGGAGAAAAGGCAAGAGTGTGGTAGAAGGCTAGACAGGTTGGGAAATCTCCTTATGCTGTTAACTTTAAGTAAAATACAAGGAATGTATTCCAGTTAAATAAAACTTTACAAAAAAGAGAGGAGAGTAAGAGAATAGAGAAAGATTTTCTATTAACCAATTTAACCTCAAAATGCCTGCCACAGCATGGGCTATGTCAGACCAAAGGCAGCTGTCAGATATCCATCCCCAGGTGTATGTGTATGGCAGGAACCTAGCTGTTCAGATTATCACTTGGTTACTTCCAGGGTTCATTAAGATGAAGTTAGTATACTTGGCATATGCTTGCTAAGAGGGAATCTCAACTGAACTTGAACTATGGTTACGCAACAAGTTGGAGGAAACCACCATGGGGGGAGGGTGTGGGGAAGTGTGGGGAGAATCCCAGTTCCTATGAGATTACAACACAATGTAATTAATGAATAAATTTAATAAAAACAAAAACAAAAACAAAAACAAAAGCAAAAAAAAAGATGAAGTTTAGAGCTCGCAGTTGAAGCAGCACTGGAATCCAGACCCCATGATATGGGCTACAGGAGTCCTCCAGCATCATCTTAATCTCTGCCAACATTTACCTAGGGATGATATTTTAAACAGTTTAACCATAATAGTAGCATGAACTAACTTAATCACATGCCTTTAGCAGGTAGCAAAACAGAATGTGAAGCCTGGACTTTGCTACCCAACATCCCTCCCCACGACCTCCCCTGCCCTGGCGCTTTACCTTAGGTTCCCTAGTTTTGGTGTTTCTGCTATGTGAAGTAGGATTCGAGTTACAGCTTTTCCATGAGCCAAAATGAGTTATGAGCACTTCATGTGTTTGTCAAGAAACTTCTCTGTGCCTTTGTTTCTCATCTGTTGAATAGGATCACTGATTCCTACCTTCTGAAAGTCAGTGATAGTGTGCTTGGTGTAACACTTGGCATGCAGAACGCAGCATTGTTGTTGCCATCTGTGGATCCACTCGCAAAGTATTAATCAGAAATTGGATTCCCTACATATTAAGTGAATATTTCTCAAATTTGAAATCTAAGAATAGGATGGCTTATCTGTAGGTCCCTTAGTTTAGGGACCGCTATGCTGCTGGTTTGACCTAGGCACATAGAATGTACATATCAATATGTAATATTGTACAAAAAGACATACTCATAACCCAGGCTCAGAAATGACTAATCAAATCCTCAAACAGCATCAAGTGCTCATATAGACAGTATGAAAAGTACAGGTTCACAAATATTTCTTTTCCACATATATTCTTTATATAATGTTAACATTGTTATGGGAAAATAGCTGAATAGCTCCTTTTGTCCTTGCCAGCAAAGTGACACAACAAGAGGGTAACAGAGCCGGCATTTCTCAACATGCTCCTCTTTATTTTTCTCTAATTTAAATCTAGGCATCCCAGACTGGACGAGTCACTCTTTATGGACCTAAACTGCTCAAATAGTGGACAATTACTTAGTAAATCCTTCTGCAACTCTCTCCCCCATATCCGGCCACATGCTGTGATGCATGACTGCTGGCCTTGTCCGAAGGCTTCTCTAAGCCAGTGACTCACCATAGCTCTATTACCATGAAGCCAAAGATCAGCAATTTCCTTATGTACAAACTATCGCTGCAAGTTTGATCAGTTCCTTTCTTGCACGAGTAGGTACTGTTTATGACTCGGCCAAAACTTTTCTCATGGCAATAACAAACACAAATTAAGGATAAAGGGCCCGGTGGTGTGGCCTAGCGGTTAAAGTCTTCGCCTTGAAAGCCCCGGGATCTCATATGGGCGCCGGTTCTAATCCCGGCAGCTCCACTTCCCATCCAGCTCCCTGCTTGTGGCCCGGGAAATCAGTTGAGGATGGCCCAATGCTTTGGGACCCTGCACCCGCATGGGAGACCTGGAAGAGGTTCCTGGTTCCCAGCTTCGGATTGGCGCACACCGGCCATTGCGGCTCACTTGGGGAGTGAATCATTGGATGGAAGATCTTCCTCCCTGTCTCTCCTCCTCACTGTATATCTGACTTTGCAATAAAAATAAATAAATCTTTAAAAAAATAATAAAATAAAACAGAAGCCAAGAAGCAGCTCTAGACTTACCACCCATGCAAAAGGGAGGCGCATGCTTGCAGTCTGCCCTTTGGAACAAATTCAGGACCTTGGGCTGTAATAAAATGAATAAATCTTTAAAAAAAATTAAAGATAAAAAGGAACACTCTAAGTAAATGTACTTTTAAACCAAAAACCTTATTTTTTTCCCAACAGTTTTGATAGGTTGGCAGGGGAAGAGTCTACAACAATGTTTGTGTGAGTGCACTTCAAGACACCAATGGGAAAAAATGGAAATTAAGTGCAAGTGCAAAAAAACACTTGAAATCTCTGCAGTTTTTTGTAATTTTTTTCAAAAACTTGAAGACCACTGGGTTCATGGATTTTAGGGCTTTTTCTTTTGCACCAAACTTCTATTTCAATTGCACTTTGCCAGAACTTTTTACCCACTCTTGCAGATGATCTCAAATCCATCAAAGCAAACCATCTCCATGCATTTTTCTTCAACAAAAATTTCAGTGGAAGAAAATTCAAGGGTACACAGTACTTACTTCCACCTGATTTTCTAACTTCATAGCAACATTACTATGATACTCAAAATCACCATTACTTTTTCTATTGCTTTAACATATTGAGATGTGACATCTCATTTCTAGTCAAGTCAGGCTTAATTATTTGGATCTACTCTCACTGATAAGCAGTAAAGCTAAATTTAAAGCATCTTTCTTAGCAACTGAAAAGCTGGCAAAACAGTATCTGGCAAAAACTGACATGACAAAAAAGAACCTTATGCGATAAAACCTGAGAGCTGCTTTTGTGGGCTCTGTGACCTGAACACATTTGGAAGTGACGTTTAGGAGAGGGTCAGACATCAGAGCCCTGTGTCTGCTGGAAGTTGAGAAGCTACTAGCAGACACACTCCCAAAAGTTTCCATTGGACATCAGTTAGAATAAATGAGACACAGTAGAGTCCTCATATACCCTTCCAGCCTGAGATTATATAGATGTATTTTTAAAGATTTTTCTTTGTAAAGGCAGATCTATACAGAGAAGGAAAAATAGGAAGTTCCCCCATCTGCTGATAAAGTGACAATGGCCCGAGCAGAATTGAGGTGAAGCCAGGAGTTAGGAGCTTTTTCTGTGTCCCCAGGCTTTGGGCCATCCTATAGTGCTTTCTCAGGCTGCAAAGAGGGAGCTGGATGGGCAGTGGAGCAGCAGACACGCAGTGGCACCCATATGGGATCCTGGTGACTTCCAGGCATGGATTTAGCCACCAGGCCACTGTGCTGGGTCCTTGGGATCATAGTTTAAGGGAATTAATTTCAAGTCCTGAGCATCAATGAGGGGGTCGCAGGTGGGTAGGGAAGAGGTAAATCCTCTCCAGAGAGGTTAGTTTTCTGAGACCTCCACATTTATTGCTATATACAAACTTGCAAAATAATCTGTATGAAAGATTAGGTACACCAGGAAATAGGTTATCAAGAGTGAGAAAAAGCAGAAGTAGATCCACGAATTGCACATTGAGAAACAGTAACCATGGGAAATGTGATCAACATTGTCTTTAAAGCAATAAAATACAAGCAGATTTAGAAGCAGAAGCAAAAGACATGGACTTGAAAATGATCTACTAGAACTTCTGGAAATGAAATTTTATACACAAAGTATTACCAAGTCAATAGATTTAGTCAATTAGACATACTTGACATGGGCAAAGCAGGCAGACAGTGAGGGACAGGAAGCTGAATACTGCCAACACCCTAGCCATCCGCACTGCCATCTCCTCCAGGCTGTTTCCACATGGCCAAAGCCTCAGCACACCTGCTCTGCATCCTGCAGCTAAGCCTCACTTTGCATCAGGTACCAGGTGTCCTTAACCACCAAAAGGAGCTCACCACACATACTATAGCTACACTCCTTATGCTAGAAGGAAAATGTAACCCCAGCCAGGTGGGGAAATTGTCCCTTTTGAGATTGCCTGCACACATATCTGAGTGAGGACTGTCCTTTTGTCCTACTGTTCATCTGTCTCTCCTTTGTGTTCTTACTTGTAGAATGACAAAAGCCTGTAGTTTAAGTCTAGCTGGGGTGGAGGTGGGGGGGCGGGCGTGTGGGGGGGCGGGAGCTGAGCCTCTCCAACTACCTCCAGGGCTCCTGAGCCCTACAACACCACCAGGAGGCTGCATTTCCCACCATTAGTAAACTGAGATCAAAGACGTTGTAGAGCATGGAGGTGCAAAACATGTTAAGAGACAACAGATCAACCCGCAGTTACAACACAAGGGTGCCCACCCACTCATGTGCATCAGTAAAGTCCTATTGTTCCATAACTCTGGCAGTCTGTACCGCAACCTTGTTCATTGTCACCAAGGTAACTGGGGTGGGCTGCTGCTGATGTACTGGCTATGGTGGTCGCCATTATGCCAGTCTCTTTTATTCTTTATCAGGCCAACGAGGCCTCTCCATCAGTCCCAACAGACACAGGCAGGATTCAGGGAAGGGGCTGAAGAATAGCAGAATTGCAATTGCCATTCCAGCACGCTGTCAGGGTGCACTGGAACGTGGTGTCATTTACTTCAGAGGTGTTTTCTGTATGTGAGAGAGAAACATGGGGATAACACAGGCAGACACAAGCTTCAAATTCAAGGAGCTGAGGTTCACCCACGTGAGCGAGTCCTCAAGTTCAGAGGAATGATGGAACTAATAGATTCCACAGGAATCATTACATTCCTAAAGAAGGGAAAACGGGGTGCTTGCCAGTGCATGTCCAAACCCCACAAAGCTGCCATGTAGAGAAGGTGGGTATTTTTCCTGTGGTAATAACAGGGGAATGATAAGCAAAAGCACGGGCAGAGATTATGCTATTTATAAAGGGAGGGCCAGACCCCCAACAGCTGGGGTCACACACCAGACAGTCTGATAGTCTGGTTAAAATAGAAACTGGCAGGAAATGTCGGAACCTGGTGCTCACAGCAGAAAGACAAGATAAAGAGAAGGGTGCTTCACAAATACTAATATACTTACATAATATATAAAGGCCTAATATACCTGCCTGAGGGGGAACTTCTCACGGAGGCCCCAGCAGAGATGGAGAGGGATTCCGAGGGGGACCCTTGGGCTGAGGACCCAGCAGAGGGGTTCCTGAGTGGGACCCTCTCACTGAGGACACAGCACAGAGAGAGGGGAGGTCCGAGGGGGACTCTCGTTGAGGCAAGAGCAGAGGGGGTCCCAAGAGGGACCCTCTTGCTGAGGCCCCAGCAGAGAGGGAGGGTGGTCCGAGGGGAAACCTCTTGTTGATGCCCCAGCAGAGGGGGTCCCGTGGTGGTTCCTCTCTTGCTGAGGCCCCAGGACAGGTGGTGCCCAGGGGGACCCGCTCACAGAGGACCCAGCAGAGAGCTAGTGGGACTCATGGGTTCCTCTCACTGAGGCCCCAGAAGACGGGGTCCTGAGGGGTACCCTCTGGCTGAGTCCCCAAGTCAGAGAGGCTTGGGCTCTGAGGATCTCTCTCGCTGAGGCCCCAGCAGAGGGGTTCCGAGGGAAACCTCTCACTGAGGCCCCAGCAGCGAGGAAGGGGTCGCCGGGGGTTCCACTAGCTGAAGCCCAGGTAGAGAGAGAAGGGGGGTCTGAGGAGGACCATCTCGCTGAGACCCAGGCAGAGGGGCTCATGAGATGGACCATCTTGCAGATGCCCCAGCAGATAGGGAGGGGAGGGAAGGGGGGCCAAGGGTCCCTCTCACTGAGGCCCCAGCAGAGTGGGTCCCGAGCGGGACCTTCTAGCTGAGGCCCCAGGAGTTAGAGAGAGAGAGGGGGGCGGCTGATGGTCCTTCTCCCTGAAGCACCAGCAGAGTGGGTCTCAAGGGGGACCCTCTTGCTGAGGCCCCAGCAGAGGAGGTCCCAAGGTGGACGATCTTACTGTGGCACCAGCAGAGGTGGCCCCGAGGGAAAACCTCTCGCTCTGGACCCAGCAGAGGGGGTTGCGTGGGGGACCATCTCTCTGCGGCCCCAGCGAGGGAGGGGACCGCAGGGGTCCCTTTCGCTGAGGCCCAGCAGAGGTACTTCAGAGTGTGACCCTCTTGTTGAAGCTCCAGCAGAGACAGAGGGGTTATGAGAGGGGTACCCTCTTCCTGAGGCCCGAGAACATGGGGTCCCGAGGGTTACCTTCCTGCTCAGGCTCCAGCAGAGAGAGAGGGCGTGTCCGAGGGGGACGCTCTCACTGAGGTCCCAGCAGAGATGGAGGGGTGCTCGGGGTTTCGTCTCGCTGAGGCCTCAGCATCTAGGGAGGGGGGCTCTGGGAGTCCCACTCGCTTAGGCCGCAGCAGGTGGGGTCCCGAGTGGGACCTCTCTCAGAGGCCCCAGTAGAGATAGAGGCTCTGGCTGGGAGGGTCCCTCTCGCTGAGACCCCAGCAGAGGTTGTCCCGTGTGGGACCCTCTCACAGAGGCCCCAGCAGACAGAGGGAGGGTCCGAGGAACACGCTCTCACAGAGGCCCCAGCAGAGGGGCTCCCCAGGGTGACCCTCTCACTGAGGCCCCAGCAGCTAGGAAGGGGGGTTGTGGTGGTCCCTCTTGCTGAGTCCCCAGCAGAATGGGTTCAGAGTGGGACCCTCTCACTGAGGCACCAGCAGCGTGAGGGTCCCTCTTGCTGATGCCCCAGCTGAGGGGGTCCCAAGGGGGACACCCTCGATGAGGTCCCAACAGAGATGTGCGGTCCGAGGGGGACCCTCTCTCTGAGGCCCCAGCAGAGGAGGTACCAAGGTGGACAATCTCGCTGAGGGCCCAGTACAGGGGGTCCTGAGTGGTCTCTTTCGCTGAGGCCCCAGCAGTGAGGGAGGAGTCGCCAGGGGTCCCTCTCGTTGAGGCCCCAGCAGAGGGGGTCCCTAGGGGGTCCCTCACTGAGGCCCCAGCAGAGAGAGGGAGGCGAGGGTCCAACTCCCTGAGGCCCCAGCAGAGAGAAGGGGGGGTACAAGTGCTAACTTCTCTTGGGGCCCCAGCAAAGAGAGAGAGAAGGGTGTCAAGTGTCCCTCTCCCTGAGGCCCCAGCAGAGGGGGTCCCTATGGAGACCCTCTCGCTGAGACCCCAGTAGAGGGTGTCTCAAGGGAGTTGCTCTCGATGAGGCCCCAGCAGAGACGGAGGGGGTATCCGAGGGGGACCCTCTTCCTGAGGCCCGAGGAGAGGGGGTCCAGAGGGGTACCTTCCTGCTGAGGCTCCAGCAGAGTTGGAGGGGTGCTCGGGGGTCCGTCCCGCTGAGGCCCCAGCAGCTAGGGAAGGGGGCTCTGGGGGTCCCTCTCGCTTAGGCAGCAGCAGACGGGAACCCGAGGCAGACCCTCTCTCAGATGTCCAAGCAGAGATAGAGGCTCTGGCTGGGAGGGTCCCTCTCGCTGAGGTTCCAGCACAGAGACAGGGTCCTTCTCGCTGAGGCCCGAGTAGAGGTTGTCCCGAGGGGGACCTTCTCACTGAGGTCCCAGCAGTTAGAGAAGGAGGGTCCGAGAGTGACCCTCTTGCTGATGCCCCAGCAGAGAGAAAGGGGGGTCTGAGAAGGAACCTCTAGCTGAGATCCCAGCAGAGGGGGTTCGGAGGGGTAACTTCTCGCTGAGGTTCCAGCGGAGAGGGAGGGGGTGTCCCGCTGGGAACCCTCTCGCTGTGGCCCCAGCAGAGATGGAGGGGTGCTTAGGAGTCCTTCTTGCTTAGGTAGCAGCAGCAGAGGGGGGCGCTGGGGGACCCTCTCGCTGAAACCCCTGCTGAGGGGGTCTCAAGAGAGTCCCTCTTGATGAGGCCCCAACAGACTGCCAGCCGATCAGGGGCCTTCAGAAAGTTCATGAAACCTTTACAGCTTACCAAAAGGCATGCATGGGATGTAAAAACAAACTTCTGCCTCAACCCCCAATAAACTTGCTCTTCATCTCATTCCCCATGAACTTTCTGAAATACTCTCACATAATAATGTTCATGCAGACATGACTGCTTAGAAACTACGATAAGGCACCTTGGTACACACTTTTCAATAATCCTTTCATGTTAGGCACAAATAAACAATGGCTGCAATGGGAAAACGTATATTCATGCCATCAGTACACACACTGTGAATACATTTCCATTTCAAATTGGTTTCCATTAGGACTGTGGAAAATTAGACGCGTAGTTTACCAAGGGACTTGAGTGATATCAGTTAGTCTAAGACACTTTTCTCATAGGTGCTCGTAGCTAAGTCGTTAGGGATCTGCAAGGAGCAGGATGGCTGATGTGTTGTTTGCAGTGGTTTCCATGTTCATCCTCCGACCAGGCTGCCGGACACCTGAACGCACAGTCTCCCAGACGTCTCTGACCTCTCTAGGGGCCACCCCGCCAGACCACCCCGCCAGACCACCACCTGTTCACTCTCCCTCCTCCCATCATGGCTTGCTGGCCGCCCTGCTGTCTGAGAAGGCTGCCACTAAAGTCTAGCCCTGAATCTGATCCAGTAACGACTCACTCAGGCCCAGGAGAGTCCGGGCAGGGAGAATTTCCTAAAATGTAAAACCCGCATCATAAAGGCACTGAGGTCAGCAACCATGGCTGAGGGTCCCTGGAGCATCGCCGAGGAGGAGAGGGGCCCGAGGACCAGTCTGACCTCACACACACCTCTCACAATGACGAGTCTGTCCCCACCTTTTCCTCCTCGATTTGTGGAGGCATAGTTGATGAATATATTTATTCAAAGCATACGTGTGCTAGCTTCATATTCTACATAAAAGAGTACTTTAAAAACTTAATGGAAAGCAGAACTCAAAGCTGAGTTTCGGAATGCAAAAATTCTGAAATTCTATACTTCAAATAGCTCGTGGACTCACAGCAAACAAACAATCATACAAACTAAAAAAAAAAAAACCTAAAATAAATAGACAAACAACAGAAATAGAGCTTGAAATCTGACAGGAAAGAGCTGGCATGGATTGGCTCATGCCTTGCTGGGTGGGACACAAAGATTAGTCACTCCTCACCATGGTGTTGAGGATTTTCCTGCACACCCCCCCCCCCAAAAAAAAAAAAACGTTCTGCACATTAAATGTTGACAAATATCTTGTTAGAGTTACAAGCCAGTCTAGATTATCCCAAAATCTGCCAAGATCAGCAAAATTATACTTCAACACAACAAATGGCTAAATAATAAAATGAAATAGATATGAGACAGCTGAATGGTACCCTATAGCCTTTTCAAGGTATATAGCAGCCGATCCGGTCCTGTATATAAACTAAAATTGAGATGTCAATGAGCAAATCATAGGTTGTGGTTAGGACTTGTTTTTTGTTCTTTTGTTCTTTTTTTTTTTTTTTTTTTTAAATACTGGTTACTCAAAACTATGTCAATTCCATAATATTGCAAATTGCTGTTGATGTTATATTGGGACTCTTAATTGACTGTGATGATATTATACCAGCTCTGACTTCGGACCAGAAATGGTCTCCCCAAGAAACTGTTCAACCCATCTGGACAATAAGTAGCTGGACTCCAAGCTTAATATATGTTTGCAAGGAAAGAATCTTGATTGAATTTGAACTGTAATACTGCATCAAGGTGGAGGAATCCACCAGGGGGGAAGGAAGGGGAGGGATGGGGGGATTCCCAGAGCCTATGAAACTGTCACATAATGCTAAATATTAATTAAAAAAAAAAAAAACAAATTGCTCAAAGCAGGTGTATCCAGCCCATCCGCTACCCAGAGAACTCAGCCAAGGCTCAAAGGTGCCCCCCAGGCCGCCCCGGTGTGACTGCAGCAGGGCTGGCCTTGGTTGTGGCATCGTGGTTAGAGTTCCCACAGGCCCTTCAGACTGCTTTCCCTAAACATCTAGAGCTTAGCAGTCACAGCGATTGCTCTAATATCCTGAATGCCAGCTAGGATATTTTCAAGGAAGACCCAGAAGATGGTCAGGGCTGTGTCTACAGGGACAAGCGGGCCACCTGGCCTCAGGTTGTTGGCCTCACGGGGCTTCAGTGGGTCTGCAGTGATCAGAACGGATGTACACACATGGACTCATTCGTTTCTCATTAAAAAAAAAAATTATGTGGGGCCAGCATGGTGACACAGCAAACTAACGCAGTGCCGGCATGCCGTCTGATGTTGCTCTTGTCCCAGCTGCTCCACTTCTCTTCCAGCATTATACTTGTGGCCTGGGAAAGCAGAGCAGGATGGCCCAAAGCCCTGGGACCCTGTACCCATGTGGGAGACCTGGAAGAAGCTCCTGGCTTCAGTTCCGGTTCAGCTCTGGCCCTTGCAGCCATTTGAAGAATGAACCAACAAATGAAACCTCTTTTTCTCTCTCACCTTCGCACTGAAATTCACTGTTCAAATAAAAATAAGTTGTCTAAAAACGTATGTGGGCCTGGTGCAGTAGCCTAGTGGCTAAAGTCTTTGCCTTGCACATGCCAGGATCCCATATGTACACCAGTTTGTGCCCCAGCAACCCCACTTCCCATCCAGCTCCCTGTTTGTGACCTGGGAAAGCAGTGAGGATGGCCCCAAGCGTTGGGACCCTGCACCTGTCTGGGAGACCTAGAGGAGGCTTCAGGCTCCTGGCTCTGGATTGTCTCAGCTCCGCTATTGCGACCACTTTGGGAGTGAATCAACGGACAGAAGATCTTCCTCTCTGTCTCTCCTCCTCTCTGTATATCTGACTTTGCAATAAAAACAAATAGAAATCTTTTTAAAAATCGCGTGAAGCTGGTACTGTCTGATGCATATGTACCCCCAGCAACCCCAGGACTCAACCCAGGCCAGAAACACCGCCTTCCCGTGTCTGGAAACTGCAGCCTCATCTTTAGGAGCCCTTGGCTTCTAAATACATGGGGACATTTATCCCAAGCCCAGCCGACACACACGGATGCGCCAGATCATTCTCCCCAGTTGCTGTGAGATGATTTTGAAAAAGCTCCAAAAAAAAAAATTGAAATCTGAAGATATCATTATTTGGGTACAAAACAATTTTGAAAGCTACACAGAGCTTTTCTGTAATACACATTTTTTTGTCAGCTTTCTCAAAACTGCCTCATGCAGTCGTTTTGAAAGCAAAAAAAAAAAAAAAAAATGCGGTTGCTAACCATGAGGGAGGGCAGAGACCTGAACAACGGGGTCGGGAGAGGCACAGCCCGCGGCCACTGCTTAACATTGGCCAGCAAAATCCTTCAGTCTGGTCCTGCCAAGGCAACTGTAGGTGGGATTTCAAAGCCAATCTATTACAAGTTAATTTTTAAGTTGGTAATTCTATGTGGCCCACGAGGGATGTTATAAATATCCAAATGGCCCTTAGCAGGAAGAAACCAAAAATTTTCCCACCCTCGTTAGAACACTCAGTTCCCAAGAAATTACAGCTATCAAAATGCTAGCAGGGGATGGTGCTTGCTCTTATCTGTAATTTATGCAACAGTTTATCTTTGGAAGGGAAAAACTGCTTAGTCTTCAGGCCTCCGCAGCTACTCTGATCTTTTAACTGGAACTCCGTTGCAACCCAACTGGGCCGGTTCCGCCTCTACGTTTTATCTCGTTCTCACCAGGACCTCTCACTGGATGTGGGGTGTTAGCTGCCACGCGGGGGGATCCTGGCACGTCGCCTTCTAATCTGGACTGTTTTGACTTTACTGAACTCTCAGATGATACATCTAAAGAGAAACACAGCACATCAGGGACTATCCCCCGCACACACACATTCCTTTGGTCTGAAATGCATCGTGTGCTATTTTTGAAAATCCCAGTTAGTATCTATCCTTGACAGCAGGAAGGAAAACCTGTCCCCTGTTCATTGCTGAGTATGGATCGTCTGCCCTATGCACCAAGCTGAAGTCCACTGCTGCTTGGAGGAGGACCCTTGGGGACAGGGCTTCCTTTAAGGAGGGAAGACACGTGTAGGGATGTACTACCTTGCCAGGTAGGGACTCACCAGGCAGTGTTCCCACCAAAGCAGGAACAGGAATTCTCAAAGCCACACGGTTGCAGGGCAGGTGCTCTGGAGTGCGCCACGTGCTGGCCAACACTGGCACTGCAGCATGGCCCTGGGGGCTCCCGGCTGCAGGTGGACACCTGGGCTCCTTGTCCCTGGCCTCTGCAGTCAGGCTCTCCTGGTCTAGCTGTTGTAGCCATCTGGGATGTGAATCAACCCATCAATAAGTCTCTCTCTGCATTTGCCTTTCCAATAAATTTTTAAATGTTTTTAAAGACTACATAGGTAACATTGAACACACTGGCTAAACTAAAGCCATCTCCAAGTTGGCCAGCACGGTGTGCTGGCAGAGTCAGGGGTATCCTCGCTTTCCTAAGAAAACACCTGTCTTCATTCCTCTGGAAATTTAAACTTTTGAAACGCGAGGAGCTCCTGAACATACTTTGGGTCCAAGTTTTGGTGAACACAAATTGGTGTCCATGGTTCACTGCTAAACTCATACTTCTGATTTAAAACAAAACCCACCACTTGAAGAGCCTTGCTCTGGGGTGCCACCTTGTGGCGCAGAGTGGTAGGACGAACGAACGTCCCTGAGGGCTGGGCTGTAAGCCACATCTTCCCAGCAGGATTTGCAGCGTGTTCCCCAGCATCGTTCATTCCTTCCTTCGCGCTACTCTTGTCTGTGAAGTACTGACCCCATGAGCAACTAGAGATGGTATCTGTCACTGACCAGCCCAGCCTGAAATATCTTTGGAACGAGCACATCTAAACCTTTACAAGTCGACCGACGGCATTTCTGTGTGATTCTGTCTAGATGCTGGCCTGCGTTTTGAATCAGCCCAAAGGTCTTCATCCATTGCTAGGGTTCCCTGCTTTTCTTATTCCTTACTCAGCATACAGTCAGTGAAGGCCTCTACCTACAGGCTCTGGACCAGGCACTCAGAGCCCTGCTGAACGAGGAGCTAGCCGCCTGCCTCCTGCACGGTTCTAGAGGCCTCTCCAGCCACACAGATGCAGGAGCCCAGCACAGTGGCTTAGCAAGCTAGCCCTATGCTTGTAGTGCCAGCATTCCATATGGGCACTGGTTCAAGCCCCAGGTGCTCCACTTCTGGTCCAATGTCCTGCCTGAGGCCTAGGGAAGCAGAGGAGGATGGCCCAAGTTCTTGGGACCCTAACCCATGGGGGAGACCCAAAAGAAGCTCCTGGCTCTTGGCTGCAGATCGCTTCAACTCTGGAAATTGCAGCCATTTAGGAAATGAACAGCAGATGGAAGATTTTTCTCTGCTCCTCCTTCTCTCTCTGTAAACCTGTCTCTCATGTAAAAAAGTAAATAAATCTATGACTATTTTAAATTATAAAATTACCCTATTTTCTTGCAGTCCTCAGAATACAGCATGCAAACTTTAAACACTTAAGCACACGATGAATTTTGATTGAGGGCAATGTTAGGAATCTGTAAAACACTTGAAATGCCTCAAAGGCTGCGGTTTTGTTTTTCTGAAGAAAATTCCCTAAGTTTATCCTTTGGGGAAAAGTGTAGCTTCCTTATTCCCCGAGACAGAGCCAAGGCAGGAGCTGGCTCAAGGACATGAAAGCGCAGTGTTCCATTGCACCTGCACAGCCATCCCCAAAATACACCCAGGGGAGACACAGTCATTGCTAATACTTTTCTGAAAGAGACCATGAGCTTACCTACTTTTCTCACAAAAAATGTACAGCCCAAGAAATGAGATCTTTGAGAAAGGGGCTCTAATTTGTCTCAGAAGTGAAAGAGAAAAAAAAATATTTTTTCCAAAGACAAACCAAGAGGCCTCATCGACCCTGGGACCAGTCCTACTACCAAACTCTACAGGGAGGCCTACGCTGAAAGGCTCAGAGGCTAAATCCTCACTTTGCATACGCCATGATCCCACAGGGGCGCTGGTTCTAATCCCGGTAGCTCCACTTCCCATCCAGCTCCCTGCTTAGTGGCCTGGGAAAGCAGTCGAGGACAGTCCAAAGCCTTGGTACCCTGCACCCACGTGGGAGACTCAGAAAAGCCCCTGGCTCCTGGCTTCAGATTGGCTCAGCTCCACCCATTGCAGCTACTTTGGGAATGACCAGAGGGTGAAAGATTGTTCTCTCTGTCTCTCATCCTCCCTGTAAATCTGCCTTTCCAATAAAAAATAAATCTTTAAAAATAAAAATATAACCACCATGAAAACACAGGCTGGTACCAAATTCCCTAACAGAACAGATGCACCAAACAAAAGTGGGAGAGAGCCCAGGCTTCGCACACAGAAAGCTCCCAGAGTGCAAGGGTGAAGGACAGGAGAAGCAGAAAAGAACATTTAAATCAGCCACCGAAACAGCAGGGATTTGTTTTTGTCTACCAGCATTAACCTTGAATGTAATAGGTTGTTTCCCAGTTGAAACATACAGGTAGACCAAATCATTTTAAAAATCAAATAAAATTAAAAATAAAAAAAGACTCAATGCCCTGCACAGATCCCTAGGCATTGATACAAGGTTTAAAGCAAACTGACCTTCTAGCCACTCAGAGAGCTTTTCATCTGGCAGGTGGAAGACACCGTTTTCCTTCAGCACACGTAGGGGGACGAATGTTTTCTAGGCTGGGACAGGCCACAGAGTCTCAGCACATTTTGAGAAACTGAAATCATACCATGTATCTTCTCAGATGACAGAGGAATAACACTAGAAATCAACATCAAGAAACATGGAAAACTGAGAAATGGGACAGCATGCACCTGCGCGACCAATGAGCCATCCAATAAATTGAGAAGTAAACAAAAATTCTTTGGAAGCAGGAAGTTTATCACAGTAAACGCACAAAATAACTGGAAAGAGGTTAAACTAATGATGCAGGGGTGAGAAAAGCAAAAACAAGCTGTAGGAGAAAAGCAACTGGAGATGAGAAAGGCACCGCTACCACGGATACCACACATCCACAAGGATCCTAAGAAACGGTTGTGAACAACATGCTCATCAATTGGAAAACCTGGAGGGAATGGAAGAATTCCTGGATAAACAAAACCTATGCAAAATAAATCAATATGTAGAGTATCCAGAAAGACCCATCACAAGTGACAGTGAGAAATTTCAGAGTTCCAGGGCCTGAAGGTTTCATAACAGAATTCTACAAACTAGTTAAAACAGCACTATCTCTAACACTCCTCCAACTATTCCAAAATGCTGAGGAGTTCAGAACTCTCAAACTCCTTTCATGAGGGCCAAGTTACTCTGATGCCAAACTCAAACAAAGCTACAACACCGACAGGAGACTGCACACCAGGATCGTTCATGAGCCTGCTCAAGCCAACAGTGACACCAGACACCCAACACTGCATTAAGATCATACGTCGTAACCGAGTGGAATTTATCCCAGTGTGGCTCAATATTTACACATCAGTTAATAATCACATCAATCAAATCAACAAAAGCCGTGAGACCTCAACAGAGCAGAAAAGCTCTTGCAATTCAGTGTCTCTTTGTGATAAAAACTCACCAAAAAATTAGGTAAAGAAGCAACCTTCAAAACTGTAACAAAGATGGTATATGACACACACACAGCCAAAACTACATTGAATCGGACAAAACTCAAAAACATTTCCCTTCAAATTTAGAAAAACAGGATGTCCATTTTCCACACTCTAATAATGCTGCAAGAGTTAAAGCAACTAGGGAAGAAAAACAGAAAAAGAACATTGAAATTGGAAAGGAAGAAATAGTGTTTATAGATGACATGACTTGCATACAGAAGAGCCTAAACACTCCATGGCAAGTTACTTGATCAACCCATTCAGTTGATTCATAAGTTAGAAAATCAACATGCAAAAACAATAGTGTTTTAATATACCAACAGTGATTTTAGGAAAAAATCAAGAAACAATCCCATTCACAATAACTAAAAACTTTAAATACCTAGGAGTACATGTTTTTAAAGATTTATTATTGGGCCCGGTGGCATGGCCTAGCGGCTAAAGTCCTCACCCTGACCACGTCAGGATCCCATATGGCCGCTGGTTCTAATCCCAGCAGCTCCGCTTCCCATCCATCTCCCTGCTTGTGGCCTGGGAAAGCAGTCGAGGATGGCCCAAAGTCTTGGGACCCTGCACCCACATGGGAGACCTGGAGGAGGTTCTAGGCTCCTGGCTTCGGATTGGCGCAGCACTGGCCGTTGCGGTCACTTGGGGAGTGAACCATCGGATGGAGGATCTTCCTGTCTCTCCTCCTCTATGTGTATCTGACTTTCCAATAAAAAATAAATAAATCTTAAAAATATTTATTTATTTACCTGAAAGGTAGAGTTACAAAGAGAGACAGACAGACAGACAGACAGAGAGATTAATCTTCCATCCACAGGCTCACTTCTCACATGGCTGCAGAGGCCAAGGCTGGGCCAAGCTGAAGCCAAGTACTTCTTCTACATCACGTGGGTGCAGGGTCCCAAGGACTTGGGCCATCTTCTGTTGCCTTCCCAGGCTATTCCCAGGGAGCTGGGTCAGAAGTAAAGCAGCTGCAACTTGAACTGATGCCCACATAGAATCTTGGAGTCACAGGCAGTGACTTAATCAGCTATGCCACAATGCCAGTCCCAGGAGTAACTTCACCCCAAAATGTGAAAGATCTCTACAATGGAAATTATAAAACAATGATGGAAGAAATAACCAAGACACACACACACATACACACACACACACACACACACAAATGTGTATTGGAAGAATCAATGTCATTAGATTATCCATACAACTCAAAGAAATCTAGATTCAGCAAGTCTCTATCAATATACCAAGGACATTCTATACAGAATTAGAAAAACACAATTCTAGAATTCATATGAAATTGAAATATCCCAAAATAACCAAACAAATACAAAGCATCCCCCTCTTTTTCCTCCTCCACAAATCAAGCAGGTGTATCATAATACCCTATTTCAAACAGCACTACAAAGCTACAGTAATTAAATCAGTATGGTACTGACATACAAACACATAAGTCAACCAAAAAGGGAACTCAGAAATAAACTCACATATATGTAGTCCACTGACTGCTGACAAAGTGCCGAGAACATACATTACAGAAATGGTGGTCTTTCCAATAAATGGTGCTAACACAAGGAACGCAGAATGAGAGTCCTGCCTCTCTTCATGTACTCAAACCAAAGTCCTAAATCTAAGCCCTGAACTATGAAAGCATTAGGAAAAAAAATGTAGGTGAAAAACACAAATATTTGGCTAGACAATGATTCCTTGGATAAGACCCCTTTAAAGCATGGGCAACAAGAGCAAAACTAGGGTCTGCACGGTATCCTAGCGGCTAAAGTCCTTGCCTTGCACGTGGTGGGATTCCATGTGGGCTCTCTGGTTCATGTCCCAGCAACCCCGCTTCCCATCCAGCTCCCTGTTCATGGCCTGGGGAAGCAGTCAAGGTCGGCTCAAAGCCTTGGGACCCTGCACCCGCGTGGGAGACCTGGAAGATACTTCAGACTAGCTCAGCCAGGGCAGGGTGTGGAATGTACCTAGTTGGGCTAGACTGCAACACCCACCAACAAGAGCTGAGACTGCAGGTAGGCCACACTAGGTTGGGTTGAAGCACCTGCCAGCATGCACAAGATCCAGGACTAAGAAAGGTTCTGGTAGGAGAACTTTGGGGACTCCTTTGTTGGGCTGTAGCTATCACTGGGGAGTGACAAGAGCCAGAGCTGGGGGTGGATTGGGCTGAGCAAGCCTGCAGCATCCTTTGGCATGCATGTGGGCTGGGTTTGGCGGCAGAGCAGACTGGGCTATGCTCCAGCATCCACTGGCACTTGCAAGAACCTGAATGGCTGTGGGATGGGCCATGCTAGGCTACAATACCCACCATTCAGTGCCGGGACCAGCAGCCAGCTCTATCAAGTGGGGCCGCAGCAGCCCCCACACATGTGAGATTAAGATCTGGGGATACAAAATAGGTCTGATGGGAATTGAAGAACTCCTCTGCTACGGTACAACTCCTAGTAGTTAGTGTGAAAGCCAGAGCTAGGGGCAGGCCAGACTGGGCCAGTCCACGACATATACTGGCACAAACGAGAGTCAAGATGGGGCTCAGGCGCAGCCGGGTTGAAACATAACAGCCCCCAGTTCATATGCGGGTTGGGAGTGGGCCAGGCCAGGCCGGACTAAGCTGCCACACCACTGACAAGTGCTGGGACTGGGCACAAGCCATAACAGGCTCAATTGTAGTAACCAGTGGCAAGTACAAGATCTGTGTCTGGGAGTGGATCTGGCAGGGAAACTGTGGGTACTCCTCTGCTAGGCTGCAGCTCTCACTGGTGAGGACAATGGCAGGGCTGTTGGAAGACCAATCTGGGCAAGGTGGTAGCACCCACTGGCATGTGTGTGGGCTAGGTCTGTGGTGAATCGGGCTGAGCTAACATGTAGCACCCATGAGTGTGCTCAAGAGCCAGATGGGATGCAGGACAGACCAGGCTAGGCTGCAGCACAAGCCAGCAACACACAAAAACCGGGATTGGAGACAGGCCTGGTGAGGTTTTTGGAGGTTGCCCCAACTAGGCCATGGCACCTGCTGAGGTACAGGAGACTGGGCCTGTGGCAGGCTTAGCTGGGCTGGGTTAGGCTGTAGCATGTGTCAGTTTGCATGAGAGATGGGGCTGTGTAGCACTGACCAGGTAGATGCATTCACTAGCATGTGTGTTGGCTTGTGCACGAGACAGGCCACGTCTGACCCTGGATCATCAAAGGACCGTCTGCAATTCCTGGGTGCTGATGGAGTTTGACAGCAAGGAATGCTACTTCCCCCCTCCTCCCCTGCTGACACAGGAAGAAAAAAAACATTAAAAGACATGTCCCACTCACCCTCCTCCATACCTGAACCCTCCCACCCTAATCAGAGGCCCACTTGGGCATCCCTTTTGACTGTATAAACAATAGTAAATAGGAAATTTAAAATTAAAAAAAAAGAAAACTCACCAGTCTTTTTTATTGGCAAGGTTACTAAGAGACTGTGGGCAAATGAAACTCATAAAACTAGATATTAGTGTGCAAAAATTTAAATGAGCCTCTTTCACTGAAAAAAAAAATCAATGCAAACTGAATTAAAAAATAGTTGGAAGCTACTGAACCATTACACTCTTACAAATAATGGGGGCTTGGCACAGCAGCCTAGTTGGCATGGCAGCCTAGTGGCTAACTCCTCTCCTTGTAAGCATCAGGATCCTATATGGGCACCAGTTCATGTCCCAGCTGCTCCACTTCCCATCCAGCTCCCTGCTTGTGGCCTGGGAAAGCAGTCGAGGATGGCCCAAAGCTTTGGGACCCTGCACCCACGCGGGGGACCTGGAAGAAGCTCCTGGCTCCTGGCTCCTGGCTGCAGATCAGCTCAGCTCCAGTCATTACAGCCACTTGGGGAGTATACTGCCAGATGGAAGATTCTTCTGTCTTTCCTTCTCTCTGTAAATCTGAGTTTCTAATAAAAATAAATAAGTCTTTTTTCAAAAGAAGAGAAAAGTAAGATAAATATTTCCTGTTACTGTGCATGGGAAGGCAGAAGAGTGGCTCCAATGCTTGGGCCCCTGCTCCCATGTGCGAGTGCTGGGTGAGGTTCTTGGCTTCAGCCTGGCCTGGTCCTGGCCGGTGTGGTCATTTGACGAGTGACCCAGAAAATAGAAAGATGCTTTTTCTCTGACTCTCCCCATCTCCCTGTAACTCTTTCAACACAGCAAATAACTAAGTAAGTTAATCTTTTTAAAAAGGAAACAAATCTAAAAAGACATTTTTCAAAGAAAGACAATCAAATGCCAACGGGTATACGGACAATACTCTCAACACTGTTAATAACCAGGGAAATGCAGACACCACGGCATGTCACTGCATCCAGTTAGCATGGCCAGCATCGAACAGAGAAAAGGCAGCGAGGACAGGTGAGAAGGCGGAGAAAAGGAAACCTCGGGTTTATGGTTGGGAGTGTGAGTCAGCACAGCCATCGGCGGAAACCAGGCCAGATACTCCCCAGATTAGAACTCGAACTATCTGCGGGGAATGAGACATCACACAGTATTTCACACATATGTGTAATTTTTGTTATTATATATATATATACACATATAATTTTATTTATTAGTTAAAAGTTTAAAAAACTTTTAAAGACATTTAAGATAACAGATGGAAGATGGCTCCCTCTAACCAAGCCTTTCAAATAGACAAATCTTAAACACACGCACAAAGGAATGCCTAGGTGTTATACTCGTTCATTACATTAATATGTTAACATTGTAGCTAGATGTTATCATATAAAGGTGGCTGTATGATGTCACCTGGAAACTTGCCTACCACTGTAACTATGAGAAAATAAGAAAAACTGCCTAGGATATTTCTTACAAACTGTAAGTGACCTGCAGATGTGGGGATGAGAACCCCCTCTGGCAGCAGGTCACCAGGAGTGGCTGGGCAGGAGAGGGCTGGATGGGAGCCAGGTCCCAGGCTGTCCCTTCTGTGGCCCCTGTGGGGCTGGCGACGGGCCAGAGCCCCAGTTTCTCCCTTTGACTTCACGGACCCTTTGGAGCTGGCAAGGTAACTCGCCCTGCTCACCTTGAGGCCTGGCAGCAGTGCCCCTGCAAAGCGTTTGTGTCTGCTGTGATCTGAGTACCAGTCTGGATGAATTTCACTTCATTCTGGGAGAAACAGTGTATTCTCTCACCTCTGTCTTCCAGGTTCTGCAGCTTATGTTTGACACTCACATTGTCCACTAGCGACTCTCGGTTCCCAACCTTAAAGACAAATAAAACACAGCTGACTGAGAAATATATGAACATACTTTTGTAACTGATATGTAAATGTTATATAATTACACACATATATATATATATGTGGTAATGCATGTGTGTATGTATACATATGTGTGTAACAAATGTAGTAGTCCCTTAAACATAACAAGCTCATGTTATGTGAATACATTAATTCTGGAGAAAGAACAGATGAATAGCCAACCACAAAGTAGCATCTTAGAAGTGTGATTGTGGGGTCTTGGGTGAGGCTGCCACCGGAGACGCCCACATGCTATATTACAGTGCCTGGTTGGGGTTCTTGCCACTCCACTTCTGATCCAGTTTCCAGGAATATGCATTTTGGGAGGCAGCAGATGATGGGTTAAGTACTTCAGTTCCTGCTACCCAACTGGGAAGCCAGGATGGAGGTCTAGGCTCCTGGCTTTGCCCTGGCCATTGTGAAATATGGGAGAGTGAATCACTCTCACTGTGAGCTCACTCACTCTCCACTTTTCAAACACATGACATTTTTGTAAAGGTACCTTGGAGGCGTTTTCTTCAGCCTCTGAGCACTCCCTGGAAGAGAACCCACTCAGCAGCCGGGGACTTGCATATTCTGCATGTGAGGAAGAGGAGGTTCCAGTGAACAAACACACCAGCAATGAGGCAGTCACATCACACTACTGCTCTCCATAGTAAACCCAGTTCCTTAAAACTGGACATAGTGCTAAATATAATCCCAATGTTGCATTTTCAAGATGTTTGTTTCTTAGATTCGTAGTTCTGTAGACAAAACAGTTAATCACCTTGATGCACTAACTCAACAATGTTGGTAGCTATCCATCTGGGTAAGGTCACCCCATGAGTCTTCTCTTTTCTCCCCAAGGACCCCCTCCGTATTTCCTCTGACTCGTGTGAGTGAGACATGATTTGACACATGTGTGCTGTGTGAGAGTTGTCATATTAACACCGAGGTCAACATCCACGCTGTGTCTCATATCCCTACCACTTGTTCCCTCTCCACCTGCTCACTCGGCGAGGGGTGTGTAGTTGCTTTTCACATCCTGTTAAGAATGCGACAATGCCCATGGGAACATAGACATCTTTCTGATATACCATTTCCCTTGGATGGAATCTCACAAGGGAGACTGTCATATTGTCCCATTTTTAATTTTTTGACAAACTCCTGTAACTTTTCCCTCTGTTGGCTGCACTGATGTGTATCCCACCGACAGACACCATCCCATCCAACACTTCTGCTCGTCCTTCTGCACTAATCACCAAGCAGACGTGAAGTTACGGCTCATTGTGCTTCTAATTTCATTCCCTGGTGTTGAGTGCCTTTTCACATTCCTGTAAGCTGTCTGTATGCTTTCCTTAGTCAACTGTCTATTCAAATCCTTTGACCATTTTGTGTAAATTAGGTTACTTGGACTTTTTGTCTGTTTTGCTGTTGAGTTGTATGAGTTGTGTATTTTTAACACTATATCTTATATATTATCCTTATATACTCATCATATACCTCAGATATATGACGTAAAAATATTTTCCCTAGGATCACCACTGTGGGAGGGCTAAGCAGTGCCACCATCCAGTATGGGCAACAGTTCAAGTCCTTACTGTTCCATTTCCCATACAGTTTCCTGCTAACATGCCTGGGAAAGCAGCAGCAAATGGCTTGAGTGCTTGGCCTCTGTGTCCATACAGGAGACCTGGAGGAAGTCCCAGGCTCCCGCATCAGCACGGCACAGCCCCAGCTGTTGTGGCCATGTGGGGAATAAACCAGCAAATGGAAGGTCTTGCCCTTAATCTCCTTTCTAATACTGCCTTTCCAATAAATAAATTCATCTTCAGGAAGAAGAAAATATTTTCCTATTCTGTAGGCTGCCTTTTCATTTTGTTCATGGTTTCCTTTGCTATGTGAAGACTGTTCAGCTTGCAGTACCTGTTCATTTTTACTCTGTTGCCTGTGGTTTTGGTGTTATATTCAAAACAAAGCAAAACAAAACACTACCAAGAATACTAAGTACCAGAACAGTGGGGAAAAAAAAAACAGAGAATATCAAGGACCTATTTCCACATTTTTTATTGGAATCTTTATGGGTCCTAATCTTTTTTTAAGGTTTATTTATTTTTATTACAAAGTCAGATATACAGAGAGGAGGAGAGACAGAAAAGATCTTCCATCCATTGATTCACTCAACAAGTGACCGCAATGGCCGGTGCTGCGCTGATCCATAGCCAGGAACCAGGAACTTACTCTAGGCCTCCCACACAGTGCAGGGTCCCAAGGCTTTGGGCTGTCCTCAACTGCTTTCCCAGGCCACAAGCAGGGAGCTGGACGGGAAGTGGGGCTGCTGGGACTAGAACTGGCACCCATATGGGATCCCGGCACATTCAAGGCGAGGACTTTAGCCACTCGGCCACCACACCAGGCCCTACCGGTCCTAATCTTACATTTATATTTTTAGTCCATTTTGAGTGTGTCTCCACATATAGCATAACATGTCCCCAATTTCATTTTTTAACATACATGTGAATATCATGTTCTCTCAACACCATCTCATAAAGAAACTTTTTCCCCCATTGTATATATCTTTTTAAGATTTATTCATTTTTACTGGAAAGTCAGATATACAGAGAGGAGGAGAGAAAGAGAGGAAGATTCTCTGTCCGATGATTCAGTTCCCAAGTGGCTGCAATGGCCAGAGCTGAGCCAGTCTGAAGCCAGGAGCCAGGAGCTCCTCTGGGTCTCCCACATGAGAGCAGGGTCCCAAGGCTTTGGGCCATCCTTAGCTGTGCCCCCAGGCCACAAGCAGGGTGCTGGATGGGAGGTGGGCCCACTGGAACCACAGCCAGCACATACATGGGATCCAGACACGTCCAAGGTGAGGACCCCAGTCGCTAGGCCACCACGCTGGGCCCCTCATTGTATATTCTTAACATTTTTCAACAATCAGTTGGATCATGCTGTATGTTTTTTTTTTTTTTTAAGACTTCTTTCTTTTACTTGAAGTCAAAATTACACAGAAGAGACTGAGATCACCCATCCACTAGTTTACTTCCCAAATGACTGCAACAGCCAGAGCTGGGCTGGTCTAAAGTTGGGGGCCAGGAGCTTCTTCCCAATCTCCCACGTGGGTACAGAAACTCAAGCACTTGAGCCATCCTCCCCACCTTCTCAGGTCATTAGCAGGGAGCTGGATCAGAAACGGAGCAGGCAGGACTAGAACCGGCACCCACAGGGTCTGTGGGTGCCACAGGCGGAAGCTTAGCTTGCAACACCACCCTGGTGGCCGCTATACTTTGCTTTCTGAGGTGTCAGTCTGTTCCAGGGGTCTGATGCGCCTCTGTTCCATCACCATAGCTTTCAAATACAGCCTGAAGCCAAGCAGCTTTGCCCTTCTCTGTCAAGACTGCTTTGGTTACTGGGGGATTTGAGGTCCTACACACATTGAAGGATTGATTTTTTTTAACTCTGTGAAAACTGACAGACATTTTATCAAATGGGAATGCAGATATCTTTCTGATATACCATTTCCCTTGGATGGAACTCAGAAGGGAGACTGTCATATTGTCCTATTTTTAATTTTTGGGAGGCATGGCCATCTTAACAACATTAACAATATTAACTCCTTATTCAACTTATTTCATTACTATCCCATGATTTTGGTATCCAGCTCTCTCCTCTCTTTGGATTTATTGCTACTTTTAATTCTTTGGGATTCGATTTTTAAAAGATATATTTATATTCATTGGAAAGGCAGATTTATAGAGAAGGTGAGACAGAGAGAAAGATCTTTCAGAAAGTTTGCTGGTTCATTCCACAAGTGGTCACGATGGCTAGAGCTGAGCTGATCTGAAGCCAGGAATCCGGAACCTCTTTCTCTGGGTCTCCCATGCGGGTGCAAGGTCCCAAGGCTTTGGGCCATCCTCAACTGCTTTCCCAGGCCACAAGCAGGGAGCTGGATGGGAAGTGGAGCAGCCAGTATACAAACTGGTGCCCATATGAGATCTCAGTGCACACAGGGCGAGAATTCAGCCACTAGGCTATTGTGCTGGGCCCTCGCTTCTATTTTAATGGGATGGTTTTCTTGATTTTTCAGATGGTTCACTTTTAAATCATGTAGAAGCACAGGTTTTTGCACTTTGATTTTCCACCCTGAAACTTTACTGAGTTGATGTGATTAGTTCTCACAGAGTCAGGGGAGTCTGTTTCCCATATATTGATCATCTCACCCAAACAGTGGAAACTTCACTTCTTTCTTTTTGATTTGGAAGCTTTCCTTCCCTGCCTGCTTGCTCTGTCTGGGACTTCTACTACTGTTACAAAGGGGAGAGGACAACGCTGTCTTGCTCCTGATGTTAGAAGAACAGTTTTCAACTTCTCACCTCTGACTATGTTGTTAGCTGTGGACCCAATGCTATTAGTTTTCATTGTGTTGAAGTACAATCCATAAATACCTAATTTGTTGAGGGTTTACATCACAAAGTTATTTTGAATCTTGTCAAATACTTTTTTATGTATTTATCTTTCTTTGTAAAGGCAGATTAAATTTATAGAGAGAAGGAGAAACAGAGAAAGATCTTCCACCTGCTGGCTTACTTCCCAAGTGGCTGCAATGGTTGGAGCTGAGCCAATCTAAAGCCAGGAGCCAGGAGCTCCTCCCAGGTCTCCCACATGGGTGCAGGGTCCCAAGGCCTTTGGCCATCCTCTACTGCTCTCCCAGACCACAGGCAGGGAGCTAGAAGGAAAGCAGGGACAGCTGGGACATGAACCAGCCCATTACGGGATTCTGGGGATTACAAGGCGAGGATCTATCCAGCTAAGCCATCATGCAAGGCACATCAAATTCCATTTTATATGTCTATCAAATCAATGGTCAAGGATGACATATTACTACTACTTTAATAATCTGTGGATATTTTAAAATTTTATTATATATATAAGTGAAATGGGTAACTTTTTTTGATTGTTGTTCCTAACCCTTGCCTGAATTCCCACTGAACTCATGTTTCCATTTGAGTTCCTTGTTTAGTGGACCATTGAGCCTTTGCTCACAATGTAAACTGAAAAGATGTTATCTGGAGAATGAAGAAAGGAAGGGAGCAAGGGAGAAAGAGAAGGGAAGCATTAGTAGATTGTTAAACACGAATCTACACTGTATCAACACCGCATTAACACGGTGGGGGAGGGATGTTCCAGAATTTCAGAAAGTATATTAAAACACAAAACCTCCACAACGTTTTTGTGGAGATAATCACATCTTCACACATTCCTCAATAGATAGCAAAAGAAAATTGCTTTATTTACCACAGAGTGTCTTTACAGGAAAATATGTCAACAGGAAGTCACGAACCTGGTTTCTGGGAGAAATCTTCAGGAATTAAGGTGGCAGGACTCCCGGCAACTCTGGTTCAGCGATCTCTGGGCGTGTGGCCTTCCTCTGCCTGGACGTGTCCTGTGGTGGTGTGAGAAGTTCAGCCAATCCAGACACATTTAAAACATCATAAAAAAACAAATCCTCTAAGACACTGAAGAAGTGGAATTATTGGATGCTTAAGCATTTAAAAATCGGTGTTTCAGTTTCAGTTGATCACTGTTAACCAGCAGTTCTCAAAGTATGACGATGCAACACCTTATAACTTGATAGAAATGCAAACTCACAATCTTTTAAAAACTATGATTTATTTTCAATTTATTTATTTGAAATTCAGAGTTACAGAGTGAGAGAGGCGAAGACAGAGAACTCTTATGTTTTCTGATTTATCCCCCAGCTGGCTGCCATGGCTGGAGCTGCACCTGTCTCAATCTGGGAGTTAAGAGCATCTTCCGTATCTCCCACATGGGTGCAGGGAACCAAGGACCTGGGTCCTGCTCTGTTGTTTTCCCAGGTACAACAGCAGAGAGCTGGATTTGAAGTGGAGCAGCTGGGATGTGAATCAGTGCCCATTTGAGATGCCAGTGCCAAATGGCGTAGCCTGATATGCCACTCCACTGGCCCCAGCAATCCCTGTTTAACAAGCCATCCTGCTCATTCTGACGTTCGCTGAAGTTTGACAACCTGTGTTCTAAACCGGGGCTCGGTCCAACCCACTGCTGACTCTTGTAAGTAAAGTTTTATTGTAACACAGAGCACATTTTCACATTATGATTGCTTTGGGGTTACAAGTGCAGAGATGATGTGTTGCCAAAGAAGCTGCAAAGTTTGCAGAGCCTAAATTGTTTTGTTTTGTTTTGTTTTACCATTTTCTCTGTCTCTTCTCTTTCTGCTGCTTTGCTTTCAAGTGAAACAAATGGGTGTCAGCAGGTGAAGTTGCCTTTTGGCCTGCACCCCGCATCACAGAGCTGGCAAGCCCCCCAGGCCCTCCACTTCCCCTTCCCGCTGTGCCAGCACAGCAGGCAGAGGATGCTGGCTCAAGTGCTTGGTTCCCTGCCACCCAGACAGAGGTCCTGGATAGAGTTCCAGGCTCTGGCCTCAGCCTGGCCCAGCCCTGGCTGCAGGCATGTGGGACATGAAGTAGAAGTGCCTCTTTCTCCCTGTTTCCCTGTACACCCGTCACCACCACTGCCAGCTCTGCCTCTGGAGTTCAATAGAAGCATATTAAGACTTATGCTATGTAGCAGGACAGAAACATTTCCCCTAATCTTTGCTCCAAGTCAATCATACTTTGACCAGCAGTATTTATGGAAAATCATCAATTCATAGGAAATGCTAAGTTGTCCTTGCCATTGCTGCTGGAGTGATTTCCAAACCATTAGACCACTGGTTTGTTTTTCTCATATTCCTGAAAGCCTTAGCAAGAAATAGGCTCATCATAGCCATAACACGCAGAAGCAGGACAAAGTGGTACAAAGTGGATTTATTTACCTGATCTTTCTCATTGTCGCTAGCACTGCTGAGAAAAAAAAGTGGCAGAACTGGAAGAAAAAGAAGCCAATTATACCATGGCTATATTTCCTGAAGAGACAGAAACTCAGCTCCCAGATATGCAGGGCCATGCCAGGAATGATGGCAACCTCCCACCTGCCACCTACAGACCCCGTCACTGTTCACCTCTTTCCTCACCACCCAGACTTTGTCTCTGAGCACCACCAGCACGCCCTCACTGTGTCCTCCTGGTGTCACGGGCTTGCTGCCCCATCCTCTCTGCCCTTCAAATCCCACTTTGCTTCAGTCCCACTCCCCCATCCTCGGAGCCTTGCCACATGTCTCGCCCTGAACCTACTGCAAACAGCTTTAACTCATAGTGAACAGTGCTTGGTCCATTCTCAGCTCTCTGTCTGAGAACTGTTCGTTCCATATCTGCTCAATGTCCGTGAGACACAGAGATGGGGAAGGAGGGTGCACTGGTTGCCCAGTTCTCGGGCATCCTTTTAATTTAGCACACTGAGAAGTTAATCCCTGCTGGTTGATTTCAGAGATGCCTCAGAAGCCAAACGCCAAACTTACCGCTGCCACATTTTCGGACTTTCGTCTTCCTTCTTCTACTACGATATGGTATTAGCATTTTCTTCTTCTGGTCACCAGTCCAAGACTGCTCACTGGCACTGCTACTGGAAGCCTCATTGCTCTCAGAAAAGAGATGTTTCCTGTAATTAACCTATTACAAACACAAATGAAATGACCAATGAAACCATCGAAGGGGTGTCGGCATCATTTATGTATGAGCAATCTATTACTACAAAGTTACACAGAAGAGAAGTGACTATTGAAGACTGGGCTCTTATGCAAAAGTGATTCAGAAGAAATGGCGAGGAGAAAAATAATTTCTCATGAGTCAGTTATCAACCAAGATGCGGTCTCAAGGATGACCAAATTCTAATTAGGCATTTGCAACTAAGATGTAAGAGTTGCCAACTTTAAAATACTAAACATTTTATTTATTTATTTGAATGGCAGAGTTATAGAGAGACAGAGGGAGAGACAGGAATCTTCCATGGGCTAGTTCACTTTACAGTGGCTGCAATAGTCAGAGCTGGACCAGGCAGAAGCTGGGAACTGAGTCTAAGCACTTGAGTGTTCTCTGTTGCTTTCCCACACAGCCCAGCAGGCAGCAGGACTGGAAGTGGAGCATTCAGGGTCCAATGTGGGATGCTGGTGCTGCAGGCAGCAGCCTACATTTTTATGCCTCAACACTAACCCTTAGGCGTTTCCTGAGCAGAAGGATCTGCTTAAAGAATTGAAAAGAAGGGCCCAGCGTGATAGCCTAGTGGCTCAATCCTTGCCCTGCATCTACCATGATCACATATAGGTGCCAGTTCATGTCCCAGCTGCTCCACTTCCCATCCAGCTCCTGCCTGTTGTCTGGGAAAGCAGCAGAGGATGACCCAAAGCCTTGGGACCCGGCACCCATATGGAAGACCCAGCAGAGGCTCCTGGCTCCTATCTTCAGATAGGCTCAGCTCCAGCTGTTGTGGCTACTTGGGGAGTGACCCAGTGCACAGCCGATCTTTCTCTCTGTTTCTCCTCTTTGTATACCTGCCTTTCCAATTAAAATAAAATCAAATAAGTTTTTTAAAAAATGATTGAAGAGTAGAGATTTGATCTAGTGGTTAAGACAACAGTTGACATGCCCACATGCCCCATCAGATTCCAGCTCTAGCCTGGCAGGCAGTGGTGAGGACTGAAGTAGTGTGTCTCTGTCCCCAAGACACAGCCTGGGATTGAATTCTTGGCTCCTGACTTTAAGCCCAGCTTTTCATGGTCATTTGATGGGCTGGAACAGCAGATTGAGGCTGCCCAACTTCCTTTCTGCAACAGTGTCTGAGTAATGAATTTCTCTTCAAGCCCCCTCTTGTGATCCTGGTGTGTAGCCAAATTTATGAACTGTTGTTCTAAATACGCATGCTTTTGCAAACAACTTTCAGCATTTTTTGATAGAGGAACAAAGAAACTGGGAAAGTCTTATTGCATGATTTTTTTTCTTTCCTGAAAGATGTATTTGAAAAGCAGAATAACAGAGACGTCACACTGTGTTGTGTCCCATCATGAGAACGACATCAGAATAGTAAGGTATTCTGAGAGAAAGATACCACATTCACAAAACTTTCATCACTTGATGTTACTGCCAGCTATTACTGTTCGCCTCTCATCATGTCTACTGTGTAAGTTCCACTTGAATGTGGCTTTCATGATCAGGAGAAAACAGCATTTAGGGGTTTCGTAGAATCTCTGGATTCAGGCTTCCATTTCTCATGAGAAAGAAGGGACCACTATGCCTGCCCATCAGCTGTCATCCAAGGTGAGCGAATTCTTGATGGCGTAAGAACTTGCTCTAGTCACATAAGACTGAATAAAGGACTTTTTCCATTTTCCACGATCTCTCTGCCATCAAATGAGAACATGAAATGATAATTCCTTCTAAGACTATCAATGGGGCTGACCCACCTGTCCATCTAACTGGACAGACCTGAGTATGGTAGATTGACCCTTTCATAGTTTGCCAATCATTAAGCCCATTTCATGCAATGAACAGATCAAGTAACAACATGCAGGAATTATTTTTTACTTTATTTGGAGGCTTACTGCTACTTGTAATGAGTAATGTTCATTTCCAGTTAAAAATGAAATAAGATATTTATTTTTAAAATGCTTGAATAAATTTAAGATAATTTTCATTAAGAAAAAGGCATAGATAACAAAGAGAGCCACAGCACACTGACAGTGATGGGCAAGCAACTGAAGTGTAGGGCACATTGCCTTAAAAGGATAAAAGTTACTACATTACCAGCATCCTTCTCCTTGTTTGTTTTCTGTCACTGTTGAAAGCAGAATCGCGCCTGAAGTAAAATGTGCCTGGTGAATGGGACAGGTACAACCAGCACCCTCTACCTTCCCCTCTCTCACTGCCCCCAACTTCTGTTTCCCTCCTGTGTCCTTTGCCCAGTCACAAACCTGGTGCCCGGTAGTGCCCCATTCTACAAACTTGCTATCATGCAGTCTATGGCTGCAGATTCTCTGGCAGGTAAGAACAGAGAATAGAAACCACACATCCTGTGAGTCCCTTGTCTGTCAGGTTCAGAGGGAAGAGAAGGGTGGGTGGAGTAATGGGAAACCAGGCAGCTGTGGTAAATACACCACCATTTCTAGGCAGCCACTGACCTAACTTATGTCTGCATTTTCTAGCGTTTCATACAATAGAATCATTTTATGTACTCTTGTGGCCCAGCTTCTTTTACTAAGCATAATTACTCTGAGATGAATTAAAGATACATATATCCAAATTCATTACTTTTGCCTCAAAAATTTATTTATTTGAAAGGTGGAAGTAGAGAGAGAGAGAGAAGACAGAAGAGAGAGGGGGGAGGGGGGAGAGAGAGGGGGACAGGCAATGGGGGGGAGACAAGGAAAGCTGGGCAGAGAAGGGAAGGGAAGAGGGAGAGGGAGAGAGATGGAGAGAGAGGATATGAATTGATGTTCATCCACTACTTCACAGCCCAGCTAGCTGCAACAGGCAGACTAGACCCGACCACAGGCAGAAGTCAGGAGCTTCATCAGGGTCTCCCATATGAAGCAGGGACCCAAACACATGGGCCATCCTGTACCTACTCTCCCAAGGCCACCAACAGGGATCTGGATCAGTAGTGGAGCAGCCAGGACTAACATGTACCATGTTGGATGGTGGCATCATCACAGGTGGCACCATGCCCAGCTATGCCTCAATGGTGGGCCCATTCCTTTCCATTGCTATGTGGCATTCCAATGTGTGGATATGTCAGAGTGCGTCAGTATGTCATCGACTGACAGACATTTAGGTTTGTTCCAGTTCGGAGCTATTACAAATAAAGTTGCCATAAACATTCATGCCTTTGTAAGGACACACTGATATTTCTCTTGGGAAAACACCTAGGATGAGAACAGCTCAACGAGTCAAAGGGTTGCTAAAAATCTAACATATTAAGAAACTGCTAGAAGTATCTAAACTGCTCTACATTTTTACCAGTGCTTGGCACAATCTAATTTCAGCCAGTCTAGTGGGTGCATAGTGCCTCTCATTACAGTTTTAACCTAGATTTCCTCAGTAACTAATGATATCAGTAAAGTTGCAATATACTTATCTGGGCTGTCCTCCACTGCTTTCCCAGGCCACAAGCAGGAAGCTGCATGCGAAGCTGGGCTGCCGGGATTAGAACCAGCACCCATATGGGATCCCGGAGCGTGCAAGGTGAGGACTTTAACCATTACGCTATTGCGTTGGGCCCACCTTCAATGATTTGAATCAGGGGTTATATTTTTGAATCTATTGGTCAATTTCGGAGGTCCTGGAATCTTCCTCCTGAGTCTTCCATGGCAAGAGCTCATCTATCTCTATTTATACTTTTTTTTTTTAAGATTTATTCATTTTATTACAGCCAGATATACAGAGAGGAGGAGAGACAGAGAGGAAGATCTTCCATCCGATGTTTTACTCCCCAAGTGAGCCGCAACGGGCCGGTGAGTGCCGATCCGATGCCGGGAACCAGGAACCTCTTCCGGGTCTACCACGCGGGTGCAGTGTCCCAATGCATTGGGCCGTCCTCAACTGCTTTCCCAGGCCACAAGCAGGGAGCTGGATGGGAAGTGGAGCTGCCGGGATTAGAACCGGCGCCCATATGGGATCCGGGGCTTTCAAGGCGAGGACTTTAGCCGCTAGGCCACGCCGCTGGGCCCTATCTCTGTTTATACTTAAGGACCCTCAGCAACATCAGAGATCCCAATGTATGCATGTGATGTTATGGAGCTCTGAAATTAATCTGTCATTAACTTGACTGCAAATGGCATTGCTTGTTAATTATTCTAATTGTTAGCAGCATTCAGAAAGGAAACTGATGTTTGTATATTGATCTGTGTCCTTTGGTCTTAAATCCAGTGTTTTGCTGACAAAAAAAAAAAAAGTACACTGCCTGAGATAACCCTGGAGGCGTGGGGAAGGGGCCCGAGGAGCAGGGTAACAGCCCACACTTCCCCCAGGTGTTCTCCAGGGACGCTGTGGCAGAGGTCTAAGCCATGATTTGTGATGCCAGAATCCCACACTGTAGTGCTGCTTCAAGTCCTAATTGCCCTACTTTTTTAATATTTTTTATTAATTATTTTGCATTATGTGACAGTTTCATAGGCTCTGGGAATCCCCCCATCCCTCCCCTCCCCTGCCCCCGGTGGATTCCTCCACCTGATGCAGTATTACAGTTCAAATTCAGTCAAGATTCTTTCCTAGCAAACATATACCAAGCTTAGAGTCCAGCTACTTATTATCCAGATGGGTTGAACAGTTTCTTGGGGAGACCATTTGTGGTCTGAAGTTAGAGCTGGTAGAATATCATGACAGTCAATTAAGAGTCCCAATATAACATCAATAGCAATTTGCAATATTATGGAATTGACATGGTTTTGAGTAACCAGTATGTTAAAAAAAAAAAAAAAAAAGCAAGCCCTAACCACAAACTATGATTAGCTCATTGACATTTCAATTTTAGTTTATATACAGGACCGACTGCTATATACCTTAAAATGGCTATAAGGTACCATTCAGCTGTCTCGTGTCTATTTCATTTTAGTATTTAGCCATTTGTTGTGTTGAAGTATAATTTTGCTGATCTTGGCAGATTTTAGGATAATCTAGACTGGCTTGTAACTCTAACAAGATATTTGTCGACATTTAAGGTGCACAACATTTTTGGGGGGGTGTGCAGGAAAATCCCCAACACCATGGTGAGGAGTAACTAATCTTTGTGTCCCACCCAGTGAGGCATGAGCCAATCTACGCCAGCTCTTTCCTGTCAGATTTCAAGCTCTACTTTCTGTTGTTTGTTTATTTATTTAGTTTTTTTTTTTAGTTTGTATGATTGTTTGTTTGCTGTAAGGAGTTTTCGAAGCGATCCTGATGGTCATTGCGAGGGAGTGTGGGGGTCCAGAGGTGGAGCCAGGCTCGGACCAGAGAAAGCTCTCCTCCCTGGTCCCGAAGGACATTTATTGTTCTGTTTCTGCGAACCGCTCAGGGCTTCTGGTTGTCTTTCCGATGACGTTGGTTTCTGCCCAGTAGTGTTTGGAGTTCTTCCATCCCCTGCAGAAGCTCCGGTTGGCTAATTGCCCTACTTTTAATCTGATCCAGCTCCTTTTAATCTGATCCAGGTCCCTGCTTACACGCCTGGGAAAGCAGTGGAAGATGGCCCAAGTACTTGAGCTCCTGTGGGAGACCTGGATGGTTTTCCCAGCTCCTTCTGGGCCAGCCTGGCCCAGACCTAACACTTGTGTCTGTTCACGCAGTAAACCAGTGCATGAAAAATCTCTGTCTTAAGCCCAGAGTTATGGTTCAGTGGCTAAATCCTATATGGGTGTCAGTTCTTATCCCGGCAGCAGCTTCCCTTCCTATTAGGCTCCCTGCTTGTGGCCTGAGAAAGCAGTAGAGGATGGCCCAAAGCCTTGGGACCCTGCACCCATGTTGGAGAGCCAGCAGAAGCTCCTGGCTTCAAATGGGCTCAGCTCCAGCTGTTGCAGCCACTTGGAAAGTGAGCCAGTGTGTGGAACATCTTCCTCTGTGTCTCTCTTTCTCCCTGTAAGTCTGCCTTCCAATAAAAACAAACCTTTAAAAAAAAGACGGGGGTGGGGCGGGAAGATCTCTCTCCCCACCCCCTCTCCTGTCACTCTGCCTTGCAAAGAAATAATCTTAAAGTTTAAAAACAACAACAACAAAATAATTCTTTTAATTCCGCACAGCGCTGTCTCCTGAGCAGGGGGTCGCCAAAGGTAGCAGTGGGAGACAGCTCCGGCCGAGAGCCTACACTCCCACACTCCCAGTGCGCAGCGTGGGATAGGAGCTGGGAGAGTCACTCACCTGGCCTGGCCACTCAGCTCAGGACTCTCAATTTTCACAGGTGATTCCAGTAAGTCTGAAGAATACGCATGCGCTAACGTGACTTCTAGTGACCAAAATGAAAAATAATGCTAAATCTCTAAGTAGTACTTACAACCAAAGAGACTCAAGTCTTATCTATGATATATCTATGTCTACATATCATGCATATTTATGGTATGTATTTTTAATATATGATAAATTTATACATGAAAGAAACAGTCTCACCTTTCTTTATCACATCTGGCTTCAGCTTTTCAGGTAAATGTTTAGCTGTTTCGGTTTGCTGTCAAAAAAACAAAATTCTGATGATACCTTTGAAACCTCTGTGTTTTAAACTCTTTTGCAGCTGCTGTCTAGCTTATCAGCAAACCACACTTATGGGCCTGGCGCAGTGGCCTAGTGGCTAAAGCCCTCACTTTGCATATACCGGGACCCCACATGAGCACCAGTTTGTAGCCCAGTTATTTCACTTCCCCTCCAGCTCCCTGCTTGTGGTCTGGGAAAACCAGGAGAGGACAGCCCGAAGCCTTGGGACCCTGCTTTCACATGGGACACACAAAAGAAGCTTCTGGATTGGCCCAGTTCTGGCACTTGGGGAATGAACCAGCAGTGGAAGATCTTTCCCTGTCTCTCCTTCTCTATGTAAAATTTGATTTTCCAATAAAAACAAATACATCTCTTTAAAAACACACGCACCGATTAATTAAACACTAGGCTTTGGATTTACTAATAAATGGATTTACTTGAGGCAGCTCAGTGCCATAGCATGTTAAGCTACCACCTGCAATGCCAAGACCCCAGATGAGCATCAGTTCAGTTCAGTCCTAGCTGCTCCATTTCTGATTCAGCTCCATACTGATGCTCCTGGAGAAATACTAGAAGACGGCCAGAGAGCCTGGGTCCCTGCTGCCCACAGGAGGCATTCGGGGCTCCTGGTGTCGGCCTGGCCCAGTGCCTGGGTCCCTGCCACCCACAGGTGGCATTCAGGGCTCCTGGCTTCGGCCTGGCCCAGAGCCATCACAGCCATCTGGAGAGTGAACCAACAGCTGAAATGATCTTCTTCCCGCCTCTCTGCAACTCTGCCTTGCAAAGAAATCGTTTACTGAAAATGAAACCAGTGGCTCCAAACGTCTGTAGGATACTTCAAAACATTCCTAACCACTCTCAACAAAGAATTTTCTGCCATCCACGGCAATCATGGAGTGTCACAAAGACCAAGGGAGAGTCTCCCACCGGATCGTTGCTGCTGAAGTGTACAGATTCCGGAGGACTTCGAAGATGCCCATTTATGTGAGATCGTACGTGTTCAAAAGAAAAGCCTGTCATCGTATCCCTTCTTTCCCTACATGAGTTCCCAAGCATCAGTATCCTGATCCCAAACTGGGCACCGAGGCAGAGGACAGTCACGCCACGCCTTAGTCGGGAAACTGCACTGAAGGAAAGGGGGAGGGGTGTCAACAAAGCTGGTGAAGTTATCTAAAGAAAGGCAGGCTCAAAGCATTTCTAGTTTGGACAGAAAAATACTGTTTGCAGAACTTCCTCCTGCCAATGTCCAAGTAGACCCGGGTCCCAGCCTGGCTCCCAGGGCCCCCATACTCACAGGAAGCTGGGAATGATCACTGATGAGAACTGTTAGCCACTGGCTATCTTCCGGGCTCATGACTTGCACCAGGTTGGTGGATTCTTCTGTCTGTTCTGTACACATTAAGAAAAAAACAGGGCCAGCTTTGTGGCACAGTGAGTAAGCCTCAGACTACACTACTGGCATCCCACGTGGGTGCTGGTTCCTGTCCTGACTGCTCCACTGCCGAATCAGTTCCCTGCTAATGGCCTGGGGAAAGCAGTGGGAGATAGCCCCAGTGCTTGAGTCCTGGCTACCCAAAAGGGAGACCCACATGAAGGTCCTGGCTTTAGTCTGGTCCATCATTCCCTTGCGGCCAATGGTGAAGCAAACCAGCAGATGGACGATCTCTATCTCACCCTTTCCATAATTCTGTCTTCCAAAAGGAATAAACATATTTTTTAAAAGTCACATAGGGGCCAACACGATAGCTTAATTGGCTAATCATCCATTTTGCAGGCCCAGCATCGCAAATGATGCCAATTCGTGTCCTGGCTGCTCCATTTCCCATCCAGTTCCCTGCTTGTGGCCTGGAAAAGCAGCAGAGGATGGCCCAAGTCTTTGGGAGCCTGCAACCACATGAGAGACCTGGAAGAAGCTCCTGGCTGCTGAAGGGCTCAGCTACAGCCATCATGGCCATCTGGAGAATGGACCAGCAGATGGAAGATATTTCTCTATCTGCGTAAAATCTGCCATTGAATTTAAAAATAAATAAGCTTTTGGGCCCAGCGGTGTGGCCTAGAGGTTAAAGTCCTCGCCTTGAAAGCCCCAGGATCCCATATGGGCGCCGGTTCTAATCCCGGCAGCTCCACTTCCCATCCAGCTCCCTGCTTATGGCCCGGGAAAGCAGGAGAAGACGGCCCAAAAGCTTTGGGACCCTGCACCCGCGTGGGAGACCCGGAAGAGGTTCCTGGTCCCGGCATCAGATTGGCACTCACCGACCCGTTGCGGCTCACTTGGGGAGTGAAACATCGGATGGAAGATCTTCCTCTCTGTCTCTCCTCCTCTCTGTATATCTGGCTTTCCAATAATAATAAAATCTTTTAAAATAAATAAATAAATAAGCTTTTAAAAAATGTATCTGGTCTAGTCTATTGCTGCACTGGCCTCAAGGGAAGACAAGACTGACCAATGCTCCCATCTCCTGCTCCCTGCCACCCCAGCATCTGCACTGCTTTGCCACTTCTGAGGGACAAGCAACTCTGAACTGAATAGTAATTCCAGGCTCTGACCAACTCTTCCTTATCCAGTGATACACTCATATTCAAACAATCTCACATGATGCTAGGTTTTCTGGGACTTCTTCCAAGTTTGATTTTTGTCATCACTTTTCAGAGCCAGAATTTTGCCATTTTCCAAAAAGACCTGTCTCTCTCTCATGGCTATTAGGAATCATAGCCATGGTGACTTCCTTCTCAAAGTTAGTAGAAAGTTCCCAGAAAGTTTGCATCTGATCAGGCAACACCTGAAACATAAGCCAGAAGCCATGCGACTTTAAAGGCAGAAGCCTGCCCTGGTGCTCCATTTCCAATCCAGCATCCTGCCAATGCACTCTCTAGGAGAGCAGTCACACAGCTCAACTATGTAGGCCCTTGCCACCCATGCATGGGACCTGAATCGACTTCCAGACAACAAGCTTCAGGACAGCCCAACTTTGGGTATTGCAGTGAGTGAAGGTCTCTTTTGCTCTCCTTCAAATAAATACAAATAAGTAACAAGTTTTAGAGTAGCAGCCTTTGAAAAAGCATCCAGGAAAATGCATAGCTTGGGATACAGCTCTGTGCTCCTGGAGAAGAGGTTAGTGTCTTAAAGGGTTTTCAGCGAGCTGGTTCACTGAACTGGTTCCAATTCTGCCCTCCTCCAAGTCCAGTGAGGGGGGACCAGACATTTGCAAGTGTAAGAGATCAGAATCTTCCCAATTCACTCTGTGAACAGGAAGGTGAGAGAGAAACGGGGGGAGAGGATGAGAGAGGGAGAGGGAGAGGGAGAGGGAGAGGGAGAGGGAGAGGGAGAGGGAGAGGGAGAGGGAGAGGGAGGGAGGGAGAGAGGGAGAGAGAGAGAGAGAGAGAGAGAGAGAGAGAGAGAGAGAGAGAGAGAGAGAGAGAGAGAGAGAGAGAGAGAGAACAGTGCCAGAAGCCCACCAGGAATGTCCTTGGGACCCCAGGAAGAAATGGTCAGGAGGTGATGTCATCCCAGTCAAGTTTCCCATGGTGCACAGTAAATGGAGTAGATTATTTGGAGGCACACAGAGAGGGTCAGTGTTCCACACCATGGAGACACTGACACACAAAAAGGGAGAAATGGAATTAGGACACTTGACTCTTCAAGGGACACTCAGGAGACCATGGCTTTTTCAGCCAATGTTCACATCCTCCAATGCCAATGAGGAAATGAAAGAGCTGGGAAAAGAGTTTCGAATCATCAGCGAGAATTAATCCTGGTCCTGTTTGTCCTGTCCCAGTGCTCGAGTGGCTGCCTGTGCGATGGCAAGCTGTACGTGAAAGTGGATTTCTACCTTCATCACCTCTTCCCTGCTGATGACAATAGGCTGCTGCAGGCAGATGAGGAGTATCTTCATCATCTCCGTTTCTGGCAATGAAAAGGGGCAAGAATGCGTGTCAACACAGAGACAGGTTTTATTTTCAAATGTCATCGTTTTAAATGACCTCAGGGGGTATTTGTAAACCAGATCTTTCCATGATAATAAGATGAAAATAAATCATATTATAACAGGTTTCTGAAACTGCTTTACTAAATATGCATGTATATTTATGCACACACTTGTCATACACGTTTGTGGGGCTGACCTTGGAAAACCATGAACCAGCATAGTGCAGCAACAAGGAAATGGAGGCAGGTTCTGCTTTCTGCAAGCCAATCAACTTTTTAAGGAGCACTTTGTTTTTATAGGGGGATCATCTGCAACAAGCATTTTACTTTCGAATCCACTAAACACAATATCCATTCGATATCTCTTTGAAATCTTAGTTGCTGCTAAAATTCACATTGAAATTCAGCTTTCCCAATATCCAAACAGTAATAATTCACCTCCATTTCAACACACTCTTTTCTTTTAAGAAAATTATTTAAGAGACAGTGTCACAGAGAGACACAGAAACATTGCTCCCAATCATTGTTTCTCTCTCCAAAAACTCATCACAGCCCTGGCTTGAGGCCAAGGGCAGAAGCCAGGAACCAGCACCCGAACTACCACCACTGTGCTCCAGGCTCCGCATCAGCACGAACCAGTTGGGCTGGGCACCCGAGCATGCCAGTGCAGGACATGGATTTGCTAACCATCAAGACAAACGCCTACTCTTAGGTTCCTCTTACAGAAAAGTATGGAGCCAGAGTTGAGAGAAGCCTGCTGTTAGACTTCAGCCTCTGAATTAGATGACAACTCTTTGCTGAACTGCAGTGAGCGCACATTAGAGGTGGCCCACAAGAAAGAAGCGAGTGAAGTGCAGCAGAGAGTCTGCACAGCCACAAACTGAGGAAACTGGAGAGAAAGCCAACAGAAGCATACAGGTCTAGATCGACCCTGTCCATCGCAGTGGAAGACCAAAACGCAACCAGTAAGGTGGGGATGCAGCAAGAGTAACTCAGACAGCAGACTGGGATTAATTGGGACCAGAAAGGGCACACCATCTCAATCATTTTGATATACGATATTTTGGCTGGAACTGGTTAAACAAATTAACAACAGTTTTTATTTGACATGAATACTTGGAGATACAAGACAAAGAGGCAGAATCTACTAGATACCACAAAACAAAGAAAGAATGATGGTCCCAATGGACTGCTTGAAAGAAATTCTTGGTGGAAAGTAGAATGAACAGACTCCTTGGCACAGTGAGGAGAAAGAACAGGTAGCTGCTGGCTGCACACCACCAGTGACACCTGCACACCGCTAATGATGCCTGCATAGGCATGGCTAGAGCACAGCTAGAATCACCATGTTCCATGACAAGGTGTCAGGAGGCAGTTCACTGAGCCAGAAATGAGTTCACTCCCAAACCCATACATGCGCAGTGCTGTCCTATCATAACCTTTGCCTCCCTATACAAAATGGCACCTGATTTGGCTCTAGGTGGCAGACTGGGCTATGGAAATCTACCCTTTTCCCACACTGCCCATCTGGGACCTGCTGCTCTGTCTCTGCTCCTGGTCAAAAGAAACAGACCAGCAGGATAGGCAGTTCTTTGTCTGGGGTCATCTCCTGAGCTCTGGGTGAATGCCCCTTCCCACCTGTTGCTGGCAGAGTTCCAGCTACCAGTGGAGTTAAGACTGCTGCTGGCTGATTGCCATTGGGGTATCAGTCACTGCAACACCACACCATTGTGTCCGCTGCTTTCCTTGTGTCTGTCAGTCTCCAGGTACCCCTCTGCTATTGTTCTGTTCTCTCCTATGTCCTGGAATGTGCCCTCTCTACTCCACACTGGCTAACAGTTCTCCGTCTGTTTAAACATGTCCTTACCCTATTCGGCCATCTTGATTCTCCGTAAATTACATTTTAAAAATCATCCATTCAGACCAAGCAGCATTTATCCCAAAGATGCAGGGACAGTTTTCAACATATGCAAATCAATGAAAATGACATATCACACCAACAAAATGATAAAAAGCCACATGGTTATTTAAATGAATAGAGAGAAAGCATTTGGTAAAGTACATCCTTTTGGTTACAGGACTGTGGCGTAGTGGGTTTAGCCCCTGCCTACAGCACCAGCATCCTGTAGAGGCTTCTGGCTGTTCCACTTCTGATCCAGCTTCCTGGTTATGCGTTTGGGAAAACAGAGGAATCTCTGGACCCCTGCATCCACAAGGGACACATAGAGAAAACTCCTGGCTCTTGGTTTCAGACTGGCCCAGCCTCAATCTCTGTTCCCAGTTAGGGAGTAAATCAACAGATGGAAGTTCTCTTTCTTTCTCTCTCTAACACTTTTAAATAAATGAATGAAAAATAAAACATACTTTCATGATGAAAAATTCCCCCAAAATATTGTATATAGAAGGAACACACTTATAAACAATGAAGGCAACATAGGCAAATCTCACAGCCAGTATTATATTGAATGGAGAAAAGTAGAAGCATTCCCACTAGGATCCAGAACCAGACACGGTCGCCCACGCTCCCCATTGCTATTCCACACGAACCTGGAAACTCTATCTAGAGCTACTAGACAAGAAAAAGAAATCAAAGGGATACAAATTGGAGAGAAGGAAGCTGAATCATCCCTGTTTGCAGGTGACATGGTTCTTCATATAGCGGAACCAAAGATTCTAAGACTGTTGCAACTCAAGAGACTTTGGCAAAGTGTCAGGACACCAAACCAAACTAATTCCATTCTTACACACCAACCATGGTTGAGAACGAACTCTTAAGATCAGCCCCATTCCCAAGAGCTGCCAAACAATAAATAAAATAAACAAATACCTTGGGATATATTTAACCAAGGATACAAAAGATCTCTATAATGAAAAATTTTTAAATGTTAATGAAAGGAATAGAAAAACACACATGCAAAAAATGGAAAAATCCTCCCCATGTTTAGGGATTTGTCAGAATATCATCAAAATGCTCACACCACCCAAAACAATTTGTGATCCCAATAAAAATGCAAAGGGCATTCTTCTCAGATCTGGAACAATACAGTAGCCCAGGAACTCCTATGAAAACACAAAAGATCCCAAACAATTAAAGAAATGTTAAACAATAAAAACCAACCCAGAGGCATCACAACACCATACTTGAAGACACACAACTGGCACATAGACCAATGAAATAGAAGGGAAGCTCCAAAAGGTGGTCCACACATCTATAATCCCCCCACCGTACTGGGCACCTTGCCTCTATCTCAAGGCACGCACACAATCTTCTTTAGAACTAACCCAGCTTTTTACTGACAGAACTGCCCACAGAAAACATAAACAAAAGTAGTTGTGGCATGAACAATTATCATCTTACCTGTTACGCAGAAATGGACCACTGCTTCCTTGAACAATCTTACTGGATCCCACAGGGTACTTTTAGAAGGAAAATAAATTTGTGAAATTCACAAGCACATGACACATACAGAGAACAATCCAGAAGCATTCGGATCTCACAGGGAAATGAACATCATTACCTCCACATTGTTTATATAAAATGTCACACTCTGACTTCCAAGGTTGAAATCAATCCAAAATTTCTCTATTTTTTCATCTGCAGGTTTTCTCATCTGAAAGAGAATTTCAGCATGAATTGAACAGAATATCCACATTAAATGGTCATGTAAAATCTAACCCATTAAAGAATTTGAACTTTTCCTACAATAATACTATCCTAACATTATGCAACTTGCCTTAATTACTTAACTCATTTATGCAAAATGGAAAGATAACAATTTTCTGTACCTAGTTCCAAGAAAAATTGCTATCTTAACATATCTCATGGACATTTAAGTGTGCCAAAAGACTCCATCTTGTAATTTTATCTATAATAAAACACTGGTTTACATAATTTATTGTCTGAATAAACACAATAGTTATCATTATAATTTTGCTGACAGTAGCATTTAGCAAAGGTTATCTAATTAGAAGCCTATTTCATATTTTTTCGTTATTTTAAATATATCTTTACTGTAAGTTCCAAGGCCAAAGAACAGCTAAACCAGTGAGATACACTTTGTAGTAAATAATAGAAAAAAAACCCTTGAGATTGCTGTAATCCTTAAATTCTTTTATAAACAGTCTGAGATATTAAGTCAATTTAATGTGTGCCTGATTTATGAAAATACATGTAACCACAACAGTGTTAACAAAGACTAAAACAAAAATACTGTACAACTCCAGGAAATGATTCAAATACAGATGTAAATAAATTTTTTAAAGACTTTACTTCTATTTCTTTGAACGATTTTCCATCTGCTGGTTAAATGACTACCATGTTCAGGGCGAAAGCAAGCAGAAGCCAAGCCAAGAGCCTAGAACTCCTTCTCAGCCTTCTACATGGACGGCAAGGGCCACACACTCAGGCTACCTCCCGCTGCTTTCCCACACACATCCACAGGGAGCTGGACAGAACCAGGACAGCCAGAATGCACACTGGCACTGCCACAAAAGGACAGTGTTGCAGGGTTAGGGTTACTCAGTGGCTTGATGCTGCACCACAATGCCAGCCCCCTCAGTTACTTTCTCCAAACAAGAAACATGTCAAGATGGAAAAGTTTACCAAATGAGGCTATCGCCAAATGTAATTTTTCCACCAAAGCACAACCTTGTAGGTTTCTACCATGTTTTTCTGTCTGCTGATTAGGAAGAATAATGAAGCAACTGCTGCAATTGTTTTACATTTTTTAGCCGTTCTCATATACCACTACTAAATCAGTTCTTAATCACAGTTTTGTCTTACTAAAGTCATTTTGTCTGAAATAAGACCTTTGGCATTCTTCCTCTGCTTGATCCAGTCTGTTGTTCAGGCTTTCATTACTTTATTGAGATTTCTATGTCCCAGATTTTAGTCTGGTTCCTTTTCAAACATCTTTTTGTGAAATCTCATTCGTACCCTGCATTGTCCGCCTCATTTCAGTAAACTCTCTGTACCTCTTGAACCTCTGACTATCCCTATAGTCACTCTCCTGAAAGTTTTGAATCAAATATTTATTCCCTCAACCTCCTTTTCTTTGGCGTCTGACACTATTAGAACATTACCATGCGCCAGCGGACGCATCATTCTCTCCTTCACCCCTCTGTTGATACTTGCATATCTGATGAATCCAGTGTCTCTTTGGCTTTTTTCATATTTTTTAAATGATTATTTTATGATGCAGTTCCACAGACTCTGAAATTTCATGTTCCCTCTCCTAAAAGCCCTTTGGCCCCACTGATTTCCCTTATATTATTACAATAGTACAGTCCTTCATAAACAGTAATAAGTCCATCATTCCACCATTTAAGCATATCCCAACATTGTAGGTATGGGCAATGACAAAGAGTCCAGCATCCTATTGCATATATATATGCATATATGTCAGTTTCATATATACATATATAACACAATTTCAATGGAAGTCCGTCTTTGGTTTGGAAGTAGAGATGCACACTGCATTGTATCTTCACATCTACGTATCATAATCTCCATTACACAGTTACTATACATCCCCTTAAATGCAAGGCCACAAAACAAAATCAACAGGAAGAAAAACAGAAAATTTACAACATGGAGTTAAATAACGTGATACTGAATGTCCAATGTGTCACTGAAGAAACAAAAATCAAAAACCTTTTGAAGCAAATAATGCTACTGTATGCCCTATGTGTCACTGAGAAAATTACTAAGGAAAAAAAAACTTGAAGAAATGAAAACAAAAAAATCAAAACCCATGAGATGTAGCAAAAACAGTGCTAAGATACGTATAACATCAGGTGCTTACAAAAAAACAGAAGCATCTCAAATAAATGATCTAATAATGCATCTCAAGGACTTAATGAGAAAAAGTGAAAAGCATGAAATGATAATCACACAGCAAAAATAACGGAATTAAAACGAAAAAACTACAAATAGCAACAAGAAAGACCCACTTTCTAAGAAGATGAGCAAAACAAATTCTAAGCCAGACTAGCAAAGAAAAGTAAGAGAGAAAAACCAAGTCAAATTAGAGTTGAAAATAAAAACATGCTAAGAAACAAGTAAGGTGATCTCTTCCTGCTGAAAACACAATCTCTGATCACTATGTGGTGTCCTTGCTCATCTCTTTGGTTATTTTTTCACGTCAAAGTTTATCTTATCTAACATAAGGATGCCTACAACAGGACCTGGCATGGTAGTCTAGTGTCTAATATCCTCACCTTGCACATACTGGGATCCCATAATGGCACTGGTTCACATCCAGGCAGCCCCACTTCCCATCAAGCTCCCTGCTTGTGGCCTGAGGAAGTAGTTGAGGACGGCCCAAAGCCTGGGGAGCCTGTACCCTATTGGGAGACCTGGAAGAAGCTCCTGGTTCCTGGCTTCAGATTGGTGCAGCTCTGACCATTGTGGCCACTTGGAGAGTGAATCAGCAGATGGAAGATCTTTCTGTCTCTCCTTCTCTCTGTAAATATGCCTTTCCAGTGAAAATAAATCTTTTAAAAAATGAAGAAAAATTGCTACATCAACTCTTTTTTCCATTACCTGGAATATCTTTTTCTTTCACTTTGTTTCTGCCTGTTTTAGTGAGATGTTTCTCCTGTAGGGAACAAATAGATGGATTTTGTTTTTTTAATCCAGTCTACTAATCTATGACATTTGATTGTTGGGTTTAAGCCATTTACATGCAGAGTTAATATGAATGGGTGGTAACTCAATCCTGTCATTTCAGCAACGGTTGTTCATTATTTGATTTACTCTTCTGTTGTTATTTTACTGGGATGTTCTTCACATTTGCCTTTGGTTTTGGTAGGTGTTATTCCTTTTCTCTATAAAGAGAACATCTTTAAGCATCATTTGTAGGGCAGGTCTGAAAGAGGCAAATTCCTTGAGCTTTTCTTTACTGTGGAAGAATTTAACTTGATTTCAAAGACAAAGGAAAACTTTGCTGGATAAGTTATTCTGGGTTGATAATTTATCCCCTTTAAAATCTGGAATATGTCACTTCACTCTCTTCTGGCCTGTAGAGTTTGAGAGGTCAGCAGGAAGTCTGATTGGGGATCCTTTTAATGTTACTATCTTTTTCACATGCATATTTAAGTATCTTTTCCCTGTGTTCAACTGAAGAAAGCTTGATTATCATGTGTCATGGCAAAGATTGCTTTTTGTCAACCCCCTGGGAATTCTGTTCTTCTTCTGAATGTTGTTTCCCAATTCTTTCTCCAAATTAGGGAATTTTTCCCTTATTTTATTGAATATATTTTTAAACGCAGCCTCTCTTTCTGTGCCTTCTGGAACTCCCATATGTCTTATATTCAGTCATTTAATAGTGCCACCTAATTCTTGAATACTTTCCTTAGCTTGACTCAGCTCCTCTTCCAGCTTTTCAAGTATTTCCCCATTTTGGAGGAAACGTCTTCCAAATCTGAGATTCTTTCTTCTGCCTTGTTCATTCTATCACTGAGGCTTTCCACTGAATTTCTAACTTGCTCCATCGTGTTCATTTCAAATAATTCGGCTTGACTTTGTCTCAGTATTGCTATTTCCCGTGTGACCTATAATTCTTAAATTCATTCAACTCCTGTATGTGCTTCTCATTAAGAAGCTTCATAACAAGTTTGTAAAATTCTTTATCCCCCATTTTCTTGATGTATTCCTCAGTTAACTCTGAGATCAACAAAGGCTTTTGCTCCTTTGCAGGGGAAGCAGCAGTAATATTCACTGTGTCTGTCTCCTCTTTCGCTCTTGGTCATTGCTATTCTGGATGGAAGATTCCTCTCCTTAGGGCCCGTTTCTAAACTGTGTAGCCCACTGAACTACAGATGGAGTTTACTAATTGAGTTTGGTATTTGGTTCTTTGTTTGCAGTCACTTGTGCCACTCTCTACAGCAAGTATCGGTCCTGGACTCTTGTTTTAGGCTTTTACCATGGTCTCCATGGCCCCAACTCCTGGCTCACCACTTTCAACCCCATGTGATCCTGTGCTGTGGCTGCACCATTTGCCATATCCTGTATAATCTTTCTCCCACTCCTGGCTCAAGCAATGCCTGGCATTAGGGAGACACCAGCTGTCCTACATCACTGGATGCTAGTCTTGCTGGAAGCTGTTGGTCTGAGAGCCACCTGGACCTATTTTGGTTGGAACCTGTAAGATGCAAAGTTGGTGCAATTTTCTCTGTGATACCAGCGCAATGCACTGAGCCAGAAGTGAGTTCTCTCCCGGCTGAGTGCCTGTGCAGCTCACTACAGTTCCTTCTGCCCCACAACCTTTACCTTAGTACACAAAATGGCGCCTGATGAAAGTTCTGGGCCTCCTGGCTCTTGGGCCTGGAGGCCACCTTGACTTATCTTGAGTAGAACCTGTAGGATGCCAAGTTGGTACCATTTCCCTGAGGGACCAGTGCAATGCGTTGAGTGCAGAGTGAATTCCCTCCTGGCTCAGCAACTGCACAGCTGTTGTTCCTCCACCCCAAAGCCTTTTCCTCAGAACACAAAATCATACTCCATGTGGCTCTGGTACATGTCTGAGCCATGAAAGCGACCCTGTTCCTGTATCTTCTTGCCTGGGCTCTGTCACTCTGCTTCTGCTTGTGGTCGGATCAAGCAAATCAGCAGGATGGGTAGTTCTATGCCTGAGTTCTCCTCTTGAGTTCCTGGTGAACTTGCCTTCCAACTGGCCACCAGTGGAGCTTCAATCACTGGTGCCAACCACTGCTCCATTGTCTCTGCTGCTTCCCCATGTCCATAGATCTCCAGGTGTCTCTCTGCCATTGGCCTGTCCTCTCCTATTACCCGGAATTGTGGCCTATCTTCTTTACCCTGGCTACTGATTCTCCATCTGTTTAAACATGTCCTTACCCTATTCTGCCATCTTGCCTGTCTCTTTGATTACTAAAGGTAATCTGCTTCCTGCAGATGCATCATTGGGTACCAGTTCATTGACTTTTCAGTTCCAACTGGATGCTGAGGTATGGATTCCCCTAACTCCTTCCACTGTCATCAATGGCTACAGGGCTATGGGGTTCTCACGTCAGTTCCAGCAGGTAGGTAGGCCCCAGTGGTGGCCTGGGGTTGCAGGAGGGTTGGCCAAGAGTCCTCAAGGACTGTATGGCTCTTTGTACCAATCAAAGCGCTGGAGGGTAGAAAACAGTCACAGTAGTACGTGCCCCAAGTTCAATGGGAAAGCAGACTTCCCCACAGTGCCATGTGCCACCGCAGGGGGAAGGAGAGTGTGGAGGTGGAATGGGCCCCTGTTCTGCTTGGGCAGGTGGTCTTACCTCTAAAGTCTTGGGAGTTCATGCCCCTGTTGTTCTCAGACACATGTCCCTGGTAGCACAGCACACTTTGGGGGCTGGAGTCTAGGGGATCACCGTTTGTGCTATTTTACTGGGATGTCTGTGCAGCCCAGGCTCAAGGATTTGCCAGGACCTTTATCCTCCTAGAGTGGCAAGAACTCTGTTAGTGATGCCTTTCTACAATACGAAAATGTGTCTCAAGAGCAGAGGGAGATAGGGCAGAGGTCCCATGTGGCTCTGCTGGCAGGACTTGGTGTCTGTGTGACTGCAGATTCCTCCCCTAGCTAGGATTGCTGGGGCTCTCAGGGGCTCTCCTAGTTGCCCTCTGCCCTAAGGGGTGTCTCTGCGGCCAGGTGGACATTCCCTTTCGAGTCACAGCAGCTGATGTCTTTTGCTCCTCTTTCTGCTGTGGATTCTTTGTCAACTGACAGTGTCTCCATGTCTCCTCCATGAGTTCCAGGGCTCTGCCTCAGGCACCCACAACAACATGTGGCAGTTTACTGGTGCTTTCGGGTCTTGCCATGAAGGTGATAACAAATGGGGTCCCTAGGACCCCATCCTGGACTCTGTCTTGCACTTGGAAAAACTTGTGTAAAAACTTGTGTAAAAACAAGGTAAATCTCTGATTGGGACCCAAGCATCCCAATCAGAGTGCTTGACTGCTCCACTTCCAATCCAGCTTCCTGCTGTTGAAAGCAGACAAAAACCTAGGGCCTGGGCCCCTGTTAACTACATGGGAGACCAGGATGGAACTGCCAACTTCTGACTGTAGCCTGACCCAGCCCTGGCTGTTGTGGCCATTTGGGAAGTGAATCAGCAGAGGAGACACAGAGAGTATGTGTGTGGGGTGGAAGGGGACAGCAGGTGTCTCCTTCTCTGTGCCTTTCAAATACAGGAAACTTCCTTTCAAAAAGAAGACGTGGACAGCAGCCTGCAGCACATCACTTTGAGCCTAGAAGAGGATCTACTGCTGATCTGGCAATTATTTTCACTTGAGGTAGGATTTGGCTTTTTGCAGATTTTGTCGAAGAGCAGATGTATTCAGTACATCAGGTTTCCATCCATCTTTACAACCTCACTCCTGAGGCTCAGGGACTTTAGCTAAGCCATGCTGCCTGCATGCCCACCACTTAGTTTTGATGATGATTCAGAGACTACGATGATATAGAAACAGTCACCATCTCGGCCTCTGCCTCCCAAGGTCCCGTGGTACTTCTCCATACCCAGCACTAATACAGTGTCTCTACTGCCTCCCAGACAAACCTCAAGAAGCATTTAACAGCTGCCCTTCGATAGCCCCCAGGGATTGCTTCTGATGTCCCTTCAGAACCTGAAATCTGCGGACATTGAAGTTCCTTAAATAAAACGGCACTTGGAATTGTCATTGTGGCACAGTGGGCAAAGCTACCGTCTGTGATGCTGCCATCCACAGGGGCATCGGTTTGTCCCGGCTACTCCACTTCTGACCCAGCTCCCTTCTAATGGTATGGGGAAAGTAGCAGCGTGTGACCCATCCAAATGGGAGAGCTCTCTCCTCCCCTGACTTCAGCCTTGCCCAACTCTAGCCACTGAGGCCCCTGAGGCCATCTGGGAAGTGAATCTGCTGATGAAGATCTATCTCAGTCTCTCCATTTCTCAATGCAGCTTTAAAATAAACAAACTATATATATAATATATATATATAAACTATATAACTATTTAGTTATATAACCTTCTATCATACTTTAAGCCATCTCTAGATTATTTATAGTTCCTATGACAATGTAAACACTAGGTAAATACTATATTTTTAAGAAAATAATGATGAGGCAAAAATCAGTACACACTCAACCTAGATGCAACCATCATTGCAATGTCTAACTATATAGGACATATCAGCAACAACCTATAACACTCCATCTGCAGTCGGCTGAACCCGTGGCTGCCAGCCTGCAGACAGAGAGGGCTGACAATGTACAGCTTTTGTGCCCACCTATGGGACACAGACTACAGTCTCACTACTTTCCCAGAAGATAGCACTTCTTGGACATGGGCACCACCATGGGCGCCTAGTTTTTAATAGCCACAGAGTTAGATGAAGGTATTAGCCCACCATACATGTTCTAGAAGCTAGGATAAGGTGAAGTTCAAGGGCCCTGATAGAAGCTGTTGGAAAATTGCAAAGAAAATCCACAAAGAGCAGAATTCTCACAGTAACCTAAGGGGAAATAAAATAGACAGACTTTGGGTGCAGGACTGAGACTCCAAGAATCTGCTCTAGACAGAAGGAATGCGCCAGCAAGCCTGGGTCTACAGTCCCAGGAAGGCATGCTGGACCCAAACCAAAGACAGTGCATGCGAACACCCTGAAGGCTGCACCAAGGGACCAAACTCTCAGGTCTCATCCTGACACTGAGATGATGGGTTCATGAGCACTGTGACAGGAAGGACCCTGTGTTTGTCTAGAAACCAAAGAGGAGGGTGAAAAGAATCTGATCTTACAACGGAAGGATGAAAGTGCTGTCCGTGTGCCCACAACATCCTGAGCTGTCCTGGCACATCCTTTGTCAGGTGTCTGTACTTGCACAGCCTGTACTCTATGAAGACAGAGAGAAAGGAAAGAGTGTGGCCCCTGTTGTTGGAGAAAGAAGAGGAAAGTTCAACTGGAAGGAAAGAGGCGAGAGTACCACCTCTTGCTTCCTGTATAATCTTTCCCTTGAGGAGGGTAAAATGAAACAAGCAGCTGGCTTCATGGGTACATTATGCACCCCCAAGTCCCCCTTTTTGTCAGGAGTAACCATGGAGCCCTCAAGCATGGTCTCAGAGTTGAAGCTACTTGGAGATGTTAGTATTCTTTTCAAAAAGTCTCTTGAGAATGACAGCAAAATTGAACATAACTGGGTTTCATCATCCAGCACCCTCCCAACCCCCAGGCAGGACAAACCTACCTCACGTCCATAGGTGAATGCGGCAATACATGGAAATGAATAAACCCTGGAAGAGACCATCACAGTTACAATGTGAAACTTGGATTATCCCAGCCACAACCCACAGACACAAGAATATTTATAACTAGGATATGCTGTTGAGTTTCTTGGTACAGTGTGTGGGGGGGTTCAAATGTACAAATGGGATGCATAAACAGTTTTTAAATGCCCACCTGGTAGACTCTGAATTACATTTAGTGATTCTCTATACCTCCACCAAAGCACTTGGCAGAATTCCCAAAGAAAGAAATTAGCAAATATGTTCACACCAGAAACTCAACTGTTGGGCTTGGCAGTGTGGCCTAGTGGCTAAGGTCCTCGCCTTGGTCCCATATGGCCGCTGGTTCTAATCCCGGCAGCTCCACTTCCTCTCTATCTCTCCTCCTCTCAGTATATCTGACTTGGTAATAAAAATAAAATAAATCTTTAAAAAAAAAAAAAGAAGAAACTCAACTGTTCATAACACACTTATCTCTGATGAGCTCATGTGTGTAACAACCACTCCTCTTAAAAATCTCCGGACTTGCTGGAGAGGACTGTATCAGAAATGTCCCAAACCAAACAAGTGTGCTAAAGACCAACAGAGCTCATTTTGAAAGACACTCACAGATCCCAGACAAGCTGTAAACACAGCCGACATCGCCAGGACACCGAGAAGCAAGGGAACCATGCTGAAGAAGCTGTCTTACCTCTTTCGGTCACCAAGTCTGTCATTCAGGAGATTGAGAAAACAGCGACTATCCTACAAAACAAGTCAAATGTTTTCATTAAAAATATATGTATATATCTTATTTAATACTGCCCTGACCAGCACATACAGGTCAGTATGGGCTCCTGCCCAACTACATCCAGTAACATCATGATGCTGCATAAGGGTTCGGGATTATGTTAACTATTCTTTGCCATGAGAAAGAGGCTCAGGCCACAGCAGACTCCCTTCCTCTGACTGTGATGGTGACAACTGAGGAATACTTGGGAGTTCCCGAAGTTATTTGCACATTTGTATGTCACTGAGCCAGAAGAAGCAACAAGAGAATCACTACTTCCTGCCAGACCCCAGCAGGGTGAGCCTTTCAAGGATGAGTGGCCCAACTAAGAGCTGGGTGCCTCCAGGGGAGACAATTTCAGAAGCTAGATAATTAACGGATCCTATATTTTCTTCAGTTTCACAGCAAATGTGCCAGTGAAACAGAAGAAATTCAAGCCCACGGGAGTGCAGGACCTTTCTATTTCTCTAAATCAGGTAGCTGGAACTCAAAGGCAAGCTTGGGATAGCCCTGACATGACGTCAACATCTCCACCTAGACCACAGGGAATCCTATCAATGGGCTCAGAGCCTGAGAAAATAGAAACATTTAGATGTTAGAAAATCCTGAGGCCCAGAGTGATGGCTCCATGGCTAAAACTTGACCTTCCCAGCACAGGGATCCCATATGAGCGCTGGTTCATGTTCCACATGCTCCACTTTCCTCCCATCCAGCTCTCTGCCTGGGGCCTGAAAAGCAGTGGAGGATGACCTGAAGCCTCGAGACCTGCATTCACACTGGAGACCTGGAAGAAGCTCCAGGCTTCTGACTTTGGATCGGCTCAACTCCAGCCACTGTGGCCACTTGGGGCCTGGGTCATCAGACAGAAGATCATTCTGTTTCTCCACTTCTCTGTAAAATCTGACGTGCATTTCCAATAAAAATAAATAAATCTTAAAAGGAGAAAACTCTGACTGTGTAGCTTTTGCCCAGAAGGGTACTTTTAGCCTAGATGCTGTTACTAAGGTTTTGCCTTATACTAAAAGCAGCAGCTTTAGGTGTTTTGTTTTTTGGTTTTTTTTTTAAAGAGGAGAGGATATGTTTTAGCCATGTGAGACTGAAGACAGATACACACAAAAGCCATAAGCTACTTCTGTGCCACTCAAAGGCAAAATCAAGGTGAGCCAGAAGTATAGAGAAGACCCTGAAAATAACCCTTCCTCTACATACAGATGGTGGTTGGACAGCTCAACACAACCACCCCACATGACTTGGCCACCAGAGCTAGCCCCACCCATGGGAGCCTGTCACCACCCATGGGAGCCTGTCACCACTTCTCCAGTTCCCCATCCCCCTACAAGTCCATTTACTGTTACTATTTTTATTTATTTATTTATTTATTTATTTATTTATTTATTTATTTATTTATTTATTATTGGAAAGGTAGATACACGAGAGAAGCGACAGAGAGAAAGATTTTCCATCCACTGATTCACTCATCAAGTGGTCCCAATGGCCGGAGCTGAGTCAATCAAAAACCAAGAGCCAGGAGTTTCCTTCAGGTCTCCCACATTGGTGCAGGGTTCCAAGGCTTTGGATCATCCTTGACTGCTTTCCCAGGCCATAAGCAGGAAGCTGGATGAGAAGTGGAGTAGCTGGGACACTAACCAGTGCCCATATGGGATCCCGGCACTTTCAAGCCAAGAATTTAACCACTAGGTTACCGCACTGGGCCCTACATGTCCATTTACAATTGCTCTCCTCATTCAAAACAAAATATTTTTTGCTTGATCCATGAAAATCACTTTGTCTTTAGTCTGTACCATCCCTGTTTGTATTGATGGATCCCTTTCCTTGGAAAACAGGGAGTTTAACAATTTCAGTGAAATCATATAAATGGAAGGAAAAAATTCCTCCCTAAACCCAACTCATTGCCAAGAACTCAGGGGAGACTTCGCAACTGTTCACTGCTAGGGCAGAACTCTCACCATCTCAAATTCTTGATCCTTAATGTCTTTGAAAGCTTCTGCAATGACGTTATCCTCAAACCACTGCTTGGCAAGTTCCTCCCTCGCTGTTCTAGTTGTCAACCTACACAAGGTTTCGGAAGCTGCAACCTGCTGGTCGTAATCTGGACATGAACACACAGCAGACATGGGTCACTCTGGACAAACGACACAACAAAGGAGTCCCAGAGACGGTGCTTGCTCTGACAAGTCCCATCTTGGTCGCTTCATGCCACACGAACTAACAGCAGAACGTATCCTGGGGTGGGACCCCCAGGCAAGCTGCAACTGACAAATCCTGGGAGAGAAATCTAAAAGATGTCAACAACATATAAATGAATACTATTTGTGGTTTTATGTTAGATACATTTAAAATTTTTAAAGGAAAGGGCTGGCACAATGGCAACACTGGCTAATCCTCTGCCTGCTGCCACTGGCATCCCACATGGGCACTGATTCATTTCCTGGCTGTTCCACTCCGATCCAGCTTCCTATTTATGGCCTGGGAAAGCAGTGGAGGATGGCCCAATCCTTGGGACCCTGCACCCACGTGGGAGACCCGGAAGCTCCTAACTCAAGGTCAGCTCAGCTCCAGCTGTTGCAAAAAGTGGATGGAAGATCTGTCTCTCCTTCCCTCTATAAAAATCTATGTTTTTTAATTTTTATTTATTTTTATTGCAAAGTCCGATATATAGAGAGAGGAGGAGAGACAGAGCGGAAGATCTTCCATCTGATGATTCACTCCCCAAGTGAGCCGCAACGGCCGGTGCAGTGCCGATCCGAAGCCAGGAGCCAGGAACTTCTTCTGGGTCTCTAGCAGAAGCCATCCTTGACTGCTTTCCCAGGCCACAAGCAGGGAGCTGGATGGGAAGCAGGGCTGCTGGGATTAGAACCCATGACCATATGGGATCCCAGTGCGCTCAAGGCGAGGACTTTAGCCACTAGGCCATGGCACCAGGCCCAAAATCTGCCTTTCAAATTAAAAAAATAAATATTTTTTTAATTCAAAGAAAGTTCATCAAAACAGCCATAAAATATTTGTTTAAAAAATAAAATTCTAAGGTCACTTATGATATTCACAATGAACTCTAAAACTGCATAGAGCAAAATGCTTTCCATAGGACGGTACTTATATACATTAAGGGCCAAGGCACCTGGCCTGGTTAAGTCACTGTTGGGATACCCATATCTGATTTGCAGTGTTTTGGTTTGTGTTCCAACTCTGCTCCTGATTCCAACTTCCAACTAACACAACCCTGGGAGGCAGGAGGTGACGGTTCAAGGGAAGAGGTCCCGGCCACACACACACAGGAGACCCAGACTGGGTTTCTGTTTCCCAGCTCTGGCTGAGGTGGGCACTTGAGGAATAAACTGGTGGATGGGAGCTCTCTGTCTCTGTCTCTCAAGCATTTTTAAAATTGTGTTTTTAACTAATTTTTAAAATTTAAATTTAAAAAATAAAATTTTCAGCACTTATGAAAATAGAAAATTTAGAAAAAGTTGCTTAGACATGGAAACTGTGAGTCAAGGAGAAATGAAATGACCTGGGAACAAGGACACAGGGCACTCTTCTTCATTTTGACTCCATTTGTTTTCAAAAAGAGTATTTACAGTAGATGTGCCAACATGCTAAAAGTTAACAAAGTTGCATGGTGAATAAATATGCAATTCCTAATTATTCTTTACAGTGTTCGGTCTGTACCTCTCAAAATAAATTGAAAATCAAATCTCAATACCTCTTTTCAGAGTTTGACCATGATTCATCCTTCCTTCTCCCTGGGTCCCAAATGCTTAGAAAATCCCCTCCAGGGCCCAATATTTAATATAGTAAATATTTACATTCTTACCACCCACAGTTATGATGGTCCTTGCAAAGTCTTTCCTGAAACATTTAAATCAACCACATTTACTGACAGGTACATCAAGTGGCAAAGTTACATCAAGTGTATCATGCTGACAATATTTTTAAAATCAATCTGTACGTTTGAAATGACTTCAAATTCCCCTCACTGACTGTAATGTCAAAACTGTAACGAACACAGTCTCTCACTGGATGAGGTTACTCCTAAAAGTTGGTGGAAAACAGAACTAAAGGGTAGGTTTACTTGGCTGCAAAAAGAGATTCTTGCATATGGAAAGTTGTCTAAAAAGTTCACCAGAAGCAGAGCTGGCATTATGGCACAGCAGGTTAAGCTGCTACCTGTGACACCAGGTTGAGTCCTAGCTGCCCCACTTCCAATCGAGCTTCCTGCTAAAGTTCCTAGCAGAGCAGCAGAAAGTGACCCAATGACTTGGGCCCCTGCTACTCTTGTAGCAAACCAAAATTCCAGCCCTGGTCATTGCAAACTTTGGGAATAAATTAGCAGATGGAACACTGATTAATCTCTCCAAAAATGTATTTTTTTTTAAAGTTTGCAAAAAAGTGCCTGTTACAAAAATCTGTGGAAATAGTGCTCTGGTACTGTGGGTAAAGACCATTGCTGGCAGTATAGCATCCTTATGGGCACCCGTTCATGTCTCAGTTGCTCCACTTAACCTCCAGCTCCCTACTGATCATCTGGGGAAAGTAGCAGAAGATGCCGCAAGTGCCTGGGCCCCTGCTATGTATGTGGGAGATCTGGAAGAAGCTTCTGGCTCTTGGCTTCAGCCTGGCCCAGTCCTAGCTGTTGTGGCCATGTGGGAAGAGAAATCAGTGGATGGAAGAGGTGTGTGTGTGTGTGTGCTACTTTCTATGTAACTTTCAAATAAACAAATTAATCTCTAAGAAAATTCATGCATGGAATTTCCAGATTTTCACAACAAAACACATTCTATTTTTAAATTCCATTTTCCACAAGCTTTTAAAGTACCTGTATATAATCAAGAATTCCAAGTCAAGTTTAACAACTGTGACACTAATCTTTCTTCCATGTTACAGTAACTCCCATTTTAAAGAAGAGATTTATTGCAACATCTTGTGATAGCCTAGTTTCTCATACGTGGATTGATCTGTTGCTACTCAACAAACAGCCCTAAAACAGCACCACTTCATTTTACGCTTGCAGGTCTCACTTGTGCCTGAAAGTCCAGAACATTCCAGACTTTCCTGAACACACAGATAAGAAGGCAGCATGACCATAGGATTGTGATTTGAAAATTGAGAAAACATCAGAAAACATGAGATCTTCCAATCTCAACATATTAGATATCAGAACATCAATATTAACTCTAAACACATTGAAGATAGTGATTTCACTGTGTCAAATGAAAAAAAAAAAAAAAGGTGTTTTTGTTTGTTTTATTTTTTAGGAGAAGTCCAGTGCAGAAATGATGAGTGACATGGTTAAACATGACATCAATGCATTGATGATCATTGGTCACCACCTGTACACTATGGTAAACTCGCCAGTAACAGCTGCCCAGCCAATAAATGTTGGACTGCCACTGTCAGGCATTTAAAATCACATTTCACAATATTGTGCTAAATTTGCTCTTTCTGCAGTCACACATGACATCCTTCCTTCCAGATTTCACGCTGCAATGACTATGCAGGCATAGCGAGGTCACCCAAAATTCCACCACTTCAAAGCAATGCAAACTCCACGGCCTGTTGGGGTGGCGAACAGCTGGTAACCTAAGAGTCCATGCTCTCCGCAAAGCATCACGCTGGCCACTGTAAGACTGTCTCACTTGACCTTCAGAAGAACTTCACTGAGAAGTTACTGCCAACCCCAGTCTATAGGTAAGCAGCATGAAGGACAATGTTCAAGCTGCACTCCACCCATGGAAGTGGCAAAGGTAGGATTGGAAGCCAAGCAGTCTGGCCCCAGGACTTGCACTGTCAACATTCTTCCCAGTCACTGATTCAGCTCACATACACAAAAGGAAAAAAATCACGGATGGTCTAATAAAGCATTTCACCTTGCCTTGTAAAATCCAAACAACCTGGGCCCGGTGGCGTGGCCTAGCGGCTAAAGTCCTCGCCTTGAAAGTCCCGGGATCCCATTTGGGTGCCGGTTCTAATCCCAGCAGCTCCACTTCCCATCCAGCTCCCTGTTTGTGGCCTGGGAAAGCAGTTGAGGACAGCCCAAGGCTTTTGGACCCTGCACCTGTGTGGGAGACCCGGAAGAGGTTCCTGGTTCCCGGCTTCGGATCGGCATGCACCGGCCGTTGTGGCTCACTTGGGGAGTGAATCATCGGATGGAAGATCTTCCTCTCTGTCTCTCCTCCTCTCTGTATATCCGGCTTTCCAATAACAATAAAATCTATTAAAAAAATCCAAACAACCCATAAAGAAACAAGAACACAGTCTGCCTCTTCCTCGGTTGTCCCGCGTTATCTAGCACACACGGCAGGTGCACTGAGCCTTCACCGAAACCACGAATGATTGCACTCATCCGTGAGAAGAAAGGCTGAACCAACACCACCACAAGAGAGTTGCTCTTAACAACACCACGTACTTGAGGCTAAAGCCACTTAAGATGACATATGCTTTCTGACAAGGGGAGGCTTTTTCTCTCTTCCCGAGGTACAGCTTGCAAAATGAAGTTCAAAGTCCTCACGGCCTTCTCAGAATTGGGGAAGGCATTCACAGGAAAGAAAGAAAACAGAGACCCATGCGTAAGTTTCTTGGAAGCTGCTGGAGCACTTGTTGTCTAGTTTCTTAACTCACCTCCTGCTGAAGCGAATGGCTGATCCACCTTTCTGTCACCAGGAATTCTAAACTGAGGATGAAGGAATCCAACATCTGCATTTTCCCTGAAAGCATATTTTACAAGAATCAAATGTGTGCCAAAAAGAATTAGGGGAGCTAATGGTTACAGTGTCCGTGTCCTACAGCACTTGGTCTCAACTCCTTGCCATGCAGTCTGTGGGAGGCAGTGAGGGTAACTGAGTTGCTGTTGCCCTCCAGGGAGACCAAGCCCCAGCTGTCCTGGAAGTTTTGGGAGTGAATCAACAGATGGCAGATAGCTCTGCCTCTCCTATCTGGGGAGGAGGAGGAAGGAGAGGAAGAGAAACTGACAAATGTAGGGGCAACAGCAGCAGGGGGAAAAAACACAGAAGAGGCACCAGGAAAGCAGAGACCAAAGCAGGTGAGGCAGCAGCAGGAAGAGCAACAGCGCTGCACAGCAGCTGTAGCAGGAGGAAGAGAAGCCGCAGCAGATTCAGCACAAGCAAGAGGAGGAGGATGGCAGCAGAGCCGGCACACGAGGCAGCAGCTTACACAGAAGCAGGAAACACCACAGCAAACTCCGCAGGTGCAGGCTCAGTACAAAACAGCAACACAGATGCAGTGGAAAGAACGACAGGGGAAAAATAAGATGCCAACAATGACCAAGGAAATGACTCCCAAATGACATGGAAAGGCAAATCTACAAAAGCCATGGAATGATGAGGTCTGGCCATGAGACAAGATCAAGTCTGTGTTAAAGCCACTACCAGCAGGTGTTGTGGCACAGGAGTTAAGCCCTGGCACCTCAGGTCCATATTGGAATGCCCGTTGGAATCCCAGCCACTCTGCTTCCAGTCCAGCTCCATGCTAACAGCCCCGGCAGTTGAGACCATGGGGGAGTGAACCAGCAGATGGAAGAGGTGTCACTCTGCCTTTCAAATCAACAAACCTCTTGGGTGAGCACTGGTACAGCGAGTTACGTGGTCCCTTGTGAGACCAGCATTCATAACAGCTTGCCAGTTCTAGTCCCGGCTCTTTCACCTCTGATCCAGCTCCCTGCTAATGTACCTAGGAAGACAGCAGATGCTGGCCCAAGTGCTTGAGGTCCTGCTACCCGTGTGGGGAGCAGGAGTAAATCTCAGACTCCTGACTTTATCCTGGCCCAAACATAGCTGTTGTAGTCATTTTGGGACATGGAAAATCAATTGATCTCTCTCCCGTCCCTGGTGTGTGTAACTCTACCACTCAAATAAATTTAAAAGTTCCAGGCCACATATGTATGAATCATGCAGATATCCATGAAGGAAAACGGAACAAGCAGTATGACTCTTCCCTGTCATCATACCTAAAGCAGAACTGATTTCTGATTTCTACACCAACTAAGAATGTGCAGTTCCTTGTACAGTTTCATTTGTCATTACCACTATTATTGTTATCATTTTCTGATACAGTTCCATAGGCCCTAGGATTTCCCTTACTCCCTCCCCAAATTCCCTCCTCCCACAAGTTATACTATATTATTACTATAGCACAGTTCCTCATAAACAGTCATATGTCCATCATTGCGGGCATGGACAATGGCAGAGAGTCCCACATCCTATTGTCAAGATACAGTAAACAGTTTCATTGGGAGTCCATCTTTGGAAGTAGAGATGCATACTGCAATGCATCCTCACATCTGGATAAGACAGTCTCCATTACAGTTACTATACATCTGCTTAAATGAAAAGCCACAATACAAAATCAACAGGAAGAAATAGAAATTTACAATGCTATTAAGTTGAATAACACGCTACTGAATGACCAATGTGTTGAAGAGAAAGAAAATCAAGAATATTCCTTAACAAAATGATGCTATTGTATGATCTATAAGTCGTTGAAGAATTTAGTGAGGGGAAAGAAAAAGTGTTTTGAAGAGATGGAATTTTAAAAAAATCAAAATCCATGAGATATAGTTTCTGTTAATCTTTGTTGGTGATATGTCTTCTGCAGGCAACAAATAGATGGGTTTTGTTTCTATACTCCTCTCTGCTAATCTATGACATTTGATTGATGCGTTTAAGCCATTCACATTCAGGGTTAATATGAATAGGTGGCAATTTGATTCTGTCATTTTAGCAATGGGTTGTTCATTAATTTAGTCTACTGTTGTTATTTCACTGAGATGTTCCTCACATTTGCCTTTGATTTTGGTGGGTGCTATTTCTCTTCTCTGTCAAGAGACCATTTTTAAGTACCCTTTGTAGGGCAGTTTTGAAAGAGGTATATTCTTTTTACTGTGGAAGAACTGTATTTCATTTACAAAGACAACAGAAAGTTTTGTTGGGTAATCTTGGGCTAAGTATTTTTTGCTTTTAGAATCTGGAATATGTCACTCCATTCTCTTCTGGCCTGCAGAGTTTCCTGTGAGAGGTCTCCTGTGAATTTAATTGGCATTCCTTTATATGTCAGTTGATTTGTTCATGTGCACATTTAAGGGTCTTTTCCTTATGTTTGATTGAAGAGAGCTTGATTATCATGTGTCATGGTGAAGATCACTTTTGGTCAAGCCTGTTGGGAGTTCTGTGTCTCTCCAGGATGTTGTTTCCCAATTCTTTCTCTAGATTAGGGAAATTTTCCCTGATTATTTCATTAAATACATTTTTTTAAAGATTTATTTATTTTATTACAAAGTCAGATATACAGAGAGGAGGAGAGACAGAGAGGAAGATCTTCTGTCTGATGTTTCACTCCCCAAGTGCGCCGCAACGGCCAGTGCATGCTGATCCGATGCCAGGAACCAGGAACCTCCTCCAGGTCTCCCACGCAGGTGGAGGGTCCCAAAGCCTTGGGCCGTCCTCAGCTGCGTTCCCAGGCCACAAGCAGGGAGCTGGATAGGAAGTGGAGCTGCCAGGATTAGAACCGGCGCCCAAATGGAATCCCGGGGCTTTCAAGGCGAGGACTTTATCCACTAGGCCGTGTCACCAGGCCCCAATAAATACATTTTTAAACCCAACTTCTCTTTCTGCACCTTCTGGGAATTGCATAACTCTTATACTTGACCTTTCAATAGTGTCTTTCAGTTCTTAAATATTTTTTTAGCTTGACCTAGCTCTGCTTCCAGCTTTTTGCTTGTTTCCTCCTGGTGACAAGAAATATCTTCCAATTCTGAGATTCTTTCTTCTGCCTCCTCCATTCTATTTTGGAGACTCTCCACTGTACTTTTTATTCACTCCACTGTATTTTTCATTTCTGATATATCAGCTTTCATTTGATTCATTTCCAGTGTGACATATTCCTTAAATTCCTTAAACTATTAAAGTATTACATGATTCTTGTTGTTGATAAGAAGTTTCATAACAAGTGTTTTGAATTTTGTGTTCTCCATTTTCTCGATATCTTCCTCAGTGAACTCTGAGGTTGGCTAAGGGTTTTGCTCCTTTACAGGAGAGTATTCAGTAATATTCATTGTGACTGTGGCTCCTCTTTTACCATTGGTCACTGTACTTGTGCTTCCTTGGGACAGGTTTCTACACTCTGTCACCCACAGGTCTGCAATTTGATTTTATTTATTGTGGTTGGCACACATCTCTTTGTTTGCAGTTACTTGGGCCACTTTTTCCACCAAGTTCCAAGTCTGGGTTCTCATGTTAGACATCTACCATGGTCTAGACAGCCCCAGCTCCTGGCTCACCACTCTCCACCTTCTGTGATACTGTGCTGAGGCTGCATCGTTGTCTGTACAACCTTTCTTCCACTTCCGGTTGGAGCAGGTCCTAGGATTAGGGAGACACCAGGTGTCCTATATAGCCAGATTGATGGTGGTGCTAATCTTGCTGGAGCCTATTGGCTGTTAGGTCTGAGGGCCACACAGACCTGTTTTGACCCATATGCCATAGTTGGTATTATTTTCCTGTGGGACCCGTGCAACACACTGAGCTCAATGAGTTTCCCCCAGCTCTGCACATGCACAGCTCACTGTTGTCACTGCAGTTGTAAAGTTTTTCCACACTGTTCAGATTTGCGCCTGATGTGTCACTACTAGGGTTCTTGATCTGCTGGTAGTCAGGACTGAGTTCTAAGCAGACCTGTCTTGGGTGGAACCTGTAGGATGCCACATTGTTGCAGTTCACTGAGCCAGAATGAGTTCATCCCAGCTCAGTGCATGCACAGTGCTGTCCTATCACAGCCTTTGCCTTCCTATACAAAATGCTGCCTGCTTTGGCTCTAGCAGGCAGACTAGGCCCTGAAGTCCATGTTGTTCCTGCACTGCCTGTCTGGAACCTGCCACTCTGTTTCTGCTCCTGGTGAAATCCAACAGATCAGCAGACAGGCAGTTCTTTGGGTTCACCTCCTGAGCTCTGGGGAAACGCCCCTTCCCACCTTGTTGCCAGTTGAGTTCTCACTGCAGGTGCAGTTCAGGTCACCGCTGGCTGAGTGCTGCTGGGGTATCAGTCACTGCCACACCACACTGTTGTGTATGCTGCTTTCCTGTGTCTGTCACTCTCCAGGTGCTCCTCTGCTGTCATTCTGCCTTCTCTTATTTCCTGGAATGTGTCCTCTCTGCTTAACATCGGCTAACGTTTCTCTGTTTAAACATGTCCTTATCCTATTCTGCCATCTTGATTCTCCCTAGTTTCCTTTTGTTTTTCCAAAATACTTATTTTGAGGCCAGTGCTATGGCTCAACTGCCTAATCCTCTACCTCCAATTGCCAGCATCCCATATACGCATTGGTTCATGTGCTGGCTACTCCACTTTCCATCCAGCTCTCTGCTTATGGCCAGGGAAAGCAGCAGAGAATGGCCCAAAGCCTTGGGACTCTGCATCCACATGGAAGACCCAGAAGAAACTCCTAGCTTCTGGCTTTTAAATATATACGTATGTATTTTTTTCCATTGGAAAGGCAGATTTACAGAGAGAAGGAAGATCTTTCACTCTGTCTCTCCATCTACTGGTTTACCTTCCAAAAGGCCACAAGAGCCTGAGCTAATCCAATACGGAGCCAAGAGCTTCTTCCAGGTCTCTCATGTAGGTGCAGGATACTAAGGCTTTGGGCCATCATCTGTTGCTTTTCCAGGGCATAAATAAGGAGCTAAATAGGAAATGGAACAGCTGGGACAGTGCCCGCATGGGAATTTGGTGCTTGCAGGTGAAGGGTTAGTGTGTTGAGCCACTACACTGGCCCCACAATTTCCTCTTATTTCCATATGCTTCTTACATTTGTGTATTACAATAAAAATTAAGATTGTGCAAAGGTTTAGTCTGACAGAGAAGCAGATAGCAGCAGTGTGAAAGTGCTGTCATCAGTTGGTTCATTCTCCAACTGTCCACTCACTCCAAGTCTCTTTACATGAATATTGGGGCTACAAATGTCCAAATACACAATGGAAAATACTTTTTCTGCCAATTTTTAAAGACCACAATTATCATTTATGAAGTTCACAAAAAAAAATTAACTTGAAGATATGTGGAGTCCACTGACAGATGGTGAAGACCTCTGACAAACACAGCACAGCTGGTAACAAGTCTGAAATCCCCCGTGACCAGACATCGTCAATAATCACTCTTGAACATGAAAAATCAAAAAGGTGTATCACACAAAAAGAATGTATCTGTTGCAAGAGGTCCCCAGTTTCTGAAATGGTCCAATGTTTTAAATATACCTTGGAGTTCATAATAATTGAAAGTATCAAAATCGTCTTTTCTGTGAGCCACGTTGGAAAAAAAAAAATAATCAACCACCTAGTCCCCAGTTTCCTTTTCTAGAATCCTTACCTTTATACTCTTAAAGGAGGAAAGCAGCCAAAGCAAATTCAGGTCAAGTCAGCAAAAGCTACACTGGCCTGGTTTTCCTCTTGGTCTGCCTCTAGGTTTGAGTAACTGTGGTGGCATGAGGAGGGCTTTGTGGCAGATGGCACTTCAGTGGCCACATGCCAAAGAGATTACCCAGAAACAGGAGAGCTGAGACGGCCAAACTTCCCAATCCATCCTCTCAGGACCTACCAGCCCCCGCTGCTGCCTCAGTGGGAACCACAGCACTGACCATGCTGCTGGTGTGCAATGACCAACCTGGTTTTTCACGACTTGAACAAAGCTTAGCAGCCATTTAGCGACAGCAGCAACTACAAACACAACCAGGCAAATAAACAGGTTTTCACAACAAAATGTATTTCAGCACTATCATATGCTTTCTCAATAAATTCAAATATATTTAACCCCACTTTCAATAGTCTCTGTATTGTAATATTAATTAAAATAGGTAGCCAATTGGTAGCTAATAATAGACTTACCTTTTCTACTGCATCTGGAAATAACCTAATAAAAAGAAAGGTTTCAGCTATTATTCTAAAGCAGCATTCTAAACTGTAACGTTCATGTTAGAAGAGGTAGAGGGTGCCCTTAAAGAACTTTCGAGAAAGCTTATGTGAACCTCAGCCACCTGAATACAATGAGCAAGTGGCTATTTGTACATATGTAAATAAGCCATTTTTCTTTTAACACGGACATGTGTGTTGATGTACAATTATTCTTTAAATGATACTCTGATAATAAAGTCTTTTAATGAAACTCACATCTTACAGAAATTCAGGCTTTGAAAATAACCTCGAGGGTCCAGCTCTGTGGTGTGGCATGCTCCCCCACCACCTACAGAGTGGCCTCCTGGATGGCAGCTGTTCTGAGTCCTGGCTGCTCCACTTCTGATTCAGCTCCCTGCGAATGCGCCTGGGAAAGCAGCAAAGGATGGCCCAGGTGCTTGGGCTCCTGTACCTGTGGAAGAGACCTGGATGAAGCTTTGCTATTCCTGTCCACTTCCAAAGGGGCATGCACAGTCAAGTTCCCCAGAGCCTTACCATAGCAGTGTCCAGGAAGTCTTCTGTCGCACTGATCAGAGATACATCTGAGACCAGGTCTTCCATGGTCAGAAATCCTGTCATCCTCTCAAACCAGGAAACTATGTAGCTGAGACAGAAAATGCAGATGGAACCACACAGGACTGAGTAATTGCAGCCTAGTCAATGAAAATTCTCTAGATTTTCTCAGGCGACCAGAATGGGACTAAAGCTCCTGTTCCCTGCACATGTCCAGGTAGGCCTGGATCTCACATCTGCCATGTAGAAGACTCATGATGGAACCAGTAACCTCCAGGAGCCTCCTAAGCTCTCGGGTTCTCAGCAGGAATTGAAGACTTAGCCAGGATGGATGCCAGAAAGCTTCAGAAGGGACTGGCAAGACAGGACTGAGCTCAACGGATCTTCTCAACACAGGGGGAAATGTGCAGAAAGCAACCTGTCAACAGAGATGCAGAACTGAGAACGGCTCCACCCAGTGCCACCCTGATGGCACTCGATGGGCCCAGGCCTGGCTACCTTTCTTAGGTCAAACACAGCTGGCTAAAACAAGGTCTGGCTTTTCATAGAAATATATATTCGATTTCATATTAAGTTGCTAGGATGGGAATAATTTATAACAAACTTTAAAAAAAAGACTTATGTTTATTAAAAAGGCAGACATGGAGAGAAGGAGAGACAGAAAGAAAAATCTTCCAACTGTGGGTTCACTCCCCAAATGGCCCGAACAGCAGAAACTGAGCCATTTGGAAACCAGGAGCTGCTTCTGGGTCTCCAGCTGTCCTTCTCTCTGCAAATCTCCATTTCCAACAAAAATATCAGTAAGTCAGAAAAAACAAACAAAACTTCTGTCACCTTCCTAGAATATATTTACTCAATAAAGCAAAGGCCATCTGAAGACCATTTTTTGCTGAGACAGGTCAGAAGAGAAAACGGCTCTTGCTGAGCAGGAGTTTGGATAAACAGCTCCTTACAGAGCCTTGAACACTGCATTTCAGAATCAAGCACCCTGCTGAACATCACAAACAAGCCTCAATGGGAACTGGGACAAGCTGGCACTATCTGAAAATTCCCTGATCCTAGACCCAGGAAATCAAAATTGCTGGTGACAGAGCCCAGGCAATGGTTAACTCTCTCCACGTGACTGGTGACTGTAACATAGGCAAGGTTTGAGACATTTCCTGCATTTACATCAGAAAAACCTTCACTTTAGATTCAATCACCTGGGGGCCTAGAGTTGTGGCACACTGGGTTAAGCCACTACCTGTGGTGCTGGCATCCCAACTGTTCTGCTTCCCCTGTCTCCCTGTTACTACACCTGGGAAAGCAGCAGAGGATGGACCAAGTGCCACCTGCTTGGGAGACCCAGCAGGGATTCCCAGCTCCTGCTTTTGCCCTGGTCCAGCGCTGGCTGCAGTGGTATCAATCGACAGATGAAACATCTTTCTTTGTGTCCCCTCTGGCACTTTGCCTTCCAAATGCATGAATGCCTAAGTCTGTGGGCACACTGAGGTAGATGCGGGCAGCCAAGAGACCTTAGAATTTCTCACCTCTGGTGCAAGAAGCCAAGAGAAATAACTCCCTCAGGACATTCTCTCTCCCCTGCACCCCCGTCAGGGTCCCTAAGGAGACAGCCAACAACCATCTCCATCCCTTGGCACCACTGTAGCCTGGCAAGGAGTGGCACACCTTCTCTCTCTACTCTTCCAACCCTCTTCCCCTGTGGACAGAGGAGGGAAGGCAGGAACATTTTTCTCAGCCATCCCACTGCCCCCCAAAACCCAACCCCCTCCATCCTAATCAAAAGTCCACAATGTTCTGCAACCTCCTCACCTTTGCAATAAATATTAAAATTTAGAAATGCAAGTGGTATCCCAACAGCAAGAAACATAATTATGTTCCAAATCATCCACTGTCTATAAAAAATATTACTGAGTCCTTTAGTGCGTTAAAGGAAACAAAATGGTATGTTTAATTCAAAGCTCAGAGAAACATTTTTGGTGCGATGATATCCAAAAATCAAAAGAATTGAATCATCTGTCTTCTGAAACTCTATTTTCTCCATCCTTAAATTCATGATTAAAATTCCATGCTCTTTTATGTTAATGTGATCCAACTTACCCTAGGACCTCCCCTCAAGAAGTGACCTCAACTGAGGGAGGTTAGTTCTTAAAAAAAAAAAAAAAAAAAAAAAAAGATTTGAAAGAGTAACAGAAGCAGGGACACACACATACATACACACACACATGGGCAGCTCTCTCTCTCTCTCTCTCTCTCTGAGAAAATAGCTCCTTCTCCTTGCTTTTCTCCCCCCCTCCCACCCACAGAAAGCTGCTGCGCTGGCAAAGCTAGAACTGCATCCTGGTCTCCCACATGGGGTGCATTGGTCCAAGCACTTGGGCCATCTTCTGCTGCTTTTCCCAAACACATTAGCAGGTAGCTGGATTGGAAGTTGAGCAAGTTGGTGCCTGTGCTTGGCATTACAGAAGGTGGCAAGCACTGTCCACTATCCCATGAAGCTATGCTTTAAAATACCTCGGTTCAGCACAGTGTGATAGCTCAGTGGTTACATCCTGGCCTTGCAACCGCCAGGATCCCATAAGGGTGCCGGGTGGTATCCTGACTGCTCCACTTCCCATTAGCTCCCTGCTTGTGGCCTGGGAAAGCAGTACAGAACAGCCCGAAGCCTTGGAACTTTGCACCTGCGTGGGAGACCCAGAAGAAGTTCCTGGCTCCTGGCTTCGGATCAGCTTAGCTCTGGTCATTATGGACACTTGGGGAGTGAACCATCAGATGGAAGATCTTTCTGTCTTTCCTTCTCTCTGTAAATCTTTGCAATAAAAAAAATCTTTTTTAAAATAAAATACCTTGGTCACCACTCCAGCTCTCCCCGTCAAAAACGGTTTTTTGTCACCATTCCATCTCCCTCCCCACCATATATTTGTTGAATACAGCTGTAGCAAAGTGCGGATACAGATGTGGCAAAGTGGGGATACCAATGTGGCAAAGAGGGGATACAGATGTGGCAAAGAGGGGATACCAATGTGGCAAAGAGGGGATACAGATGTGGCAAAGAGGGGATACTGATTTCTTCTCTGATTTGGTCTCCATGGGACAGAATAATGTAACACAATTAAACCCACCCTAATCCTTCAGGTTACCCAGAGCTTCAAGCAGTGACAAGGTGACACTTATCTTTGGGATCAGTCCCTGCTGAATTAGTAAAGGCTCATCTTCTTCAGGACCATCCATGAAGAACTGCCGACCACAGGTGAGCAGCAGGAAGATATGCCCAAAGGCATGCTCATCCAGCTCCTAGGCAGGAGACCACACTGCGTCACCACTCACATCGGCAGTTCAATGCAGGTACTTTGGGCACACCAGAAAGCAAAACATACTTGCCTTATTGATGGAGCTATCGAGCTTTTGTAAGAGCAGACGACTGTATTTTTGGGGGGAATGGCTCTCTTTCTGTTCAAAGTATTCTTTGACTTTCTGAAATCTATTACAATCAAATGCGTCGGTAATGAGTGACTGAAGCTGGAAAGGCAACAGTGTGCAAATTACTCCTTACCCCAGAACATTCTATAATATATCTAGTTCATATTATCTGTAATAATTCAATGTGAAATAGAGGTCAGCATGGAACAATGTTGAATAGGAGGCAATCACGTAACAAGTGATCGAAGTTTCTCGGCTTGTTAATACTCAGAGGCAGCAGAGAGCCTGTCCCGTGATGCTGACACACCCTAAAGATGGAGACCCACTTGACTGGAAACATGTGATCCTACAGGTGAAAATTCTTAGCAATGCTGGCAATCTTATAACCCTAAAATGCTCATAAAGTCACACAAATGATCCTAGTAGAAAAAAATTAAAATTCCATTACAAACAATGGAAGCTGATGAATTCACAAATTGGCCATTTTGAGATTGATTTGTTTTCTAACTAAACATTATCCAAGACCTGTTTTAAGTACATACACTTGTGTAACATTCTTAACTATCACCTCTAAAGGATGCCTGGAGCTGAGGTCAAACCTCCGGAGAGCACCCAGCGGGGCCTCCTACTCTCATCCTCTACCTCCTATCCTGCAACTCCTATCCTCTACCTGGCAGCCCCAGTCCTGCCTGCTGAAAACCCTACCATGGCTCTCCCTCCTCTCAGAATCAACCTAAACCTTTGGCTGTCATCTGCAGGTCTCTGTGTGGTCTGATCTCTGGCTGACTTCTAGGTCAACCCTCCCTTGCTGCCGAGTCCTCGGATAAGCCAAGCCCTTCCCAGCACAACTGTTCCAAGGCCAGGCTGCAGTCTCCCTGCCCCTTTCCCTGTGACTGATTCCTCCCCATCTCAGCTTGTCAGGTAGATCTTCCAGGGCTACCTGTTGTAAAGGAAGCCAGTGCCTCCTTGCATCTCCAAAGCTTTCCCATTCTGACACCTAATTCCTCTTGGCTGGGAACCTGCCTCCCTGACTCTGCCACAATCATGTGGGCA